>NC_082713.1:119702157-120385371 GCF_030144855.1 Hypanus sabinus | reverse complement strand
GAGGTCGTCACTGGGGTTCTGGGGAAGGGAGGACGTCACTGGGGTTCTGGGGAAGGGAGGACGTCTTTGTAGTTCTAGGGAAGGGTGGATGTCACTGGGGTTCTGGGGAAGGGAGGATGTCACTGTGGTTCTGGGGAAGGGAGGACGTTACTGGGGTTCTGGGGAAGGGAGGACATCACTGGGGTTCTGGGGAAGGGAGGACGTCACTGGGGTAATGGGGAAGTGAGGACATCACTGGGTTAATGAGGAAAGGAGGACGTCACTGGGGTTCTGGGGAAGGGAGGACGTCACTGGGGTAATGGGGAAGTGAGAACGTCACAGGGGTAATGGGGAAGTGAGGACGTCACTGGGGTAAAGGAGAAGTCAGAATGTCACTGGGGTTCTGAGGAAGGGAGGACGTCACTGGGGTAATGGGGAAAGGAGGACATCACTGGGGTTCTGAGGAAGGGAGGATGTCACTGGGGTAATGGGGAAGTGAGGACATCACTGGGGTAATGGGGAGCGGAGGACGTCACTGGGGTTCTGAGGAAGGGAGGGTGTCACTGGGGTTCTGGGGAAGGGTGGACGTCACAGGGGGAATGGGGAAGGGAGGACGTCATGGGGTTCTGCGGAAGGGAGGACGTCACTGGGGTTCTGGGGAAAGGGGGATGTCACTGGGGTTCTGGTGAAGGGAGGAAGTCACTGGGGTTTTGGGGACGGGAGGATGTTACTGGGGTTCTGGGGAAGAGAGGACGTTACTGGGGTTCTGGGGAAGGGAGTACGTCACTGGGATAATGTGGAAGTGAGGACACCACTGGGGTAATGGGGAAAAGAGGATGTCACTGGGGTTCTTGGGAATGGAGGGTGTCACTGGGGTTCTGGGGAAGAGAGGACGTCACTGGGGTATTGGGAAGGGAGGACGTCACTGGGGTTCTGGGGAAGGGAGGAGGTCACTGGGGTTCTGGGGAAGGGATGATGTCACTGGGGTTCTGGGGATGTGAGGATGTCATTGGGGTAATGGGGAAGGGAGGACGTTACAGGGGTAATGGGGAAGGGTGGAAGTCACTGGGGTAATGGGGAAAGGAGAATGTCACTGGGGTTCTGGGGAAGGGAGGGTGTCACTGGGGTTCTGGGGAAGGGAGGACGTCACTGGGGTATTGGGGAAGGGAAGTCGTCACTGGGGTAATGGGGAAGTGAGGACGTCGCTGGGGTAATGGAGAAGGGAGGATGTCACTGGGGTTCTGGGGAAGGGATGATGTCACTGGGGTTCTGTGGAAAGGGGGATGTCACTGGGGTTCAGCGGAAAGTAGGACGTTACAGGGGTTCTGGGGAAGGGAGGACGTCACTGGGGTATTGGGGAAGGGAGGTCGTCACTGGGGTATTGGGGAAGGGAGGATGTCACTGTGGTTCTGGGGATGGGAGGACGTTACTGGGGTTCTGGGGAAGGGAGGACGTCACTGGGGTTCTGGGGAAGGGAGGACGTCACTGGGGTTCTGGGGAAGGGAGGACGTCACTGGGGTACTGGGGAAGTGAGGACGTCACTGGGTTAAGGAGGAAAGGAGGACGTCACTGGGGGTCTGGGGAAGGGAGGTCATCACTGGGGTAATGGGGAAGTGAGAACGTCACAGGGGTAATGGGGAAGTGAGGACGTCACTGGGGTTCTGGGAAAGGGAGGAGGTCACAGGGGTTCTGGGGAAGGGATGATGTCACTGGGGTTCTGGGGAAGTGAGGATGTCATAGGGGTAATTGGGAAGGGAGGACGTTACAGGGGTAATGGGGAAGGGTGGACGTCACTGGGGTAATTGGGAGGGGAGGACGTCACTGAGGTTCTGGGGAAGGGAGGGTGTCACTGTGGTTCTGGGGAAGGGAGGGTGTCACTGGGGTTCTAGGGAAGGGAGGGTGTCACTGGGGTAATGGAGAAGGGAGGGTGTCACTGGGGTAATGGAGAAGGGAGGATGTCACTGGGGTTCTGGGGAAGTGAGGACATCACTGGGGTTCTGTGGAAGGGAGGGCGTCACTGGGTAATAGGGAAGGGAGGATGTCACTGGGGTTCTGGGGAAGGGAGGATGTCACAGGGGTTCTGGGGAAGGGAGGGCGTCACTGGGTAATAGGGAAGGGAGGATGTCACTGGGGTCCTGGGGAAGGGAGGGCGTCACTGGGTAATAGGGAAGGGTGGATGTCACTGTGGTTCTGGGGAAGGGAGGATGTCACTGGGGTTCTGGGGAAGGGAGGACGTCGCTGGGGTTCTGGGGAAGGGAGGGCGTCATTGGGGTTCTGGGGAAGGGAGGGCGTCACTGGGTAATAGGGAAAGGAGGATGTCACTGGGGTTCTGGGGAAGGGAGGACGTCATTGGGGTTCTGGGGAAGGGTGGACGTCTTTGTGGTTCTAGGGAAGGGTGGATGTTACTGGGGTTCTGGGGAAGGGTGGACGTTACTGGGGTTCTGGGGAAGGGAGGATGTCACTGGGGTTCTGGGGAAGGGAGGGCGTCAGTGGGTAATAGGGAAAGGAGGATGTCACTGGGGTTCTGGGGAAAGGAGGATGTCTTTGTGGTTCTAGGGAAGGGTGGACGTTACTGGGGTTCTGGGGAAGGGAGGATGTTACTGGGGTTCTGGGGAAGGGAGGGCGTCATTGGGGTTCTGGGGAAGGGAGGGCTTCATTGGGGTTCTGGGGAAGGGAGGATGTCACTGGGGTTCTGGGGAAGGGTGGACGTTACTGGGGTTCTGGGGAAGGGAGGACATCACTGTGGTTCTGGGGAAGGGAGGTCGTCACTGGGGTTCTGGGGAAGGGAGGACGTCACTGGGGTTCTGGGGAAGGGAGGACATCCTGGGGTAATGGGGGAGTGAGGAAGTCTCTTTGGTAATGAGGAAGGGAGCATGTCGCTGGGGTTCAGGGGAAGAGAGGACGTTACTGGGGTTCTGGGGAAGGGAGTACGTCACTGGGGTAATGGGGAAGTGAGGACATCACTGGGATAATGTGGAAGTGAGGACACCACTGGGGTAATGGGGAAAAGAGGATGTCACTGGGGTTCTTGGGAATGGAGGGTGTCACTGGGGTTCTGGGGAAGAGAGGACGTCACTGGGGTATTGGGAAGGGAGGACGTCACTGGGGTTCTGGGGAAGGGAGGAGGTCACTGGGGTTCTGGGGAAGGGATGATGTCACTGGGGTTCTGGGGATGTGAGGATGTCATTGGGGTAATGGGGAAGGGAGGACGTTACAGGGGTAATGGGGAAGGGTGGAAGTCACTGGGGTTCTGGGGAAGGGTGGTCGTCACTGGGGTAATGGGGAAAGGAGAATGTCACTGGGGTTCTGGGGAAGGGAGGACGTCACTTGGGTATTGGGGAAGTGAGGACGTCGCTGGGGTAATGGAGAAGGGAGGATGTCACTGGGGTTCTGGGGAAGGGATGATGTCACTGGGGTTCTGTGGAAAGGGGGATGTCTCTGGGGTTCAGCGGAAAGTAGGACGTTACAGGGGTTCTGGGGAAGGGAGGACGTCACTGGGGTATTGGGGAAGGGAGGTCGTCACTGGTGTATTGGGGAAGGGAGGATGTCACTGTGGTTCTGGGGATGGGAGGACGTTACTGGGGTTCTGGGGAAGGGAGGACGTCACTGGGGTTCTGGGGAAGGGAGGACGTCACTGGGGTTCTGGGGAAGGGAGGACGTCACTGGGGTACTGGGGAAGTGAGGACGTCACTGGGTTAAGGAGGAAAGGAGGACGTCACTGGGGGTCTGGGGAAGGGAGGACATCACTGGGGTAATGGGGAAGTGAGAACGTCACAGGGGTAATGGGGAAGTGAGGACGTTACTGGGGTAATGGAGAAGTGAGGATGTCACTGGGGCTCTGAGGAAGGGAGGACGTCACTGGGGTAATGGAGAAGTGAGGATGTCACTGGGGTTCTGGGGAAGGGAGGACATCACTGGGGTAATGGGGAAGTGAGTACATCACTGGGTAATGGGGAGGGGAGGACGTTACTGGGGTTCTGAGGAAGGGAGGGTGTCACTGGGGTTCTGGGGAACGTAGTGCTTCACTGGGGTAATGGGGAAGTGAGGACGTCACTGGGGTAATGGGGAAAGAAGGATGTCACTGGGGTTCTGGGGAAGGGAGGACGTCACAGGGGTAATGGTGAAGGGAGGATAATACTGGGGTTCTGGGGAAGGGAGGACGTCAATGGGTAATGGGGACGTGAGGACGTCACTGGGGTAATGGGGAAAGGAGGTTGTCACTGGGGTAATGGAGAAGGGAGGGTGTCACTGGGGTAATGGAGAAGGGAGGATGTCACTGGGGTTCTGGGGAAGTGAGGACATCACTGGGGTTCTGGGGAAGGGAGGGCGTCACTGGGTAATAGGGAAGGGAGGATGTCACTGGGGTTCTGGGGAAGGGAGGATGTCACTGGGGTTCTGGGGAAGGGAGGCCGTCACTGGGTAATAGGGAAGGGAGGATGTCACTGGGGTCCTGGGGAAGGGAGGGCGTTACTGGGTAATAGGGAAGGGAGGATGTCACTGGGGTTCTGGGGAAGGGAGGATGTCACTGGGGTTCTGGGGAAGGGAGGACGTCTTTGGGGTTCTGGGGAAGGGAGGGCTTCATTGGCGTTCTGGGGAAGGGAGGATGTCACTGGGGTTCTGGGGAAGGGTGGACGTTACTGGGGTTCTGGGGAAGGGAGGACATCACTGTGGTTCTGGGGAAGGGTGGACGTTACTGGGGTTCTGGGGAAGGGAGGATGTTACTGGGGTTCTGGGGAAGGGAGGGCGTCATTGGGGTTCTGGGGAAGGGAGGGCTTCATTGGGGTTCTGGGGAAGGGAGGATGTCACTGGGGTTCTGGGGAAGGGTGGACGTTACTGGGGTTCTGGGGAAGGGAGGACATCACTGTGGTTCTGGGGAAGGGAGGTCGTAACTGGGGTTCTGGGGAAGGGAGGACGTCACTGGGGTTCTGGGGAAGGGTGGACGTCTTTGTGGTTCTAGGGAAGGGTGGACGTTACTGGGGTTCTGGGGAAGGGTGGACGTTACTGGGGTTCTGGGGAAGGGAGGATGTCACTGTGGTTCTGGGGAAGGGAGGACGTCACTGGGGTTCTGGGAAGGGAGGATGTCACTGTGGTTCTGGGGAAGGGAGGACGTTACTGGGGTTCTGGGGAAGGGAGGACATCACTGGGGTTCTGGGGAAGGGAGGACGTCACTGGGGTAATGCGGAAGTGAGGACGTCACTGGGTTAATGAGGAAAGGAGGACGTCACTGGGGTTCTGGGGAAGGGAGGACGTCACTGGGGTAATGGGGTAGTGAGAACGTCACAGGGGTAATGGGGAAGTGAGGACGTCACTGGGGTAATGGAGAAGTCAGAATGTCACTGGGGTTCTGAGGAAGGGAGGACGTCACTGGGGTAATGGGGAAAGGAGGACATCACTGGGGTTCTGAGGAAGGGAGGATGTCACTGGGGTAATGGGGAAGTGAGGACATCACTGGGGTAATGGGGAGCGGAGGACGTCACTGGGGTTCTGAGGAAGGGAGGGTGTCACTGGGGTTCTGGGGAAGGTAGTGCTTCACTGGGGTAATGGTGACGTGAGGACGTCACTGGGGTAATGGGGAAAGGAGGTTGTCACTGGGGTTCTGGGGAAGGGTGGACGTCACAGGGGGAATGGGGAAGGGAGGACGTCATGGGGTTCTGCGGAAGGGAGGACGTCACTGGGGTTCTGGGGAAAGGGGGATGTCACTGGGGTTCTGTTGAAGGGAGGAAGTCACTGGGGTTTTGGGGACGGGAGGATGTCACTGGGGTTCTGGGGAAGGGAGGACGTCACTGGGGTTCTGGTGAAGGGAGGACGTCACTGGGGTATTGGGAAGGGAGGACGTCACTGGGGTTCTGGGGAAGGGAGGAGGTCACTGGGGTAATGGGGAAGTGAGGATGTCACTGGGGTAATGTGGAAGTGAGGACACCACTGGGGTAATGGGGAAAAGAGGATGTCACTGGGGTTCTTGGGAAGGGAGGGTGTCACTGGGGTTCTGGGGAAGAGAGGACGTCACTGGGGTATTGGGAAGGGAGGACGTCACTGGGGTTCTGGGGAAGGGAGGAGGTCACTGGGGTTCTGGGGAAGGGATAATGTCACTGGGGTTCTGGGGATGTGAGAATGTCATTGGGGTAATGGGGAAGGGAGGACGTTACAGGGGTAATGGGGAAGGGTGGAAGTCACTGGGGTTCTGGGGAAGGGTGGTCGTCACTGGGGTAATGGGGAAAGGAGAATGTCACTGGGGTTCTGGGGAAGGGAGGACGTCACTGGGGTATTGGGGAAGGGAGGTCGTCACTGGGGTAATGGGGAAGTGAGGACGTCGCTGGGGTAATGGAGAAGGGAGGATGTCACTGGGGTTCTGGGGAAGGGAGGAGGTCACTGGGGTTCTGGGGAAGGGATGATGTCACTGGGGTTCTGGGGAAAGGGGGATGTCACTGGGGTTCAGCGGAAAGTAGGACGTTACTGGGGTTCTGGGGAAGGGAGGACGTCACTGGGGTATTGGCGAAGGGAGGACGTCACTGGGGTTCTGGGGAAGGGAGGAGGTCACTGGGGTTCTGGGGAAGTGATGATGTCACTGGAGTTATGGGGATGTGAGGATGTCATTGGGTGTAATGGGGAAGGGAGGACGTTACAGGGGTAATGGGGAAGGGTGGAAGTCACTGGGGTTCTGGGGAAGGGTGGTCGTCACTGGGGTTCTGGGGATGGGAGGACGTCACTGGGGTATTGGGGAAGGGAGGTCGTCACTGGGGTAATGAGGAAGTGAGGACGTCGCTGGGGTAATGGAGAAGGGAGGATGTCACTGGGGTTCTGGGGAAGGGAGGAGGTCACTGGGGTTCTGGGGAAGGGATGATGTCACTGGGGTTCAGCGGAAAGTAGGACGTTACTGGGGTTCTGGGGAAGGGAGGACGTCACTGGGGTATTGGGGAAGGGAGGTCGTCACTGGGGTATTGGGGAAGGGAGGTCGTCACTGGGGTATTGGGGAAGGGAGGATGTCACTGTGGTTCTGGGGATGGGAGGACGTTACTGGGGTTCTGGGGAAGGGAGGACGTCACTGGGGTTCTGGGGAAGGGAGGACTTCACTGGGGTTCTGGGGAAGGGAGGACGTCACTGGGGTACTGGGGAAGTGAGGACGTCACTGGGTTAATGAGGAAAGGAGGACGTCACTGGGGGTCTGGGGAAGGGAGGACGTCACTGGGGTAATGGGGAAGTGAGAACGTCACAGGGGTAATGGGGAAGTGAGGACGTTACTGGGGTAATGGAGAAGTGAGAATGTCACTGGGGTTCTGAGGAAGGGAGGACGTCACTGGGGTAATGGAGAAGTGAGGATGTCACTGGGGTTCTGGGGAAGGGAGGACATCACTGGGGTAATGGGGAAGTGAGGACATCACTGGGTAATGGGGAGGGGAGGACGTTACTGGGGTTCTGAGGAAGGGAGGGTGTCACTGGGGTTCTGGGGAACGTAGTGCTTCACTGGGGTAATGGGGAAGTGAGGACGTCACTGGGGTAATGGGGAAAGAAGGATGTCACTGGGGTTCTGGGGAAGGGAGGACGTCACAGGGGTAATGGTGAAGGGAGGATAATACTGGGGTTCTGGGGAAGGGAGGACGTCAATGGGTAATGGGGACGTGAGGACGTCACTGGGGTAATGGGGAAAGGAGGTTGTCACTGGGGTTCTCGGGAAGTGAGGATGTCAATGGGTAATGGGTACGTGAGGACGTCACTGGGGTAATGGGGAAGGGAGGATGTCACTGGGGTTCTGGGGAAGGGAGGGCGTCACTGGGGTTCTGGGGAAGGGAGGACATCGCTGTGGTTCTGGGGAAGGGAGGGCGTCACTGGGGTTCTGGGGAAGGGAGGGCGTCACTGGGTAATAGGGAAAGGAGGATGTCACTGGGGTTCTGGGGAAGGGAGGACGTCATTGGGGTTCTGGGGAAGGGTGGACGTCTTTGTGGTTCTAGGGAAGGGTGGACGTTACTGGGGTTCTGGGGAAGGGTGGATGTCACTGGGGTTCTGGGGAAGGGAGGACGTCGCTGGGGTTCTGGGGAAGGGAGGGCGTCATTGGGGTTCTGGGGAAGGGAGGGCGTCACTGGGTAATAGGGAAGGGAGGATGTCACTGTGGTTCTGGGGAAGGGAGGATGTCACTGGGGTTCTGGGGAAGGGAGGACGTCGCTGGGGTTCTGGGGAAGGGAGGGCGTCATTCGGGTTCTGGGGAAGGGAGGGCGTCACTGGGTAATAGGGAAAGGAGGATGTCACTGGGGTTCTGGGGAAGGGAGGACGTCATTGGGGTTCTGGGGAAGGGTGGACGTCTTTGTGGTTCTAGGGAAGGGTGGATGTTACTGGGGTTCTGGGGAAGGGTGGACGTTACTGGGGTTCTGGGGAAGGGAGGATGTCACTGGGGTTCTGGGGAAGGGAGGGCGTCAGTGGGTAATAGGGAAAGGAGGATGTCACTGGGGTTCTGGGGAAAGGAGGACGTCTTTGTGGTTCTAGGGAAGGGTGGACGTTACTGGGGTTCTGGGGAAGGGAGGATGTTACTGGGGTTCTGGGGAAGGGAGGGCGTCATTAGGGTTCTGGGGAAGGGAGGGCTTCATTGGGGTTCTGGGGAAGGGAGGATGTCACTGGGGTTCTGGGGAAGGGTGGACGTTACTGGGGTTCTGGGGAAGGGAGGACATCACTGTTGTTCTGGGGAAGGGAGGTCGTCACTGGGGTTCTGGGGAAGGGAGGACGTCACTGGGGTTCTGGGGAAGGGAGGACGTCTTTGTAGTTCTAGGGAAGGGTGGATGTCACTGGGGTTCTGGGGAAGGGAGGATGTCACTGTGGTTCTGGGGAAGGGAGGACGTTACTGGGGTTCTGGGGAAGGGAGGACATCACTGGGGTTCTGGGGAAGGGAGGACGTCACTGGGGTAATGGGGAAGTGAGGACATCACTGGGTTAATGAGGAAAGGAGGACGTCACTGGGGTTCTGGGGAAGGGAGGACGTCACTGGGGTAATGGGGAAGTGAGAACGTCACAGGGGTAATGGGGAAGTGAGGACGTCACTGGGGTAAAGGAGAAGTCAGAATGTCACTGGGGTTCTGAGGAAGGGAGGACGTCACTGGGGTAATGGGGAAAGGAGGACATCACTGGGGTTCTGAGGAAGGGAGGATGTCACTGGGGTAATGGGGAAGTGAGGACATCACTGGGGTAATGGGGAGCGGAGGACGTCACTGGGGTTCTGAGGAAGGGAGGGTGTCACTGGGGTTCTGGGGATGGGAGGACGTTACTGGGGTTCTGGGGAAGGGAGGACGTCACTGGGGTTCTGGGGAAGGGAGGACGTTACAGGGGTAATGGGGAAGGGTGGAAGTCACTGGGGTTCTGGGGAAGGGTGGTCGTCACTGGGGTTCTGGGGATGGGAGGACGTCACTGGGGTATTGGGGAAGGGAGGTCGTCACTGGGGTAATGAGGAAGTGAGGACGTCGCTGGGGTAATGGAGAAGGGAGGATGTCACTGGGGTTCTGGGGAAGGGAGGAGGTCACTGGGGTTCTGGGGAAGGGATGATGTCACTGGGGTTCAGCGGAAAGTAGGACGTTACTGGGGTTCTGGGGAAGGGAGGACGTCACTGGGGTATTGGGGAAGGGAGGTCGTCACTGGGGTATTGGGGAAGGGAGGTCGTCACTGGGGTATTGGGGAAGGGAGGATGTCACTGTGGTTCTGGGGATGGGAGGACGTTACTGGGGTTCTGGGGAAGGGAGGACGTCACTGGGGTTCTGGGGAAGGGAGGACTTCACTGGGGTTCTGGGGAAGGGAGGACGTCACTGTGGTACTGGGGAAGTGAGGACGTCACTGGGTTAATGAGGAAAGGAGGACGTCACTGGGGGTCTGGGGAAGGGAGGACGTCACTGGGGTAATGGGGAAGTGAGAACGTCACAGGGGTAATGGGGAAGTGAGGACGTTACTGGGGTAATGGAGAAGTGAGAATGTCACTGGGGTTCTGAGGAAGGGAGGACGTCACTGGGGTAATGGAGAAGTGAGGATGTCACTGGGGTTCTGGGGAAGGGAGGACATCACTGGGGTAATGGGGAAGTGAGGACATCACTGGGTAATGGGGAGGGGAGGACGTTACTGGGGTTCTGAGGAAGGGAGGGTGTCACTGGGGTTCTGGGGAACGTAGTGCTTCACTGGGGTAATGGGGAAGTGAGGACGTCACTGGGGTAATGGGGAAAGAAGGATGTCACTGGGGTTCTGGGGAAGGGAGGACGTCACAGGGGTAATGGTGAAGGGAGGATAATACTGGGGTTCTGGGGAAGGGAGGACGTCAATGGGTAATGGGGACGTGAGGACGTCACTGGGGTAATGGGGAAAGGAGGCTGTCACTGGGGTTCTCGGGAAGTGAGGATGTCAATGGGTAATGGGTACGTGAGGACGTCACTGGGGTAATGGGGAAGGGAGGATGTCACTGGGGTTCTGGGGAAGGGAGGATGTCACTGGGGTTCTGGGGAAGGGAGGGCGTCACTGGGTAATAGGGAAGGGAGGATGTCACTGGGGTTCTGGGGAAGGGAGGATGTCACTGGGGTTCTGGGGAAGGGAGGACATCGCTGTGGTTCTGGGGAAGGGAGGGCGTCATTGGGGTTCTGGGGAAGGGAGGGCGTCACTGGGTAATAGGGAAAGGAGGATGTCACTGGGGTTCTGGGGAAGGGAGGACGTCATTGGGGTTCTGGGGAAGGGTGGACGTCTTTGTGGTTCTAGGGAAGGGTGGACGTTACTGGGGTTCTGGGGAAGGGTGGATATCACTGGGGTTCTGGGGAAGGGAGGGCGTCATTGGGGTTCTGGGGAAGGGAGGATGTCACTGGGGTTCTGGGGAAGGTTGGACATTACTGGGCTTCTGGGGAAGGGAGGACGTCTTTGTGGTTCTAGGGAAGGGTGGACGTTACTGGGGTTCTGGGGAAGGGTGGACGTTACTGGGGTTCTGGGGAACGGAGGATGTCACTGGGGTTCTGGGGAAGGGAGGACGTCACTGGGGTTCTGGGGAAGGGAGGATGTCACTGTGGTTCTGGGGAAGGGAGGACGTTACTGGGGTTCTGGGGAAGGGAGGACATCACTGAGGTTCTGGGGAAGGGAGGACGTCACTGGGGTAATGGGGAAGTGAGGACGTCACTGGGTTAATGAGGAAAGGAGGACGTCACTGGGGTTCTGGGGAAGGGAGGACGTCACTGGGGTAATGTGGAAGTGAGAACGTCACAGGGGTAATGGGGACGTGAGGACGTCACTGGGGTAATGGAGAAGTCAGAATGTCACTGGGGTTCTGAGGAAGGGAGGACGTCACTGGGGTAATGGGGAAAGGAGGACATCACTGGGGTTCTGAGGAAGGGAGGGTGTCACTGGGGTTCTGGGCAAGGTAGTGCTTCACTGGGGTAATGGGGACATGAGGACGTCACTGGGGTAATGGGGAAAGGAGGTTGTCAATGGGGTTCTGGGGAAGGGTGGACGTCACAGGGGGAATTGGGAAGGGAGGACCTCACTGGGATTCTGGGGAAGGGAGGACATCACTGGGGTTCTGGGGAAGGGAGGACGTCACTGGGGTTCTGGGGAAGGGAGGACATCACTGGGGTTCTGGGGAAGGGAGGACGTCACTGGGGTTCTGGGGATGTGAGGATGTCATTGGGGTAATGGGGAAGGGTGGACGTTACAGGGGTAATGGGGAAGGGTGGAAGTCACTGGGGTTCTGGGGAAGGGTGGTCGTCACTGGGGAAATGGGGAAAGGAGAATGTCACAGTGGTAATGGGGAAGGGAGGACGTCACTGGGGTTCTGGGGAAGGGAGGACGTCACTGGGGTTCTGGGGAAAGGGGGATGTCACTGGGGTTCTGGTGAAGGAAGGAAGTCACTGGGGTTTTGGGGACGGGAGGATGTCACTGGGTTTCTGGGGAAGGGAGGACGTCACTGGGGTTCTGGTGAAGTGAGGACGTCACTGGGGTTCTGGGGAAGGGAGGACATCCTGGGGTAATGGGGGAGTGAGGAAGTCTCTGGGGTAATGAGGAAGGGAGCATGTCGCTGGGGTTCTGGGGAAGAAAGGACGTTACTGGGGTTCTGGGGAAGGGAGTACGTCACTGGGGTAATGGGGAAGTGAGGACGTCACTGGGGTAATGTGGAAGTGAGGACACCACTGGGGTAATGGGGAAAAGAGGATGTCACTGGGGTTCTTGGGAAGGGAGGGTGTCACTGGGGTTCTGGGGAAAAGAGGACGTCACTGGGGTATTGCGAAGGGAGGACGTCACTGGGGTTCTGCGGAAGGGAGGAGGTCACTGGGGTTCTGGGGAAGGGATGATATCACTGGGGTTCTGGTGATGTGAGGATGTCATTGGGGTAATGGGGAAGGGAGGATGTTACAGGGGTAATGGGGAAGGGTGGAAGTCACTGGGGTTCTGGGGAAGGGTGGTCGTCACTGGGGTAATGGGGAAAGGAGAATGTCACTGGGGTTCTGGGGAAGGGAGGACGTCACTGGGGTATTGGGGAAGGGAGGTCGTCACTGGGGTAATGGGGAAGTGAGGACGTCGCTGGGGTAATGGAGAAGGGAGGATGTCACTGGGGTTCTGGGGAAGTGAGGACGTCGATGGGGTTCTGGGGAAAGGGGGATGTCACTGGGGTTCAGCGGAAAGTAGGACGTTACTGGGGTTCTGGGGAAGGGAGGACGTCACTGGGGTATTGGGGAAGGGAGGATGTCACTGTGGTTCTGGGGATGGGAGGACGTTACTGGGGTTCTGGGGAAGGGAGGACATCACTGGGGTTCTGGGGAAGGGAGGACGTCACTGGGGTTCTGGGGAAGGGAGGACGTCACTGGGGTACTGGGGAAGTGAGGACGTCACTGGGTTAATGAGGAAAGGAGGACTTCACTGGGGGTCTGGGGAAGGGAGGACGTCACTGGGGTAATGGGGAAGTGAGAACGTCACAGGGGTAATGGGGAAGTGAGGACGTCACTGGGGTAATGGTGAAGTGAGGATGTCACTGGGGTTCTGGGGAAGGGAGGACATCATTGATGTAATGTTTAAAGGAGGACATCACTGGGGTTCTGAGGAAGGGAGGACGTCACTGGGGTAATGGGGAAGGGAGGGTGTCACTGGGGTTCTGGGGAACGTAGTGCTTCACTGGGGTAATGGGGAAGTGAGGACGTCACTGGGGTAATGGTGAAGGGAGGATAATACTGGGGTTCTGGGGAAGGGAGGACGTCACTGGGGTATTGGGGAAGGGAGGTCGTCACTGGGGTAATGGGGAAGTGAGGACGTCGCTGGGGTAATGGAGAAGGGAGGATGTCACTGGGGTTCTGGGGAAGGGAGGACGTCGATGGGGTTCTGGCAAAGGGGATGTCACTGGGGTTCAGCGGAAAGTAGGACGTTACTGGGGTTCTGGGGAAGGGAGGACGTCACTGGGGTACTGGGGAAGTGAGGATGTCACTGGGGTTCTGGGGAAGGGAGGACATCATTGGTGTAATGGGGAAAGGAGGTCATCACTGTGGTTCTGAGGAAGGGAGGAAGTCACTGGGGTAATGGGGAAGTGAGGACATCACTGGGTAATGGGGAGGGGAGGACGTCACTGGGGTTCTGAGGAAGGGAGGGTGTCACTGGGGTTCTGGGGAACGTAGTGCTTCACTGGGGTAATGGGGAAGTGAGAACGTCACTGGGGTAATGGTGAAGGGAGGATAATACTGGGGTTCTGGGGAACGGAGGACGTCAATGGGTAATGGGGACGTGAGGACGTCACTGGGGTAATGGGGTAAGGAGGTTGTCACTGGGGTACTGGGGAAGGGAGGACGTCAATGGGTAATGGGGACGTCAGGACGTCACTGGGGTAATGGGGAAAGGAGGTTGTCACTGGGGTTCTGGGGAAGGGTGGATGTCACAGGGGGAATTGGGAAGGGAGGACCTCACTGTGGTTCTGGGGAAGGGTGGTCGTCACTGGGGTTCGGGGGATGGGAGGATGTTACTGGTTTTCTGTGGAAGGGAGGACGTCACTGGGGTATTGGGGAAGGGAGGACGTCACTGGGGTAATGGAGAAGTGAGGACGTCACTGGGTTTATGAGGAAAGGAGGACGTCACTGGGTGTCTGGGGAAGGGAGGATATCACTGGGGTTCTGGGGAATGGAAGGCGTCACTGGGGTAATGGGGAGGGGAGGACGTCACTGGGGTTCTGTGGAAGGGAGGACATCACTGGGGTATGGAGAAGGGAGGATGTCACTGGTGTTCTGGGGAAGGGTGGACGTCACTGTGGTTCTGGGGAAGGGAGGACGTCACTGGGGTTCTGGGGAAGGGAGGACGTCACTGGTTCTGGGGAAGGGAGGACGTCACTGGATTTCTGGGGAAGGGAGGATGTCACTGGGGTTCTGGGGAAGGGAGGACGTCAATGGGTAATGGGGACGTGAGGACGTCACTAGTGTAATGGGGAAAGGAGGTTGTCACTGGGGTTCTGGGGAAGTGAGGATGTCAATGGGTAATGGGGACGTGAGGACGTCACTGGGGTAATGGGGAAAGGAGGTTGTCACTGGGGTTCTGGGGAAGGGTGGACGTCACAGGGGGAATTGGGAAGGGAGGACCTCACTGGGGTTCTGGGGAAGGGAGGTCGTCACTGGGGTTCGGGGGATGGGAGGATGTTACTGGTTTTCTGTGGAAGGGAGGACGTCACTGGGGTATTGGGGAAGGGAGGACGTCACTGGGGTTCTGGGGAAGGGAGGACGTCACTGGGGTAATGGAGAAGTGAGGACGTCACTGGGTTTATGAGGAAAGGAGGACGTCACTGGGTGTCTGGGGAAGGGAGGATATCACTGGGGTTCTGGGGAATGGAAGGCGTCACTGGGGTAATGGGGAGGGGAGGACGTCACTGGGGTTCTGTGGAAGGGAGGACATCACTGGGGTATGGAGAAGGGAGGATGTCACTGGTGTTCTGGGGAAGGGTGGACGTCACTGTGGTTCTGGGGAAGGGAGGACGTCACTGGGGTTCTGGGGAAGTGATGACGTCACTGGTTCTGGGGAAGGGAGGACGTCACTGGATTTCTGGGGAAGGGAGGATGTCACTGGGGTTCTGGGGAAGGGAGGACGTCACTGGGGTTCTGGGGAAGGGAAGTCGTCACTGGGGTCCTGGGGAAGGGAGGACGTCACTGGGGTAATGGGGATGTGAGGACATCACTGGGGTAATCGGGAAAGGAGGATGTCACTGGGGTTCTGGGGAAGGGAGGACGTCACTGGGGTATTGGGGAAGGGAGGACGTCACTGGGGTAATCGGGAAAGGAGGATGTCACTGGCGTTCTGGGGAAGGGAGGACGTCAATTGATAATGGGAAATGGCGGACCTCACTGGGGTAATGGGGAAAGGAGAATGTCACTGGGGTTCTGGGGAAGGGTGGACGTCACTGGGGTTCTGGGGATGGGAGGACGTTACTGGGGTTCTTGGGAAGGGAGGACGTCACTGGGGTTCTGGGAAGGGAGGACGTTACTGGGGTAATATGGAAGTCAGGACGTCACTCGGGTTCTGGGGAAGGGAGGACTTCACTGGGGTAATGGGGAAAGAAGGACGTCACTGGGGTTCTGGGGAAGGGAGGATGTCGCTGGGGTTCTGTTGAAGAGAGGACGTTACTGGGGTTCTGGGGAAGGGAGGACGTCACTGGGGTAATGGGGAAGTGAGGATGTCACTGGGGTAATGTGGATGTGAGGACACCACTGGGGTATTGGGAAGGGAGGATGTCACTGGGGTTCTGGGGAAGGGAGGACGTCACTGGGGTTCTGGTGAAGGCAGGACATGACTGGGGTTCTGGGGAAGGGAGGACATCACTGGGTTAATGGGGAAGTGAGGAAGTCTCCTGGGTAATGGGGAAGAGAGGACGTCGCTGGGGTTCTGGGGAAGAGAGGACGTTACTGGGTTTCTGGCGAAGGGAGGACGTCACTGGGGTTCTGGGGAAGGGAGGACTTCACTGCGGTAATGGGGAAAGGAGGACGTCACTGGGGTTCTGGGGAAGGGAGGATGTCGCTGGGGTTCTGGGGAAGAGAGGACGTTACTGGGGTTCTGGGGAAGGGAGGACGTCACTGGGGTTCTGGTGAAGGGAGGACGTCACTGGGGTAATGTGGATGTGAGGACACCACTGGGGTAATGTGGAAAAGACGATGTCACTGGGGTAATGGGGAAGTGTGGACGTCACTGGGGTAATGGGGAAAGGAGAATGTCACTGGGGTTCTGGGGAAGGGAGGACGTCAATGGGGTATTGGGGAAGGGAGGTCGTCACTGGGGTATTGGGAAGGGAGGACGTCACTGGGGTTCTGGGGAAGGGAGGACGTCACTGGGGTAATGGAGATGTGAGGACGTCACTGGGTTTATGAGGAAAGGAGGACGTCACTGGGTGTCTGGGGAAGGGAGGATATCACTGGGGTTCTGGGGAATGGAAGGCGTCACTGGGGTAATGGGGAGGGGAGGACGTCACTGGGGTTCTGTGGAAGGGAGGACATCACTGGGGTATGGAGAAGGGAGGATGTCACTGGTGTTCTGGGGAAGGGTGGACGTCGCTGTGGTTCTGGGGAAGGGAGGACGTCACTGGGGTTCTGGGGAAGGGAGGACGTCAGTGGTTCTGGGGAAGGGAGGACGTCACTGGATTTCTGGGGAAGGGAGGATGTCACTGGAGTTCTGGGGAAGGGAGGACGTCACTGGGGTTCTGGGGAAGGGAAGTCGTCACTGGGGTCCTGGGGAAGGGAGGACGTCACTGGGGTAATGGGGATGTGAGGACATCACTGGGGTAATCAGGAAAGGAGGATGTCACTGGGGTTCTGGGGAAGTGAGGACGTCACTGGGGTACTGGGGAAGTGAGGACGTCACTGGGTTAATGAGGAAAGGAGGACGTCACTGGGGGTCTGGGGAAGGGAGGATCTCACTGCGGTTCTGGGGATGGGAGGACGTTACTGGGGTTCTGGGGAAGTGAGGACGTCACTGGGGTAATGGGGAAGTGAGGACATCACTGGGTTAATGAGGAAAGGAGGACGTCACTGGGATTCTGCGGAAGGGAGGACGTCACTGGGGTAATGGGGAAGTGAGAACGTCACAGGGGTAATGGGGAAGTGAGGACATCACTGGGGTAATGGTGAAGTGAGGATGTCACTGGGGGTCTGGGGAAGGGAGGATCTCACTGCGGTTCTGGGGATGGGAGGACGTTACTGGGGTTCTGGGGAAGTGAGGACGTCACTGGGGTAATGGGGAAGTGAGGATGTCGCTGGGGTAATGGAGAAGGGAGGATGTCACTGGGGTTCTGGGGAAGGGAGGACGTCGATGGGCTTCTGGGGAAAGGGGGATGTCACTGGGGTTCAGCGGAAAGTAGGACGTTACTGGGGTTCTGGGGAAGTGAAGATGTCACTGGGGTTCTGGGGAAGGGAGGACATCATTGATGTAATGGGGAAAGGAGGACATCACTGGGGTTCTGAGGAAGGGAGGAAGTCACTGGGGTAATGGGGAAGTGAGGACATCACTGGGTAATGGGGAGGGGAGGACGTCACTGGGGTTCTGAGGAAGGGAGGGTGTCACTGGGGTTCTGGGGAACGTAGTGCTTCACTGGGGTAATGGGGAAGTGAGGACGTCACTGGGGTAATGGTGAAGGGAGGATAATACTGGGGTTCTGGGGAAGGGAGGACGTCAATGGGTAATGGGGACGTGAGGACGTCACTAGTGTAATGGGGAAAGGAGGTTGTCACTGGGGTTCTGGGGAAGTGAGGATGTCAATGGGTAATGGGGACGTGAGGACGTCACTGGGGTAATGGGGAAAGGAGGTTGTCACTGGGGTACTGGGTAAGGGAGTACGTCAATGGGTAATGGGGACGTGAGGACGTCACTGGGGTAATGGGGAAAGGAGGTTGTCACTGGGGTTCTGGGGAAGGGTGGACGTCACAGGGGGAATTGGGAAGGGAGGACCTCACTGGGGTTCTGGGGAAGGGTGGTCGTCACTGGGGTTCGGGGGATGGGAGGATGTTACTGGTTTTCTGTGGAAGGGAGGACGTCACTGGGGTATTGGGGAAGGGAGGACGTCACTGGGGTAATGGGGAAGTGAGAACGTCACAGGGGTAATGGGGAAGTGAGGACGTCACTGGGGTAATGGTGAAGTGAGGATGTCACTGGGGTTCTGGGGAAGGGAGGACATCATTGGTGTAATGGGGAAAGGAGGACATCACTGGGGTTCTGAGGAAGGGAGGACGTCACTGGGGTAATGGGGAAGTGAGGATATCACTGGGTAATGGGGAGGGGAGGACGTCACTGGGGTTCTGAGGAAGGGAGGGTGTCACTGGGGTTCTGGGGAACGTAGTGCTTCACTGGGGTAATGGGGATGTGAGGACGTCACTGGGGTAATGGTGAAGGGAGGATAATACTGGGGTTCTGGGGAAGGGAGGACGTCAATGGGTAATGGGGACGTGAGGACGTCACTAGTGTAATGGGGAAAGGAGGTTGTCACGGGGGTTCTGGGGAAGTGAGGATGTCAATGGGTAATGGGGACGTGAGGACGTCACTGGGGTAATGGGGAAAGGAGGTTGTCACTGGGATTCTGGGGAAGGGAAGACGTCACTGGGGTAATGGGGAACAGAGGATGTCACTGGGGTTCTGGGGAAGGGAGGGTGTCACTGGGGTTCTGGGGAAGGGAGGACGTCACTGGGGTTATGGGGAAGGGAAGTCGTCACTGGGGTCCTGGGGAAGGGAGGACGTCACTGGGGTAATGGGGATGTGAGGACATCACTGGGGTAATCAGGAAAGGAGGATGTCACTGGGGTTCTGGGGAAGTGAGGACGTCACTGGGGTACTGGGGAAGTGAGGACGTCACTGGGTTAATGAGGAAAGGAGGACGTCACTGGGGGTCTGGGGAAGGGCGGATCTCACTGCGGTTCTGGGGATGGGAGGACGTTACTGGGGTTCTGGGGAAGTGAGGACGTCACTGGGGTAATGGGGAAGTGAGGACATCACTGGGTTAATGAGGAAAGGAGGACGTCACTGGGATTCTGCGGAAGGGAGGACGTCACTGGGGTAATGGGGAAGTGAGAACGTCACAGGGGTAATGGGGAAGTGAGGACATCACTGGGGTAATGGTGAAGTGAGGATGTCACTGGGGTTCTGGGGAAGGTAGGACATCATTGATGTAATGGGGAAAGGAGGACATCACTGGGGTTCTGAGGAAGGGAGGACGTCACTGGGGTAATGGGGAAGTGAGGATATCACTGGGTAATGGGGAGGGGAGGACGTCACTGGGGTTCTGAGGAAGGGAGGGTGTCACTGGGGTTCTGGGGAACGTAGTGCTTCACTGGGGTAATGGGGATGTGAGGACGTCACTGGGGTAATGGTGAAGGGAGGATAATACTGGGGTTCTGGGGAAGGGAGGACGTCAATGGGTAATGGGGACGTGAGGACGTCACTAGTGTAATGGGGAAAGGAGGTTGTCACGGGGGTTCTGGGGAAGTGAGGATGTCAATGGGTAATGGGGACGTGAGGACGTCACTGGGGTAATGGGGAAAGGAGGTTGTCACTGGGGTTCTGGGGAAGGGAAGACGTCACTGGGGTAATGGGGAACAGAGGATGTCACTGGGGTTCTGGGGAAGGGAGGGTGTCACTGGGGTTCTGGGGAAGGGAGGACGTCACTGGGGTTATGGGGAAGGGAAGTCGTCACTGGGGTCCTGGGGAAGGGAGGACGTCACTGGGGTAATGGGGATGTGAGGACATCACTGGGGTAATCAGGAAAGGAGGATGTCACTGGGGTTCTGGGGAAGTGAGGACGTCACTGGGGTACTGGGGAAGTGAGGACGTCACTGGGTTAATGAGGAAAGGAGGACGTCACTGGGGGTCTGGGGAAGGGAGGATCTCACTGCGGTTCTGGGGATGGGAGGACGTTACTGGGGTTCTGGGGAAGTGAGGACGTCACTGGGGTAATGGGGAAGTGAGGACATCACTGGGTTAATGAGGAAAGGAGGACGTCACTGGGATTCTGCGGAAGGGAGGACGTCACTGGGGTAATGGGGAAGTGAGAACGTCACAGGGGTAATGGGGAAGTGAGGACATCACTGGGGTAATGGTGAAGTGAGGATGTCACTGGGGTTCTGGGGAAGGTAGGACATCATTGATGTAATGGGGAAAGGAGGACATCACTGGGGTTCTGAGGAAGGGAGGACGTCACTGGGGTAATGGGGAAGTGAGGACATCACTGGGTAATGGGGAGGGGTGTACGTCACTGGGGTTCTGAGGAAGGGAGGGTGTCACTGGGGTTCTGGGGAACGTAGTGCTTCACTGGGGTAATGGGGAAGTGAGGACGTCGCTGGGGTAATGGAGAAGGGAGGATGTCACTGGGGTTCTGGGGAAGGGAGGACGTCGATGGGCTTCTGGGGCAAGGGGGATGTCACTGGGGTTCAGCGGAAAGTAGGACGTTACTGGGGTTCTGGGGAAGTGAAGATGTCACTGGGGTTCTGGGGAAGGGAGGACATCATTGATGTAATGGGGAAAGGAGGACATCACTGGGGTTCTGAGGAAGGGAGGAAGTCACTGGGGTAATGGGGAAGTGAGGACATCACTGGGTAATGGGGAGGGGAGGACGTCACTGGGGTTCTGAGGAAGGGAGGGTGTCACTGGGGTTCTGGGGAACGTAGTGCTTCACTGGGGTAATGGGGAAGTGAGGACGTCACTGGGGTAATGGTGAAGGGAGGATAATACTGGGGTTCTGGGGAAGGGAGGACGTCAATGGGTAATGGGGACGTGAGGACGTCACTAGTGTAATGGGGAAAGGAGGTTGTCACTGGGGTTCTGGGGAAGTGAGGATGTCAATGGGTAATGGGGACGTGAGGACGTCACTAGTGTAATGGGGAAAGGAGGTTGTCACTGGGGTTCTGGGGAAGTGAGGATGTCAATGGGTAATGGGGACGTGAGGACGTCACTGGGGTAATGGGGAAAGGAGGTTGTCACTGGGGTACTGGGTAAGGGAGTACGTCAATGGGTAATGGGGACGTGAGGACGTCACTGGGGTAATGGGGAAAGGAGGTTGTCACTGGGGTTCTGGGGAAGGGTGGACGTCACAGGGGGAATTGGGAAGGGAGGACCTCACTGGGGTTCTGGGGAAGGGTGGTCGTCACTGGGGTTCGGGGGATGGGAGGATGTTACTGGTTTTCTGTGGAAGGGAGGACGTCACTGGGGTATTGGGGAAGGGAGGACGTCACTGGGGTTCTGGGGAAGGGAGGACGTCACTGGGGTAATGGAGAAGTGAGGACGTCACTGGGTTTATGAGGAAAGGAGGACGTCACTGGGTGTCTGGGGAAGGGAGGATATCACTGGGGTTCTGGGGAATGGAAGGCGTCACTGGGGTAATGGGGAGGGGAGGACGTCACTGGGGTTCTGTGGAAGGGAGGACATCACTGGGGTATGGAGAAGGGAGGATGTCACTGGTGTTCTGGGGAAGGGTGGACGTCACTGTGGTTCTGGGGAAGGGAGGACGTCACTGGGGTTCTGGGGAAGGGAGGACGTCAGTGGTTCTGGGGAAGGGAGGACGTCACTGGATTTCTGGGGAAGGGAGGATGTCACTGGGGTTCTGGGGAAGGGAGGACGTCACTGGGGTTCTGGGGAAGGGAAGTCGTCACTGGGGTCCTGGGGAAGGGAGGACGTCACTGGGGTAATGGGGATGTGAGGACATCACTGGGGTAATCAGGAAAGGAGGATGTCACTGGGGTTCTGGGGAAGGGAGGACGTCACTGGGGTATTGGGGAAGGGAGGACGTCACTGGGGTAATCGGGAAAGGAGGATGTCACTGGGGTTCTGGGGAAGGGAGGACGTCAATGGATAATGGGAAATGGCGGACCTCACTGGGGTAATGGGGAAAGGAGAATGTCACTGGGGTTCTGGGGAAGGGTGGACGTCACTGGGGTTCTGGGGATGGGAGGACGTTACTGGGGTTCTTGGGAAGGGAGGACGTCACTGGGGTTCTGGGAAGGAAGGATGTCGCTGGGGTTCTGTTGAAGAGAGGACGTTACTGGGGTTCTGGGGAAGGGAGGACGTCACTGGGGTAATGGGGAAGTGAGGACGTCACTGGGGTAATGCGGAAGTGAGGACACCACTGGGGTAATGGGGAAACGAGGATGTCACTGGGGTTCTGGTGAAGGGAGGGTGTCACTGGGGTTCTGGGGAAGAGAGGACGTCACTGGGGTATTGGGAAGGGAGGATGTCACTGGGGTTCTGGGGAAGGGAGGACGTCACTGGGGTTCTGGTGAAGGGAGGACATGACTGGGGTTCTGGGGAAGGGAGGACATCACTGGGTTAATGGGGAAGTGAGGAAGTCTCTGGGGTAATGGGGAAGAGAGGACGTCGCTGGGGTTCTGGGGAAGAGAGGACGTTACTGGGTTTCTGGCGAAGGGAGGACGTCACTGGGGTTCTGGGAAGGGAGGACGTTACTGGGGTAATATGGAAGTCAGGACGTCACTGGGGTTCTGGGGAAGGGAGGACTTCACTGGGGTAATGGGGAAAGGAGGACGTCACTGGGGTTCTGGCGAAGGGATGACGTCACTGGGGTAAAGTGGATGTGAGGACACCACTGGGGTAATATGGAAAAGACGATGTCACTGGGGTAATGGGGAAGTGTGGACGTCACTGGGGTAATGGGGAAAGGAGAATGTCACTGGGGTTCTGGGGAAAGGGGGATGTCACTGGGGTTCTCGGGAAGGGAGGACGTCGATGGGGTTCTGGGGAAGGGAGGACGTCACTGGGGTAATGGGGAGAGGAGGATGTCACAGGGGTAATGGGGAAGTGAGGACGTCGCTGGGGTACTGGGGAAGTGAGGACGTCACTGGGTTAATGAGGAAAGGAGGACGTCACTGGGGGTCTGGGGAAGGGAGGACGTCACTGGGGTAATGGGGAAGTGAGAACGTCACAGGGGTAATGGGGAAGTGAGGACGTCACTGGGGTAATGGTGAAGTGAGTATGTCACTGGGGTTCTGGGGAAGGGAGGACATCATTGGTGTAATGGGGAAAGGAGGACATCACTGGGGTTCTGAGGAAGGGAGGACGTCACTGGGGTAATGGGGAAGTGAGGATATCACTGGGTAATGGGGAGGGGAGGACGTCACTGGGGGTCTGGGGAAGGGAGGACGTCACTGGGGTAATGGGGAAGTGAGAACGTCACTGGGGTAATGGTGAAGTGAGTATGTCACTGGGGTAATGGGGAAAGGAGGACATCACTGGGGTTCTGAGGAAGGGAGGACGTCACTGGGGTAATGGGGAAGTGAGGATATCACTGGGTAATGGGGAGGGGAGGACGTCACTGGGGTTCTGAGGAAGGGAGGGTGTCACTGGGGTTCTGGGGAACGTAGTGCTTCACTGGGGTAATGGGGATGTGAGGACGTCACTGGGGTAATGGTGAAGGGAGGATAATACTGGGGTTCTGGGGAAGGGAGGACGTCAATGGGTAATGGGGACGTGAGGACGTCACTAGTGTAATGGGGAAAGGAGGTTGTCACTGGGGTTCTGGGGAAGTGAGGATGTCAATGGGTAATGGGGACGTGAGGACGTCACTGGGGTAATGGGGAAAGGAGGTTGTCACTGGGGTACTGGGGAAGGGAGGACGTCAATGGGTAATGGGGACGTGAGGACGTCACTGGGGTACTGGGGTAGGGTGGATGTCACTGGGGTTCTGGGGAAAGTGGGATGTCAATGGGGTTCTGGGGAAGGGAGGACGTCGATGGGGTTCTGGGGAAGGGAGGACGTCACTGGGGTAATGGGGAAGTGAGAACGTCACAGGGGTAATGGGGAAGTGAGGACGTCACTGGGGTAATGGTGAAGTGAGGATGTCACTGGGGTTCTGGGGAAGGGAGGACATCATTGGTGTAATGGGGAAAGGAGGACATCACTGGGGTTCTGAGGAAGGGAGGACGTCACTGGGGTAATGGGGAAGTGAGGATATCACTGGGTAATGGGGAGGGGAGGACGTCACTGGGGTTCTGAGGAAGGGAGGGTGTCACTGGGGTTCTGGGGAACGTAGTGCTTCACTGGGGTAATGGGGATGTGAGGACGTCACTGGGGTAATGGTGAAGGGAGGATAATACTGGGGTTCTGGGGAAGGGAGGACGTCAATGGGTAATGGGGACGTGAGGACGTCACTAGTGTAATGGGGAAAGGAGGTTGTCACTGGGGTTCTGGGGAAGTGAGGATGTCAATGGGTAATGGGGACGTGAGGACGTCACTGGGGTAATGGGGAAAGGAGGTTGTCACTGGGGTACTGGGGAAGGGAGGACGTCAATGGGTAATGGGGACGTGAGGACGTCACTGGGTTAATGGGGAAAGGAGGTTGTCACTGGGGTTCTGGGGAAGGGTGGACGTCACAGGGGGAATTGGGAAGGGAGGACCTCACTGGGGTTCTGGGGAAGGGTGGTCGTCACTGGGGTTCGGGGGATGGGAGGATGTTACTGGTTTTCTGTGGAAGGGAGGACGTCACTGGTGTATTGGGGAAGGGAGGACGTCACTGGGGTTCTGGGGAAGGGAGGACGTCACTGGGGTAATGGAGAAGTGAGGACGTCACTGGGTTTATGAGGAAAGGAGGACGTCACTGGGTGTCTGGGGAAGGGAGGATATCACTGGGGTTCTGGGGAATGGAAGGCGTCATTGGGGTAATGGGGAGGGGAGGACGTCACTGGGGTTCTGTGGAAGGGAGGACGTCACTGGGGTTCTGGGGAAGAATGGACGTCACTGTGGTTCTGGGGAAGGGAGGACGTCACTGGGGTTCTGGGGAAGGGAGGATGTCACTGGGGTTCTGGGGAAGGGAGGACGTCACTGGGGTTCTGGGGAAGGGAAGTCGTCACTGGGGTCCTGGGGAAGGGAGGACGTCACTGGGGTAATGGGGATGTGAGGACATCACTGGGGTAATCGGGAAAGGAGGATGTCACTGGGGTTCTGGGGAAGGGAGGACGTCACTGGGGTATTGGGGAAGGGAGGACGTCACTGAGGTAATCGGAAAAGGAGGATGTCACTGGGGTTCTGGGGAAGGGAGGACGTCAATGGATAATGGGAAATGGCGGACCTCACTGGGGTAATGGGGAAAGGAGGATGTCACTGGGGTTCTGGGGAAGGGTGGACGTCACTGGGGTTCTGGGGATGGGAGGACATTACTGGGGTTCTTGGGAAGGGAGGACGTCACTGGGGTTCTGGGAAGGGAGGACGTTACTGGGGTAATATGGAAGTCAGGACGTCACTGGGGTTCTGGGGAAGGGAGGACTTCACTGGGGTAATGGGGAAAGAAGGACGTCACTGGGGTTCTGGGGAAGGGAGGATGTCGCTGGGGTTCTGGGGAAGAGAGGACGTTACTGGGGTTCTGGGGAAGGGAGGACGTCACTGGGGTAATGGGGAAGTGAGGACGTCACTGGGGTAATGTGGAAGTGAGGACACCACTGGGGTAATGGGGAAACGAGGATGTCACTGGGGTTCTGGTGAAGGGAGGGTGTCACTTGGGTTCTGGGGAAGAGAGGACGTCACTGGGGTATTGGGAAGGGAGGATGTCACTGGGGTTCTGGGGAAGGGAGGACGTCACTGGGGTTCTGGTGAAGGGAGGACATGACTGGGGTTCTGGGGAAGGGAGGACATCACTGGGTTAATGGGGAAGTGAGGAAGTCTCTGGGGTAATGGGGAAGAGAGGACGTCGCTGGGGTTCTGGGGAAGAGAGGACGTTACTGGGTTTCTGGCGAAGGGAGGACGTCACTGGGGTTCTGGGAAGGGAGGACGTTACTGGGGTAATATGGAAGTCAGGACGTCACTGGGGTTCTGGGGAAGGGAGGATGTCGCTGGGGTTCTGGGGAAGAGAGGACGTTACTGGGGTTCTGGGGAAGGGAGGACGTCACTGGGGTTCTGGCGAAGGGAGGACGTCACTGCGGTAATGTGGATGTGAGGACACCACTAGGGTAATGTGGAAAAGACGATGTCACTGGGGTAATGGGGAAGTGTGGACGTCACTGGGGTAATGGGGAAAGGAGAATGTCACTGGGGTTCTGGGGAAGGGAGGACGTCACTGGGGTATTGGGGAAGGGACGTCGTCACTGGGGTATTGGGAAGGGAGGACGTCACTGGGGTTCTGGGGTAGGGAGGATGTCACTGGGGTTCTGGGGAAAGGGGGATGTCACTGGGGTTCTGGGGAAGGGAGGACGTCAATGGGGTTCTGGGGAAGGGAGGACGTCACTGGGGTAATGGGGAGAGGAGGATGTCACAGGGGTAATGGGGAAGTGAGGACGTCACTGTGGTAATTGGGAGGGGAGGAAGTCACTGGGGTTCAGGGGAAGGGAGGGTGTCACTGGGGTAATGGAGAAGGGAGTATGTCACTGGGGTCCTGGGGAAGGGAGGACGTCACTGGGGTATTGGGAAGGGAGGATGTCACTGCGGTTCTGGGGAAGGGAGGACGTCACTGGGGTAATGGGGATGTGAGGACATCACTGGGGTAATCGGGAAAGGAGGATGTCACTGGGGTTCTGGGGAAGGGAGGACGTCAATGGATAATGGGGAAGGGCGGACCTCACTGGGGTAATGGGAAAAGTAGGATGTCACTGGGGTTCTGGGGAAGTGTGGACGTCACTGGGGTTCTGGCAAGGGAGGACTTCACTGGGGTAAAGGGGAAAGGAGGACGTCACTGGGGTTCTGGGGAAGGGAGGACATCCTGGGGTAATGGGGAAGTGAGGAAGTCTCTGGGGTAATGGGGAAGGGAGGACGTCACTGGGGTAATGTGGAAGTGAGGACACCACTGGGGTAATGGGGAAAAGAGGATGTCACTGTGGTTCTGGGGATGGGAGGGTGTCACTGGGGTTCTGGGGAAGAGAGGACGTCACTGGGGTATTGGGAAGGGAGGATGTCACTGGGGTTCTGGGAAGAGAGGACATCACTGGGGTAATGGGGAAAGGAGGACGTCACTGGGGTTCTGGGGAAGGGAGGACATCCTGGGGTAATGGGGAAGTGAGGATGTCTCTGGGGTAATGGGGAAGAGAGGATGTCGCTGGGGTTCTGGGGAAGAGAGGACGTTACTGGGGTTCTGGGGAAGGGAGGACGTCACTGGGGTATTGGGGAAGTGAGGACGTCACTGGGGTAAAGTGGATGTGAGGACACCACTGGGGTAATGGGGAAAAGAAGATGTCTCTGGGGTAATGGGGAAGGGAGGACCTCACTGGGGTTCTGGGGAAGGGAGGACGTCACTGGGGTTCTGGGGTAGGGAGGACGTCACTGGGGTAATGGAGAAGAGAGGACGTTACAGGGGTAATGGGGAAGTGTGGACGTCACTGGGGTAATGGGGAGAGGAGAATGTCACTGGTGTTCTAGGGAAGGGAGAGTGTCACTGGGGTTCTGGGGATGGGAGGGTGTCAATGGGTTCTGGGGAAGAGAGGATGTCACTGGGGTATTGTGAATGGAGGATGTCACTGGGGTTCTGCGGAAGTGAGGACGTCACTGGGGTATTGGGGAAGGGAGGACGTCACTGGGGTATTGGGGAAGGGAGGACGTCACTGGGGTATTGCGGAAGGGAGGACGTCACTGGGGTTCTGGGGAAGGGAGGAAGTCACTGGGGTTTTGGGGACGGGAGGATGTCACTGGGGTTCTGGGGAAGGGAGGACGTCACTGGGGTTCTGGTGAAGGGAGGACGTCACTGGGGTTCTGGGGAAGGGAGGACATCCTGGGGTAATGAGGGAGTGAGGAAGTCTCTGGGGTAATGAGGAAGGGAGCACATCGCTGGGGTTCTGGGGAAGAGTGGACCTTACTGGGGTTCTGGGGAAGGGAGGACGTCACTGGGGTATTGGGGAAGGGAGGACGTCACTGAGGTAATCGGAAAAGGAGGATGTCACTGGGGTTCTGGGGAAGGGAGGACGTCAATGGATAATGGGAAATGGCGGACCTCACTGGGGTAATGGGGAAAGGAGGATGTCACTGGGGTTCTGGGGAAGGGTGGACGTCACTGGGGTTCTGGGGATGGGAGGACATTACTGGGGTTCTTGGGAAGGGAGGACGTCACTGGGGTTCTGGGAAGGGAGGACGTTACTGGGGTAATATGGAAGTCAGGACGTCACTGGGGTTCTGGGGAAGGGAGGACTTCACTGGGGTAATGGGGAAAGAAGGACGTCACTGGGGTTCTGGGGAAGGGAGGATGTCGCTGGGGTTCTGGGGAAGAGAGGACGTTACTGGGGTTCTGGGGAAGGGAGGACGTCACTGGGGTAATGGGGAAGTGAGGACGTCACTGGGGTAATGTGGAAGTGAGGACACCACTGGGGTAATGGGGAAACGAGGATGTCACTGGGGTTCTGGTGAAGGGAGGGTGTCACTTGGGTTCTGGGGAAGAGAGGACGTCACTGGGGTATTGGGAAGGGAGGATGTCACTGGGGTTCTGGGGAAGGGAGGACGTCACTGGGGTTCTGGTGAAGGGAGGACATGACTGGGGTTCTGGGGAAGGGAGGACATCACTGGGTTAATGGGGAAGTGAGGAAGTCTCTGGGGTAATGGGGAAGAGAGGACGTCGCTGGGGTTCTGGGGAAGAGAGGACGTTACTGGGTTTCTGGCGAAGGGAGGACGTCACTGGGGTTCTGGGAAGGGAGGACGTTACTGGGGTAATATGGAAGTCAGGACGTCACTGGGGTTCTGGGGAAGGGAGGATGTCGCTGGGGTTCTGGGGAAGAGAGGACGTTACTGGGGTTCTGGGGAAGGGAGGACGTCACTGGGGTTCTGGCGATGGGAGGACGTCACTGCGGTAATGTGGATGTGAGGACACCACTGGGGTAATGTGGAAAAGACGATGTCACTGGGGTAATGGGGAAGTGTGGACGTCACTGGGGTAATGGGGAAAGGAGAATGTCACTGGGGTTCTGGGGAAGGGAGGACGTCACTGGGGTATTGGGGAAGGGACGTCGTCACTGGGGTATTGGGAAGGGAGGACGTCACTGGGGTTCTGGGGTAGGGAGGATGTCACTGGGGTTCTGGGGAAAGGGGGATGTCACTGGGGTTCTGGGGAAGGGAGGACGTCAATGGGGTTCTGGGGAAGGGAGGACGTCACTGGGGTAATGGGGAGAGGAGGATGTCACAGGGGTAATGGGGAAGTGAGGACGTCACTGTGGTAATTGGGAGGGGAGGAAGTCACTGGGGTTCAGGGGAAGGGAGGGTGTCACTGGGGTAATGGAGAAGGGAGTATGTCACTGGGGTCCTGGGGAAGGGAGGACGTCACTGGGGTATTGGGAAGGGAGGATGTCACTGCGGTTCTGGGGAAGGGAGGACGTCACTGGGGTAATGGGGATGTGAGGACATCACTGGGGTAATCGGGAAAGGAGGATGTCACTGGGGTTCTGGGGAAGGGAGGACGTCAATGGATAATGGGGAAGGGCGGACCTCACTGGGGTAATGGGAAAAGTAGGATGTCACTGGGGTTCTGGGGAAGTGTGGACGTCACTGGGGTTCTGGCAAGGGAGGACTTCACTGGGGTAAAGGGGAAAGGAGGACGTCACTGGGGTTCTGGGGAAGGGAGGACATCCTGGGGTAATGGGGAAGTGAGGAAGTCTCTGGGGTAATGGGGAAGGGAGGACGTCACTGGGGTAATGTGGAAGTGAGGACACCACTGGGGTAATGGGGAAAAGAGGATGTCACTGTGGTTCTGGGGATGGGAGGGTGTCACTGGGGTTCTGGGGAAGAGAGGACGTCACTGGGGTATTGGGAAGGGAGGATGTCACTGGGGTTCTGGGAAGAGAGGACATCACTGGGGTAATGGGGAAAGGAGGACGTCACTGGGGTTCTGGGGAAGGGAGGACATCCTGGGGTAATGGGGAAGTGAGGATGTCTCTGGGGTAATGGGGAAGAGAGGATGTCGCTGGGGTTCTGGGGAAGAGAGGACGTTACAGGGGTTCTGGGGAAGGGAGGACGTCACTGGGGTATTGGGGAAGTGAGGACGTCACTGGGGTAAAGTGGATGTGAGGACACCACTGGGGTAATGGGGAAAAGAAGATGTCTCTGGGGTAATGGGGAAGGGAGGACCTCACTGGGGTTCTGGGGAAGGGAGGACGTCACTGGGGTTCTGGGGTAGGGAGGACGTCACTGGGGTAATGGAGAAGAGAGGACGTTACAGGGGTAATGGGGAAGTGTGGACGTCACTGGGGTAATGGGGAGAGGAGAATGTCACTGGTGTTCTAGGGAAGGGAGAGTGTCACTGGGGTTCTGGGGATGGGAGGGTGTCAATGGGTTCTGGGGAAGAGAGGATGTCACTGGGGTATTGTGAATGGAGGATGTCACTGGGGTTCTGCGGAAGTGAGGACGTCACTGGGGTATTGGGGAAGGGAGGACGTCACTGGGGTATTGGGGAAGGGAGGACGTCACTGGGGTATTGCGGAAGGGAGGACGTCACTGGGGTTCTGGGGAAGGGAGGAAGTCACTGGGGTTTTGGGGACGGGAGGATGTCACTGGGGTTCTGGGGAAGGGAGGACGTCACTGGGGTTCTGGTGAAGGGAGGACGTCACTGGGGTTCTGGGGAAGGGAGGACATCCTGGGGTAATGAGGGAGTGAGGAAGTCTCTGGGGTAATGAGGAAGGGAGCACATCGCTGGGGTTCTGGGGAAGAGTGGACCTTACTGGGGTTCTGGGGAAGGGAGTACGTCACCGGGGTAATGGGGAAGTGAGGACGTCACTGGGGTAATGTGGAAGTGAGGACACCACTGGGGTAATGGGGAAAAGAGGATGTCACTGGGGTTCTGGGGAAGGGAGGGTGTCACTGGGGTTCTGGGGAAGAGAGGACGTCACTGGGGTATTGGGAAGGGAGGACGTCACTGGGGTTCTGGGGAAGGGAGGAGGTCACTGGGGTTCTGGGGAAGTGAGGATGTCATTGGGGTAATGGGGAAGGGAGGACGTTACAGGGGTAATGTTGAAGGGTGGACGTCTCTGGGGTTCTGGGGAAGGGTGGTTGTCACTGGGGTAATGGGGAAAGGAGAATGTCACTGGGGTTCTGGGGAAGGGAGGACGTCACTGGGATATTGGGAAAGGGAGGTCGTCACTGGTGTATTGGGGAAGGGAGGATGTCACTGTGGTAATGGTGATGGGAGGATGTCGCTGTGGTAATGGGGAAGGGAGGATGTCACTGGGGTTCAGCGGAAAGGAGGACGTTACTGGGGTTCTCGGGAAGGGAGGACGTCACTGGGGTAATGGGGAAGTGAGGACATCACGGGGGTAATGGGGAGGGGAGGACGTCACTGGGGTTCTGAGGAAGGGAGGGTGTCACTGGGGTTCTGGGGAAGGTAGTGCTTCACTGGGGTAATGGGGAAGTGAGGACGTCACTGGGGTAATGTGGAAAGAAGGATGTCACTGGGGTTCTGGGGAAGGGAGGATGACACAGGGGTAATGGTGAAAGGAAGATAATACTGGGGTTCTGGGGAAGAGAGGACGTTACTGGGTTTCTGGCGAAGGGAGGACGTCACTGGGGTTCTGGGAAGGGAGGACGTTACTGGGGTAATATGGAAGTCAGGACGTCACTGGGGTTCTGGGGAAGGGAGGATGTCGCTGGGGTTCTGGGGAAGAGAGGACGTTACTGGGGTTCTGGGGAAGGGAGGGCGTCACCTGGGTTCTGGCGAAGGGAGGACGTCACTGGGGTAATGTGGATGTGAGGACACCACTGGGGTAATGTAGAAAAGACGATGTCACTGGGGTAATGGGGAAGTGTGGACGTCACTGGGGTAATGGGGAAAGGAGAATGTCACTGGGGTTCTGGGGAAGGGAGGACGTCACTGGGGTATTGGGGAAGGGAGGTCGTCACTGGGGTATTGGGAAGGGAGGACGTCACTGGGGTTCTGGGGTAGGGAGGATGTCACTGGGGTTCTGGGGAAAGGGGGATGTCACTGGGGTTCTGGGGAAGGGAGGACGTCAATGGGGTTCTGGGGAAGGGAGGACGTCACTGGGGTAATGGGGAGAGGAGGATGTCACAGGGGTAATGGGGAAGTGAGGACGTCACTGTGGTAATTGGGAGGGGAGGACGTCACTGGGGTTCAGGGGAAGGGAGGGTGTCACTGGGGTAATGGAGAAGGGAGGATGTCACTGGGGTCCTGGGGAAGGGAGGACGTCACTGGGGTATTGGGAAGGGAGGATGTCACTGCGGTTCTGGGGAAGGGAGGACGTCACTGGGGTAATGGGGAAGTGAGGACGTCACTGTGGTAATTGGGAGGGGAGGACGTCACTGGGGTTCAGGGGAAGGGAGGGTGTCACTGGGGTAATGGAGAAGGGAGTATGTCACTGGGGTCCTGGGGAAGGGAGGACGTCACTGGGGTATTGGGAAGGGAGGATGTCACTGCTGTTCTGGGGAAGGGAGGACGTCACTGGGGTAATGGGGATGTGAGGACATCACTTGGGTAATCGGGAAAGGAGGATGTCACTGGGGTTCTGGGGAAGGGAGGACGTCAATGGATAATGGGGAAGGGCAGACCTCACTGGGGTAATGGGGAAAGTAGGATGTCACTGGGGTTCTGGGGAAGTGTGGACGTCACTGGGGTTCTGGCAAGGGAGGACTTCACTGGGGTAAAGGGGAAAGGAGGACGTCACTGGGGTTCTGGGGAAGGGAGGACATCCTGGGTTAATGGGGAAGTGAGGAAGTCACTGGGGTTCTGGGGAAGAGAGGACGTCACTGGGGTATTGGGAAGGGAGGATGTCACTGGGGTTCTGGGAAGGGAGGACATCACTGGGGTAATGGGGAAAGGAGGACGTCACTGGGGTTCTGGGGAAGGGAGGACATCCTGGGGTAATGGGGAAGTGAGGATGTCTCTGGGGTAATGGGGAAGAGAGGATGTCGCTGGGGTTCTGGGGAAGAGTGGACGTTACTGGGGTTCTGGGGAAGGGAGGACGTCACTGGGGTATTGGGGAAGTGAGGACGTCACTGGGGTAAAGTGGATGTGAGGACACCACTGGGGTAATGGGGAAAAGAAGATGTCTCTGGGGTAATGGGGAAGGTAGGACATCACTGGGGTTCTGGGGAAGGGAGGACGTCACTGGGGTTCTGGGGTAGGGAGGACGTCACTGGGGTAATGGAGAAGAGAGGATGTCACTGGGGTTCTGCGGAAGTGAGGACGTCACTGGGGTATTGGGGAAGGGAGGACGTCACTGGGGTATTGGGGAAGGGAGGACGTCACTTGGGTATTGCGGAAGGGAGGACGTCACCGGGGTTCTGGGGAAGGGAGGAAGTCACTGGGGTTTTGGGGATGGGAGGATGTCACTGGGGTTCAGGGGAAGGGAGGACGTCACTGGGGTTCTGGTGAAGGGAGGACGTCACTGGGGTTCTGGGGAAGGGAGGACATCCTGGGGTAATGGGGGAGTGAGGAAGTCTCTGGGGTAATGAGGAAGGGAGCACATCGCTGGGGTTCTGGGGAAGAGTGGACGTTACTGGGGTTCTGGGGAAGGGAGTACATCACTGGGGTAATGGGGAAGTGAGGACGTCACTGGGGTAATGTGGAAGTGAGGACACCACTGGGGTAATGGGGAAAAGAGGATGTCACTGGGGTTCTGGGGAAGCGAGGGTGTCACTGGGGTTCTGGGGAAGAGAGGACGTCACTGGGGTATTGGGAAGGGAGGACGTCACTGGGGTTCTGGGGAAGGGAGGAGGTCACTGGGGTTCTGGGGAAGTGAGGATGTCATTGGGGTAATGGGGAAGGGAGGACGTTACAGGGGTAATGTTGAAGGGTGGACGTCACTGGGGTTCTGGGGAAGGGTGGACGTCACAGGGGGAATTGGGAAGGGAGGACCTCACTGGGGTTCTGGGGAAGGGTAGTCGTCACTGGGGTTCGGGGGATGGGAGGATGTTACTGGTTTTCTGTGGAAGGGAGGACGTCACTGGGGTATTGGGGAAGGGAGGACCTCACTGGGGTTTTGGAGAAGGGAGGACATCACTGGGTTAATGAGGAAAGGAGGACGTCACTGTGTGTCTGGGGAAGGGAGGATATCACTGGGGTTCTGGGGAATGGAGGGCGTCACTGGGGTAATGGGGAGGGGAGGACATCACTGGGGTTCTGTGGAAGGGAGGACATCACTGGGGTATGGAGAAGGGAGGATGTCACTGGGGTTCTGGGGAAGGGAGGACATCACTGGGGTTCTGGGGAAGGGTGGACGTCACTGTGGTTCTGGGGAAAGGAGGACGTCTCTGGGGTTCTGGGTAAGGGAAGACGTCACTGGGGTAATCGGGAAAGGAGGGTGTCACTGGGTTTCTGGGGAAGGGAGGACGTCACTGGGGTATTGGGGAAGGGAGGACGTCACTGGGGTAATCGGGAAAGGAGGATGTCACTGGGGTTCTGGGGAAGGGAGGACGTCAATGGATAATGGGGAAGGGCGGACCTCACTGGGGTAATGGGGAAAGGAGGATGTCACTGGGGTTCTGGGGAAGGGTGGATGTCACTGGGGTTCTGGGGAAGGGTGGACGTCACTGGGGTTCTGGGGATGGGAGGACATTACTGGGGTTCTTCGGAAGGGAGGACGTCACTGGGGTATTGGGGAAGGGAGGACGTCACTGGGGTAATCGGGGAAGGAGGATGTCACTGGGGTTCTGTGGAAGGGAAGACATCAATGGATAATGGGGAAGGGCGGACCTCACTGGGGTAATGGGGAAAGGAGGATGTCACTGGGGTTCTGGGGAAGGGTGGATGTCACTGGGGTTCTGGGGAAGTGTGGACGTCACTGGGGATCTGGGGATGGGAGGACATTACTGGGGTTCTTGGGAAGGGAGGACGTCACTGGGGTATTGGGGAAGGGAGGACATCACTGGGGTAATCGGGAAAGGAGGATGTCACTGGGGTTCTGGGGATGGGAGGACGTTACTGGGGTTCTTGGGAAGGGAGGACGTCACTGGGGTTCTTGTAAGGGAGGACTTCACTGGGGTAATGGGGAAAGGAGGACTTCACTGGGGTTCTGTGGAAGGGAGGACGGCACTGGGGTTCTGGGGAAGAAAAGACGTTACTGGGGTAATGGGGAGGGGAGGACGTCACTGGGGTTCTGAGGAAGGGAGGGTGTCACTGGGGTTCTGGGGAAGGTAGTGCTTCACTGGGGTAATGGGGAAGTGAGGACGTCACTGGGGTAATGGGGAAAGAAGGATGTCACTGGGTTTCTGGGGAAGGGAGGATGACACAGGGGTAATGGTGAAGGGAGGATAATACTGGGGTTCTGGGGAAGGGAGGACGTCACTGGGGTAATGGAGAAAGGAGGTTGTCACTGGGGTATTGGGGAAGGGAGGATGTCACTGTGGTAATGGGGAAGGGAGGATGTCACTGTGGTTCAGCGGAAAGGAGGACGTTACTGGGGTTCTGGGGAAGGGAGTACATCACTGGGGTAATGGGGAAGTGAGGACATCACTGGGGTAATGGGGAAGTGAGGACATCACTGGGGTAATGGGGAAGGGAGGATGTCACTGGGGTTCAGCGGAAAGGAGGACGTTACTGGGGTTCTGGGGAAGGGAGTACATCACTGGGGTAATGGGGAAGTGAGGACGTCACTGGGGTAATGTGGAAGTGAGGACACCACTGGGGTAATGGGGAAAAGAGGATGTCACTGGGGTTCTGGGGAAGGGAGGGTGTCACTGGGGTTCTGGGGAAGAGAGGACGTCACTGGGGTATTGGGAAGGGAGGACGTCACTGGGGTTCTGGGGAAGGGAGGAGGTCACTGGGGTTCTGGGGAAGTGAGGATGTCATTGGGGTAATGGGGAAGGGAGGACGTTACAGGGGTAATGTTGAAGGGTGGACGTCACTGGGGTTCTGGGGAAGGGTGGACGTCACAGGGGGAATTGGGAAGGGAGGACCTCACTGGGGTTCTGGGGAAGGGTAGTCGTCACTGGGGTTCGGGGGATGGGAGGATGTTACTGGTTTTCTGTGGAAGGGAGGACGTCACTGGGGTATTGGGGAAGGGAGGACCTCACTGGGGTTTTGGAGAAGGGAGGACATCACTGGGTTAATGAGGAAAGGAGGACGTCACTGTGTGTCTGGGGAAGGGAGGATATCACTGGGGTTCTGGGGAATGGAGGGCGTCACTGGGGTAATGGGGAGGGGAGGACATCACTGGGGTTCTGTGGAAGGGAGGACATCACTGGGGTATGGAGAAGGGAGGATGTCACTGGGGTTCTGGGGAAGGGAGGACATCACTGGGGTTCTGGGGAAGGGTGGACGTCACTGTGGTTCTGGGGAAAGGAGGACGTCTCTGGGGTTCTGGGTAAGGGAAGACGTCACTGGGGTAATCGGGAAAGGAGGGTGTCACTGGGTTTCTGGGGAAGGGAGGACGTCACTGGGGTATTGGGGAAGGGAGGACGTCACTGGGGTAATCGGGAAAGGAGGATGTCACTGGGGTTCTGGGGAAGGGAGGACGTCAATGGATAATGGGGAAGGGCGGACCTCACTGGGGTAATGGGGAAAGGAGGATGTCACTGGGGTTCTGGGGAAGGGTGGATGTCACTGGGGTTCTGGGGAAGGGTGGACGTCACTGGGGTTCTGGGGATGGGAGGACATTACTGGGGTTCTTCGGAAGGGAGGACGTCACTGGGGTATTGGGGAAGGGAGGACGTCACTGGGGTAATCGGGGAAGGAGGATGTCACTGGGGTTCTGTGGAAGGGAAGACATCAATGGATAATGGGGAAGGGCGGACCTCACTGGGGTAATGGGGAAAGGAGGATGTCACTGGGGTTCTGGGGATGGGAGGACGTTACTGGGGTTCTTGGGAAGGGAGGACGTCACTGGGGTTCTTGTAAGGGAGGACTTCACTGGGGTAATGGGGAAAGGAGGACTTCACTGGGGTTCTGTGGAAGGGAGGACGGCACTGGGGTTCTGGGGAAGAAAAGACGTTACTGGGGTAATGGGGGGGGAGGACGTCACTGGGGTTCTGAGGAAGGGAGGGTGTCACTGGGGTTCTGGGGAAGGTAGTGCTTCACTGGGGTAATGGGGAAGTGAGGACGTCACTGGGGTAATGGGGAAAGAAGGATGTCACTGGGTTTCTGGGGAAGGGAGGATGACACAGGGGTAATGGTGAAGGGAGGATAATACTGGGGTTCTGGGGAAGGGAGGACGTCACTGGGGTAATGGAGAAAGGAGGTTGTCACTGGGGTATTGGGGAAGGGAGGATGTCACTGTGGTTCAGCGGAAAGGAGGACGTTACTGGGGTTCTGGGGAAGGGATGACGTCACTGGGGTAATGGGGAAGTGAGGACATCACTGGGGTAATGGGGAAGGGAGGATGTCACTGGGGTTCAGCGGAAAGGAGGACGTCACTGGGGTAATGGGGAAGTGAGGACATCACTGGGGTAATGGGGAAGTGAGGACATCACTGGGGTAATGGGGAAGGGAGGATGTCACTGGGGTTCAGCGGAAAGGAGGACGTTACTGGGGTTCTGGGGAAGGTAGGACGTCATTGGGGTAATGGGGAAAGGAGGACGTTACTGGGGTTCTGGGGAAGGGAGGATGTCACTGGGGTAATGGGGAAGTGAGGACATCACTGGGGTAATGGGGAGGGGAGGACGTCACTGGGGTTCTGAGGAAGGGAGGGTGTCACTGGCGTTCTGGGGAAGGTAGTGCTTCACTGGGGTAATGGGGAAGTGAGGACGTCACTGGGGTAATGTGGAAAGAAGGATGTCACTGGGGTTCTGGGGAAGGGAGGACGTCACTGGGGTTCTGGGGAAGGGTGGACTTCACAGGAGGAATTCGGAAGGGAGGACCTCACTGGGGTTCTGGGGAAGGGTAGTCGTCACTGGGGTTCGGGGGATGGGAGGATGTTACTGGTTTTCTGTGGAAGGGAGGACGTCACTGGGGTATTGCGGAAGGGAGGACGTCACTGGGTTAATGAGGAAAGGAGGACGTCACTGTGTGTCTGGGGAAGGGAGGACATCACTGGGATTCTGGTGAAGGGTGGACGTCACTGTGGTTCTGGGGAAAGCAGGACGTCACTGGGGTTCTGGGTAAGGGAGGACGTCACTGGGGTTCTGGGGAAGGGAAGACGTCACTGGGGTAATGGGGAGGGGAGGACGTCACTGGGGTAATGGGGATGTGAGGACATCACTGGGGTAATCGGGAAAGGAGGATGTCACTGGGGTTCTGGGGAAGGGAGGACGTCAATGGATAATGGGGAAGGGCGGACCTCACTGGGGTAATGGGGAAAGGAGGACGTCACTGGGGTAATGGGGAAGTGAGGACATCACTGGGGTAATGGGGAAGTGAGGACATCACTGGGGTAATGGGGAAGGGAGGATGTCACTGGTGTTCAGCGGAAAGGAGGACGTTACTGGGGTTCTGGGGAAGGGATGACGTCACTGGGGTAATGGGGAAGTGAGGACATCACTGGGGTAATGGGGAAGGGAGGATGTCACTGGGGTTCAGCGGAAAGGAGGACGTCACTGGGGTAATGGGGAAGTGAGGACATCACTGGGGTAATGGGGAAGGGAGGATGTCACTGTGGTAATGGGGAAGGGAGGATGTCCCTGGGGTAATGGGGAAGTGAGGACATCACTGGGGTAATGGGGAAGGGAGGATGTCACTGGGGTTCAGCGGAAAGGAGGACGTTACTGGGGTTCTGGGGAAGGTAGGACGTCACTGGGGTAATGGGGAAGGGATGATGTCACTGGGGTAATGGGGAAGTGAGGACGTCACTGGGGTAATGGGGAAGGGAGGATGTCACTGGGGTTCAGCGGAAAGGAGGACGTTACTGGGGTTCTGGGGAAGGTAGGACGTCACTGGGGTAATGGGGAAGGGAGGATGTCACTGGGGTTCAGCGGAAAGGAGGACGTTACTGGGGTTCTGGGGAAGGGAGGATGTCACTGGGGTAATGGGGAAGTGAGGACATCACTGGGGTAATGGGGAGGGGAGGACGTCACTGGGGTTCTGAGGAAGGGAGGGTGTCACTGGCGTTCTGGGGAAGGTAGTGCTTCACTGGGGTAATGGGGAAGTGAGGACGTCACTGGGGTAATGTGGAAAGAAGGATGTCACTGGGGTTCTGGGGAAGGGAGGACGTCACTGGGGTTCTGGGGAAGGGTGGACTTCACAGGAGGAATTCGGAAGGGAGGACCTCACTGGGGTTCTGGGGAAGGGTAGTCGTCACTGGGGTTCGGGGGATGGGAGGATGTTACTGGTTTTCTGTGGAAGGGAGGACGTCACTGGGGTATTGCGGAAGGGAGGACGTCACTGGGTTAATGAGGAAAGGAGGACGTCACTGTGTGTCTGGGGAAGGGAGGACATCACTGGGATTCTGGTGAAGGGTGGACGTCACTGTGGTTCTGGGGAAAGCAGGACGTCACTGGGGTTCTGGGTAAGGGAGGACGTCACTGGGGTTCTGGGGAAGGGAAGACGTCACTGGGGTAATGGGGAGGGGAGGACGTCACTGGGGTAATGGGGATGTGAGGACATCACTGGGGTAATCGGGAAAGGAGGATGTCACTGGGGTTCTGGGGAAGGGAGGACGTCAATGGATAATGGGGAAGGGCGGACCTCACTGGGGTAATGGGGAAAGGAGGACGTCACTGGGGTAATGGGGAAGTGAGGACATCACTGGGGTAATGGGGAAGTGAGGACATCACTGGGGTAATGGGGAAGGGAGGATGTCACTGGTGTTCAGCGGAAAGGAGGACGTTACTGGGGTTCTGGGGAAGGGATGACGTCACTGGGGTAATGGGGAAGTGAGGACATCACTGGGGTAATGGGGAAGGGAGGATGTCACTGGGGTTCAGCGGAAAGGAGGACGTCACTGGGGTAATGGGGAAGTGAGGACATCACTGGGGTAATGGGGAAGGGAGGATGTCACTGTGGTAATGGGGAAGGGAGGATGTCACTGGGGTAATGGGGAAGTGAGGACATCACTGGGGTAATGGAGAAGGGAGGATGTCACTGGGGTTCAGCGGAAAGGAGGACGTTACTGGGGTTCTGGGGAAGGTAGGACGTCACTGGGGTAATGGGGAAGGGATGATGTCACTGGGGTAATGGGGAAGTGAGGACGTCACTGGGGTAATGGGGAAGGGAGGATGTCACTGGGGTTCAGCGGAAAGGAGGACGTTACTGGGGTTCTGGGGAAGGTAGGACGTCACTGGGGTAATGGGGAAGGGAGGATGTCACTGGGGTTCAGCGGAAAGGAGGACGTTACTGGGGTTCTGGGGAAGGGAGGATGTCACTGGGGTAATGGGGAAGTGAGGACATCACTGGGGTAATGGGGAGGGGAGGACGTCACTGGGGTTCTGAGGAAGGGAGGGTGTCACTGGCGTTCTGGGGAAGGTAGTGCTTCACTGGGGTAATGGGGAAGTGAGGACGTCACTGGGGTAATGTGGAAAGAAGGATGTCACTGGGGTTCTGGGGAAGGGAGGACGTCACTGGGGTTCTGGGGAAGGGAGGACATCACTGGGGTAATCGGGAAAGGAGGATGTCACTGGGGTTCTGGGGATGGGAGGACGTTACTGGGGTTCTTGGGAAGGGAGGACGTCACTGGGGTTCTTGTAAGGGAGGACTTCACTGGGGTAATGGGGAAAGGAGGACTTCACTGGGGTTCTGTGGAAGGGAGGACGGCACTGGGGTTCTGGGGAAGAAAAGACGTTACTGGGGTAATGGGGAGGGGAGGACGTCACTGGGGTTCTGAGGAAGGGAGGGTGTCACTGGGGTTCTGGGGAAGGTAGTGCTTCACTGGGGTAATGGGGAAGTGAGGACGTCACTGGGGTAATGGGGAAAGAAGGATGTCACTGGGTTTCTGGGGAAGGGAGGATGACACAGGGGTAATGGTGAAGGGAGGATAATACTGGGGTTCTGGGGAAGGGAGGACGTCACTGGGGTAATGGAGAAAGGAGGTTGTCACTGGGGTATTGGGGAAGGGAGGATGTCACTGTGGTAATGGGGAAGGGAGGATGTCACTGTGGTTCAGCGGAAAGGAGGACGTTACTGGGGTTCTGGGGAAGGGATGACGTCACTGGGGTTCTGGGTAAGGGAGGACGTCACTGGGGTTCTGGGGAAGGGAAGACGTCACTGGGGTAATGGGGAGGGGAGGACGTCACTGGGGTAATGGGGATGTGAGGACATCACTGGGGTAATCGGGAAAGGAGGATGTCACTGGGGTTCTGGGGAAGGGAGGACGTCAATGGATAATGGGGAAGGGCGGACCTAACTGGGGTAATGGGGAAAGGAGGATGTCACTGGGGTTCTGGGGAAGGGTGGATGTCACTGGGGTTCTGGGGAAGGGTGGACGTCACTGGGGTAATGGGGAAGTGAGGACATCACTGGGGTAATGGGGAGGGGAGGACGTCACTGGGGTTCTGAGGAAGGGAGGGTGTCACTGGCGTTCTGGGGAAGGTAGTGCTTCACTGGGGTAATGGGGAAGTGAGGACGTCACTGGGGTAATGTGGAAAGAAGGATGTCACTGGGGTTCTGGGGAAGGGAGGATGATACAGGGGTAATGGTGAAGGGAAGATAATACTGGGGTTCTGGGGAAAGGAGGACGTCACTGGGGTTCTGGGGAAGGGTGGACTTCACAGGAGGAATTCGGAAGGGAGGACCTCACTGGGGTTCTGGGGAAGGGTAGTCGTCACTGGGGTTCGGGGGATGGGAGGATGTTACTGGTTTTCTGTGGAAGGGAGGACGTCACTGGGGTATTGCGGAAGGGAGGACGTCACTGGGTTAATGAGGAAAGGAGGACGTCACTGTGTGTCTGGGGAAGGGAGGACATCACTGGGGTTCTGGTGAAGGGTGGACGTCACTGTGGTTCTGGGGAAAGCAGGACGTCACTGGGGTTCTGGGTAAGGGAGGACGTCACTGGGGTTCTGGGGAAGGGAAGACGTCACTGGGGTAATGGGGAGGGGAGGACGTCACTGGGGTAATGTGGATGTGAGGTCATCACTGGGGTAATCGGGAAAGGAGGATGTCACTGGGGTTCTGGGGAAGGGAGGACGTCAATGGATAATGGGGAAGGGCGGACCTCACTGGGGTAATGGGGAAAGGAGGATGTCACTGGGGTTCTGGGGAAGGGTGGATGTCACTGGGGTTCTGGGGAAGGGTGGACGTCACTGGGGTTCTGGGGATGGGAGGACGTTACTGGGGTTCTTGGGAAGGGAGGACGTCACTGGGGTTCTTGGAAGGGAGGACTTCACTGGGGTAATGGGGAAAGGAGGACGTCACTGGGGTTCTGTGGAAGGGAGGACGTCACTGGGGTTCTGGGGAAGGGAAAACGTCACTGGGGTAATGGGGAGGGGAGGACGTCACTGGGGTTCTGAGGAAGGGAGGGTGTCACTGGGGTTCTGGGGAAGGTAGTGCTTCACTGGGGTAATGGGGAAGTGAGTAAGTCACTGGGGTAATGGGGAAAGAAGGATGTCACTGGGGTTCTGGGGATGGGAGGATGACATAGGGGTAATGGTGAAGGGAGGATAATACTGGGGATCTGGGGAAGGGAGGACGTCACTGGGGTAATGGGGAAAGGAGGTTGTCACTGGGGTATTGGGGAAGGGAGGATGTCACTGTGGTAATGGGGAAGGGAGGATGTCACTGTGGTTCAGCGGAAAGGAGGACGTTACTGGGGTTCTGGGGAAGGGAGGACGTCACTGGGTTAATGAGGAAAGGAGGACGTCACTGTGTGTCTGGGGAAGGGAGGATATCACTGGGGTTCTGGGGAATGGAGGGCGTTACTGGGGTAATGGGGAGGGGAGGACGTCACTGGGGTATTGCGGAAGGGAGGACGTCACTGGGGTATTTGGGAAGGGAGGACGTCACTGGGGTAATCGGGAAAGGAGGATGTCACTGGGGTTCTGGGGAAGGGAGGACGTCAATGGCGTTCTGGGGATGGGAGGACGTTACTAGGGTTCTGGGGAAGGGAGGACGTCACTGGGGTTCTGGGATAGGAGGACCTTACTGGGGTAATATGGAAGTCAGGACGTCACTGGGTTTCTGGGGAAGGGAGGACTTCACTGGGGTAATGGGGAAAGGAGGACGTCACTGGGGTTCTGTGGAAGGGAGGACGTCACTGGGGTTCTGGGGAAGGGAAGACGTCACTGGGGTAATGGGGAGGGGAGGACGTCACTGGGGTTCTGAGGAAGGGAGGGTGTCACTGGGGTTCTGGGGAAGGTAGTGCTTCACTGGGGTAATGGGGAAGTGAGGACGTCACTGGGGTAATGGGGAAAGAAGGATGTCACTGGTGTTCTGGGGAAGGGAGGATGACACAGGGGTAATGGTGAAGGGAGGATAATACTGGGGTTCTGGGGAAGGGAGGACGTCACTGGGGTAATGGGGAAAGGAGGTTGTCACTGGGGTTCTGGGGAAGGGTGGACGACACAGGGGGAATTGGGAAGGGAGGATGTCACTGGGGTTCTGTGGAAGGGAGGACATCACTGGGGTAATGGAGAAGTGAGGACGTCACTGGGTTAGGACGTCACTGTGTGTCTGGGGAAGGGAGGATATCACTGGGGTTCTGGGGAATGGAGGGCGTCACTGGGGTAATGGGGAGGGGAGGACGTCACTGGGGTTCTGTGGATGGGAGGACATCACTGGGGTATGGAGAAGGGAGGATGTCACTGGGGTTCTGGGGAAGGGAGGACATCACTGGGGTTCAGGGGAAGGGTGGGGAGGACGTCACAGGGGTAATGGGGAAGTGATGACATCACTGGGGTAATGGGGAGGGGAGGACGTCACTGGGGTTCTGAGGAAGGGAGGGTGTCACTGGGGTAATGGGGAAAGGAGGTTGTCACTGGGGTTCTGGGGAAGGGTGGACGACACAGGGGGAATTGGGAAGGGAGGATGTCACTGGGGTTCTGTGGAAGGGAAGACATCACTGGGGTATTGCGGAAGGGAGGACGTCACTGGGTTAATGAGGAAAGGAGGACGTCACTGTGTGTCTGGGGAAGGGAGGACATCACTGGGGTTCTGGTGAAGGGTGGACGTCACTGTGGTTCTGGGGAAAGCAGGACGTCACTGGGGTTCTGGGTAAGGGAGGACGTCACTGGGGTTCTGGGGAAGGGAAGACGTCACTGGGGTAATGGGGAGGGGAGGACGTCACTGGGGTAATGGGGATGTGAGGTCATCACTGGGGTAATCGGGAAAGGAGGATGTCACTGGGGTTCTGGGGAAGGGAGGACGTCAATGGATAATGGGGAAGGGCGGACCTCACTGGGGTAATGGGGAAAGGAGGATGTCACTGGGGTTCTGGGGAAGGGTGGATGTCACTGGGGTTCTGGGGAAGGGTGGACGTCACTGGGGTTCTGGGGATGGGAGGACGTTACTGGGGTTCTTGGGAAGGGAGGACGTCACTGGGGTTCTTGGAAGGGAGGACTTCACTGGGGTAATGGGGAAAGGAGGACGTCACTGGGGTTCTGTGGAAGGGAGGACGTCACTGGGGTTCTGGGGAAGGGAAAACGTCACTGGGGTAATGGGGAGGGGAGGACGTCACTGGGGTTCTGAGGAAGGGAGGGTGTCACTGGGGTTCTGGGGAAGGTAGTGCTTCACTGGGGTAATGGGGAAGTGAGTAAGTCACTGGGGTAATGGGGAAAGAAGGATGTCACTGGGGTTCTGGGGATGGGAGGATGACATAGGGGTAATGGTGAAGGGAGGATAATACTGGGGATCTGGGGAAGGGAGGACGTCACTGGGGTAATGGGGAAAGGAGTTTGTCACTGGGGTATTGGGGAAGGGAGGATGTCACTGTGGTAATGGGGAAGGGAGGATGTCACTGTGGTTCAGCGGAAAGGAGGACGTTACTGGGGTTCTGGGGAAGGGAGGACGTCACTGGGTTAATGAGGAAAGGAGGACGTCACTGTGTGTCTGGGGAAGGGAGGATATCACTGGGGTTCTGGGGAATGGAGGGCGTTACTGGGGTAATGGGGAGGGGAGGACGTCACTGGGGTATTGCGGAAGGGAGGACGTCACTGGGGTATTTGGGAAGGGAGGACGTCACTGGGGTAATCGGGAAAGGAGGATGTCACTGGGGTTCTGGGGAAGGGAGGACGTCAATGGCGTTCTGGGGATGGGAGGACGTTACTAGGGTTCTGGGGAAGGGAGGACGTCACTGGGGTTCTGGGATAGGAGGACCTTACTGGGGTAATATGGAAGTCAGGACGTCACTGGGTTTCTGGGGAAGGGAGGACTTCACTGGGGTAATGGGGAAAGGAGGACGTCACTGGGGTTCTGTGGAAGGGAGGACGTCACTGGGGTTCTGGGGAAGGGAAGACGTCACTGGGGTAATGGGGAGGGGAGGACGTCACTGGGGTTCTGAGGAAGGGAGGGTGTCACTGGGGTTCTGGGGAAGGTAGTGCTTCACTGGGGTAATGGGGAAGTGAGGACGTCACTGGGGTAATGGGGAAAGAAGGATGTCACTGGTGTTCTGGGGAAGGGAGGATGACACAGGGGTAATGGTGAAGGGAGGATAATACTGGGGTTCTGGGGAAGGGAGGACGTCACTGGGGTAATGGGGAAAGGAGGTTGTCACTGGGGTTCTGGGGAAGGGTGGACGACACAGGGGGAATTGGGAAGGGAGGATGTCACTGGGGTTCTGTGGAAGGGAGGACATCACTGGGGTAATGGAGAAGTGAGGACGTCACTGGGTTAGGACGTCACTGTGTGTCTGGGGAAGGGAGGATATCACTGGGGTTCTGGGGAATGGAGGGCGTCACTGGGGTAATGGGGAGGGGAGGACGTCACTGGGGTTCTGTGGATGGGAGGACATCACTGGGGTATGGAGAAGGGAGGATGTCACTGGGGTTCTGGGGAAGGGAGGACATCACTGGGGTTCAGGGGAAGGGTGGGGAGGACGTCACAGGGGTAATGGGGAAGTGATGACATCACTGGGGTAATGGGGAGGGGAGGACGTCACTGGGGTTCTGAGGAAGGGAGGGTGTCACTGGGGTAATGGGGAAAGGAGGTTGTCACTGGGGTTCTGGGGAAGGGTGGACGACACAGGGGGAATTGGGAAGGGAGGATGTCACTGGGGTTCTGTGGAAGGGAGGACATCACTGGGGTAATGGAGAAGTGAGGACGTCACTGGGTTAGGACGTCACTGTGTGTCTGGGGAAGGGAGGATATCACTGGGGTTCTGGGGAATGGAGGGCGTCACAGGGGTAATGGGGAGGGGAGGACGTCACTGGGTTTCTGGGGAAGGGTGGACGTCACTGTGGTTCTGGGGAAGGGAGGACGTCACTGGGGTAATGGGGAAGTGTGGACATCACTGGGGTAATGGGGAAGTGAGGATGTCACAGGGGTAATGGGGAAGTGATGACATCACTGGGGTAATGGGGAGGGGAGGACGTCACTGGGATAATGGGGAAGTGAGAACGTCACTGGGGTAATGGGGAAGTGAGGATGTTACAGGGGTAATGGAGAAGTGAGGATGTCACTGGGGTTCTGAGGAAGGGAGGACATCACTGGGGTTCTGGGGAAGGGAGGACATCACTGGGGTAATGGGGAAAGGAGGACATCACTGGGGTTCTGAGGAAGGGAGGACGTCACAGGGGTAATGGGGAAGTGATGACATCACTGGGATAATGGGGAGGGGAGGACGTCACTGGGTTTCTGAGGAAGGGAGGGTGTCACTGGGGTTCTGGGGAAGGTAGTGTGTCACTGGGGTAATGGGGAAGTGAGTACGTCACTGGGGTAATGGGGAAAGAAGGATATCACTGGGGTTTTGGAGAAGTGTGGACGTTACTAGGGTAATGGGGAAAGGAGGATGTCAGTGGTGTAATTGGGCTGGCTGGACGTCACTGGGTTTCTGGGGAAGGGTGGACGTCACTGTGGTTCTGGGGAAGGGCGGACTCCACTGCGGTTCTGGGGAAGGGAGGACGTCACTGGGGTGCTGGGGAAGGGAGGACATCACTGGGGTAATGGGGAAGTGAGGACATCACTGGGTTAATGAGGAAAGGAGGACGTCACTGGGGTTCTGGGGAAGGGAGTACGTCACTGGGGTAATGGGGAAGTGAGAACGTCACAGGGGTAATGGGGAAGTGTGGACGTCACTGGGGTAATGGGGAAAGGAGGATGTCACAGGGGTAATGGGGAAGTGAGGACGTCACTGTGTTAATTGGGAGGGGAGGACGTCACTGGGGTACTGGGGAGGGGTGGACGTCACTGGGGTTCTGAGGAAGGTAGTGCATCACTGGGGTAAAGGGGAAGTGAGGACCTCACTGGGGTAATGGGGAAAGGAGGATGTCAGAGAGGTAATTGGGAGGGCAGGACGTCACTGGGGTTCTGGGGAAGGGAGGGTGTCACTGGGGTTCTGGGGAATGGAGGGCATCACTGATTTAATATGGAGGGGATGACGTCACTGGGGTTCTGGGGAAGGGAGGATGTCACTGGGGTTCTGGGGAAGGGAGGTCATCACTGGTGTAATATGGAGGGGAGGATGTCACTGGGGTTCTGGGGAAGGGAGGACGTCACTGGGGTTCTGGGGAAGGGAGGACGTCACTTGATTGCTGGGGAAAGGAGGATGTCACTGGGGTTCTGGGGAAGGGAGGATGTCACTGGGGTTCTGGGGAAGGGAGGACGTCACTGGGGTTCTGGGGAAGGGAGGACGTTACTGGGGTTCTGGGGAAGGGTGGACGTCACTGGGGTAATGGGGAAGTGAGGACATCACTGGGTTAATGAGGAAAGGAGGACGTCACTGGGGTAATGGGGAAGTGAGAACGTCACAGGGGTAATGGGGCAGTTTGGACGTCACTGGGGTAACGGGGAAGTGAGGATGTTACTAGGGCTCTGGGGAAGGGAGGACTTCACTGGGTTTCTGGGGAAGGGTGGACGTCACTGTGGTTCTGGGGAAGGGAGGACGTCACTGGGGTAATGGGGAAGTGTGGACATCACTGGGGTAATGGGGAAGTGAGGACGTTACAGTGGTAATGGAGAAGTGAGAATGTCACTGGGGTTCTGAGGAAGGGAGGACGTCACTGGGGTAATGGGGAAGTGAGAACGTCACTGGGGTAATGGGGAAGTGAGGATGTTACAGGGGTAATGGAGAAGTGAGAATGTCACTGGGGTTCTGAGGAAGGGAGGACATCACTGGGGTTCTGGGGAAGGGAGGACATCACTGGGGTAATGGGGAAAGGAGGACATCACTGGGGTTCTGAGGAAGGGAGGACGTCACAGGGGTAATGGGGAAGTGATGACATCACTGGGATAATGGGGAGGGGAGGACGTCACTGGGTTTCTGAGGAAGGGAGGGTGTCACTGGGGTTCTGGGGAAGGTAGTGTGTCACTGGGGTAATGGGGAAGTGAGTACGTCACTGGGGTAATGGGGAAAGAAGGATATCACTGGGGTTTTGGAGAAGTGTGGACGTTACTAGGGTAATGGGGAAAGGAGGATGTCAGTGGGGTAATTGGGCGGGCAGGACGTCACTGGGTTTCTGGGGAAGGGTGGACGTCACTGTGGTTCTGGGGAAGGGCGGACTCCACTGCGGTTCTGGGGAAGGGAGGACGTCACTGGGGTGCTGGGGAAGGGAGGACATCACTAATGGGGAAGTGAGGACATCACTGGGTTAATGAGGAAAGGAGGACGTCACTGGGGTTCTGGGGAAGGGAGTACGTCACTGGGGTAATGGGGAAGTGAGAACGTCACAGGGGTAATGGGGAAGTGTGGACGTCACTGGGGTAATGGGGAAAGGAGGATGTCACAGGGGTAATGGGGAAGTGAGGACGTCACTGTGTTAATTGGGAGGGGAGGACGTCACTGGGGTACTGGGGAGGGGTGGACGTCACTGGGGTTCTGAGGAAGGTAGTGCGTCACTGGGGTAAAGGGGAAGTGAGGACCTCACTGGGGTAATGGGGAAAGGAGGATGTCACAGAGGTAATTGGGAGGGCAGGACGTCACTGGGGTTTTGGGGAAGGGAGGGTGTCACTGGGGTTCTGGGGAATGGAGGGCATCACTGATGTAATATGGAGGGGAGGACGTCACTGGGGTTCTGGGGAAGGGAGGTCATCACTGGTGTAATATGGAGGGGAGGATGTCACTGGGGTTCTGGGGAAGGGAGGACGTCACTGGGGTTCTGGGGAAGGGAGGACGTCACTGGATTGCTGGGGAAAGGAGGATGTCACTGGGGTTCTGGGGAAGGGAGGATGTCACTGGGGTTCTGGGGAAAGGAGGACGTCACTGGGGTTCTGGGGAAGGGAGGACGTCACTGGGGTTCTGGGGAAGGGAGGATGTCACTGGGTTTCTGGGGAAGGGAGGACGTCACTGGGGTTCTGGGGAAGGGAGGACGTCACTGGGGTTCTGGGGCAGGGAGGACCTCACTGGGGTTCTGGGGAAGGGAGGACATCACTGGTGTCATGGTGAAGGGAGGACTTCACTGGGGTTCTGGGGAAGGGAGGACGTCACTGGATTGCTGGGGAAGGGAGGATGTCACTGGGGTTCTGGGGAAGGGAGGACGTCACAGGGGTTCTGGGGAAGGGAGGACGTCACTGGGGTTCTGGGGAAGGGAGGATGTCACTGGGGTTCTGGGGAAGGGAGGATGTCACTGGGGTTCTGGGGAAGGGAGGACGTCACTGGGGATCTGGGGAAGGGAGGACCTCACTGGGGTTCTGGGGAAGGGAGGACATCACTGGTGTAATGGTGAAGGGAGGACTTCACTGGGGTTCTGGGGAAGGGAGGACGTCACTGGGGTTCTGGGGAAGGGTGGACGTCACTGGGGTAATGGGGAAGTGAGGATGTCACTGCGGTTCTGGGGAAGGTAGGACGTCACTGGGGTAATGGGGAAGTGAGGGTTTCACTGGGGTTCTGGGGAAGTGAGGATGTTTCTGTGGTTCTGGGGAAGTGAGGACGTCACTGGGGTAATGGGGAAGGGAGGATGTCACTGGGGTTCTGGGGAAGGGAAGTCGTCACTGGGGTAATGGGGAAGGGAGGACGTCACTGGGGTTCTGGGGAAGGGAGGACGTCACTGGGGTACTGGGGAAGTGAGGACGTCACTGGGTTAATGAGGAAAGGAGGACGTCACTGGGGTTCTGGGGAAGGGAGGACGTCACTGGGGTAATGGGGAAGTGAGAACGTCACAGGGGTTCTGAGGAAGGGAGGTCGTCACTGGGGTAATGGAGAAGTGAGGATGTCACTGGGGTTCTGGGGAAGGGAGGACATCACTGGGGTAATGGGGAAAGGAGGACATCACTGGGGTTCTGAGGAAGGGAGGACGTCACAGGGGTAATGGGGAAGTGATGACATCACTGGGGTAATGGGGAGGGGAGGAAGTCACTGGGTTTCTGAGGAAGGGAGGGTGTCACTGGGGTTCTGGGGAAGGTAGTGCGTCACTGGGGTAATGGGGAAGTGAGTACGTCACTGGGGTAATGGAGAAAGAAGGATATCACTGGGGTTTTGGAGAAGTGTGGACGTTACTAGGGTAATGGGGAAAGGAGGATGTCAGTGGGGTAATTGGGCGGGCAGGACGTCACTGGGTTTCTGGGGAAGGGTGGACGTCACTGTGGTTGTGGGGAAGGGCGGACTCCACTGCGGTTCTGTGGAAGGGAGGACGTCACTGGGGTGCTGGGGAAGGGAGGACATCACTGGGGTAATGGGGAAGTGAGGACATCACTGGGTTAATGAGGAAAGGAGGACGTCACTGGGGTTCTGGGGAAGGGAGTACGTCACTGGGGTAATGGGGAAGTGAGAACGTCACAGGGGTAATGGGGAAGTGTGGACGTCACTGGGGTAATGGGGAAAGGAGGATGTCACAGTGGTAATGGGGAAGTGAGGACGTCACTGTGTTAATTGGGAAGGGAGGACGTCACTGGGGTACTGGGGAGGGGTGGACGTCACTGGGGTTCTGCGGAAGGTAGTGCGTCACTGGGGTAAAGGGGAAGTGAGGACCTCACTGGGGTAATGGGGAAAGGAGGATGTCAGAGGGGTAATTGGGAGGGCAGGACGTCACAGGGGTTCTGGGGAAGGGAGGGTGTCACTGGGGTTCTGGGGAATGGAGGGCATCACTGGTGTAATATGGAGGGGAGGATGTCACTGGGGTTCTGGGGAAGGGAGGTCATCACTGGTGTAATATGGAGGGGAAGATGTCACTGGGGTTCTGGGGAAGGGAGGACGTCACTAGGGTTCTGGGGAAGGGAGGACGTCACTGGATTGCTGGGGAAAGAAGGATGTCACTGGGGCTCTGGGGAAGGGAGGATGTCACTGGGGTTCTGGGGAAAGGAGGACGTCACTGGGGTTCTGGGGAAGGGAGGACGTCACTGGGGTTCTGGGGAAGGGAGGATGTCACTGGGTTTCTGGGGAAGGGAGGACGTCACTGGGGTTCTGGGGCAGGGAGGACCTCACTGGGGTTCTGGGGAAGGGAGGACATCACTGGTGTCATGGTGAAGGGAGGACTTCACTGGGGTTCTGGGGAAGGGAGGGTTTCACTGGGGTTCTGGGGAAGTGAGGATGTTTCTGTGGTTCTGGGGAAGTGAGGACGTCACTGGGGTAATGGGGAAGGGAGGACGTCACTGGGGTTCTGGGGAAGGGAGGACGTCACTGGGGTACTGGGGAAGTGAGGACGTCACTGGGTTAATGAGGAAAGGAGGACGTCACTGGGGTTCTGGGGAAGGGAGGACGTCACTGGTGTAATGGGGAAGTGAGAACGTCACAGGGGTTCTGAGGAAGGGAGGTCGTCACTGGGGTAATGGAGAAGTGAGGATGTCACTGGGGTTCTGGGGAAGGGAGGACATCACTGGGGTAATGGGGAAAGGAGGACATCACTGGGGTTCTGAGGAAGGGAGGACGTCACAGGGGTAATGGGGAAGTGATGACATCACTGGGGTAATGGGGAGGGGAGGACGTCACTGGGGTTCTGAGGAAGGGAGGGTGTCACTGGGGTTCTGGGGAAGGTAGTGCGTCACTGGGGTAATGGGGAAGTGTGTAACGTCACTGGGGTAATGGGGAAAGAAGGATGTCACTGGGGTTTTGGAGAAGTGTGGACGTTACTAGGGTAATGGGGAAAGGAGGATGTCAGTGGGGTAATTGGGCGGGCAGGACGTCACAGGGGTCTGGGGAAGGGATGGTGTCACTGGGGATCTGGGGAATGGAGGATATCACTGGGTTTCTGGGGAAGGGAGGACGTCACTGGGGTTCTGGGGAAGGGAGGACGTCACTGGGGTTCTGGGGAAGGGAGGACGTCACTGGGGTAATGGGGAAGTGAGGACATCACTGGGTTAATGAGGAAAGGAGGACGTCACTGGGGTAATGGGGAAGTGAGAACGTCACAGGGGTAATGGGGAAATTTGGACGTCACTGGGGTAACGGGGAAGAGGATGTTACTGGGGTTGTGGGGAAGGGAGGACATCACTGGGTTTCTGGGGAAGGGTGGACGTCACTGTGGTTCTGGGGAAGGGAGGACGTCACTGGGGTAATGGGGAAGTGTGGACATCACTGGGGTAATGGGGAAGTGAGGACGTTACAGGGGTAATGGAGAAGTGAGAATGTCACTGGGGTTCTGAGGAAGGGAGGACGTCACTGGGGTAATGGGGAAGTGAGGATGTTACAGGGGTAATGGAGAAGTGAGGATGTCACTGGGGTTCTGAGGAAGGGAGGACATCACTGGGGTTCTGGGGAAGGGAGGACATCACTGGGGTAATGGGGAAAGGAGGACATCACTGGGGTTCTGGGGAAGGGAGGACGTCACTGGGGTTCTGGGGAAGGGAGGACGTCACTGGGGATCTGGGGAAGGGAGGACCTCACTGGGGTTCTGGGGAAGGGAGGACATCACTGGTGTAATGGTGAAGGGAGGACTTTACTGGGGTTCTGGGGAAGGGAGGACGTCACTGGGGTTCTGGGGAAGGGTGGACGTCACTGGGGTAATGGGGAAGTGAGGATGTCACTGCGGTTCTGGGGAAGGTAGGACGTCACTGGGGTAATGGGGAAGGGAGGGTTTCACTGGGGTTCTGGGGAAGTGAGGATGTTTCTGTGGTTCTGGGGAAGTGAGGACGTCACTGGGGTAATGGGGAAGGGAGGACGTCACTGGGGTTCTGGGGAAGGGAGGACGTCACTGGGGTTCTGGGGAAGTGATGACATCACTGGGATAATGGGGAGGGGAGGACGTCACTGGGTTTCTGAGGAAGGGAGGGTGTCACTGGGGTTCTGGGGAAGGGAGGACGTCACTGGGGTAATGGGGAAGTGAGGACATCACTGGGTTAATGAGGAAAGGAGGACGTCACTGGGGTAATGGGGAAGTGAGAACGTCACAGGGGTAATGGGGAAGTTTGGACGTCACTGGGGTAACGGGGAAGAGGATGTTACTGGGGTTGTGGGGAAGGGAGGACATCACTGGGTTTCTGGGGAAGGGTGGACGTCACTGTGGTTCTGGGGAAGGGAGGACGTCACTGGGGTAATGGGGAAGTGTGGACATCACTGGGGTAATGGGGAAGTGAGGACGTTACAGGGGTAATGGAGAAGTGAGAATGTCACTGGGGTTCTGAGGAAGGGAGGACGTCACTGGGGTAATGGGGAAGTGAGGATGTTACAGGGGTAATGGAGAAGTGAGGATGTCACTGGGGTTCTGAGGAAGGGAGGACATCACTGGGGTTCTGGGGAAGGGAGGACATCACTGGGGTAATGGGGAAAGGAGGACATCACTGGGGTTCTGAGGAAGGGAGGACGTCACAGGGGTAATGGGGAAGTGATGACATCACTGGGATAATGGTGAGGGGAGGACGTCACTGGGTTTCTGAGGAAGGGAGGGTGTCACTGGGGTTCTGGGGAAGGTAGTGTGTCACTGGGGTAATGGGGAAGTGAGTACGTCACTGGGGTAATGGGGAAAGAAGGATATCACTGGGGTTTTGGAGAAGTGTGGACGTTACTAGGGTAATGGGGAAAGGAGGATGTCAGTGGGGTAATTGGGCTGGCTGGACGTCACTGGGTTTCTGGGGAAGGGTGGACGTCACTGTGGTTCTGGGGAAGGGCGGACTCCACTGCGGTTCTGGGGAAGGGAGGACGTCACTGGGGTGCTGGGGAAGGGAGGACATCACTGGGTTAATGAGGAAAGGAGGACGTCACTGGGGTTCTGGGGAAGGGAGTACGTCACTGGGGTAATGGGGAAGTGAGAACGTCACAGGGGTAATGGGGAAGTGTGGACGTCACTGGGGTAATGGGGAAAGGAGGATGTCACAGGGGTAATGGGGAAGTGAGGACGTCACTGTGTTAATTGGGAGGGGAGGACGTCACTGGGGTACTGGGGAGGGGTGGACGTCACTGGGGTTCTGAGGAAGGTAGTGCGTCACTGGGGTAAAGGGGAAGTGAGGACCTCACTGGGGTAATGGGGAAAGGAGGATGTCAGAGGGGTAATTGGGAGGGCAGGACGTCACTGGGGTTCTGGGGAAGGGAGGGTGTCACTGGGGTTCTGGGGAATGGAGGGCATCACTGATGTAATATGGAGGGGAGGACGTCACTGGGGTTCTGGGGAAGGGAGGTCATCACTGGTGTAATATGGAGGGGAGGATGTCACTGGGGTTCTGGGGAAGGGAGGACGTCACTGGGGTTCTGGGGAAGGGAGGACGTCACTGGATTGCTGGGGAAAGGAGGATGTCACTGGGGTTCTGGGGAAGGGAGGATGTCACTGGGGTTCTGGGGAATGGAGGATATCACTGGGTTTCTGGGGAAGGGAGGACGTCACTGGGGTTCTGGGGAAGGGAGGACGTCACTGGGGTTCTGGGGAAGGGAGGACGTCACTGGGGTCATGGGGAAGTGAGGACATCACTGGGTTAATGAGGAAAGGAGGACGTCACTGGGGTAATGGGGAAGTGTGAACGTCACAGGGGTAATGGGGAAGTGTGGACGTCACTGGGGTAACGGGGAAGTGAGGATGTTACTGGGTTTGTGGGGAAGGGAGGACATCACTGGGTTTCTGGGGAAGGGTGGACGTCACTGTGGTTCTGGGGAAGGGAGGACGTCACTGGGGTAATGGGGAAGTGAGGACATCACTGGGTTAATGAGGAAAGGAGGACGTCACTGGGGTAATGGGGAAGTGCGAACGTCACAGGGGTAATGGGGAAGTGTGGACGTCACTGGGGTAATGGGGAAGTGAGGATGTTACTGGGGTTCTGGGGAAGGGAGGACTTCACTGGGGTAATGGGGAAAGGAGGATGTCAGAGGGGTAATTGGGAGGGCAGGACGTCACAGGGGTTCTGGGGAAGGGAGGGTGTCACTGGGTTTCTGGGGAATGGAGGGCATCACTGGTGTAATATTGAGGGGAGGACGTCACTGGGGTTCTGGGGAAGGGAGGTCATCACTGGTGTAATATGGAGGGGAGGATGTCACTGGGGTTCTGGGGAAGGGTGGACTTCACTGTGGTTCTGGGGAAGGGAGGACGTCACTGGGGTTCTGGGGAAGGGAGGACGTCACTGGATTGCTGGGGAAGGGAGGATGTCACTGGGGTTCTGGGGAAGGGAGGATGTCACTGGAGTTCTGGGGAAGGGAGGACGTCACTGGGGTTCTGGGGAAGGGAGAACGTCGCTGGGGTTCTGGGGAAGGGAGGACGTCCCTGGGGTTCTGGGGAAGGTAGGACGTCACTGGGGTAATGGGGAAGTGAGGTCCTCACTGGGGTTCTGGGGAAGGGAGGACATCACTGGTGTAATGGTGAAGGGAGGACTTCACTGGGGTTCTGGGGAAGGGTGGACATCACTGGGGTAATGAGGAAGGGAGAGTGTCACTGGGGTTCTGGGGAAGGGAGGACGTCACTGGATTTCTGGGGAAGGGAGGATGTCACTGGGGTTCTGGGAATTTGAGGACGTCACTGGGGGTCTGGGGAAGGGAGGACGTCACTGTGGTTCTGGGGAAGGGAGGGTGTCACTGGGGTTCTGGGGAAGTGAGGATGTTTCTGTGGTTCTGGGGAAGTAAGGACGTCACTGGGGTAATGGGGAAAGGAGGATGTCAGAGGGGTAATTGGGATGGCAGGACGTCACAGGGGTTCTGGGGAAGGGAGGGTGTCACTGGGGTTCTGGGGAATGGAGGGCATCACTGGTGTAATATGGAGGGGAGGATGTCACTGGGGTTCTGGGGAAGGGTGGACCACTGTGGTTCTGGGGAAGGGAGGACGTCACTGGGGTTCTGGGGAAGGGAGGATGTCACTGGGGTTCTGGGGAAGGGAGGATGTCACTGGGGTTCTGGGGAAGGGTGGACGTCACTGGGGTTCTGGGGAAGGGAGGACGTCACTGGGGTTCTGGGGAAGGGAGGACGTCACTGGGGTTCTGGGGAAGGGAGGACGTCACTGGATTGCTGGGGAAGGGAGGATGTCACTGGGGTTCTGGGGAAGGGAGGACGTCACTGGGGTTCTGGGGAAGGGAGAACGTCGCTGGGGTTCTGGGGAAGGGAGGACGTCCCTGGGGTTCAGGGGAAGGGAGGACATCACTGGGGTAATGGGGAAGTTAGGAGCTCACTGGGGTTCTGGGGAAGGGTGGACATCACTGGGGTAATGGGGAAGGGAGGGTGTCACTGGGGTTCTGGGGAAGGGAGTACGTCACTGGATTTCTGGGGAAGGGAGGATGTTACTGGGGTTCTGGGGATGGGAGAACGTCACTGGGGTTCTGGGGAAGGGAGGAAGTCACTGGGGTTCAGGGGAAGGGTGGACGTCACTGGGGTAATGGGGAAGTGAGGATGTCACTGCGGTTCTGGGGAAGGGAGGACATCACTGGGGTAATGGGGAAGGGAGGGTTTCACTGGGGTTCTGGGGAAGTGAGAATGTTTCTGTGGTTCTGGGGAAGTGAGGACGTCACTGGGGTAATGGTGAAGGGAGGATGTCACAGGGGTTCTGGGGAAGGGAAGTCGTCACTGGGGTAATGGGGAAGGGAGGGTTACACTGGGGTTCTGGGGAAGCGTGGACATCTCTGGGGTAATGGGGAAGGGTGGACATCACTGGGGTAATGGGGAAGGGAGGACGTTTCTGGGGTTCTGGGGAAGTGAAGACGTTACTGGGGTAATGGGGAAAGGAGGATGTCACTGGGTTTCTAGGGAAGGGAGGATGTCATTGGGGTAATGAGGAAGGGAGGACGTTACAGGGGTAATGGGGAAGGTTGGACATACTGGGGTAATGGGGAAAGGAGGATGTCACTGGGGTTCTAGGGAAGGGAGGACGTCACTGGGGCAATGGGGAAAGGAGGATGTCACTGGGGTTCTGGGGAAGTGAGGATGTCATTGGGGTAATGAGGAAGGGAGGACGTTACAGGGGTAATGGGGAAGGGTGGACATCGCTGGGTAATGCGGAAGGGAGGTTATCACTGGATTTCTGGGGAAGGGCGGACGTCACTGAGTCGCTGGGGAAGGTAGTACGTCACTGGTGTATTGGGGAAGGGAGGACGTCACTGGGGTAATGGAAAAGGGAGGATGTCACTGGGGTTCTGGGGATGGGTGGACTTCACTGGGGTAATGGGGAAAGGAGGACGTCACTGTGGTTCTGGGGAAGGGAGGACGTCACTGGGGTAATGGGGAAGTGAGGACATCACTGGGGTTCTGAGGAAGGGAGGACGTCACTGGGGTAATGGAGAAGTGAGGATGTCACTGGCGTTCTGAGGAAGGGAGGACGTCAGTGGGGTAATGGGGAAGTGAGGACGTCACTGGGGTAATGGGGAAGTGAGGATGTCACAGGGGTTCTGGGGAAGGGAGGACGTCACTGGGTTTCTGGGGAAGGGAGGACGTCACTGGCGTAATGGGGAGGGGAGGACGTCACTGGGGTTCTGAGGAAGGGAGGTTGTCACTGGGGTTCTGGGGAAGGTAGTGCGTCACTGGGGTAATGGGGAAGTGAGGACGTCAGAGGGGTAATGGGGAAAGAAGGATATCACTGGGGTTTTGGAGAAGTGTGGACGTTACTAGGGTAATGGGGAAAGGAGGATGTCACTGGGGTAATTGGGAGGGGAGGACGTCACAGGGGTTCTGGGGAAGGGAGGACGTCAGTGGATTGCTGGGGAAGGGAGGATGTCACTGAGTTTCTGGGGAAGTGAGGACGTCACTGGGGTAATGGGGAAAGGAGGATGTCAGTGGGGTAATTGGGAGGGCAGGACGTCACAGGGGTCTGGGGAAGGGAGGGTGTCAGTGGGGATCTGGGGAAGGGAGGATATCACTGGGGTAATGGCGAAGGGAGGATGTCACTGGGGTGCTGGGGAAGGGAGGACGTCACTGGGGTTCTGGGGAAGGGAGGGCATCACTGGTGTAATATTGAGGGGAGGACGTCACTGGGGTTCTGGGGAAGGGAGGTCATCACTGGTGTAATATGGAGGGGAGGATGTCACTGGGGTAATGGGGAAGGGAGGGCATCACTGGGGTAATGGGGAAGGGAGGACGTTTCTGGGGTTCTGGGGAAGTGAAGACGTTACTGGGGTAATGGGGAAAGGAGGATGTCACTGGGTTTCTAGGGAAGGGAGGATGTCATTGGGGTAATGAGGAAGGGAGGACGTTACAGGGGTAATGGGGAAGGTTGGACATACTGGGGTAATGGGGAAAGGAGGATGTCACTGGGGTTCTAGGGAAGGGAGGACGTCACTGGGGCAATGGGGAAAGGAGGATGTCACTGGGGTTCTGGGGAAGTGAGGATGTCATTGGGGTAATGAGGAAGGGAGGACGTTACAGGGGTAATGGGGAAGGGTGGACATCGCTGGGTAATGCGGAAGGGAGGTTATCACTGGATTTCTGGGGAAGGGCGGACGTCACTGAGTCGCTGGGGAAGGTAGTACGTCACTGGTGTATTGGGGAAGGGAGGACGTCACTGGGGTAATGGAGAAGGGAGGATGTCACTGGGGTTCTGGGGATGGGTGGACTTCACTGGGGTAATGGGGAAAGGAGGACGTCACTGTGGTTCTGGGGAAGGGAGGACGTCACTGGGGTAATGGGGAAGTGAGGACATCACTGGGGTTCTGAGGAAGGGAGGACGTCACTGGGGTAATGGAGAAGTGAGGATGTCACTGGCGTTCTGAGGAAGGGAGGACGTCAGTGGGGTAATGGGGAAGTGAGGACGTCACTGGGGTAATGGGGAAGTGAGGATGTCACAGGGGTTCTGGGGAAGGGAGGACGTCACTGGGTTTCTGGGGAAGGGAGGACGTCACTGGCGTAATGGGGAGGGGAGGACGTCACTGGGGTTCTGAGGAAGGGAGGTTGTCACTGGGGTTCTGGGGAAGGTAGTGCGTCACTGGGGTAATGGGGAAGTGAGGACGTCAGAGGGGTAATGGGGAAAGAAGGATATCACTGGGGTTTTGGAGAAGTGTGGACGTTACTAGGGTAATGGGGAAAGGAGGATGTCACTGGGGTAATTGGGAGGGGAGGACGTCACAGGGGTTCTGGGGAAGGGAGGACGTCAGTGGATTGCTGGGGAAGGGAGGATGTCACTGAGTTTCTGGGGAAGTGAGGACGTCACTGGGGTAATGGGGAAAGGAGGATGTCAGTGGGGTAATTGGGAGGGCAGGACGTCACAGGGGTCTGGGGAAGGGAGGGTGTCAGTGGGGATCTGGGGAAGGGAGGATATCACTGGGGTAATGGCGAAGGGAGGATGTCACTGGGGTGCTGGGGAAGGGAGGACGTCACTGGGGTTCTGGGGAAGGGAGGGCATCACTGGTGTAATATTGAGGGGAGGACGTCACTGGGGTTCTGGGGAAGGGAGGTCATCACTGGTGTAATATGGAGGGGAGGATGTCACTGGGGTTCTGGGGAAGGGAGGGCATCACTGGTGTAATATTGAGGGGAGGACGTCACTGGGGTTCTGGGGAAGGGAGGTCATCACTGGTGTAATATGGAGGGGAGGATGTCACTGGGGTTCTGGGGATGGGAGGACGTCACTGTGGTTCTGGGGAAGGGTGGATGTCACTGTGGTTCTGGGGAAGGGAGGACGTCACTGGGGTTCTGGGGAAGGGAGGACGTCACTGGATTGCTGGGGAAGGGAGGATGTCACTGGGGTTCTGGGGAAGGGAGGATGTCACTGGAGTTCTGGGGAAGGGAGGACGTCACTGGGGTTCTGGGGAAGGGAGAACGTCGCTGGGGTTCTGGGGAAGGGAGGACGTCCCTGGGGTTCTGGGGAAGGTAGGACGTCACTGGGGTAATGGGGAAGTGAGGACCTCACTGGGGTTCTGGGGAAGGGAGGACATCACTGGTGTAATGGTGAAGGGAGGACTTCACTGGGGTTCTGGGGAAGGGTGGACATCACTGGGGTAATGGGGAAGGGAGGGTGTCACTGGGGTTTTGGGGAAAGGAGGACGTCACTGGATTTCTGGGGAAGGGAGGATGTCACTGGGGTTCTGGGGATGGGAGGACGTCACTGGGAGTCTGGGGAAGGGAGGATGTCACTGTGGTTCTGGGGAAGGGAGGGTGTCACTGGGGTTCTGGGGAAGGGAGGACGTCACTGGATTTCTGGGGAAGGGAGGATGTCACTGGGGTTCTGGGGATGGGAGGATGTCACTGGGGTTCTGGGGAAGGGAGGACGTCATTGGGGTTCTGGGGAAGGGAGAACGTCGCTGGGGTTCTGGGGAAGGGAGGACGTCCCTGGGGTTCTGGGGAAGGTAGGACGTCACTGGGGTAATGGGGAAGTGAGGACCTCACTGGGGTTCTGGGGAAGGGAGGACATCACTGGTGTAATGGTGAAGGGAGGACTTCACTGGGGTTCTGGGGAAGGGTGGACATCACTGGGGTAATGGGGAAGGGAGGGTGTCACTGGGGTTCTGGGGAAGGGAGGACGTCACTGGAGTTCTGGGGAAGGGAGGATGTCACTGGGGTTCTGGGGATGGGAGGACGTCACTGGGAGTCTGGGGAAGGGACGACGTCACTGTGGTTCTGGGGAAGGGAGGGTGTCACTGGGGTTCTGGGGAAGGGAGGACGTCACTGGATTTCTGGGGAAGGGAGGATGTCACTGGGGTTCTGGGGATGGGAGGACGTCACTGGGGTTCTGGGGAAGGGAGGACGTCACTGGGGTTCTGGGGAAGGGTGGACGTCACTGGGGTAATGGGGAAGTGAGGATGCCACTGCGGTTCTGGGGAAGGGAGGACGTCACTGGGGTAATGGGGAAGGGAGGGTTTCACTGGGGTCCTGGGGAAGTGAGGATGTTTCTGTGGTTCTGGGGAAGTGAGGACGTCACTGGGGTAATGGGGAAAGGAGGATGTCAGAGGGGTAATTGGGAGGGCAGGACGTCACAGGGGTTCTGGGGAAGGGAGGGTGTCACTGGGGTTCTGGGGAATGGAGGGCATTACGTGTAATATGGAGGGGAGGATGTCACTGGGGTTCTGGGGAAGGGTGGACTTCACTGTGGTTCTGGGGAAGGGAGGACGTCACTGGGGTTCTGGGGAAGGGAGGATGTCACTGGGGTTCTGGGGAAGGGAGGATGTCACTGGGGTTCTGGGGAAAAGTGGACGTCACTGGGGTTCTGGGGAAGGGAGGACGTCACTGGGGTTCTGGGGAAGGGAGGACGTCACTGGGGTTCTGGGGAAGGGAGGACGTCACTGGATTGCTGGGGAAGGGAGGATGTCACTGGGGTTCGGGAAGGGAGGATGTCACTGGGGTTCTGGGGAAGGGAGGACGTCACTGGGGTTCTGGGGAAGGGAGAACGTCGCTGGAGTTCTGGGGAAGGGAGGACGTCGCTGGGGTTCTGGGGAAGGGAGGACGTCACTGGGGTTCTGGGGAAGGGTGGACGTCACTGGGGTAATGGGGAAGTGAGGATGTCACTGCGGTTCTGGGGAAGGGAGGACGTCACTGGGGTAATGGGGAAGGGAGGGTTTCACTGGGGTTCTGGGGAAGTGAGGATGTTTCTGTGGTTCTGGGGAAGTGAGGACGTCACTGGGGTAATGGGGAAAGGAGGATGTCAGAGGGGTAATTGGGAGGGCAGGACGTCACAGGGGTTCTGGGGAAGGGAGGGTGTCACTGGGGTTCTGGGGAATGGAGGGCATCACTGGTGTAATATGGAGGGAAGGATGTCACTGGGGTTCTGGGGAAGGGTGGACTTCACTGTGGTTCTGGGGAAGGGAGGACGTCACTGGGGTTCTGGGGAAGGGAGGATGTCACTGGGGTTCTGGGGATGGGTGGACGTCACTGGGGTTCTGGGGAAGGGAGGACGTCACTGGGATTCTGGGGAAGGGAGGACGTCACTGGGGTTCTGGGGAAGGGAGGACGTCACTGGATTGCTGGGGAAGGGAGGATGTCACTGGGGTTCTGGGGAAGGGAGGATGTCACTGGGGTTCTGGGGAAGGGAGGACGTCACTGGGGTTCTGGGGAAGGGAGAACGTCGCTGGGGTTCTGGGGAAGGGAGGACGTCCCTGGGGTTCTGGGGAAGGGAGGACGTCACTGGGGTAATGGGGAAGTGAGGACCTCACTGGGGTTCTGGGGAAGGGTGGACATCACTGGGGTAATGGGGAAGGGAGGGTGTCACTGGGGTTCTGGGGAAGGGAGTACGTCACTGGATTTCTGGGGAAGGGTGGATGTCACTGGGGTTCTGGGGATGGGAGAACTTCACTGGGGTTCTGGGGAAGGGAGGACGTCACTGGGGTTCAGGGGAAGGGTGGACGTCACTGGGGTAATGGGGAAGTGAGGATGTCACTGGGGTTCTGGGGAAGGTAGTGCGTCACTGGGGTAATGGGGAAGTGAGGACGTCAGAGGGGTAATGGGGAAAGAAGGATATCACTGGGGTTTTGGAGAAGTGTGGACGTTACTAGGGTAATGGGGAAAGGAGGATGTCACTGGGGTAATTGGGAGGGGAGGATGTCACAGGGGTTCTGGGGAAGGGAGGACGTCAGTGGATTGCTGGGGAAGGGAGGATGTCACTGAGTTTCTGGGGAAGTGAGGACGTCACTGGGGTAATGGGGAAAGGAGGATGTCAGTGGGGTAATTGGGAGGGCAGGACGTCACAGGGGTCTGGGGAAGGGAGGGTGTCAGTGGGGATCTGGGGAAGGGAGGATATCACTGGGGTAATGGCGAAGGGAGGATGTCACTGGGGTGCTGGGGAAGGGAGGACGTCACTGGGGTTCTGGGGAAGGGAGGGCATCACTGGTGTAATATTGAGGGGAGGACGTCACTGGGGTTCTGGGGAAGGGAGGTCATCACTGGTGTAATATGGAGGGGAGGATGTCACTGGGGTTCTGGGGAAGGGAGGGCATCACTGGTGTAATATTGAGGGGAGGACGTCACTGGGGTTCTGGGGAAGGGAGGTCATCACTGGTGTAATATGGAGGGGAGGATGTCACTGGGGTTCTGGGGATGGGAGGACGTCACTGTGGTTCTGGGGAAGGGTGGATGTCACTGTGGTTCTGGGGAAGGGAGGACGTCACTGGGGTTCTGGGGAAGGGAGGACGTCACTGGATTGCTGGGGAAGGGAGGATGTCACTGGGGTTCTGGGGAAGGGAGGATGTCACTGGAGTTCTGGGGAAGGGAGGACGTCACTGGGGTTCTGGGGAAGGGAGAACGTCGCTGGGGTTCTGGGGAAGGGAGGACGTCCCTGGGGTTCTGGGGAAGGTAGGACGTCACTGGGGTAATGGGGAAGTGAGGACCTCACTGGGGTTCTGGGGAAGGGAGGACATCACTGGTGTAATGGTGAAGGGAGGACTTCACTGGGGTTCTGGGGAAGGGTGGACATCACTGGGGTAATGGGGAAGGGAGGGTGTCACTGGGGTTTTGGGGAAAGGAGGACGTCACTGGATTTCTGGGGAAGGGAGGATGTCACTGGGGTTCTGGGGATGGGAGGACGTCACTGGGAGTCTGGGGAAGGGAGGATGTCACTGTGGTTCTGGGGAAGGGAGGGTGTCACTGGGGTTCTGGGGAAGGGAGGACGTCACTGGATTTCTGGGGAAGGGAGGATGTCACTGGGGTTCTGGGGATGGGAGGATGTCACTGGGGTTCTGGGGAAGGGAGGACGTCCCTGGGGTTCTGGGGAAGGTAGGACGTCACTGGGGTAATGGGGAAGTGAGGACCTCACTGGGGTTCTGGGGAAGGGAGGACATCACTGGTGTAATGGTGAAGGGAGGACTTCACTGGGGTTCTGGGGAAGGGTGGACATCACTGGGGTAATGGGGAAGGGAGGGTGTCACTGGGGTTCTGGGGATGGGAGGACGTCACTGGGAGTCTGGGGAAGGGACGACGTCACTGTGGTTCTGGGGAAGGGAGGGTGTCACTGGGGTTCTGGGGAAGGGAGGACGTCACTGGATTTCTGGGGAAGGGAGGATGTCACTGGGGTTCTGGGGATGGGAGGACGTCACTGGGGTTCTGGGGAAGGGAGGACGTCACTGGGGTTCTGGGGAAGGGTGGACGTCACTGGGGTAATGGGGAAGTGAGGATGCCACTGCGGTTCTGGGGAAGGGAGGACGTCACTGGGGTAATGGGGAAGGGAGGGTTTCACTGGGGTCCTGGGGAAGTGAGGATGTTTCTGTGGTTCTGGGGAAGTGAGGACGTCACTGGGGTAATGGGGAAAGGAGGATATCAGAGGGGTAATTGGGAGGGCAGGACGTCACAGGGGTTCTGGGGAAGGGAGGGTGTCACTGGGGTTCTGGGGAATGGAGGGCATCACGTGTAATATGGAGGGGAGGATGTCACTGGGGTTCTGGGGAAGGGTGGACTTCACTGTGGTTCTGGGGAAGGGAGGACGTCACTGGGGTTCTGGGGAAGGGAGGATGTCACTGGGGTTCTGGGGAAGGGAGGATGTCACTGGGGTTCTGGGGAAAAGTGGACGTCACTGGGGTTCTGGGGAAGGGAGGACGTCACTGGGGTTCTGGGGAAGGGAGGACGTCACTGGGGTTCTGGGGAAGGGAGGACGTCACTGGATTGCTGGGGAAGGGAGGATGTCACTGGGGTTCGGGAAGGGAGGATGTCACTGGGGTTCTGGGGAAGGGAGGACGTCACTGGGGTTCTGGGGAAGGGAGAACGTCGCTGGAGTTCTGGGGAAGGGAGGACGTCGCTGGGGTTCTGGGGAAGGGAGGACGTCACTGGGGTTCTGGGGAAGGGTGGACGTCACTGGGGTAATGGGGAAGTGAGGATGTCACTGCGGTTCTGGGGAAGGGAGGACGTCACTGGGGTAATGGGGAATGGAGGGCATCACTGGTGTAATATGGAGGGAAGGATGTCACTGGGGTTCTGGGGAAGGGTGGACTTCACTGTGGTTCTGGGGAAGGGAGGACGTCACTGGGGTTCTGGGGAAGGGAGGATGTCACTGGGGTTCTGGGGATGGGTGGACGTCACTGGGGTTCTGGGGAAGGGAGGACGTCACTGGGATTCTGGGGAAGGGAGGACGTCACTGGGGTTCTGGGGAAGGGAGGACGTCACTGGATTGCTGGGGAAGGGAGGATGTCACTGGGGTTCTGGGGAAGGGAGGATGTCACTGGGGTTCTGGGGAAGGGAGGACGTCACTGGGGTTCTGGGGAAGGGAGAACCTCGCTGGGGTTCTGGGGAAGGGAGGACGTCCCTGGGGTTCTGGGGAAGGGAGGACGTCACTGGGGTAATGGGGAAGTGAGGACCTCACTGGGGTTCTGGGGAAGGGTGGACATCACTGGGGTAATGGGGAAGGGAGGGTGTCACTGGGGTTCTGGGGAAGGGAGTACGTCACTGGATTTCTGGGGAAGGGTGGATGTCACTGGGGTTCTGGGGATGGGAGAACTTCACTGGGGTTCTGGGGAAGGGAGGACGTCACTGGGGTTCAGGGGAAGGGTGGACGTCACTGGGGTAATGGGGAAGTGAGGATGTCACTGCGGTTCTGGGGAAGGGAGGACGTCACTGGGGTAATGGGGAAGGGAGGGTTTCACTGGGGTTCTGGGGAAGTGAGGACGTTTCTGTGGTTCTGGGGAAGTGAGGACGTCACTGGGGTAATGGGGAAGTGAGGATGTCACTGGGGTTCTGGGGAAGGGAAGTCGTCACTGGGGTAATGGGGAAGGGAAGGTTACACTGGGGTTCTGTGGAAGCGTGGACATCTCTGGGGTAATGGGGAAGGGTGGACATCACTGGGGTAATGGGGAAGGGAGGACGTTTCTGGGGTTCTGGGGAAGTTAAGACGTTACTGGGGTAATGGGGAAAGGAGGATGTCACTGGGTTTCTGGGAAGGGAGGATGTCATTGGGGTAAAGTGGAAGGGAGGACGTTACAGGGGTAATGGGGAAGGTTGGACATACTGGGGTAATGGGGAAAGGAGGATGTCACTGGGGTTCTAGGGAAGGGAGGACGTCACTGGGGCAATGGGGAAAGGAGGATGTCACTGGGGTTCTGGGGAAGTGAGGATGTCATTGGGGTAATGAGGAACGGAGGACTTTACAGGGGTAATGGGGAAGGGTGGACATCGCTGGGGTAATGCGGAAGGGAGGTTATCACTGGATTTCTGGGGAAGGGCGGACGTCACTGGGTTGCTGGGGAAGGTAGGACGTCACTGGTGTATTGGGGAAGGGAGGATGTCACTGGGGTTCTGGGGATGGGTGGACATCAGTGGGGTAATGGCAAAGGGAGGATGTCACTGGGGTAATGGGGAAGGGAGGATGTCACTGGGGTAATGGGGAAGGGAGGACATCACTGGGGTTCTGGGGAACGGAAGACATCACTGTGGTAATGCAGAAGGGTGGACTTCACTGGCGTTCTGGGGAAGGGAGGATGTCACTGGGGTGGTGGGGAAGGGAGGACGTCACTGGGGTTCTGGGGAAGTGAGGACGTCACTGGGGTAATGGGGAAAGGAGGATGTCAGTGGGGTAATTGGGAGGGCTGGACGTCACAGGGGTCTGGGGAAGGGAGGGTGTCACTGGGGATCTGGGGAATGGAGGGCATCACTGGTGTAATGTGGAGGGGAGGACGTCACTGGGGTTCTGGGGAAGGGAGGATATCACTGGGGTTCTGGTGAAGGGTGGACGTCACTGTGGTTCTGGGGAAGGGCGGACACCACTGGGGTTCTGGGGAAGGGAGGACGTCACTGGGGTTCTGGGGAAGGGAGGACGTCACTGTGGTAATGGGGAAGTGAGGACGTCACTGGGTTAATGAGGAAAGGAGGACGTCACTGGGGTTCTGGGGAACGGAGTACGTCACTGGGGTAATGGGGAAGTGAGAACGTCACAGGGGTAATGGGGAAGTGAGGATGTCACTGGGGTTCTGGGGAAGGTAGTGCATCACTGGGGTAAATGGGAAGTGAGGACGTCACTGGGGTTCTGGGGAAGGGAGGATGTCACTGGGGTTCTGGGGAAGGGAGGACGTCACTGGGGTATTGGGGAAAGGAGGATGTCACTGGAGTTCTGGGGAAGGGAGGACGTCACTGGGTTTCTGGGGAAGGGAGGACGTCACTGGATTGCTGGGGAAGGGAGGACGTCACTGGGGTTCTGGGGAAGGGACGACGTCACTGGGGTTCTGGGGAAGGGAGGATGTCACTGAGTTTCTGGGGAAGTGAGGACGTCACTGGGGTAATGGGGAAAGGAGGATGTCAGTGGGGTAATTGGGAGGGCAGGACGTCACAGGGGTCTGGGGAAGGGAGGGTGTCACTGGGGATCTGGGGAAGGGAGGATATCACTGGGGTAATGGCGAAGGGAGGATTTCACTGGGGTGTTGGGGAAGGGAGGACGTCACTGGGGTTCTGGGGAAGGGAGGATGTCACTGGGGTTCTGGGGAAGGGACGACGTCACTGGTGTTCTGGGGAAGGGAGGACGTCACAGGGGTCTGGGGAAGGGACGGTGTCACTGGGGATCTGGGGAATGGAGGGCATCACTGGTGTAATATGGAGGGGAGGATGTCACTGGGGTTCTGGGGAAGGGAGGATATCACTGGGGTAATGGCGAAGGGAGGATGTCACTGGGGTTCTGGGGAAGGGAGGACATCACTGGGTTTCTGGGGAAGGGTGGACGTCACTGTGGTACTGGGGAAGGGCGGACACCACTGGGGTTCTGGGGAAGGGAGGACGTCACTGGGGTTCTGGGGAAGGGAGTACGTCACTGGGGTTCTGGGGAAGGGTGGACATCACTGGCTAATGGGGAAGGGAGGGTGTCACTGGGGGTCTGGGGAAGGGAGGACGTCACTGGATTTCTGGGGAAGGGAGGATGTCACTGGGGTTCTGGGGAAGGGAGGACGTCACTGGGGTTCTGGGGAAGGGAGGACGTCACTGGGGTTCTGGGGAAAGGAGGACGTCACTGGGGTAATGGGGAAGTGAGGATGTCACTGCGGTTCTGGGGAAGGGAGGACGTCACTGGGGTAATGGGGAAGGGAGGGTTTCACTGGGGTTCTGGGGAAGTGAGGATGTTTCTGTGGTTCTGGGGAAGTGAGGACGTCACTGGGGTAATGGGGAAAGGAGGATGTCAGAGGGGTAATTGGGAGGGCAGGACGTCACAGGGGTTCTGGGGAAGGGAGGGTGTCACTGGGGTTCTGGGGAATGGAGGGCATCACGTGTAATATGGAGGGGAGGATGTCACTGGGGTTCTGGGGAAGGGTGGACTTCACTGTGGTTCTGGGGAAGGGAGGACGTCACTGGGGTTCTGGGGAAGGGAGGATGTCACTGGGGTTCTGGGGATGTGTGGACGTCACTGGGGTTCTGGGGAAGGGAGGACGTCACTGGGGTTCTGGGGAAGGGAGGACGTCACTGGGGTTCTGGGGAAGGGAGGACGTCACTGGATTGCTGGGGAAGGGAGGATGTCACTGGGGTTCTGGGGAAGGGAGGATGTCACTGGGGTTCTGGGGAAGGGAGGACGTCACTGGGGTTCTGGGGAAGGGAGAACGTCGCTGGGGTTCTGGGGAAGGGAGGACGTCCCTGGGGTTCTGGGGAAGGGAGGACGTCACTGGGGTAATGGGGAAGTGAGGACCTCACTGGGGTTCTGGGGAAGGGTGGACATCACTGGGGTAATGGGGAAGGGAGGGTGTCACTGGGGTTCTGGGGAAGGGAGTATGTCACTGGATTTCTGGGGAAGGGTGGATGTCACTGGGGTTCTGGGGATGGGAGAACTTCACTGGGGTTCTGGGGAAGGGAGGACGTCACTGGGGTTCAGGGGAAGGGTGGACGTCACTGGGGTAATGGGGAAGTGAGGATGTCACTGCGGTTCTGGGGAAGGGAGGACGTCACTGGGGTAATGGGGAAGGGAGGGTTTCACTGGGGTTCTGGGGAAGTGAGGATGTTTCTGTGGTTCTGGGGAAGTGAGGACGTCACTGGGGTAATGGGGAAGTGAGGATGTCACTGGGGTTCTGGGGAAGGGAAGTCGTCACTGGGGTAATGGGGAAGGGAAGGTTACACTGGGGTTCTGGGGAAGCGTGGACATCTCTGGGGTAATGGGGAAGGGTGGACATCACTGGGGTAATGGGGAAGGGAGGACGTTTCTGGGGTTCTGGGGAAGTTAAGACGTTACTGGGGTAATGGGGAAAGGAGGATGTCACTGGGTTTCTGGGAAGGGAGGATGTCATTGGGGTAATGTGGAAGGGAGGACGTTACAGGGGTAATGGGGAAGGTTGGACATACTGGGGTAATGGGGAAAGGAGGATGTCACTGGGGTTCTAGGGAAGGGAGGACGTCACTGGGGCAATGGGGAAAGAGGATGTCACTGGGGTTCTGGGGAAGTGAGGATGTCATTGGGATAATGAGGAACGGAGGACGTTACAGGGGTAATGGGGAAGGGTGGACATCGCTGGGGTAATGCGGAAGGGAGGTTATCACTGGATTTCTGGGGAAGGGCGGACGTCACTGGGTTGCTGGGGAAGGTAGGACGTCACTGGTGTATTGGGGAAGGGAGGACGTCACTGGGGTATTAGGGAAGGGAGGATGTCACTGGGGTTCTGGGGATGGGTGGACATCAGTGGGGTAATGGCGAAGGGAGGATGTCACTGGGGTAATGGGGAAGGGAGGATGTCACTGGGGTAATGGGGAAGGGAGGACATCACTGGGGTTCTGGGGAACGGAAGACATCACTGTGGTAATGCAGAAGGGTGGACTTCACTGGCGTTCTGGGGAAGGGAGGATGTCACTGGGGTGGTGGGGAAGGGAGGACGTCACTGGGGTTCTGGGGAAGTGAGGACGTCACTGGGGTAATGGGGAAAGGAGGATGTCAGTGGGGTAATTGGGAGGGCTGGACGTCACAGGGGTCTGGGGAAGGGAGGGTGTCACTGGGGATCTGGGGAATGGAGGGCATCACTGGTGTAATGTGGAGGGGAGGACGTCACTGGGGTTCTGGGGAAGGGAGGATATCACTGGGGTTCTGGTGAAGGGTGGACGTCACTGTGGTTCTGGGGAAGGGCGGACACCACTGGGGTTCTGGGGAAGGGAGGACGTCACTGGGGTTCTGGGGAAGGGAGGACGTCACTGTGGTAATGGGGAAGTGAGGACGTCACTGGGTTAATGAGGAAAGGAGGACGTCACTGGGGTTCTGGGGAACGGAGTACGTCACTGGGGTAATGGGGAAGTGAGAACGTCACAGGGGTAATGGGGAAGTGAGGATGTCACTGGGGTTCTGGGGAAGGTAGTGCATCACTGGGGTAAATGGGAAGTGAGGACGTCACTGGGGTTCTGGGGAAGGGAGGATGTCACTGGGGTTCTGGGGAAGGGAGGACGTCACTGGGGTATTGGGGAAAGGAGGATGTCACTGGAGTTCTGGGGAAGGGAGGACGTCACTGGGTTTCTGGGGAAGGGAGGACGTCACTGGATTGCTGGGGAAGGGAGGACGTCACTGGGGTTCTGGGGAAGGGACGACGTCACTGGGGTTCTGGGGAAGGGAGGATGTCACTGAGTTTCTGGGGAAGTGAGGACGTCACTGGGGTAATGGGGAAAGGAGGATGTCAGTGGGGTAATTGGGAGGGCAGGACGTCACAGGGGTCTGGGGAAGGGAGGGTGTCACTGGGGATCTGGGGAAGGGAGGATATCACTGGGGTAATGGCGAAGGGAGGATTTCACTGGGGTGTTGGGGAAGGGAGGACGTCACTGGGGTTCTGGGGAAGGGAGGATGTCACTGGGGTTCTGGGGAAGGGACGACGTCACTGGTGTTCTGGGGAAGGGAGGACGTCACAGGGGTCTGGGGAAGGGACGGTGTCACTGGGGATGTGGGGAATGGAGGGCATCACTGGTGTAATATGGAGGGGAGGATGTCACTGGGGTTCTGGGGAAGGGAGGATATCACTGGGGTAATGGCGAAGGGAGGATGTCACTGGGGTTCTGGGGAAGGGAGGACATCACTGGGTTTCTGGGGAAGGGTGGACGTCACTGTGGTTCTGGGGAAGGGCGGACACCACTGGGGTTCTGGGGAAGGGAGGACGTCACTGGGGTTCTGGGGAAGGGAGTACGTCACTGGGGTTCTGGGGAAGGGTGGACATCACTGGCTAATGGGGAAGGGAGGGTGTCACTGGGGGTCTGGGGAAGGGAGGACGTCACTGGATTTCTGGGGAAGGGAGGATGTCACTGGGGTTCTGGGGAAGGGAGGACGTCACTGGGGTTCTGGGGAAGGGAGGACGTCACTGGGGTTCTGGGGAAAGGAGGACGTCACTGGGGTAATGGGGAAGTGAGGACGTCACTGGGTTAATGAGGAAAGGAGGACGTCACTGGGGTTCTGGGGAAGGGAGTACGTCACTGGAGTAATGGGGAAGTGAGAACATCACAGGGGTAATGGGGAAGTGAGGATGTCACTGGGGTTCTGGGGAAGGTAGTGCGTCACTGGGGTAAATGGGAAGTGAGGACGTCACTGTGGTTCTGGGGAAGGGAGGATGTCACTGGGGTTCTGGGGAAGGGAGGATGTCACTGGGGTAATGGGGAAGTGAGAACGTCACTGGGGTAATGGGGAAGTGAGGATGTCACAGGGGTTCTGGGGAAGGTAGTGCGTCACTGGGGTAAATGGGAAGTGAGGACGTCACTGGGGTTCTGGGGAAGGGAGGATGTCACTGGGGTTCTGAGGAAGGGAGGACGTCACTGGGGTAATGGGGAAAGGAGGACATGACTGGGGTTCTGAGGATGGGAGGACGTCACTGGGGTAATGGGGAAGTGAGGACGTCACTGGGGTAATGGGGAAGTGAGGATGTCACTGGGGTTCTGGGGAAGGGAGGACGTCACTGGGTTTCTGGGGAAGGGAGGACGTCACTGGCGTAATGGGGAGGGGAGGACGTCACTGGGGTAATGGGGAAGTGAGGACGTCACTGGGGTAATGGGGAAGGGAGGATGTCACTGGGGTAATGGGGAAGTGAGAACGTCACTGGGGTAATGGGGAAGTGAGGATGTCACTGGGGTTCTGGGGAAGGTAGTGCGTCACTGGGGTAAATGGGAAGTGAGGACGTCACTGGGGTTCTGGGGAAGGGAGGACGTCACTGGATTTCTGGGGAAGGGAGGATGTCACTGGGGTTCTGGGGAAGGGAGGACGTCACTGGGGTTCTGGGGAAGGGAGGACGTCACTGGGGTTCTGGGGAAAGGAGGACGTCACTGGGGTAATGGGGAAGTGAGGACGTCACTGGGTTAATGAGGAAAGGAGGACGTCACTGGGGTTCTGGGGAAGGGAGTACGTCACTGGAGTAATGGGGAAGTGAGAACATCACAGGGGTAATGGGGAAGTGAGGATGTCACTGGGGTTCTGGGGAAGGTAGTGCGTCACTGGGGTAAATGGGAAGTGAGGACGTCACTGTGGTTCTGGGGAAGGGAGGATGTCACTGGGGTTCTGGGGAAGGGAGGATGTCACTGGGGTAATGGGGAAGTGAGAACGTCACTGGGGTAATGGGGAAGTGAGGATGTCACAGGGGTTCTGGGGAAGGTAGTGCGTCACTGGGGTAAATGGGAAGTGAGGACGTCACTGGGGTTCTGGGGAAGGGAGGATGTCACTGGGGTTCTGAGGAAGGGAGGACGTCACTGGGGTAATGGGGAAAGGAGGACATGACTGGGGTTCTGAGGATGGGAGGACGTCACTGGGGTAATGGGGAAGTGAGGACGTCACTGGGGTAATGGGGAAGTGAGGATGTCACTGGGGTTCTGGGGAAGGGAGGACGTCACTGGGTTTCTGGGGAAGGGAGGACGTCACTGGCGTAATGGGGAGGGGAGGACGTCACTGGGGTAATGGGGAAGTGAGGACGTCACTGGGGTAATGGGGAAGGGAGGATGTCACTGGGGTAATGGGGAAGTGAGAACGTCACTGGGGTAATGGGGAAGTGAGGATGTCACTGGGGTTCTGGGGAAGGTAGTGCGTCACTGGGGTAAATGGGAAGTGAGGACGTCACTGGGGTTCTGGGGAAGGGAGGATGTCACTGGAGTTCTGGGGAAGGGAGGATGTCACTGGGGTAATGGGGAAGTGAGAACGTCACTGGGGTAATGGGGAAAGGAGGACTTCACTGGGGTAATGGGGAAAGGAGGACGTCACTGTGGTTCTGGGGAAGGGAGGACTTCACTGGGGTAATGGGGATGTGAGGACATCACTGGGGTTCTGAGGAAGGGAGGATGTCACTGGGGTAATGGGGAAAGGAGGACATGACTGGGGTTCTGAGGAAGGGAGGACGTCATTGGGGTAATGGGGAAGTGAGGACGTCACTGGGGTAATGGGGAAGTGAGGATGTCACTGGGGTTCTGGGGAAGGGAGGACGTCACTGGGTTTCTGGGGAAGGGAGGACGTCACTGGCGTAATAGGGAGGGGAGGACGTCACTGGGGTTCTGAGGAAGGGAGGTTGTCACTGGGGTTCTGGGGAAGGTAGTGCGTCACTGGGGTAATGGGGAAGTCAGGACGTCACTGGGGTAATGGGGAAAGAAAGATATCACTGGGGTTTTGGAGAGGTGTGGACGTTACTAGGGTAATGGGGAAAGGAGGATGTCACTGGGGTAATTGGGATGGGAGGACGTCACAGGGGTTCTGGGGAAGGGAGGACGTCACTGGATTGCTGGGGAAGGGAGGTCGTCACTGGGGTTCTGGGGAAGGGACAACGTCACTGGGGTTCTGGGGAAGGGAGGATGTCACTGAGGTTCTGGGGAAGTGAGGACGTCACTGGGGTAATTGGGAAAGGAGGATGTCAGTGGGGTAATTGGGAAGGCAGGACGTCACAGGGGTCTGGGGAAGGGACGGTGTCACTGGGGATCTGGGGAATGGAGGGCATCACTGGTGTGCTGGGGAAGGGAGGATGTCACTGGGGTTCTGGGGAAGTGTGGACGTCACTGTGGTTCTGGGGAAGGGCGGACACCACTGGGGTTCTGGGGTAGGGAGGATGTCACTGGGGTTCTGGGGAAGGGAGTACGTCACTGGGATTCTGGGGAAGGGTGGACATCACTGGCTAATGGGGAAGGGAGGGTGTCACTGGGGGTCTGGGGAAGGGAGGACGTCACTGGATTTCTGGGGAAGGGAGGATGTCACTGGCGTTCTGGGGAAGGGAGGACGTCACTGGGGTTCTGGGGAAGGGAGGACGTCACTGAGTTAATGAGGAAAGGAGGACGTCACTGGGGTTCAGGGGAAGGGAGTACGTCACTGGGGTAATGGGGAAGTGAGGATGTCACTGGGGTGCTGGGGAAGGGAGGACGTCACTGGGGTTCTGGGGAAGGGTGGATGTCACTGGGGTTCTGGGGAAGGGACGACGTCGCTGGTGTTCTGGGGAAGGGAGAACGTCACAGGGGTCTGGGGAAGGGACGGTGTCACTGGGGATCTGGGGAATGGAGGGCATCACTGGTGTAATATGGAGGGGAGGACGTCACTGGGGTTCTGGGGAAGGGAGGAAATCACTGGGGTAATGGCGAAGGGAGGATGTCACTGGGGTTCTGGGGAAGGGAGGATGTCACTGAGTTTCTGGGGAAGTGAGGACGTCACTGGGGTTCTGGGGAAGGGAGGACGTCACTGGGGTAATGGGGAAGTGAGGACGTCACTGGGTTAATGAGGAAAGGAGGACGTCACTGGGGTTCTGGGGAACGGAGTACATCACTGGGGTAATGGGGAAGTGAGAACGTCACAGGGGTAATGGGGAAGTGAGCATGTCACTGGGGTTCTGGGGAAGGTAGTGCATCACTGGGGTAAATGGGAAGTGAGGACGTCACTGGGGTTCTGGGGAAGGGAGGATGTCACTGGGGTTCTGGGGAAGGGAGGACGTCACTGGGGTATTGGGGAAAGGAGGATGTCACTGGAGTTCTGGGGAAGGGAGGACGTCACTGGGTTTCTGGGGAAGGGAGGACGTCACTGGATTGCTGGGGAAGGTAGGACGTCACTGGGGTTCTGGGGAAGGGACGACGTCACTGGGGTTCTGGGGAAGGGAGGATGTCACTGAGTTTCTGGGGAAGTGAGGACGTCACTGGGGCAATGGGGAAAGGAGGATGTCAGTGGGGTAATTGGGAGGGCAGGACGTCACAGGGGTCTGGGGAAGGGAGGGTGTCACTGGGGATCTGGGGAAGGGAGGATATCACTGGGGTAATGGCAAAGGGAGGATTTCACTGGGGTGTTGGGGAAGGGAGGACGTCACTGGGGTTCTGGGGAAGGGAGGATGTCACTGGGGTTCTGGGGAAGGGATGACGTCACTGGTGTTCTGGGGAAGGGAGGACGTCACAGGGGTCTGGGGAAGGGACGGTGTCACTGGGGATCTGGGGAATGGAGGGCATCACTGGTGTAATATGGAGGGGAGGATGTCACTGGGGTTCTGGGGAAGGGAGGATATCACTGGGGTAATGGCGAAGGGAGGATGTCACTGGGGTTCTGGGGAAGGGAGGACATCACTGGGTTTCTGGGGAAGGGTGGACGTCACTGTGGTTCTGGGGAAGGGCGGACACCACTGGGGTTCTGGGGAAGGGAGGACGTCTCTGGGGTTCTGGGGAAGGGAGTACGTCACTGGGGTTTTCGGGAAGGGTGGACATCACTGGCTAATGGGGAAGGGAGGGTGTCACTGGGGGTCTGGGGAAGGGAGGACGTCACTGGATTTCTGGGGAAGGGAGGATGTCACTGGGGTTCTGGGGAAGGGAGGACGTCACTGGGGTTCTGGGGAAGGGAGGACGTCGCTGGGGTTCTGGGGAAAGGAGGACGTCACTGGGGTAATGGGGAAGTGAGGACGTCACTGGGTTAATGAGGAAAGGAGGACGTCACTGGGGTTCTGGGGAAGGGAGTACGTCACTGGAGTAATGGGGAAGTGAGAACATCACAGGGGTAATGGGGAAGTGAGGATGTCACTGGGGTTCTGGGGAAGGTAGTGCGTCACTGGGGTAAATGGGAAGTGAGGACGTCACTGTGGTTCTGGGGAAGGGAGGATGTCACTGGGGTTCTGGGGAAGGGAGGATGTCACTGGGGTAATGGGGAAGTGAGAACTTCACTGGGGTAATGGGGAAGTGAGGATGTCACCGGGGTTCTGGGGAAGGTAGTGCGTCACTGGGGTAAATGGGAAGTGAGGACGTCACTGGGGTTCTGGGGAAGGGAGGATGTCACTGGGGTTCTGGGGATGGGTGGACTTCACTGGGGTAATGGGGAAAGGAGGACGTCACTGTGGTTCTGGGGAAGGGAGGACGTCACTGGGGTAATGGGGAAGTGAGGACATCACTGGGGTTCTGAGGAAGGGAGGACGTCACTGGGGTAATGGAGAAGTGAGGATGTCACTGGCGTTCTGAGGAAGGGAGGACGTCAGTGGGGTAATGTGGAAGTGAGGACGTCACTGGGGTAATGGGGAAGTGAGGATGTCACAGGGGTTCTGGGGAAGGGAGGACGTCACTGGGTTTCTGGGGAAGGGAGGACGTCACTGGCGTAATGGGGAAGGGAGGATGTCACTGGGGTTCTGGGGAAGGGAGGACGTCACTGGGGTTCTGGGGAAGGGAGGACGTCACTGGATTTCTGGGGAAGGGAGGATGTCACTGGGGTTCTGGGGATGGGAGGACATCACTGGGGTTCTGGGGAAGGGAGGACGTCACTGGGGTTCTGGGGAAGGGTGGACGTCACTGGGGTAATGGGGAAGTGAGGATGTCACTGCGGTTCTGGGGAAGGGAGGACGTCACTGGGGTAATGGGGAAGGGAGGGTTTCACTGGGGTCCTGGGAAGTGAGGATGTTTCTGTGGTTCTGGGGAAGTGAGGACGTCACTGGGGTAATGGGGAAAGGAGGATGTCAGAGGGGTAATTGGGAGGGCAGGACGTCACAGGGGTTCTGGGGAAGGGAGGGTCTCACTGGGGTTCTGGGGAATGGAGGGCATCACGTGTAATATGGAGGGGAGGATGTCACTGGGGTTCTGGGGAAGGGTGGACTTCACTGTGGTTCTGGGGAAGGGAGGACGTCACTGGGGTTCTGGGGAAGGGAGGATGTCACTGGGGTTCTGGGGAAGGGAGGACGTCACTGGGGTTCTGGGGAAGGGAGGACGTCACTGGGGTTCTGGGGAAGGGAGGACGTCACTGGGGTTCTGGGGAAGGGAGGACGTCACTGGATTGCTGGGGAAGGGAGGATGTCACTGGGGTTCGGGAATGGAGGATGTCACTGGGGTTCTGGGGAAGGGAGGACGTCACTGGGGTTCTGGGGAAGGGAGAACGTCGCTGGAGTTCTGGGGAAGGGAGGACGTCGCTGGGGTTCTGGGGAAGGGAGGACGTCACTGGTGTTCTGGGGAAGGGTGGACGTCACTGGGGTAATGGGGAAGTGAGGATGTCACTGCGGTTCTGGGGAAGGGAGGACGTCACTGGGGTAATGGGGAAGGGAGGGTTTCACTGGGGTTCTGGGGAAGTGAGGATGTTTCTGTGGTTCTGGGGAAGTGAGGACGTCACTGGGGTAATGGGGAAAGGAGGATGTCAGAGGGGTAATTGGGAGGGCAGGACGTCACAGGGGTTCTGGGGAAGGGAGGGTGTCACTGGGGTTCTGGGGAATGGAGGGCATCACTGGTGTAATATGGAGGGGAGGATGTCACTGGGGTTCTGGGGAAGGGTGGACTTCACTGTGGTTCTGGGGAAGGGAGGACGTCACTGGGGTTCTGGGGAAGGGAGGATGTCACTGGGGTTCTGGGGATGGGTGGACGTCACTGGGGTTCTGGGGAAGGGAGGACGTCACTGGGGTTCTGGGGAAGGGAGGACGTCACTGGGGTTCTGGGGAAGGGAGGACGTCACTGGATTGCTGGGGAAGGGAGGATGTCACTGGGGTTCTGGGGAAGGGAGGATGTCACTGGGGTTCTGGGGAAGGGAGGACGTCACTGGGGTTCTGGGGAAGGGAGAACGTCGCTGGGGTTCTGGGGAAGGGAGGACGTCCCTGGGGTTCTGGGGAAGGGAGGACGTCACTGGGGTAATGGGGAAGTGAGGACCTCACTGGGGTTCTGGGGAAGGGTGGACATCACTGGGGTAATGGGGAAGGGAGGGTGTCACTGGGGTTCTGGGGAAGGGAGTACGTCACTGGATTTCTGGGGAAGGGTGGATGTCACTGGGGTTCTGGGGATGGGAGAACTTCACTGGGGTTCTGGGGAAGGGAGGATGTCACTGGGGTTCAGGGGAAGGGTGGACGTCACTGGGGTAATGGGGAAGTGAGGATGTCACTGCGGTTCTGGGGAAGGGAGGACGTCACTGGGGTAATGGGGAAGGGAGGGTTTCACTGGGGTTCTGGGGAAGTGAGGATGTTTCTGTGGTTCTGGGGAAGTGAGGACGTCTCTGGGGTAATGGGGAAGTGAGGATGTCACTGGGGTTCTGGGGAAGGGAAGTCGTCACTGGGGTAATGGGGAAGGGAAGGTTACACTGGGGTTCTGGGGAAGCGTGGACATCTCTGGGGTAATGGGGAAGGGTGGACATCACTGGGGTAATGGGGAAGGGAGGACGTTTCTGGGGTTCTGGGGAAGTTAAGACGTTACTGGGGTAATGGGGAAAGGAGGATGTCACTGGGTTTCTGGGAATGGAGGATGTCATTGGGGTAATGTGGAAGGGAGGACGTTACAGGGGTAATGGGGAAGGTTGGACATACTGGGGTAATGGGGAAAGGAGGATGTCACTGGGGTTCTAGGGAAGGGAGGACGTCACTGGGGCAATGGGGAAAGGAGGATGTCACTGGGGTTCTGGGGAAGTGAGGATGTCATTGGGGTAATGAGGAACGGAGGACGTTACAGGGGTAATGGGGAAGGGTGGACATCGCTGGGGTAATGCGGAAGGGAGGTTATCACTGGATTTCTGGGGAAGGGCGGACGTCACTGGGTTGCTGGGGAAGGTAGGACGTCACTGGTGTATTGGGGAAGGGAGGACGTCACTGGGGTATTAGGGAAGGGAGGATGTCACTGGGGTTCTGGGGATGGGTGGACATCAGTGGGGTAATGGCAAAGGGAGGATGTCACTGGGGTAATGGGGAAGGGAGGATGTCACTGGGGTAATGGGGAAGGGAGGACATCACTGGGGTTCTGGGGAACGGAAGACATCACTGTGGTAATGCAGAAGGGTGGACTTCACTGGCGTTCTGGGGAAGGGAGGATGTCACTGGGGTGGTGGGGAAGGGAGGACGTCACTGTGGTTCTGGGGAAGTGAGGACGTCACTGGGGTAATGGGGAAAGGAGGATGTCAGTGGGGTAATTGGGAGGGCTGGACGTCACAGGGGTCTGGGGAAGGGAGGGTGTCTCTGGGGATCTGGGGAATGGAGGGCATCACTGGTGTAATGTGGAGGGGAGGACGTCACTGGGGTTCTGGGGAACGGAGGATATCACTGGGGTTCTGGTGAAGGGTGGACGTCACTGTGGTTCTGGGGAAGGGCGGACACCACTGGGGTTCTGGGGAAGGGAGGACGTCATTGGGGTTCTGGGGAAGGGAGGACGTCACTGTGGTAATGGGGAAGTGAGGACGTCACTGGGTTAATGAGGAAAGGAGGACGTCACTGGGGTTCTGGGGAACGGAGTACGTCACTGGGGTAATGGGGAAGTGAGAACGTCACAGGGGTAATGGGGAAGTGAGGATGTCACTGGGGTTCTGGGGAAGGTAGTGCATCACTGGGGTAAATGGGAAGTGAGGACGTCACTGGGGTTCTGGGGAAGGGAGGATGTCACTGGGGTTCTGGGGAAGGGAGGACGTCACTGGGGTATTGGGGAAAGGAGGATGTCACTGGAGTTCTGGGGAAGGGAGGACGTCACTGGGTTTCTGGGGAAGGGAGGACGTCACTGGATTGCTGGGGAAGGGAGGACGTCACTGGGGTTCTGGGGAAGGGACGACGTCACTGGGGTTCTGGGGAAGGGAGGATGTCACTGAGTTTCTGGGGAAGTGAGGACGTCACTGGGGTAATGGGGAAAGGAGGATGTCAGTGGGGTAATTGGGAGGGCAGGACGTCACAGGGGTCTGGGGAAGGGAGGGTGTCACTGGGGATCTGGGGAAGGGAGGATATCACTGGGGTAATGGCGAAGGGAGGATTTCACTGGGGTGTTGGGGAAGGGAGGACGTCACTGGGGTTCTGGGGAAGGGAGGATGTCACTGGGGTTCTGGGGAAGGGACGACGTCACTGGTGTTCTGGGGAAGGGAGGACGTCACAGGGGTCTGGGGAAGGGACGGTGTCACTGGGGATCTGGGGAATGGAGGGCATCACTGGTGTAATATGGAGGGGAGGATGTCACTGGGGTTCTGGGGAAGGGAGGATATCACTGGGGTAATGGCGAAGGGAGGATGTCACTGGGGTTCTGGGGAAGGGAGGACATCACTGGGTTTCTGGGGAAGGGTGGACGTCACTGTGGTTCTGGGGAAGGGCGGACACCACTGGGGTTCTGGGGAAGGGAGGACGTCACTGGGGTTCTGGGGAAGGGAGTACGTCACTGGGGTTCTGGGGAAGGGTGGACATCACTGGCTAATGGGGAAGGGAGGGTGTCACTGGGGGTCTGGGGAAGGGAGGACGTCACTGGATTTCTGGGGAAGGGAGGACGTCACTGGGGTTCTGGGGAAGGGAGGACGTCACTGGGGTTCTGGGGAAAGGAGGACGTCACTGGGGTAATGGGGAAGTGAGGACGTCACTGGGTTAATGAGGAAAGGAGGACGTCACTGGGGTTCTGGGGAAGGGAGTACGTCACTGGAGTAATGGGGAAGTGAGAACATCACAGGGGTAATGGGGAAGTGAGGATGTCACTGGGGTTCTGGGGAAGGTAGTGCGTCACTGGGGTAAATGGGAAGTGAGGACGTCACTGTGGTTCTGGGGAAGGGAGGATGTCACTGGTGTTCTGGGGAAGGGAGGATGTCACTGGGGTAATGGGGAAGTGAGAACGTCACTGGGGTAATGGGGAAGTGAGGATGTCACTGGGGTTCTGGGGAAGGTAGTGCGTCACTGGGGTAAATGGGAAGTGAGGACGTCACTGGGGTTCTGGGGAAGGGAGGATGTCACTGGGGTTCTGAGGAAGGGAGGACGTCACTGGGGTAATGGGGAAAGGAGGACATGACTGGGGTTCTGAGGAAGGGAGGACGTCACTGGGGTAATGGGGAAGTGAGGACGTCACTGGGGTAATGGGGAAGTGAGGATGTCACTGGGGTTCTGGGGAAGGGAGGACGTCACTGGGTTTCTGGGGAAGGGAGGACGTCACTGGCGTAATGGGGAGGGGAGGACGTCACTGGGGTAATGGGGAAGTGAGGACGTCACTGGGGTAATGGGGAAGGGAGGATGTCACTGGGGTAATGTGGAAGTGAGAACGTCACTGGGGTAATGGGGAAGTGAGGATGTCACTGGGGTTCTGGGGAAGGTAGTGCGTCACTGGGGTAAATGGGAAGTGAGGACGTCACTGGGGTTCTGGGGAAGGGAGGATGTCACTGGGGTTCTGGGGAAGGGAGGATGTCACTGGGGTAATGGGGAAGTGAGAACGTCACTGGGGTAATGGGGAAGGGAGGACTTCACTGGGGTAATGGGGAAAGGAGGACGTCACTGTGGTTCTGGGGAAGGGAGGACTTCACTGGGGTAATGGGGAAGTGAGGACATCACTGGGGTTCTGGGGAAGGGAAGTCGTCACTGGGGTAATGGGGAAGGGAAGGTTACACTGGGGTTCTGGGGAAGCGTGGACATCTCTGGGGTAATGGGGAAGGGTGGACATCACTGGGGTAATGGGGAAGGGAGGACGTTTCTGGGGTTCTGGGGAAGTTAAGACGTTACTGGGGTAATGGGGAAAGGAGGATGTCACTGGGTTTCTGGGAAGGGAGGATGTCATTGGGGTAATGTGGAAGGGAGGACGTTACAGGGGTAATGGGGAAGGTTGGACATACTGGGGTAATGGGGAAAGGAGGATGTCACTGGGGTTCTAGGGAAGTGAGGTCGTCACTGGGGCAATGGGGAAAGGAGGATGTCACTGGGGTTCTGGGGAAGTGAGGATGTCATTGGGGTAATGAGGAACGGAGGACGTTACAGGGGTAATGGGGAAGGGTGGAGATCGCTGGGGTAATGCGGAAGGGAGGTTATCACTGGATTTCTGGGGAAGGGCGGACGTCACTGGGTTGCTGGGGAAGGTAGGACGTCACTGGTGTATTGGGGAAGGGAGCACGTCACTGGGGTATTAGGGAAGGGAGGATGTCACTGGGGTTCTGGGGATGGGTGGACATCAGTGGGGTAATGGCAAAGGGAGGATGTCACTGGGGTAATGGGGAAGGGAGGATGTCACTGGGGCAATGGGGAAGGGAGGACATCACTGGGGTTCTGGGGAACGGAAGACATCACTGTGGTAATGCAGAAGGGTGGACTTCACTGGCGTTCTGGGGAAGGGAGGATGTCACTGGGGTGGTGGGGAAGGGAGGACGTCACTGTGGTTCTGGGGAAGTGAGGACGTCACTGGGGTAATGGGGAAAGGAGGATGTCAGTGGGGTAATTGGGAGGGCTGGACGTCACAGGGGTCTGGGGAAGGGAGGGTGTCTCTGGGGAACTGGGGAATGGAGGGCATCACTGGTGTAATGTGGAGGGGAGGACGTCACTGGGGTTCTGGGGAAGGGAGGATATCACTGGGGTTCTGGTGAAGGGTGGACGTCACTGTGGTTCTGGGGAAGGGCGGACACCACTGGGGTTCTGGGGAAGGGAGGACGTCACTGGGGTTCTGGGGAAGGGAGGACGTCACTGTGGTAATGGGGAAGTGAGGACGTCACTGGGTTAATGAGGAAAGGAGGACGTCACTGGGGTTCTGGGGAACGGAGTACGTCACTGGGGTAATGGGGAAGTGAGAACGTCACAGGGGTAATGGGGAAGTGAGGATGTCACTGGGGTTCTGGGGAAGGTAGTGCATCACTGGGGTAAATGGGAAGTGAGGACGTCACTGGGGTTCTGGGGAAGGGAGGATGTCACTGGGGTTCTGGGGAAGGGAGGACGTCACTGGGGTATTGGGGAAAGGAGGATGTCACTGGAGTTCTGGGGAAGGGAGGACGTCACTGGGTTTCTGGGGAAGGGAGGACGTCACTGGATTGCTGGGGAAGGGAGGACGTCACTGGGGTTCTGGGGAAGGGACGACGTCACTGGGGTTCTGGGGAAGGGAGGATGTCACTGAGTTTCTGGGGAAGTGAGGACGTCACTGGGGTAATGGGGAAAGGAGGATGTCAGTGGGGTAATTGGGAGGGCAGGACGTCACAGGGGTCTGGGGAAGGGAGGGTGTCACTGGGGATCTGGGGAAGGGAGGATATCACTGGGGTAATGGCGAAGGGAGGATTTCACTGGGGTGTTGGGGAAGGGAGGACGTCACTGGGGTTCTGGGGAAGGGAGGATGTCACTGGGGTTCTGGGGAAGGGACGACGTCACTGGTGTTCTGGGGAAGGGAGGACGTCACAGGGGTCTGGGGAAGGGACGGTGTCACTGGGGATCTGGGGAATGGAGGGCATCACTGGTGTAATATGGAGGGGAGGATGTCACTGGGGTTCTGGGGAAGGGAGGATATCACTGGGGTAATGGCGAAGGGAGGATGTCACTGGGGTTCTGGGGAAGGGAGGACATCACTGGGTTTCTGGGGAAGGGTGGACGTCACTGTGGTTCTGGGGAAGGGCGGACACCACTGGGGTTCTGTGGAAGGGAGGACGTCACTGGGGTTCTGGGGAAGGGAGTACGTCACTGGGGTTCTGGGGAAGGGTGGACATCACTGGCTAATGGGGAAGGGAGGGTGTCACTGGGGGTCTGGGGAAGGGAGGACGTCACTGGATTTCTGGGGAAGGGAGGATGTCACTGGGGTTCTGGGGAAGGGAGGACGTCACTGGGGTTCTGGGGAAGGGAGGACGTCACTGGGGTTCTGGGGAAAGGAGGACGTCACTGGGGTAATGGGGAAGTGAGGACGTCACTGGGTTAATGAGGAAAGGAGGACGTCACTGGGGTTCTGGGGAAGGGAGTACGTCACTGGAGTAATGGGGAAGTGAGAACATCACAGGGGTAATGGGGAAGTGAGGATGTCACTGGGGTTCTGGGGAAGGTAGTGCGTCACTGGGGTAAATGGGAAGTGAGGACGTCACTGGGGTTCTGGGGAAGGGAGGATGTCACTGGTGTTCTGGGGAAGGGAGGATGTCACTGGGGTAATGGGGAAGTGAGAACGTCACTGAGGTAATGGGGAAGTGAGGATGTCACTGGGGTTCTGGGGAAGGTAGTGCGTCACTGGGGTAAATGGGAAGTGAGGACGTCACTGGGGTTCTGGGGAAGGGAGGATGTCACTGGGGTTCTGAGGAAGGGAGGACGTCACTGGGGTAATGGGGAAAGGAGGACATGACTGGGGTTCTGAGGAAGGGAGGACGTCACTGGGGTAATGGGGAAGTGAGGACGTCACTGGGGTAATGGGGAAGTGAGGATGTCACTGGGGTTCTGGGGAAGGGAGGACGTCACTGGGTTTCTGGGGAAGGGAGGACGTCACTGGCGTAATGGGGAGGGGAGGACGTCACTGGGGTAATGGGGAAGTGAGGACGTCACTGGGGTAATGGGGAAGGGAGGATGTCACTGGGGTAATGGGGAATTGAGAACGTCACTGGGGTAATGGGGAAGTGAGGATGTCACTGGGGTTCTGGGGAAGGTAGTGCGTCACTGGGGTAAATGGGAAGTGAGGACGTCACTTGGGTTCTGGGGAAGGGAGGATGTCACTGGGGTTCTGGGGAAGGGAGGATGTCACTGGGGTAATGGGGAAGTGAGAACGTCACTGGGGTAATGGGGAAGGGAGGACTTCACTGGGGTAATGGGGAAAGGAGGACGTCACTGTGGTTCTGGGGAAGGGAGGACTTCACTGGGGTAATGGGGAAGTGAGGACATCACTGGGGTTCTGAGGAAGGGAGGACGTCACTGGGGTAATGGGGAAAGGAGGACATGACTGGGGTTCTGAGGAAGGGAGGACGTCACTGGGGTAATGGGGAAGTGAGGACGTCACTGGGGTAATGGGGAAGTGAGGATGTCACTGGGGTTCTGGGGAAGGGAGGACGTCACTGCGTTTCTGGGGAAGGGAGGACGTCACTGGCGTAATGGGGAGGGGAGGACGTCACTGGGGTTCTGAGGAAGGGAGGTTGTCACTGGGGATCTGGGGAAGGTAGTGCGTCACTGGGGTAATGGGGAAGTGAGGACGTCACTGGGGTAATGGGGAAAGAAAGATATCACTGGGGTTTTGGAGAAGTGTGGACGTTACTAGGGTAATGGGGAAAGGAGGATGTCACTGGGGTAATTGGGAAGGGAGGACGTCACTGGATTGCTGGGGAAGGGAGGTCGTCACTGGGGTTCTGGGGAAGGGACAACGTCACTGGGGTTCTGGGTAAGGGAGGATGTCACTGAGGTTCTGGGGAAGTGAGGACGTCACTGGGGTAATTGGGAAAGGAGGATGTCAGTGGGGTAATTGGGAGGGCAGGACGTCACAGGGGTCTGGGGAAGGGACGGTGTCACTGGGGATCTGGGGAATGGAGGGCATCACTGGTGTGCTGGGGAAGGGAGGATGTCACTGGGGTTCTGGGGAAGGGTGGACGTCACTGTGGTTCTGGGGAAGGGCGGACACCACTGGGGTTCTGGGGTAGGGAGGACGTCACTGGGGTTCTGGGGAAGGGAGTACGTCACTGGGATTCTGGGGAAGGGTGGACATCACTGGCTAATGGGGAAGGGAGGGTGTCACTGGGGGTCTGGGGAAGGGAGGACGTCACTGGATTTCTGGGGAAGGGAGGATGTCACTGGCGTTCTGGGGAAGGGAGGACGTCACTGGGGTTCTGGGGAAGGGAGGACGTCACTGAGTTAATGAGGAAAGGAGGACGTCACTGGGGTTCAGGGGAAGGGAGTACGTCACTGGGGTAATAGGGAAGTGAGGATGTCACTGGGGTGCTGGGGAAGGGAGGACGTCACTGGGGTTCTGGGGAAGGGAGGATGTCACTGGGGTTCTGGGGAAGGGACGACGTCGCTGGTGTTCTGGGGAAGGGAGGACGTCACAGGGGTCTGGGGAAGGGACGGTGTCACTGGGGATCTGGGGAATGGAGGGCATCACTGGTGTAATATGGAGGGGAGGACGTCACTGGGGTTCTGGGGAAGGGAGGAAATCACTGGGGTAATGGCGAAGGGAGGATGTCACTGGGGTTCTGGGGAAGGGAGGATGTCACTGAGTTTCTGGGGAAGTGAGGACGTCACTGGGTTCTGGGGAAGGGAGGACGTCACTGGGGTAATGGGGAAGTGAGGACGTCACTGGGTTAATGAGGAAAGGAGGACGTCACTGGGGTTCTGGGGAACGGAGTACGCCACTGGGGTAATGGGGAAGTGAGAACGTCACAGGGGTAATGGGGAAGTGAGGATGTCACTGGGGTTCTGGGGAAGGTAGTGCATCACTGGGGTAAATGGGAAGTGAGGACGTCACTGGGGTTCTGGGGAAGGGAGGATGTCACTGGGTTTCTGGGGAAGGGAGGACATCACTGGGGTATTGGGGAAAGGAGGATGTCACTGGAGTTCTGGGGAAGGGAGGACGTCACTGGGTTTCTGGGGAAGGGAGGACGTCACTGGATTGCTGGGGAAGGGAGGACGTCACTGGGGTTCTGGGGAAGGGACGACGTCACTGGGGTTCTGGGGAAGGGAGGATGTCACTGAGTTTCTGGGGAAGTGAGGACGTCACTGGGGTAATGGGGAAAGGAGGATGTCAGTGGGGTAATTGGGAGGGCAGGACGTCACAGGGGTTTGGGGAAGGGAGGGTGTCACTGGGGATCTGGGGAAGGGAGGATATCACTGGGGTAATGGCGAAGGGAGGATTTCACTGGGGTGTTGGGGAAGGGAGGACGTCACTGGGGTTCTGGGGAAGAGAGGATGTCACTGGGGTTCTGGGGAAGGGACGACGTCACTGGTGTTCTGGGGAAGGGAGGACGTCACAGGGGTCTGGGGAAGGGACGGTGTCACTGGGGATCTGGGGAATGGAGGGCATCACTGGTGTAATATGGAGGGGAGGATGTCACTGGGGTTCTGGGGAAGGGAGGATATCACTGGGGTAATGGCGATGGGAGGATGTCACTGGGGTTCTGGGGAAGGGAGGACATCACTGGGTTTCTGGGGAAGGGTGGACGTCACTGTGGTTCTGGGGAAGGGCGGACACCACTGGGGTTCTGGGGAAGGGAGGACGTCTCTGGGGTTCTGGGGAAGGGAGTACGTCACTGGGGTTCTGGGGAAGGGTGGACATTACTGGCTAATGGGGAAGGGAGGGTGTCACTGGGGGTCTGGGGAAGGGAGGACGTCACTGGATTTCTGGGGAAGGGAGGATGTCACTGGGGTTCTGGGGAAGGGAGGACGTCACTGGGGTTCTGGGGAAGGGAGGACGTCACTGGGGTTCTGGGGAAAGGAGGACGTCACTGGGGTAATGGGGAAGTGAGGACGTCACTGGGTTAATGAGGAAAGGAGGACGTCACTGGGGTTCTGGGGAAGGGAGTACGTCACTGGAGTAATGGGGAAGTGAGAACATCACAGGGGTAATGGGGAAGTGAGGATGTCACTGGGGTTCTGGGGAAGGTAGTGCGTCACTGGGGTAAATGGGAAGTGAGGACGTCACTGTGGTTCTGGGGAAGGGAGGATGTCGCTGGGGTTCTGGGGAAGGGAGGATGTCACTGGGGTAATGGGGAAGTGAGAACGTCACTGGGGTAATGGGGAAGTGAGGATGTCACTGGGGTTCTGGGGAAGGTAGTGCGTCACTGGGGTAAATGGGAAGTGAGGACGTCACTGGGGTTCTGGGGAAGGGAGGATGTCACTGGGGTTCTGGGGAAGGGAGGATGTCACTGGGGTAATGGGGAAGTGAGAACGTCACTGGGGTAATGGGGAAGGGAGGACTTCACTGGGGTAATGGGGAAAGGAGGACGTCACTGTGGTTCTGGGGAAGGGAGGACTTCACTGGGGTAATGGGGAAGTGAGGACATCACTGGGGTTCTGAGGAAGGGAGGACGTCACTGGGGTAATGGGGAAAGGAGGACATGACTGGGGTTCTGAGGAAGGGAGGACGTCACTGGGGTAATGGGGAAGTGAGGACGTCACTGGGGTAATGGGGAAGTGAGGATGTCACTGGGGTTCTGGGGAAGGGAGGACGTCACTGGGTTTCTGGGGAAGGGAGGACGTCACTGGCGTAATGGGGAGGGGAGGACGTCACTGGGGTAATGGGGAAGTGAGGACGTCACTGGGGTAATGGGGAAGGGAGGATGTCACTGGGGTAATGGGGAAGTGAGAACGTCACTGGGGTAATGGGGAAGTGAGGATGTCACTGGGGTTCTGGGGAAGGTAGTGCGTCACTGGGGTAAATGGGAAGTGAGGACGTCACTGGGGTTCTGGGGAAGGGAGGATGTCACTGGGGTTCTGGGGAAGGGAGGATGTCACTGGGGTAATGGGGAAGTGAGAACGTCACTGGGGTAATGGGGAAGGGAGGACTTCACTGGGGTAATGGGGAAAGGAGGACGTCACTGTGGTTCTGGGGAAGGGAGGACTTCACTGGGGTAATGGGGAAGTGAGGACATCACTGGGGTTCTGAGGAAGGGAGGACGTCACTGGGGTAATGGGGAAAGGAGGACATGACTGGGGTTCTGAGGAAGGGAGGACGTCACTGGGGTAATGGGGAAGTGAGGACGTCACTGGGGTAATGGGGAAGTGAGGATGTCACTGGGGTTCTGGGGAAGGGAGGACGTCACTGGGTTTCTGGGGAAGGGAGGACGTCACTGGCGTAATGGGGAGGGGAGGACGTCACTGGGGTTCTGAGGAAGGGAGGTTGTCACTGGGGTTCTGGGGAAGGTAGTGCGTCACTGGGGTAATGGGGAAGTGAGGACGTCACTGGGGTAATGGGGAAAGAAAGATATCACTGGGGTTTTGGAGAAGTGTGGACGTTACTAGGGTAATGGGGAAAGGAGGATGTCACTGGGGTAATTGGGAGGGGAGGACATCACAGGGGTTCTGGGGAAGGGAGGACGTCACTGGATTGCTGGGGAAGGGAGGTCGTCACTGGGGTTCTGGGGAAGGGACAACGTCACTGGGGTTCTGGGGAAGGGAGGATGTCACTGAGGTTCTGGGGAAGTGAGGACGTCACTGGGGTAATTGGGAAAGGAGGATGTCAGTGGGGTAATTGGGAGGGCAGGACGTCACAGGGGTCTGGGGAAGGGACGGTGTCACTGGGGATCTGGGGAATGGAGGGCATCACTGGTGTGCTGGGGAAGGGAGGATGTCACTGGGGTTCTGGGGAAGGGAGGATATCACTGGGGTAATGGCGAAGGGAGGATGTCACTGGGGTTCTGGGGAAGGGTGGACGTCACTGTGGTTCTGGGGAAGGGCGGACACCACTGGGGTTCTGGGGTAGGGAGGACGTCACTGGGGTTCTGGGGAAGGGAGTACGTCACTGGGATTCTGGGGAAGGGTGGACATCACTGGCTAATGGGGAAGGGATGGTGTCACTGGGGGTCTGGGGAAGGGAGGACGTCACTGGATTTCTGGGGAAGGGAGGATGTCACTGGCGTTCTGGGGAAGGGAGGACGTCACTGGGGTTCTGGGGAAGGGAGGACGTCACTGAGTTAATGAGGAAAGGAGGACGTCACTGGGGTTCAGGGGAAGGGAGTACGTCACTGGGGTAATGGGGAAGTAAGGATGTCACTGGGGTGGTGGGGAAGGGAGGACGTCACTGGGGTTCTGGGGAAGGGAGGATGTCACTGGGGTTCTGGGGAAGGGACGACGTCGCTGGTGTTCTGGGGAAGGGAGGACGTCACAGGGGTCTGGGGAAGGGACGGTGTCACTGGGGATCTGGGGAATGGAGGGCATCACTGGTGTAATATGGAGGGGAGGACGTCACTGGGGTTCTGGGGAAGGGAGGAAATCACTGGGGTAATGGCGAAGGGAGGATGTCACTGGGGTTCTGGGGAAGGGAGGACATCACTGGGGTTCTGGGGAAGGGAGGATGTCACTGTGGTTCTGGGGAAGGGCGGACACCACTGGGGTTCTGGGGAAGGGAGGACGTCACTGCGGTTCTGGGGAAGGGAGTACGTCACTGGGGTTCTGGGGAAGAGTGGACATCACTGGCTAATGGGGAAGGGAGGGTGTCACTGGGGGTCTGGGGAAGGGAGGACGTCACTGGATTTCTGGGGAAGGGAGGATGTCACTGGGGTTCTGGGGAAGGGAGGACGTCACTGGGGTTCTGGGGAAGGGAGGACGTCACTGGGGTTCTGGGGTAGGGTGGACGTCACTGGGGTAATGGGGAAGTGAGGATGTCACTGCGGTTCTGGGGAAGGGAGGACGTCACTGGGGTAATGGGAGAGTGAGGATGTCACTGGGGTTCTGGGGAAGGGAGGACGTCACTGGGGTTCTGGGGTAGGGTGGACGTCACTGGGGTAATGGGGAAGTGAGGATGTCACTGCGGTTCTGGGGAAGGGAGGACGTCACTGGGGTAATGGGAGAGTGAGGATGTCACTGGGGTTCTGGGGAAGGGAGGACGTCACTGGGTTTCTGGGGAAGGGAGGACGTCACTGGCGTAATGGGGAGGGGAGGACGTCACTGGGGTTCTGAGGAAGGGAGGTTGTCACTGGGGTTCTGGGGAAGGTAGTGCCTCACTGGGGTAATGGGGAAAGAAGGATATCACTGGGGTTTTGGAGAAGTGTGGACGTTACTAGGGTAATGGGGAAAGGAGGATGTCATTGGGGTAATTGGGAGGGGAGGACGTCACAGGGGTTCTGGGGAAGGGAGGACGTCACTGGATTGCTGGGGAAGGGAGGTCGTCACTGGGGTTCTGGGGAAGGGAGGATGTCACTGAAGTTCTGGGGAAGTGAGGACGTCACTGGGGTAATGGGGAAAGGAGGATGTCAGTGGGGTAATTGGGAGGGCAGGACGTCACAGGGGTCTGGGGAAGGAAGGGTGTCACTGGGGATCTGGGGAAGGGAGGATATCACTGGGGTAATGGCGAAGGGAGGATGTCACTGGGGTGCTGCGGAAGGGAGGATGTCATTGGGGTAATGAGGAAGGGAGGATGTTACAGGGGTAATGGGGAAGGGTGGACATCACTGGGGTAATGCGGAAGGGAGGATATCTGGATTTCTGGGGAACGGCAGACGTCACTGGGTTGCTGGGGAAGGTAGGACGTCACTGGTGTATTGGGGAAGGGAGGACGTCACTGGGGTTCTGCGGAAGGGAGGTTGTCACTGGGTTTCTGGGGAAGGTAGTGCGTCACTGGGGTAATGGGGAAAGAAGGATATCACTGGGGTTTTGGAGAAGTGTGGACGTTACTAGGGTAATGGGGAAAGGAGGATGTCACTGGGGTAATTGGGAGGGGAGGACGTCACAGGGGTTCTGGGGAAGGGAGGACGTCACTGGATTGCTGGGGAAGGGAGGTCGTCACTGGGGTTCTGTGGAAGGGAGGATGTCACTGAGGTTCTGGGGAAGTGAGGACGTCACTGGGGTAATGGGGAAAGGAGGATGTCAGTGGGGTAATTGGGAGGGCAGGACGTCACAGGGGTCTGGGGAAGGGAGGGTGTCACTGGGGATCTGGGGAAGGGAGGATATCACTGGGGTAATGGCGAAGGGAGGATGTCACTGGGGTGCTGCGGAAGGGAGGACGTCACTGGGGTTCTGGGGAAGGGAGGATGTCACTGGGGTTCTGGGGAAGGGAGGACGTCACTGGTGTTCTGGGGAAGGGAGGACGTCACAGGGGTCTGGGGAAGGGACGGTGTCATTTGGGATCTGGGGAATGGAGGGCATCACTGGTGTAATATGGAGGGAAGGACGTCACTGGGGTTCTGGGGAAGGGAGGATATCACTGGGGTAATGGCGAAGGGAGGATGTCACTGGGGTTCTGGGGAAGTGAGGATGTCATTGGGGTAATGAGGAAGGGAGGATGTTACAGGGGTAATGCGGAAGGGAGGATATCTGGATTTCTGGGGAACGGCAGACGTCACTGGGTTGCTGGGGAAGGTAGGACGTCACTGGTGTATTGGGGAAGGGAGGACGTCACTGGGGTATTAGGGAAGGGAGGATGTCACTGGGGTTCTGGGGATGGGTGGACATCATTGTGGTAATGGCGAAGGGAAGATGTCTCTGGGGTAATGGGGAAGGGAGTATGTCACTGGGGTAATGCGGAAGGGTGGACTTCACTGGCGTTCTGGGGAAGGGAGGATGTCACTCTGGTAATCGGGTAGGGAGGACTTTACTGGGGTACATAGAACAGTGAGTAGAATGCAGGGATATCGGGCAGGTATCCAGGGAGATCATTGGTATTCGAGTGGCACCACAGAAGGAATGGAAATGACAATAATCAGAAAAGCTACAAACAAGCTTTGAACCTGGAACATGGGAAAGGAGCAGAGAATAGAAAATGGAACATTGGAAATAGAATGTGGAAGTTACGACATAGAACACACAGTAAAACATGCAACATTTTCCATAGAACAGCACGGCACAAGAGCAGGACCTTTGGCCCGCAATGCAATGCAGGTAATTGAGCTAATGGCTCCTCGTTCCTCCTACCTGCATGTAATGCAGACCACTCCAACAATGAGAGATTATTCCATTCCGTACACCCAGGGACAGGCATGGATAGTAAATCCTCATGAAATGAAAACAATACCACTCACTGCTGCAGAGGTGACAATGTTGCAGAAGGTAAGTGGATGGTAATTATCCAAGCAGCAGTTAGCAACTGGAAAGAAGGAACATATGACCACTAGTAGTACTGGTTACCGGTCACTCAGCAATATTCACGGGAAATGATTGTGAAGGTGGAGGCTCCCCCTCATAGGAGGCAGAGAATGCGAGAATGGGCAGATTCACTATCAGTGGGACAGTGAGTGTGAACACAGACCTATTCACTATCAGTGGGACAGTGAGTGTGAACATGAGCAGATTCATAGTCAATGGGCCAGTGAGTGAACAAGGGGAGATTCACTATCAGAGGAGCAATGAGTGTGAGCACAGGCAGATTCACAAGCAATGGGCCAGTGAGTGAACATGGGCAGATTCACTATCAAAGGGGTAATGTGCATGAAAACAGGCAAATTCACTATCAGTGGAACAATGAGTGTGAACATGGGCAAATTTATTATCAGTGGGACAGTGAGTGTGAATGGACATATTCACTATCAGTGGGGCAGTGAATGTGAACACAGGCTGATTCACTATTAGTGGAGCAGTAAGTGTGAACACAGGTAGATTCACTATCAGTGGGATAATGACCGTGCACACAGACAGATTCACCATTAGTGTGACAGTGAGTGTGGACATAGGCAGATTCAGTGTCAGTGAAATAATGAATGTGAACCCTGGCAGATTCACTATCAGTGGGGCAGTAAGTGTGAATACAAGCAGATGCACTATCTGTGGGGCAAAGAATGTGGACATGAGTAGATTCACTATCAGTGGGATGGTGAGTGTGAACACAGACTGATTCACTATCAATGGGACAGTAAGTGTGAATACAGGCAAGTTCCAAATTCACTATCAGTGGGATAATGAGTGTGAGCACAGGCAGATTCACTATCAGTGAGGCAGTGAGTTTGAACACAATCAGATTTGCTATCAATAGGACAATAAGTGTGAATATTGGCAAGTTCCAGATTCACCATTAGGAAAATGAGTGTGAATGTCGTGAATGAGATTGATTATCAGTGAGGCAGTGAGTGTGAACACAGGCAGATTCACTATCAGTGAGGCAGTGAGTGTGAACACAGGCAGATTCACTATCAGTGGCACATAGAGTGTGAACAAATGCAGATTAAGTGTCGGTGGAGTAATCGTGTGAACACAGGCAGGTTCACTTTCAGTGGAGTGAAGAGTGTGAGCACAGGCAGGTTCTGCGTTGTCATTGCTGGAAATTCAGGGAAGTAATAGGTCATTTTACTGGGATGTTTTGAAGCATCTCATCTCCTCCCCCAGATGTGAGGTGATTTTTGTCCACTTTCTGATTCCAGAAGACACTGATGCCCAAATGCACAAGTAATAAGAAGCAATTAATGATATTTAGCTCCTTTGAAAGGTCTGATGTTCTGGCTAGTCGAGCTGTTTGACCAGCTCTGACCTCTCTCTAACAGGTCTCTCATTGCCAGTTTTAATGAACCAGTGAAGGTATCGTATAAAACTTTATTGCTACAACTATGGAAGTAGTCTTTAGTTTATTGTTCCTCTTTCATGCAAGCGAAAGGCTGGGTCTGCTTTCATTGAATGTGCTGCCATTTGGTGAGGGCTATGGTTCTCCGATTTGTTGCAGGAAGCAGCAACTCTCTTCAAGAATAGCTGATGGGTATTGCAAACAGTTGTTTTAATCAATAATCTAGTTCCTTTGGCTTTGTCCAAATTAGCACTGAATACACACTCAACTCTGGGTTTACATTGTACTCTGGCCAGAAGGTAAGGTTCATTTTCTAGTGAAAATCACAGTGAGTGATTAGACGGGGAAACAAGGACCCAGCATCCAGACCATGCTCGCTTCTTGCTGCTGCCATTGGGAAGGAGATACAGGAGCCTCAGGTCCCACAACACCATGTTCAGAGCTGTTGTTAGACTTCAATGCAGCTATAAAGAAGGCAAGACAGTGGCTATATTTCATTAGGAGTTTGAGGAGATTTGGTTTGTCACCTAATTTGAGGAAAAGTTACTACACTTCGATGCAGCTATAAAGGAGGCAAGATAGTGGCTATATTTCATTAGCAGCTTGAAGAGATTCAGTTTGTCACCTAAGACACTTGAAAACTTCTACTGATGTACCATGGAGAGCATTCTGACAGGCTGTATCACCATCTGGTTTGGGGGGGGGGGGGCTGTGACTACTGCACAGGATCAAAGTTGCAGAAAGTTGTAAAATTAGTCAGTTCCACCATGGGTATTAGCCTCCATAGTATCTACAACATCTTCAAGGAGTTGTGCCTCGGAAGGCGGCATCCATCGTTAAGGACCACCATCACCCAGGTCATGCCCTCTTCTCATTGTTACCACAAGAAGGAGGTACAGAAGCTTGAAGGCACACACTCAGCGATTCAGGAACAGCTTCTTCCCCTCTGCCATCCGATTCTTAAATGGACATTGAACCCGTGAATACTACCTGCTACTTTTAAAAAATTTATTTCTGTTTTTGCACTACTTATTTTAACAACTATTTAATGTACATATATATACTTACTGCAATTCAGTTGTTTTCTATATTTATCATGCATTGCATTGTACTGCTGCCACAAAGTTAACAAATTTCACAACATATGCCAGTGATATTAAATCTGATTCTGATTCAACCATTAGGCTCCTGAGTGGGTAACTTCAGTCAGCACACCTCTGAACCGATCCTACAACCTACAACACTTCCAAGCTCACACTCTCAGCATTATTTATTTACACATTGTTTTCTGTATTTTCACAGTTCATCTTCTTTTGTACATTGGTTGTTGTCAGTATTGTCTGTGTGTAGATTTTCATCAGTTTTTTCATCATTGTATTTCTTTGTCCTACTGGGAATGCCCACCAGAAAATGAATCTGAAGTCAGTGAATGGTGACTTCGATAATAAATTTACTTTGAAATTTAGAACTGGAGCGACACACACAAAATGCTGGAGGAACTCAGCAGGTCAGTCAGCATCTATGGAGGTGAATAAACATTCAACATTTTTAAGAAGAGCTCACAGAACAGAGTCCTGTGTCACACAGCTCTATGGAGTGAACCTCAGTGAGGCCACTGTGTGTCTCTCACCTGAATGTTTTGGCAAATGTGTGGCAAACTTTGTCTGTAGCTGTTACATTTTTTTTCTGATTTCTGTTATTGCTTTACCAATGAACTGTCTTGCATAGTATTCATACAAATCCCGCACTGTGTAATGATTTCACCTGTATGCATAGTATGTGTGACAAGCTTTGCACTGTACTATTTATTATTACGTTTTATTTTATTTATTATTGTTTTCTCTCTCTGCTAGATTATGTATTGTATTTGTTATGATCTGGCAACAATGAATTTAGAATTCAGACAGGTTTTTTATAAACAAGGAAACTTTTACTTAAACACTGCTCAATAAAAATGAAAAGTAAACAAACGACTAACTAAACTGGAAATTAACAGCTATACAGCTACTCGAACAGTTCTTGAAGCGATAAATGTGGTAAAAGTTCTTAAAAGTGGTAAATGCAAAAGTCCAAATGTCAATTAGGAGAGACTTTCCTGAAATAACAAATTCCTCGACGATGTGACGTTACTGCTGATCCTAGCTGAAATATGCCTCGCCTGAAGGATTTATGATGAAGGAAATAAAACGGCTTAAAAGAACTGACCTTCTCCTTGATGAACAACGCTGTGCCCAGCCCTTTCTGTTTTCACAAAGCAGGGGCTATCTTGGATGCAGGTTACTACTTTCTGAATGAGGATTCAATGAGGTTGATCCTGTATTACTGCTGACGATACCAGTTTTACTCGATCCTTCTGGTTTCCGTACCTCGGCAAATCTTCACTCTCCAATACTTAGACTTTAAAATTGAATTGAAGATACATCAAACATAACTGGCAGTGATTTTCAAAACTGCCGGCTCAACGACAATGTACCTTACAGTAAGAATCAAAATTCCACTTTAAAACAAAACTGCGTCATGAAATCAAGTACGCAGCATAACAGAGTAACAGATGACTTAAACGACGTCCCAACAAAAACTCTTGCATCACAGCAGGCGTTCCCCATTTCATACCTCTTGAAATCAGGCCATCACATGACCTCACACTGGCGGGAATATTACATCATGTGACCTCACACTGGCAGGAAAATACATCACTCCACCATCACAAGACCATTGCATCACTCTCACCAGATACTCAATTACATCATGGTCATGTGACAGTCACAAGATACCCACGTGGTATGTAACACATTGAACTGCTGCTATTGACTTAACAAATTTCACGTCACATGCCAGTGATAATAAACCTGATTCTGATTCTGATACATGTGATAATAATAAATATGATAATATAGTGTCTGATGTGCAGAGGCTTGTGTGTGACAGACGGGCTGAAACAGCAGCCACAAGGGCTCAGTGTGCTCCAACAGTACGATGGAAGTGACGATAATTATTGGTTTTCTTACAGACCCCTCTCAACCTTTCCAATGTGGGTGAGGTTGGGCTAGTACTGGCGACTGCCCCTTCTCCACCGACCACAAGGACTCTGGATTGGCACTGGAGAGGGAACATCAGATGCTCAGTTCCTCCTGGCCTTTACATAGAACAACCTCTGCTTTTTAATGTTCAGTTAATTTTTAACTGAGAACTGTATCCTCCTTCCTGATTAAGCAAATAAGGCCTACATACATCGAGAGCAAGATGGCGGACCACTCAAAGGTAAAGGGGGGAACATGTCCGGAGAATGTGAGCATGGGCCTAAATAAGTACCTTGCATCAATATTTGCCAAGGATGAGGAATATAGTGAAATCAGTGTAGGGCTTGTTAATTATGCTGGGGCATTTTGAGATAAAGAAAGCAGTGGTGTTGGGTTTCCTGAAGAACGTTAAGGTGAATGTTCCCAGGGTCTGAGGGATAAACACCAGGTTATTAAGATAGGCAAGGAATTAGATTGTCTGGGTCTTTACCAAGGTCATTGCATCCACTCTAAGCACAGGAGAGGTCCTAGAGTACTAGCAAGTAGTGTTCCTTCGTTCAAGAAGGGAAATAGGATTAATCAGGGACATTATAGACCAGGGAGCCTCATGTCAGTGGTAGGAAAGCTACTGGAGAGGGTTCTTTGTGAAAGGCTTTACAAGTATTCCAAGAATCACGGCCTAGTTAGGGAAAGTCAGCCTGACTTTGTGCAGGGCAGCTCACGTCTGATTCACTTCACTGTGTTGTTTGAGGAGGTGCCAAAGGAAGAGATGTGGATGTTGTCTACATGGATTTAGTAGGACGTTTCATGAAATTTCTCACAGTAGGCTGATAAAGTAAGCAGCACGAGATCTTTGGATTCAGAATTGACACATATGGAAGACATAGTGTAGTGGTCGGTGGGTCTTATTCTGTCTGGAGGTCTGTGTCTAGTTGTGTTCCACAGGGATCCATATGGGGACCTCTGCTGTCTGTGATGTACATAAGAGGACCTGGATGAAAGCATGGGTGGATGGGTTAGCAAGTTCACAGACAATATGAAAGTTGGTGGCTTTATGTAAGCATAGAAGATTGCCAAAGGATGCAGTGGATTACAGATCAGTTGCAGCTATGGGTGGAAAACTGGCATGTGGAATTAAATCCAGCCAAAAGTGAGGTGTTGCACTTTGGGAGAACAAATGTAGAGACAGTACATGGTAGGGTCCTTAACAACTTTAATGTACTGAGGGATCTCGGGGTCCTAGTCCATTCCATCCTGGAAATGGTTGGATAAGTTCAATGTTCAAAGTAAAATTTATTATCAGAGTACATACATGCCACCACATACACCCCTGAGATTCTTTTTCCGCCGGCACATTTAGCAAAACTATAGAACAGTAACTGTAAATATCAGGAACTGTTAACCGTAAACAAATTGTGCAAATTGCAGATATAAATAAATAGCAATAATGATCTTGAAATAACAATAGTTATTTCAAGAGCTCAAGAGCTTGATGGTTGAGGGGTAGTACCTGTTCTTAAACCTGGTGGTGTGAGTCCTGAGGCACCTGTACCTTCTACCTGATGGCAGCAGCGAGGAAAGAGCATGGCCCGGGTGGTGAGGATCTCTGATGATTGTTGCTGCTTTTCTACGGCAATGTTTCATGTAAATGCGCTCAGTGGTTGAGAGGGTTTTACCTGTGATAAATCCACTGGGCTGAATCCACTACCTTTTGTAGGATTTTTCTGCTCAGAGGCATTGGTGTTCCCAGACCAGGTGGTAATACAGTCAGCACACTTTCCATCACACATCTATAGAAGTCTGCCAAGGTTTCTGATGACATGCTGATCCTCTGCAGACTCCTGTGGATGGAGAGCAGCTGTTGTGCTTCCTTTCCAATAATATTTATATGATGGGTCCTGGACGGGTCCTGGACAGGTCCTCTGAGACAGTGATACCTGGGAATTTAAAGTTGCTGACCTTCTCCACCTCTGATCCTCTGATGATTACTGGCTCATTGACCTCTGGTTTCCCTCTCCTGAAGTCTAAGTTTGATAGGGTAGTAAAGAAGGTGTATGGTGTGTTTGCATTTATTACTTATTAGTTGTGGCATTGAGTTTCAGAGTCAGGAAGCTATGTAGCAGCTTTATGAAACTCTGATTAGATTACATCAGGAGTATTTCATTCATGCTTTGTCACCCCATGATCATGGGTACAGAAGTGGTTCACCAGAAGAGGATATCAGAAAGGTTGGACAAACTTGAGCTGTTTTCTCTGGAGTGATTGAAGCTGAGGGGAGACCTGATAGTATTTTATAAGGTTAGGTGCATCATAGAAAGGAAGCTTTATTCTCCAGTGCTGGAAAATGTCGAACTACATTTCAAGAGAGAGAGGGGTATGTTCAAAGTAGATGTGTGGGGCAAGGATTTTACAGAGTGGTGGGTGCCTGGAATGTGTTTTGGCAGAACGGAGGTGGAGGCTAATATGATAGAGGTGTTTAAGAGACTCTTTGATAGAAAATGGAGGGATGAAGACTTTATTGGCAGTTGTCTGTCATATCCGACGATGAAAGGAGACCTGTGCGGAAGAGTTTTTCAAGCGGAATAGCGGTTGGAATGGGACAATTCCACTCTCTCGAGCTTGGAGATCCAGGCTCATGGTACGAGCGGATGCAGTGGATGACCACGACTTCTTCCGTGCCTTGTCATGCCCTTCGCTCTCCACGGAGCGCTGCAGAACCGCCTTCCTGGCCGTTTGGATCTCACCGTAGATCTCATTCACCTAGTCTGCCGGAGATGACCTTGCCTGCTTGGACAGGCACGTCCCTATTTCAACAGGGCGTGTTTGCAGGGTCCACTGGCTGCCCTGGTCCAGCTTAGCCTGCCCGCCGCAGTGGTGCACCGGGGTGTGCCTGCTGTCATGTGCAAACAGCTACTTGGTGCCACAGATGAGAGCTGAGTGTCCAATGGGGCTGCAGTGTGAGTGAACTGACCCTGAATGGATGTGACAAGCTCCTTCACCAGTGGTGCTACCCCTCCCTGGACACCCCATGCACTCCAACCCTTGACCTTGACCGCAAACCCTGAGTCGGTAGGAAGGGGCAGATAGTTAGGCATTTTATTACTAGCTTAGTTGGTTCAGCACAACATTGTGGGCTGAAGGGCCTGTCCCATGCAGAGGGCTGCACTAGTACATTGATGGTTTATCCAGGAAGTAAGTGGGGGCAGAGCATATCTTGGGATACCCTGGCTGGAGATATGGGGAAGCTGATGTTTTCAGACAAGTGAGTTAGTGATTTGAGTGGCTGCTTCCATGGAAGATAAAGGGCACTGATAGATTTAAGATGAGCTGCAGATTGGGTATGAGCAACGTCAATGAAAGCCCGTCAAATTCAACTTGGCAGGTATAAAGCTGAACGAGGATTCAGATTTGTGATGCTCAGCATTAGCTTTTGTTCCTCCTGTCACTGCTCTTACATAAAACAAGTTAAAAAGGTGCAAGATGTCCACAATGCTTTGAAGTGGAAAACAGGGAACTATCAGAAGAGATTATGTTTTTGCTCAGTCTAGCCTTGAACTAATCTCTGGATGAAAGCACTGGCGGAACATCAGATTGTCAAAATTACTTTCATTTTCATCTTGGATTCGAATCACTACTTGCTAAAGTGATAGGTCGGCGCTGTTATCACTACAAAGCAGCAGCCTGGCAATTAAAAGGGTAATCGTGGGTGAATGAGGGAGAGCGACACGTCATGTAATGAGGGTATTACAGTTATTGTGCTGCTGTGACACCTTCCTCCGGGCAGGGGTCCTGTAAAGCTCTTCCACACGGGACCATTGTGACCACCCTTCACCTGGGGCACAACATTCCAACGTGGCAATCTAGAGTATTGTCAGCTTCTGATGTAATCCAGTCAACAGCTTCACTCCTATCACGGTCTGACTGTTCCGTGAATGTCTATTCTTGGTGAACCACTGTGCCTTCCTGGTCCTGAACTGAGGCTCTATTACTCACAATATATTTGGTTGTTGCAGTCCCAGAGCTCAGAAAGAGACTCTTTGGCCCACCAAGTCCATGCTAGCCACCTATTTGCACTGATCTACATCAATCTCAATTTGGTTTTATTCTCCCCTCATCTCCATCATCTTCTTCTAGGTTCCAGCACACACCTGCCATGAGGGGCTGTTTGCAGTGGCCACCTGACCCTCCCCTCCCAACATACGTCTTTGGCATGCGGGAGCAAACCAGAGGAAACTCAGGAAGTTACAGGGCAACTGTGTGAATGCCACAGGGAGGGCCCTTGAATCAGACCTGTGTGTCTGAGTTATGAGGCAGCAGATCCCACCTGCTTCACACCCAAAGATGATCTTCCAATACCATGCCCTTTTTATTCCTAGGACTGTCTGTTTTGGCCCATCATTTACACATGACCTTGTGGCTAGGCATAGCTCAAATACCATCTATGAACTTGCTCACGATACAGCCACTGTTGGTAGAATCTCAAGTGGTGACGAGAGGGTATACAGGAGTGAGATATGCCAACTAGTGGAATGGTGCCACAGCAACAGCCTAACACTCAACGTCAGTAAGAATGAAGAGCTGATTGTGGACTTCAGGAAGGATAAGATGAAGGAACACATACCAATCCTCATAGAGGGATCAGAAGAGGAGAGAGTGAGCAGTTTCAAGTTCCTGGGTGTCAAGATCTCTAAGGTTCTAACCTGGTCCTAACATTTCAATGTAATTATAAAGAAGGCAAAACAGCAGCTATACTTCATTAGGAGTTTGAAGAGATTTGGCATGTCAACAAATACACTCAAAAACTTCCACAGTTGTACCGTGGAGAGCATTCTGACAGGCTGCATCACTCTCTGGTAATGGGGAGGAGCTACTGCACAGGACTGAAAGAAGCTGCAGAGGGTTGTAAATCTAGTCAGCTCCATCTTAAGTACTAGCCTACAAAGTACCCAGGACATCTTCAGGGAGCGGTGTCTCAGAAAGGCAGCATCCATTATTAAGGACCTTCAGCATCCAGGGCATGTCCTTTCCTCACTGTTACCATCAGGTAGGAGGTACAGAAACCTGAAGGCACACACTCAGTGATTCAGGAACAGCTTCCTCCCCTCTGCCATCCAATTCCTAAATGGACATTGAATCCTTTGGACACTACCTCACTTTTTTTTACTATACAGTATTTCTGTTTTTTGCAAGTTAAAAAAATCTATTCAATATACATAATTGATTTACTTGTTTATTTATTATTATTATTTTATTTATTATTATTTTCTTCCTCTAGATTATGTATTCTAGATTATGCATTGAAATGCTGCTGATAAGTTAACAAACTTCATGTCACATGCCAGTGATAATAACCCTGATTCTGATTCATTCCCTTAGCATGCCCCTGTCACACACTATTTGGCACTGAAGCTCTTACAACGTACACAGTATTTTCAGGGGGATCTCGAGGTCAACCTTCCATTTATCAAGCTCAGATGAATTCATGTCATCCACAATTTATATTTGCTTTTACAGTTTGTTGTCTTCTGCACTCTAGTTGATCTTTCATCGATCCTGTTATAGTTCCTTCCTATCGAGCGATTTACTGAGTATGCCCGGAGGAAAATGAATCTCAGGAATCCCATGATGACATATATGTACTTTAAACTTTGAATAAAGAATGATATAAAAATAAAATTAGAGTTTAAAGTACGGATATGGAATAAAATGTGCATCAATATATAAATACCAGTATATATTTATAATATAAAAAGCATTATAGAAAATGGTTTAAAGCAGTGGCTCTTAAACTTTTTCTGCTCAGGGGCCCACTTGTGACTTTCATTTACCTCAGTGGCCTCCACCTGCCATCTTCTCTGTTAAAGCTTTATTTGGTCATCTGTGCTAATTATTCTAATATACAGTCAATAGTTTCAATCGTTTCAACAGGTACATTTATTGTCAGAGAAACGTATACAATATACATCATGAAATTCTTCTTCTTCACAAACATCCACAAAAACAAAGTGCCCAAAGAATGAATGACAGTTAAATGTTAGAATCCCAAAAAACCCCTCAGCTCCCCCCTCCCATGCATAAGCAGCAGCAAAGCAATGACCCCCCCCCCACCAGCAAAAAAAGCATCAGCAGCGCCCACCGAGCACTCAAGCATGCAGCAAAGCATCAATAAAGACACAGGCTTGCAGTACCCCAAAGACAACTCATTCACCCAGTATTCGACATACCACAGGCTCTCTCTCCCTAATAAGGGAAAAAGAGGTATTTATTTTTAACAGCTTATAGGTATTATTATATATTAAGTATAATGTTACAGGTGTATATGAAAAATACACTATTACAATGCTCTGAATAGCATACTTTATTTATAATATACAGTGCTTATAAAAAGCATTCAACCCCTTTGAAAGTTTACATGTTTTATTGTTTTACAGCATTGAAATACCATGTATCTAATTTGGCTTTTTTTGGCACTGATCAATAGAAAAGGACTCTTTTGTGTCAAAGTGAAAACAGATCTCAATGAAGAGTTCTAAATTAATTACAAATATAAAACACAAAATAATTGATTGCATAAGTATTCACCATATTCACCCCCTTTAATACGATATGCCAGATAATCATTGGTGCAGTCAATTGGTTTCAGGAGGCACACAATTAATTAAATGGAGATCACCATGTGCAATCAAGGTGTTTCAATTGACTGTAGTAAAAATCTGGAAGGTCCAACTGCTGGTGAGTCAATATCCTGGCAAAACCTGCACCATGAAGACAAATGAACAACTCTGCGAAAAGGTCATTGAAAAGCACAAGTCAGGAGATCGGTACAAGAAAATTTCCAAGTCACTGAATACCTCTTGCAGTACAGTTAAGTCAATCCTCAAGAAATGGTCAATTATCAGGATACAAGATCAACATAGATAAAAACCAATTACTTTCATATTACTATAGCCCACCAAGAGAAATTGAAAGTCGATACCCCTGGGCATGGCAAACAGAGTCTTTCAAATATTTGGGCATCATTATGCCAAAAGATTTGGCAAAATTATCAGAATGTAATTACCAGCCTCTATATAAAAAAATTAAGGAAGATGTGGCAAGATGGAGCCTGATTCCTTTTTTCAGTCTCAGTTCAAGGATTGAGTCTATTAAAATGAATATACCACCCAGACTGTTATATCTCTTTCATACCCTACCAAAAGAGATTAATCAAAATCAATTCAATGAATGGAACAAGATGCTATCAAGGTATATTTGGCAGGGTAAAAGGCCTAGAGTTCGTCTCAAAACTTTGCAATTAGCAAAGGAAAAGGGGGGTTGAGGCTTGCCTTCTCTTAGAGATTATTATTTTGCAGCACAGTTGAGAATTGTGATATGTTGGTGCAACCCATCATATGATGCTCAATGGAAAAACATTGAGGAGCGGGTACTTCCCATCCCCATATAAGCAATTTTGGCTGATAACAACCTGCAAATGTACATAAATACTATTGATAACCCATGGGTGAAATTGACTCTTAAAATATGGAAAACCACTATAAAAGAATATAATTGCAATTCTTAAATGGTGTGCATATGACTCTGATTTTACACCAAATAAATCGGATGCTAGATTTAAGGACTGGACAGCTAAAGGAATAACAGTTCTTTGCAACATAATGAAAGAAGGAACACTGTTCAGTTTTGAAATGCTTAAAGAGAAACACTTATTAGAAAAACAAGATTTTTATCGATATTTACAGATGCGACAATATGTTAATAAGATGCTTAAAATGTAACCAAAGCAAATACAAGCTTGATAGAGCTCTTTAGAAAAGCATATAATTCAGATAATGGTAGTAGAATCATTTCAAGCATGTATAAGGGTTTGTCAAATCTTAAAACACATTTGACTTCATACATTAAAACCTAACGGAAGAAGGAAGAAGGGATAGTTTTATCTGAGGAAGAATGGACAATAATATGGAGATATTAATGGAAGTGTACCAATTCACAGAAATGGAGGGAGTTTGGATGGAAAAACTTGATAAGATATTTTATTACACCCTCTCAGAAATCCCATTATGATAGTAACCTCCCTGTTTGCTGGAGAAATTGTGGAAATCAAAATACAAATCATTATCATATTCTTTGGGACTGCCCTGTTATCAAAAACTATTGGAGTGGGATACACAATGCCCTACAAGACATCTTTAAATGTGAAATTCCCTTGGAGAGTAAGACCATATATTTTGGATATATACCTCAAGAATGGTTGAAAAGAGATAAATATTTAATGAATATACTGTTGGTGGCTGGTAAAAAGACTCTTACTAGGAAATGGTTATCACAGGAAAGCCTAACTTTAAATACATGGATGGGAATTACAACGGACATTTACAAAATGGAGAAGATAACAGCTTTTGTTAATCATCAGCTGGAACAACTTGATTCATACTAGGAAAAATGGTTTAACTACATAATGCCTCATAGGCCTGATTGTATTCTCACAAATCAATGAATCTGTTGTAAAAAAAAAGATCACTCCCTACTTATACATAGTTCTTTCCTTTTGCTTGTTTTTTTTCTTTCCACTCTTGTAAGTGTACACTTACAAGTATACACTTACGAAGTGTATACTTTATGGAGATTTGTGATATATATGATTATATGATGTATATGTACAGTCTGAAATACATCTTATGGAAATGTTTGATGAAATTCAATAAAAATAAATTACAAACAAAATTAAAAAAAAGAAATGGAAAGAGTATAGCACAGCTGTAAATCTGCCTTGAGCAGGCCGTCCTCAAAAACTTGACTGTGCAAGAAGAGAACTGCAGTAGTGAGGGAGGTCACCATATGACAACTCTGGAGGAGTTACCAACTTTAGTGGCTGAGATGGGAGAGTCTGCACATACAACAACTGATATCCAGGTGCTTCACCAGTCGCAACTTTGTGGGAGAGTGGCAAGGTGAAAGCCACTGTTGGAACAAGTCATATAAAATCTCAGCTAGGGTTTGCCAGAAGGCACGTGGGAAACTCTGAAGTCAGCTGGAAGAAGGTTAGATGGCCTGATAAAACCAAAATTGGGTTGTTTGGCATGAGCCAAACACTGCATGTCATCAAAAACACACCATCCCAATCATGGTGTTGGCTGCATCATGCTGTGAGGATGCTTCATTGCAGCAGGCCCTGGAAGGCTTGTGAAGGTAGAGGGTAAAATGAATCCAGCAAAATGCAGGGAAATCCCAGAGGAAAACCTGATGCAGTCTGCAAGAAAACTGCAACATGGGAGAAGATTTGTGGCTGGACTTGAAGAGGGCTGTTCACTCATGATCCTCATGGAATCTGACAGTGCTTGGGCAGTTTTGCAAAGAAGAATGGGGGAAAAATTGCAGTGTCCAGATGTGCAAAGCTGATCCAGTAATCAATGCCAAAGATGCATCTACTAAATAGTGGTTTGTAGGGTATGAATACTTAAGCAATCAATTATTTTGTGTTTTATATCTGTCATTAATTTAGATCACTTTGTAGAGAACTGTTTTCACTTTGACATGAAAGATCAGTGTCAAAATAAGCCAAATTAAATCCACTGTGATTCAATGTTGTAAAACAAAAAAAAAAGAAAACTTCCAGGGCAGGAATGAATACTTTTTATAAGCACTGTATATAATATTTTTCCAGCCTGCTTGAAAAAAGCGCTTAATATTGTTACTTTAAGTATTTGATGAGATCCTTGTGACTGATGCTAACTAGTGAGTTTTTGAATACTGTTCAAGTTGATCTGGTTTCAACTTGGTTGAAGATAATTGAAGATCACCTCTTTTTCACAACATCAAGATGGTTAAGAGCTTTTGATAGCAGGTGAAGACTTGACTGAAAAAAACATTCAACAAGAGGTGGGAAATCCAATTAACTGCCTGGGGAAAGAAGATGTCATGAAGATTTTATTTGGATTTCTCCCAGAGCTGTGGAAACTAATTTTGAGTTTCACTATTTATTCAGAAATTTTACTTTCTGTGTTGAATTTTACTGGAGCTTTTTATCACTCAAGGCATTCTTGCAATGTGGTGTCAACGTCAGTCACATTCACTCCAAATGGATCCACCACCCAGTCCGGAATATGCACACCCTGCAGGTCCCTGAACCAAAATTACAAATCAGTTCATGATTGTTTCATATGATCGATCTGTACAGTCAGGTCATCATCTTCCAATTCTGTTCAAAGTGTGGTCAGTGAAAGGAATTGTATAAACTCGCAATGTCCGATATTACTGCTGAGAAGTCTGAGTTTTCCAATGAAAGCGGTAATTGCCTCTTTGCATGATACAAGGTTGCAGGTTTTTTTCCTTGAAACTGTTTAATAAATTCCATTTTTCAGGTAAAATATGTCAGATTTGGCAGTGATTATTTGTTCTCCAAGCTGCTTATCACTTAGAAATGCTATCATACACAGTGCAACAAAGTGATTTTAACTTATGTAGTTTAGTTATAGTTCATTAAAACAGAAAACTTCCCATGGCCCATTCAGACAATCCTGTGCCCCCAGTTTCTAGTTTTTTTTACAAAATCTGGCATGACCGTTATTGAGAGCCACTGGTTGGAAGTGTTTACACTGCAGTGCTGTGATGGGGTAATAGAGAGGGGTGGGGATAACTATAATGGTTAATCAGATTGGGGGAAGAAACTTTTAAGATGTCATGAAGATTTCTAGTTAGGAACTTTTGGAAAAGGCAGTTTGCTGGGCGGGTGGAGTCCACATTGATTTTCCTTCCCACTTCTTTGCCCCAGACACCTATAAGCCCTGCAGTGATGGTAGACTGCAGCGGATGACCTTTTCTGTTGGCCTGACAGCTTGCTGTAGTTTTTGTATGTTGTGAGAGTGTGCGGCACTAAACCAGACAGCAACGTTCAATATGACGATGCTTTCTGTGCTGGAGGGACAGGACTGCACCAGAATGTTCTGGGGAAGATGGGGTTTTACCAGTTGCCACAAGAGGTACATCCTCTGCTGAGCTGGTTTGTTAACGGAGGAGATATGGCCCCACATGATACCCAGGAACCAGAATGCTGAAACAGCACTAACTGTTGTTGATGATAAGTAGACTAATCTCATTCATTTTACCTGCATTTGGCCCATATCCCTCTAAAAATATTTTCCATATGTGTACCTATCCAAATGTCCTTTAAATGACATTTAGTTTTTTATTTATTGACACTGTGCGGAATAGGCCTCTCTGACCTTTTGAGCTGCTCTGCCCAGCACTTAACCCCAGCCTAATTATGGGACAATTTACAATGACCAAGTAATCTACCAACTGGTAGGTCTTTGGACTGTGGGAGGAAACCCACACGGTCACGGGGAGAATGTACAAACTCTTTAAGGACAGTGGTGGGAATTGAACCCGGGTCGCTGGTGCTGTCAGATGTTATGCTAACCACTGCAGTGCCGCCGTGCCAAGTCGGGCGACTTCGGGGCTTGGACGAGGATGTGGACATGAATTCTCGCCGGAGTTGCGTACTGAAGTGTAGTGGGAGCCGGAACTTCGAAGACAGCGAGAGTGGCTGTCGCAGGGCTCTGCACTCAGTAATCGATCTGACGATTCTCGAGCTGGAAAACTCAAAATAAAAAGCAATGCTTCAGACTGACTGTAACATTGAAACAATGACTGCTGTCTCCCCTGTCACTGCAGAAGTAACGCTATCTGTCTCTCCCTAGACAGTGGGAGACAACCTGTGGGATGTCGAAAATGTTGGAGTGAACAGTTAGTTCTTGGTGTCCTGTAGACCGTGGTCTCTCTTTGTGGACTTTGCATGGTGGGTGGTGGGAATGCTGATGCTTTATGCCAGAACAAGTGGGGGGAGGGTTGATGCTGCTTGTGCGTGGGAGGGGGACAGAGGGCTTTGTGGTTTTTAAGTCTTTTTTTCTGTCATTCATTCTTTGGGTTTTTTCCCTTCTGTTTTAAGGATGTCAGCGGTGAGTAAGAATTTCGGGTTGTATATTGTATACATTCTCTGATATTAAATAGAACTATTGACTATTACCACCTTTTAAAATATCCTCAAAGCCTACATTTCATTGGATAACTTTGATTTAATACACAGTCTGGTGTAATTGTCAAGTTTTTCGCAAGATAGGCCGATTTCATTTTCCTCTCACTGTTAGAGTCGGTGTGTGTAGAGGAGGCATGGTACTGTAGTGGTTAGCGCAATGCCCTACAGTGCCAGTGGCCTGATGATTGAGGTTCAATTCACACCACCATCTGTAAAGAGTTTTTACATTCTCTCCGTGATAGTGTGAGCTTCCTCCAGGTGCTCCTGTTTTGTCATGTATTCTGAATTAGTAGGTGTTAGGCATGTTATTTTCTGAGTTCAAAGTAAATTTATTATCAAGGTATGTATATGTTGTGGATTCTGGTTAACTGGGAGACATTGGGACCAGTACACGTTGGCCCATCTAAGCAGCTGCCCCATTTAGCTGAAGTTTCATGGCAACAGTTAAAAAAGTATAAATAAGAAAAGCTACCATTTGTAACAAACTGAATAACAAATTAGGCATTCAAGTGAAATATAGAACAAATTAGAACACTACAAAGCACCAAATCATCGATTGGCCTCAAAACACCATCAAAACGTAAGTCACAGGTTCCAATTGCTTGCAGCTTAGTAGTAGAATCATATTTGAAAGAAGAAGAAGTATGTTTGTGAACTATCAATAGGACGTCGCTTTTGGTCCTGTTGTTTGCTGGCGCCATCTCAATGTTTTCTGAAATCAGTTTTATTACTTAACTTTATTGATACTGAAGAAACTATTTTTTTCTGGACTGTTTGCCCAGACAGAATAGCCAGATATTTCATCTACAGTCTTTAAACATGAACTACAGAGTCATTTCAACATTTGTTTTTAAGAGCAGGGAATTCTACAAGTATTCTGGTGGGCACTAAACCTAAAACAAGACCACTGCAATGCTTCTCACTGAGTGCGTGGATAAGAGTAAGTGTGAGTGTGTGTGTGTTTTAGGATGGGAGTGTTCAATTTCTAAACGAATCATTATGAGGTGGCAGATGGAAACTAACAAACTTTTCTCTTTGGTAGAAATAGTTGCTGCATTGCAGGAGACTTCCTTTCTGCCCTCTGTGCAGCATTAACTTTGGCTTACTCTGCAATACTGGCATGGCTGGGAGTCTGCAATGCCATAAAGTTATAAAGAGAAAGGCTTGCATTATACCCCAGTTTTCATGAACTTAGCACAACCCACAGTGCTCTATAGCCAATTAAGCGTTTGTAACAATGAGCCACTGTTGCAAGCGAGGAAACATTCTACTTCTTTCTTGAAATGGCAAGTGTTTCAGTGATGTTTAGTGGTGATAACTTGCTGAAATTGAATAAAACCTAGGAGATGTTCACTAGAAAGTTAGCTGTCTCTCATCACCATGGAAGGAGAGCCTCGAAACGGGGAAGGTGACTTGCAAAGCAGAGTCATACAGATGTAGAGAACTACAGCAGAGAAACAGGCCCTTCTGCCCATCCAGTCCACGCTGAAGTCTCATTCTACCTCATCCCATCGTCCTGCAACCAGACCATAGCCATCCATTCCCCTCCCACCCATGTACCTATCCAAACTTCTCTTAAATGTTGAAATTGAACCCACGTCCACCACTTCCATCGGCGGCTCGTTCTGCATTCTCAGCACCCTCTGAGTGAAGAAGTTCTCTCTCAGGTTCCCATTAAACATTTCATCTTTCACCCTTAACCCATGACCTCTCCTACTCTCATTCAACCTCAGCGGATAAAAGCCTGCTTTACCTTATCTGTATCTCTCATAATTAGAATTCTATCAAATCCCTCCTCAATCTCCTATGCTCCAGGGAATAAAATCCTAACCTATTCAACTTTCTCTGTAACTCAGGTCCCCAATTCCTGCAAAATTCTTTAGATTTTCTCTGTACCCTTTCAATCTTATTGATATACAGTACTGAGCAAAAATCTTAGGAACTAATATATAGCTAGCAATATAGCAATGTGGAGCGGCGAGTGAGTTTGAAAATCTGGTCGGAGCAAAGAATGTTGGGGATTACGAGAGTGGAGCACTGTATGAGGGGTGTGTCAGAGAAGGAGTGTCAGGGGAGGGGGTGGTGTGGGTGCAGACACACCCAGTGCTGAGACACCAAGTACTGTTAACAATTGGCTTATTGATCATTATAGATTGTCTCACTAGTGGTTCCCGCTCACTCCCCTCTCCTTCCCCTTTTCCCAACCATGATTCCCCTCTCCCTGGCCCCATCCCACTTTCAGTCCACAATAAGACCATAAGGCCATAAGACATCAGAGCAGAATTAGGCCATTTGGCCCATCGAGTCTGCCCCACCATTCAACTATGGCTGATCCTTTTTTTTTTCTCCTCCTTAACCCCATTTCCTGGCCTTCTCCCTGTACCCTTTGATGCCAAGTGCAATCAAGAACCTATCCATCTCTGCCTTAAATACACCCAACGACCTGGCCTCCACAGCTACATGTGGTAGCAAATTCTGCAAACTTACCATCCTTCGGCTAAAGAAATACCCCGCATCTCTGTTTTGAATGGACGCCCCTCTATCCCGAGGCTGTGCCCTCTTGTCCTAGACTCTCCCACCATGGGAAACAGTCTTTCCACATCTACTCTGTCTAGGATTATCAATATTCAAAATGTTTCAATAATATCCCCCCCTCATCCTTCTAAATTCCAGCAAGTACAGACCCAGAGCCATCAAATGTTCCTTCTATGATAACCCTTTCATTCCTGGAATCACCCTTGTGAACCTACTCTGGACACTTTCCAATGCCAGCACATCTTTTCTAAGATCAGGAGCTCAAAATTGTTCACAATACTCACGGTGAGGCCTCACTAGTGTCTTATAAAGCCTCCCTGCTCTTGTATTCTAGGCCTCTTGATTGCTAACATTGCATTTGCGTTCCTCACCGCCAACTCAACCTGCAAGTTAACCTTCAGGGTGTTCTGCACAAGGACTCCCAAGTCCTTTTGCATCTCAGATTTTTGGATTTTCTTCTCATTTAGAAAATGCCCCACACATTTATTTCTACTACCAAAATGCACGACCATGCATTTTCCAACATTGTATTTCATTTGCCACTTTCTTGCCCATTCTCCTAATCTGTCTAAGTCCTTCTGCATCCTACCTGTTTCCTCAGCACTACCTGCCCCTCCACCAATCTTTCTATCATCTGCGAACTTGGCAACAAAGCCATCTTATTTCATTATCAAAATCATTTATATACAGAAGCGGTCCCAACACCGACCCCTGTGGAACACCACTAGTCATCGGCAGCCAACCAGACAAGGATCCTTTTATTCCCACTCGCTGCCTCCAACCAATCAGTCAGTGCTCTAACCACGTTAGTAACTTTCCTGTAATACCATGGGCTCTTAACTTGGTAAGCAGCCTCATGAGTGGCACCTTGTCAATAGAAACCCATATCAGAATCAGATTTATTATCACTCACGTATGTCATGAAATTTGTTTTTTTTTGCAGCAGTACAGTGCGATACATAAAATTACTACAGTACTATGCAAAAGTCTTAGGCACCCTAGCTGTATATACATGCTTAATATTTGGACACAGTACTATAGCAATCATAATGTTATGAGCAGTTCATTTATTTTTTAGCTGCTCTGGGTTGATTTATTTAACATCATGTTTAAATAAATCAGCTACCCGCATGGTCTTCACCAAAAGTGAGAGTTTGGCTCAATCTCATTTTATTAAGAGTCACAATTTCACATTTGCTGGTGATTATTTGAGAATTCAGATTTAGAAGTAACTAATCTAATCCTTGAGGCTGCCTTGCTTTTTAATTTTACTTTCATGAAGTTTCGCTACCTCAACTCATATCTCTTTACAAAAGAGAAGGAGCCCATTTTGGCGCATTAAGTCAACCCCACCCCTCCTGTAAACATACTCGCCGCACATTCCCAACAACCACCTGCGCACACCCATCTCCACCCCACACCTAGACATGAGGGTCAATTTAGACTGGCCAATCAACCTACTGAGCTGTATGTCTTTGCGATGTGAGGGGAAACCCAAGCACCTGGAGGAACGCCGTGGAAGAAACAGGGAGAAGGGGCAAACTTCACATGGAGGGCACCTGAGGTCAGGATTAACTGGAGTTTCGGTAGTGGAGAAAAATCAGCTCAGATGCGGATGCTGTGCACAGTCTGATTTGCATACATCTGACCCATGTCACTGGATAAGGATATTTCCCCTGGTTATGGGGTTTCCAGGCGATCCCCTCTCTTGCAGTGCCTTCACCTTGCATGGTTTTGTATGGCAGTGAAAACACTCCTTGCAGTTGGAAACAAGAATGGGGGTCTAAAATCTGTGAATGTGTCGTAGAATTATAGAATGAGAGTCAAGGAGCATGACAGTGCAGAAACAGGCCCTTTAGTCCATCTAGTCTATGCCCTCCTGCTTTTCCTCCTAGTCCCATCTACCAGCACCCAGACTGCAGCCCTCCATTCCCCTCTCATCCATGTACCTCGCGTTAACCACTTCTGCCGGCAGCTCGTTCCACACTCGCACCACCCTCTGAGTGAAGAAGTTCTTGCTCTATTTCCTCTTAAATATTCCATCTTTCACCCTAAACCTATGACCTCCAGTTCTAGTCCCACCCAAGCTGAGGGGAAAAAGCCTGCATGTATTTACTCTATCAAACTCCTCGTAATTTTCCCTCATTCCCCTATGCTCCATGGAATAAACTCCGAACCTTTCCAGCCTATCCCAGTAACTCAGGTCGTCAAGTCTCAGCAATATCCCTGTAAATTTCCTCTGTACTCTTACAAGCTTGATATCTTTCCTGTAGGTAGGTGACCACAAATACATACAATACTCCAAAGTCAGCCTCACTGATGTCCTAGGCAACTTCAACACAACATCCCCTCTCCCGTACTCAATGCCCTGATTCACAAATTTATTATTGGCAACTCAATTATAAATAATGCAGCACACGTTTGATCTGAGAGATTTTTTTGAGCACTGAACAGTCAAACTTGAATGCATCTTCAGTAAGTCAGTCAGCATTCTTAGAAATATTAACAGCAAGGAGCCATTCAGACGAAAGGTATTGGCTGATGTAACGTGACAGTATGTTCTGCTGCTACAACGGACACTCTTGGACTGTACTTGTGTTCTTACGATTCCAGCACAGTCAGTACCATGGCCAAGCCTGAGAAGTACTTGCCAAGATCAGTTAGACAAAGCACAATATCTTTTTTGCTGAGTTATTCCTCTTCCACATGAATAATCAAATTGTATATGTTTTCCTATATATATACACACACACTCTGTGACTACTTTATCAGGTACCTTCTGAATATGAGAAATGCTAAGTAGTGCAAAAAAGAGAGCGAGATAGTGAGCTAGTGTTCATGGGTTCAAGGACCCATTCAGAAATCTGATGGTAGAGGGTAAAAACTGTTTTTAAAACACTGGGTGTGCAGGCTCCGGTATCTCCTCCCCAGTGGTAGTGATGAGAAGTCGGCATGTCCTTGTCGGTGAGGTCTGCAGTCTTTTTGAGGCATTAGCTTTTGAAGATGTCCTCGATGCTGGGGGGTTGGTGTCCACGATGGAGCTGGCTGAATTTACAACCCTCTACAACTTTTTCTGACCCAGTGTAGAGGCCCCTCCACTCCGGACAGTGATGCAACTAGTTGGAATACTCTCTACAGCACATCTCTAGGAATTTGCTCAAGTCTTTGGTGACATGCCAAATGATGTCAAACTCCTAATGACTTATAGCTACTGGTGCACCTTTTTTATAATTGCATCAATATGTTGGACCAAGGGTAAACCTTTAGAGATCTTGACACCTAGGAACTTGAAACTATTTACCCTTTTCATTGCTGATCCTTCGATGAGGACTGTTGTGTGTTTCCTTCACTTGCCCTTCCTGAAGTCCACAATCAATTCCCTGGCCTTACTGAGTTTAAATGCAAGGCTATTGATCTGTCTCACTCCTGTATGCTGCCTTGTTGCCCTCTGAGATTCTGCTGACAACAGTTGTGTCATCGGCAAATTCATAGAAGGGTTTGTGCTGTGCCTAGCCACACAGTCATGGGTGTCAGGACCTGGTTTCACATCACTGGCATATGTTGTGAAATTGGTTTGAGAAACCTATCGGTACTCAAAAATGGACAAACCTTGGGTTGCGAATGCAGTTCTTCCTTACGATTGAAATGCAGAGGCTTCAGACTTCCATTCCCAACTATCCTGCTGGCAAATGTACAGGCTTTGGAACATCAAACTGAAGACCTCAGCGCAAGATTGCTGGACAGGAGGGATAACAGGGACCTGTACAATGAGTAGAACAGTGGGCTAAGCATGCTAGAAATACACAAGAAGCCAGGCAGCACCTGTGAGGGGATGGTAAGTTAATCCCCATCAGTTCAATAGCCTTTCATCACCACTATTTCTCCTTTCATAGATTCTGTTTGCCCCAATGACCATTTTCAGGATGTTAGATTATTCTTGTATTAACAAGACACTGCCTTGGAAGACACTGCTTTGGATATTGCAGTTTCATAGAACTTCACCATTATTGTAGGTATGATTACAAGTTCACAGTGAAGCCAACATTTTAACTATAATGTTTAATCCTTGTAGTGTAAGAGGGCAGTAATTATCCCCAGCCCAGAACACAATCCTGGTGTCCGAGACTCTGGCAGTACATGTGGAAACTACAAACTATGTGTCTTTCCACACAGTTGCTAATCTGAGGTTGCTATTAGTAATATAAATGTTGCATTCAATAAAGGTTCAGTTCAGAATAAACTCAGCATTGTTTGGCGAGTTATCATCAGTCTCAATCTCATTGTGATTAAAAAGCTTTTATTGTTCGGCAAATAAAGAACAGTAGTATTGTCGTCGAGTTTCTAGACCAAGTAAATTATCAGAGTTCTTTTTAATAATCCAAATTACAAATGCATTCTTCTGAAGCCATTAAAAGCACTTTGCAGTTTAAAGTGAGTCAATATTGGGATTAATGGATGTTGTTTGGGAACTTGTAGCAGGCATCAAAGACAAGGTTTGGAGAAGACATTTACTAGTTACCTGTCAAGTTTTAGAATTTTGTATATCTCCGTCGTTCAGACCAGTCTCCGGCATTCAGACCAGTGTTCCGTAAGAACACATGATATTGAAGCAGAATCAGGCCACTCGGCCCATCAAGTCTACTCCACCATTTGATAACGGCTAATTCATTTTCCCTTTCAACTTCATTTTCCTGTCTTCACTTCATAATCTTTGAGACCCTTACTAATTAAGAACCTGTCAACCTCTGATTTAAATATACCCAATGACTTGGCTTCCACAGCAGTTTGTTGTAAAAATTCCACAAAATTATCACCCTCTGCCTGAAGAAATTCCTCCTCATCTCTGTTCCAAAGTGACATCCTTCTATTCTAAGACTATGCCCTCTAGTCCTAGATGCTCCCACTAAGGGAAACATCCTCTCTATGTCCACTCTGTCTAGACCTTTCAATATTTAATAGATTCCAATGAGATCCCCTCTCAAACTACTAAACTCCATAAGTCCAGGCCAAGAGCTATCAAACATTAACCCTTTCATTCTTGGGATCATTCTTGTAAACATCCTCTGGACCCTCTCTAATGCCAGTACATCCTTTCTTAAATATGTGTCTTCCTCAATCTCCATTTAAAAAAGAAACACTCTCATCCCAAACACTCACCCTAGAAATACTCTGCACTCACCTAAGCACCAGGAGAATCTATCCTCTTCGTAGAGGGACTACAACTGAACTCAGCTTTCCAAATGTGGTTTAGTTAGGAGCTTTGAGGAGATTGTCACCTAAAACACTCTAAAACTTCTGCAGGTGTACCACGGAGAGCATTCTGACAGGCTGCATCACTGTCTGGTGTGAGGGGAGGGGTGTGTGTGGCCACTGCACAAGATTGAAAATAGCTACAGAAGAATTAGTCAGCTCCATCTTGGGTACTAGTCTCCATTCTATCCAAGGCATCATCAAGGAGCAGTGCCTCAGGAAGCTGGTGCCTATCGTTAAAGACCCCCATCACCCTGGCCATGCCCTCTTCTCACTGTTATCGTCAGAAAGGAGGTACAGAAGCTTGAAGACACACACCCTCAGCTTTTCCCCTCTACCATCTGATTTCTATATGGACATTGAACCCATGAACACTACTTCACTTTTAAAAAATTATTTTTGATTTTGCACTATTTTTAATTTAACTATTTAATATACATATGTATACTTACTGCAATTTCTTTCTTTCTTTATTATCATGTATTGCAATAAACTGCTGCCATTAAGTTAACAAATTTCACAACATATGCCCATGATATTAAACCTGATTCTGATTTCTGATTCATATCAATATGAACAAACAGAAAATGGTGGAAACACTCAGCAGGTGGGGCAGCATCAATGGAGAGAGAAGCAGGGTTAATATTTCAGGCTGAGGTTCCTTTGTCTATAACTTGATCCTAGCATCTGTAGCTTTACAATTTTCATTAATTGGTAAAGTGTCCTTTGTCTGAAACGTAACAACACACACAAAATGCTGGAGGGGTTCAGCAGGCCAGGCAGCATCTATGGAGAGGAATAAACAGTCGACGTTTTGAGCCGAGACCCTTCATCAGAACTGGAAAGGAAGGAGAAAGGGGAGGAGTACAAGGTGGCAGGTGATGGGTGAAACAAGGTAAGTGAGGAGGAGGACGATGATGTGAGAAGCTGGGAGATGATAGGTTGAAGAGGTAAAGGGCTGAAGAAGAAGGTATCTGATAGGAGAGGACAGAGGACAATGGAAGAAGGAAAGAAGTGGGGAACTAGAGGGGTTCTTGGAAAGAGGAAGATTAAAGAAAGGATTAAAGGGGAATCAGAATGGCAAATGGAAAAGGAAAGGGGGAAGAGGAGTCAGAACTGGAATTTAGGGAAATCAATGTCCAGGCTATCAAATTGAAGGGCACCCAGACAGAACACCCATTTCAAATAGGCTTCCTATTCCCATAACAACATGTCTGCCCATTGTCCCCTAGTGCCAGGATGGGACCAAACTCAGATTGGAAGAGCAACACCTCATATCCTGTCTAGTTATATGTTGTGAAATTTACTATTTTGCAGCAGTAGTATAGTGCAATACATGAAAATATACAAATTACATTAAAGATAAATATAAATCAGATAGTGATTTTGATGTTTGAAATGCATCCTCATATCCACTTGTAATGAAGATTGTATGCCAGAATATAAAGGCAAACTACTCGTTTATTCAATACTTGCTTTGCTTATCCTCTCCATCACTGTGGAAACTGATACATGCAGACTATTCTCTGGAGAATGTCTAATTTGAAATTTTATTCAGCTTAATTCAAATCTTGGCTCTGTTTTTATTTTCTTCAAGTATCCCTAAAAGCAGTCACTGGCACTTTATTGTTGGATGAAAATAAAAATGAATGGCTGCTATATATAGCGCAGAACAAATAATCCATTGGCTTCTAAATGCTTTGTCTCCTTCCTCCATTTTACGCACAATGGAGCAGTTTAAAATATTCGTGTCTGCTCACCATTTGAGCTGTTGATTGTTTCTACTTTACTCAGATATTCTACAGGGTAAAGGCCTTCTTGCTCAATACAATAGAATAGAATAGAACTTTATTGTCATTGCTGAAGATAGTGAGATTGTGTTGCTCCTCCAGTCTGAGCAAAACAGATATTTACAACACATGTGGTATGGTTTAAAAGTAATTCCCATATTTACATGTAACAAGTGACTTTGATAGAACACTCAAAGGCCATTGGCCAGCCGGGGTGTAGCAGTATTCAGCTGCACAACAGCCCTCAGCAAGAAGCTGTTTTTTCAGTCTTACTGTCTTGGCTAAGATACTGGAGGGCAGGAGATTGAACAGACAGTGTCCGGGATGGGAATGGTCTTTAATGATGTTGCAAGTGAGCTGTTGGCACTGAGAGTTGCAGGTTGTCTCCAGGTCTGGCAGCTGAGCCCCAATGATGTGCTGAGCCTTCCTAAACTCCTGTTGGAGTACTTTGTGACTCAAGTGTTTGCGGATTGTGAGAGGAGACCAGAGCACCTGGAGTAAACCCATGTGGGCACAGGGAGAACATACAAACTCCTTACAGACAGTGGAGGGAATTGAAGCTAGGTCGCTGGTGCTGGAACAGTGTTATGCTAACCGCTACACTGTTCTGCTGTACCTAAAGTATCGACCACTCTCTCGAATTAAGTACATCATATTTTTTGTGACTTACTATGTATCTTTTCATGTATTTCATTGGTTATAAAACCATTGTGAAAGACAGTGAGTAAACACATCATTCTTAGGATTCTCTTTAGGTTCTTTTACATCTCAAAATGAAGGATTGGCACATTCTTGGTTTGGCATTTTGGTGTCTGCCTAGATGTTGTACTTGATCCATGGGAGCACAGATCACAACTCTGTCACAGAACATAGGCCAGTACAGCACAAGAACAGGCCATTCAGTCTATTCGATGATGCTGGCCATTCGGCCAATTCAAAGTAGTCCTATCCGCTTGCACATCGAGAGTTCCCTCTCTTTACTGCAATTCATGTGCCTGTCTAAACTCCTCTTAAGTATTTCTATGGATCTGCTTCCACCACTGATCCTGGAAGCATGTTCCAGACAGCTGCCATATAAACCTCTTTTAAATATTCCCGTAGCAGTTCAAACTAATGCCCTTTAGAATTTGACATTTCTACACTGAGTAAGGGACTGACTATCTGCCTGCCTATGCCTTTCATGATTTCATACACTTCTCTTGGTTTGCACCGCAGACCCCAATGCTCAAGAAAAAACAACCCTACTTTGTACAATCTCCTCATGAGCAAATGCCCCTTAATCCAGGTAGCATCTTGATAAATCTCTTCTGCACTCTCTTCAAAGCCTCACAGAACCCATCACATTCACGGTCCTCTGTGGCAATGAATTCCACCGATTCATCCTCTGGCTGAAGATATGCATCCTCATCACAGTTATGACGAAATATCCCTTAATGCTGAATCGGAGCCTCAGATCCTAGACTAACGGAACACTTCCTCTGCAATCACTCTATCCAGACCTTTCACTATCCAGTAGTTTTCAATGAGATTGTCCCTCATCATCCAGAACATCATTGAATACAGATCCAGAGACTCCTCGTACATTAACCCTCTTTTTCCTGGGATCATACTCGTTAACATTTTCTAGACTCTCTCCACCTGGCCAATGCCTTATCCTCAGTACTACATCCTTGTTTTTATAATCTAGTCATCTCAAAATGAATGCAAACATTGCATTTGCCTTCCTTACTACAGACTGAGCTGTTAATTTAATCTTAATCGAATCTTGAAATCCCTTTGTACCTCTGATTTTTGAATTCTATTCCCACTTAGAAAATAGTCTGTACCTTTATTCTTCCTACAGAAGTGCATAACCTCAAACTGTATTCCATCTGCTACTTCTTTGCCCACTCTGTCCAACCTGTCCAAATCCTTCTGCAGACTCCCTGTCTCTGCGTCACTACCTGCCCCTCCACCTATGTTGGCATCATCTGAATGTTTGGCCACAATGTTATCAGTTCCTTCATCCAAATCGTTAACATAAAATGAAAATTTGTGCTCCCAATACTGACCCCTGTGGAATTCCACTAGTCACTGGCGCCTGATAAGGATCTCTTTATCCCCACTCCCGAACTTCTGCTAGTCAGCCAGTCTTCCATCCACACTCGTACCTTGTCTCTACACCATGGGTTCGTATCTCAGTTAGCAGCCTCACTTGCAGCACCTTGTTAAAGGCCTTCGGAAAATCCAAGTATATAAAGTCTCCTTTGCCTAACCTGTTTACTACTTCCTTTAAGAATTTTAACAGATTTGTCAGGCAAGATCTCTCCTTAACAAAACCTATCTGACCTCACTTGATGTTATCATCTCTATCCTTGTATTTTGAAATTTCATTGTTAATCATAGACTAAAGTCTTACCAACCACTGAGGTCAAGCTAGCTGGTCTATAATTTTCTATCCTTTGCCTCCCTCTAACTCAGAGGTGTCATATTAGTGTTTTTCCAATTGCTGACTCCAATGATTCTTGAACCATCACTGGCAAGTCCTCTGCAGTCTCTTCAGTTATGTTTTTTCAGAGTTTGTCCTATCCAGGTGATTCATCCACCTCAGGCCTTTCTAGTGTTCCAATACCTTTTCTTTGGTAATATTCACTATCTTTACCTCTTCCCCTGACTCTGGAATTTCTGGCATGTTACTGGTGTCTCCCACTGTGGAAATTGACACAAATACTCGTGCACTTGCATGTTCCACTGTTTCTCTGTTCCCCATTACTACTTCTCCAGTGCCATTTTCCAGCAGTCCACTGCTATATATCGGAAACACTTAAATTTTATTGTCTCATTTACTCTCATAGTTCATCATCTTCTCTCATAATTTTTTTAGTTGTCCTCTGTTACTTTTTAAGACTTTGCAACCTCTGGCTTCTTACTAATCTTTGTCATATTGTATGCTTTCTCTTTTGCTATTACCTTGTCCCTGGCTTTCCTTTTCAGTATGGTTGCCTCAGAAGCAGAATCAAAATACGGTTTATTATCATTGAGATATGTTGTGAAATTTGCCTCATCTTCCCCTCAGCACGTTTCCTCTTCCATGGGATGAAATTCCGCTGCATCTCCCAGATTACTGCTCAATTTCCTTCCCTACTTGCGACCCCTTCCAATCAGCTCTGGCTAGCTTGGAAATCCAAAATTGTATGTTTCTTAGTGGGCTCTGTCACAGGCTACTGCAAAGAACCATCTCATAGACATTCCACAAATACCTTTCCTTAGTGTCCACAACTAACCTGAATTCCGCAGTCTGCCTGCACATCAAAGACCCCCATGATCATGCTAACAATGCCTTTCTCACAGGCTTTTTCTACCTCCTGGTGCATTTTGTATCCCACATCCTCACTATTATTCAGGGGTACATATCTGCCTTTAGGTTCCTCAACTCCACCCACAAAGGTTCTACATCTTCTGATCCTACACTTGCTATGAAGTTAATTTCATTTTTTACCAATAGGACCACCCTCCCCCTCTGCTCACTTGTCTGGAGTGATTCCTGTGGGGCTGCCTCTGTGAGAAGCTGACACCTATCTCAAAGGGCAGCTGACAAAGGAAGCATTTTCATCCAAGTGGTTGGGTATGATGTGGATTGAGCAGCTTGGCTGGCTTCAACAGCATAGTATTATAAACCGGCTGACACCCAAACCTTTCCATTCAGGGTGCTTGCAACTATTTAATACCTGGAAAGCTGAGCACCTTGTGTTCCCACTGCCAGGGCTACACTTGTCTATTTTGTTCCTGTGTAGGTGATTGATCACTTAGAGCCACAAGTTCACCACACCTATACTGTATTTTCCTCCAATTACCTTCAAAGTGTGTCCTCTTATAATAGTCATTACCACCCAGGAAAAAACCCTGGCTACCCTATGCCTCTTATCATCTTATACATCTTTATCAAGTCACTTCTTACACTCCTTTGCTCCAGTGAGAAAAGCCCTAGCTAATGGAGCCTTTCTTCATCAGACAAGTTCTCTAATCTAGGCAGCATCCTGGGGAATCTCCTCTGCACCCTCACTAAATTTTCCACTTGCTGCCTACAATGAGGTGACCAGAACTGCACCCAATATTCCAAGTGTTGTCTCACCTGGGTTTTATAGGTCTGCGCTATTACCTCGCTGCTCTTGAACTTCTTCAGTCCCTTACTTCTACCTATTCCCTCTGAGCAGTTTACTCCATCTATTCACCCCTTCCCAATCTATCTTCCCCCTCACATGGTCTCACCCATCTACTGCCAGTTTGTACTACTCCCCATCCATACCCCCGCATCTTCTTATTCTAGCTTCTGCCCCCTTTTTCCAGTCCAGATGAACGGTCTTGGCCCAAAATATCCACTGTTTATTACCCCTTATATCGGCTGCCTGACTTGCTCAGTTCCTCCAGTCCTTCTCTGTGTGTTTCTCGAGATTTCCAGCATCTGAGGAACCTTTTGTCTAAGTCCATGGCAGTATTCCCATTCAGGCTCCCTCACTTCGAGGAAAGGTACTATAATGAACCTTGTCTCATGTGGTAGCATGCTGGAGTAGTACTTAGTGCTGCATTTCCACAGATCCTGCCAGTTCTTACCTGCTTCTTTTACATTCCTCCAGTGCCTTGTCTGATTTCAGTTTCCTAATCCTTCTCATTTTTACTGAACTTACTTTCTCAAAATCTAAAGTTTCCAAACCTTACCATTTTTGTCTTTAACCTCACTGGAATGTGCAAGTGCTGAATTCTAACCAGTTGGTCTTTAAAATACTCCCATGCATCAGATGTGGTGTAAACAGTTTTCTCACATCTCCTTCTTTCATTCCTGCCCAATACTACATTTGCCTTCCTCTGATTTAGTACTTTCCCCCAAGGAGCAGGCTTATCCTAATCCATAACTACATTAAAACTCACAGAATTATGATCACTATTCCCAAAATGCTCTTTTACTGAAACTTTGGTCACCTGGACAGACTCAATTCTCAGGTCGAGTATGGTTCCACCTCTACCTGGGCTCTCTACAAACTGTTTCAAGAAACCATCCTGGATGTACAAAAGAAATTCTGCCCCATCTAAGCATTTAGTGACAAGGAAATCCCAGCCCTATATGGGGGCAGTTAAAAATAATCTACCAACAACCTTGTTGATTTACAACTTTCAATAATCTGCCAACATACCTGTTCCTCTCCTGTTGCTATTGAGAATCCTAAAGTATAACCCATCACCGTGTATCTTATTCATTTTACCCACATGGCCACTCAAATTTCTACATCCTTCCTGTGAGCAGTTTTGACAATCCCTGATCAGCAATAGAGCTCCCTCCACCTCTTTCTGATCCTTCTTTGGAACATATGAACCCCAGAATTGTTGAGCTGCCAGTCTTATCCCTCTCTCAACCAAGTTCTGTCACAATTACAACAAGGTAGGCATTCAGAGCAGACCCAAAAACCCACAGGCACTGAAGTACTAGGGAAAGGACCATGTGTGTCAGAAGGCAAGGGAAGTGGGGGAGAAACAGCACTGGACAAGATGCAGGCCCTGGACAAGACTAGGATACAGGGCCTGGGCTAGGACAAAACTAGGAAAGAGGGACCTGGGCAAGGATTCCGAGCTAGAGACTGGGCAGGGACCCAGAACCTGGGTCTTGACTCAGGCTCGGACTCGGATCCAGGCAAGGACAGGACGTGGGGGCAGGACATGGGACTCCTGGGCTGGACACAGGACATGAAGCTCAGACTTGGTCAAGAGAGAGTAGGGACACAGAACAGAGCCAGAACCCCTCCTAGGGAACAGGATGCAAGGCCAGGACTCATACACAGAAAGCTGCACACAACAAGACATTTCACAACATAGGTAGCAGCAAACAGCCAGACCTACCTAGCAAAGGCATGGACACAGAGAGACAGTTCCAAACAACAAAAGACAGTTCCTTATCTGAACACAGCAAGGCTCTGGTCCTGCTCCAGCAGTAGAACTTGACAGCAAGCATAGGCCAGGGGTAGCAGGCAAGGCTCCAGCCAAGGGCTACAGAAAAAAGGGGAAGGGAAGGGAACAGTCCTGCCTCACAGTAACAGCAAAGGCAGCCTGGCTTACCCAACAGAGACAAGGACAGGAAGGGACAGATCCAACCATGGTGTAACAGCAAAGACAGCCTGATTTACCCCCACAGAGGCCAGGACAGGATACTGACAAAAACAAACCCACAAGCACACTGGAACCCAGGGCCACTTATATTCCAGCACCAATATGAGAATCAGGTGCTTGTGCTTAAACCCAACTGAATCAACAGACAGCCAGAAGACGTGGAGTCCGGAGTCCACGGACTGAACCGTGAACTGGAACGTGGACTTCATGGACTGGACCATGACAATGTACGGTTAATCCTGGCTCTTAGCTCAGCCACCTTACCCGTAACATTCTTAGCATTGAAGTAAATGCACTTTAGTCTGTCAGACTGCTGTGTTCATTCTTTGCCCCTGCTTGTTATCACTATTAGACTTAACTTAACCTCTATTTTCTCCCCAATCAACCCATCTACTGCCCTACTACTCTGGTTGTCAGATACGTGCCATGGTAGTTTCTGATGCAGCACTAGCAAACCTCCCTGCAACGATATTGGTCGCCTTTCAGGTAAGGTGCAACGTGTCCTGCTTGCACAGGTCAATCCTGCCCTGGAAGAGATCCCAAATATCCAGCTATCCAGACATCTCCTTCCTGCCCACCATGGGTTCAACTATAAGGATCTCCTCATCCTGGCCTTGTTAGTGTGTAGCTCAGAGTGCAATTCTGATATTGCAACCTTAGAAGTTCTACTTTAAGTAGTAGGTGTAGTCACATGCGTGTAGAACACCCAGAGGTTTTCCCTAATTCTACTTTCCACAGCCTTCTCATTTCCACTTATAGCTTTCCAACATCCCTTCTTAAGCTCCTCTTGCCTATCATATAATTCACAAGAGCCTTGCTTCTTTGCTTCTTAAATATTAAGAATGCTTCCTTTTCCACCTCTCTTACCAACTGTGGTTCTTTTATCCTACCACCCTTTCCCTGACACAATAGGACAAATCTATCCAGAACTCCAAGCAAGTTCCCACTGAATAACCTCCACCTTTTTATTGGATATCTCCATGTGAAGATTTATACCTAATTTATTCTCAAATTCCTGCATGATAGCATTATAATTCTCACAGTTCCAATTACTTCCCCACACTGTCTGCATCTATCTTTGTCCAAGGCTATGGTACAGGTCAGAGAGTTGTAGTCACTGCCTTCGAAGTACTTACCCATTGTGAGATTTGTCACCTGACCAGGTTCATTGCCTAGTAATCAATCCAATGCGGTCTCTGCTCGAGACAGCCTAACCATACGTTGTGTCAGGGGATGCTTCGTGGACACACTTAACAAATTCCTCTGCACCCAAACCTTTAGCACTAAGGAAGTGCCAACCAATATAAAGGAAGTTGAAGTCCTTCTTGACAACAACCCTGCCATTTTTGCACCTACCCAAAATCTGCCTCCTGATCTGCTCCTTGGTGTCTCTGTTGGAATTGGAGCTGGTGGTATATAGAATACTCCCAGGAGGCTGATTCCTCACTTCCTTTTTATGACTTCTACCCATACTGACTCAAAAGATGATCCTTCCAGGATATTCTCCCTTTCTGCAGCTGTGTTACTATCTCTGATTAACAATGCCACAACCACACATCTTATACCTCATTCCTTGTTCTCTTGGAAATATCTAAACTCCGGAACCCAGCAGCCATTCCTGCCCTTGTGAAGGCCAAGTCTCTGTAATGACCACAATCTCGTCGGTTCATGTACTGACATGCTCTAATTTCATTATTCTTGTTCCTGGTACTTCGTACATTAAAATACACACTTCAATCCTTCATACTGACTGCAATTTTCCCCCATAAACTGCTTATCCTTCCTCACAGTCTCTATACACGCTGCATCTGACTGTACACCAAATACCCCATCCTCTGACCTATCACTCTGGTTCCCAGCCCACTGCCAAAGTAGTTTCAACCCTCTGCAATAGCTTTAGAAAATCTGCCTGTTAGGATATTAGTCCCCCTCAAGTTCAGGTGAAACTCTTCCTTACGTACATATCATACCCTCCCCAGAAAAGTCCCAATGATCCACCAATCTGAAACTCTACCCTCCCTGCACCAGTTCCTCAACCAAATCATCCTTTTCTTACCATCACTGGCAAGTGAACACTTCTGTATTCTGGTTGCTGTCAGTCCTTGCTTTTATATAGTTTTCATAAATTCTCTATTTTCCTGTAAATGCCTGCAAAAATGAAACTCAAGGTAATATATGGTGTTAATGCTAACATTGTTAATAAAATTCCTTTGTCTTTTGACTTTGACGTTGAGATTTCAATTAGACAATATTCACACGGTACATTGAAGTAGAACAAGGTAAAACATTAACAATGCAGAATGGTGTGTTATAGCTACTGGAAAACTGTCAGTGCAGGTAGACAATAGGGTGCAAGATCATAACGAGGTCGATTGTGAGGTGTGCAGGCAACCTGAGTGGGTTAGAACATGGCAGATGAAAATTCAATGTGGAACAATATGAAGCCACCCATTTTGGTGCACATAGCAAGTCGAACATTTAATAAATGATGGGGGGTTGGACAGTATTGATGTGGAAGGTACCAGACTGTGAAAGTACTTTGGTCACTGAAGGCCAACATTCAGGACAGTCTGTGTTCGGTAGAAACATACTATATTAGCTCTTCCAGAGGCTGCAGAGTGTTACAAACTCAGTCAGCTTCTTCATGGCCGCAATACTCCTCACCATTGAGAACATCTTCAAAAGGCATTGCTTCAAGAAGATAGCGTTAATTATTAAAAACCTTCATCATCTGACACATGCACTCTTCTCATTACTATCTTCAGGGAGCAGGTACAGAAAACCTGAAGACCCACTCTCAGTGATTCAGGAACTGCTTCTTCACCTCTGCTGTCAGATTTCTGACCAGTCCTTGAACCAATGGACTCTACCTCCTTATTTCTCTTTTGCATGATTAATTTCTTGTAACCTTTATATCCGCACTGCACTGCTCTGGCAAAACAACAAATTTCATGACATGTGATAGTAACCCTGATTCTGATTCTGAAGTACTTGCCATAATGGAGTATAGCAGAGATCTACTGGACTACTACCATGGATTGTAATACAGAATAATTTAAATGGTCCAGGTCTCTATTCTATAGAATTTCAAATGATGAGACCTCTCAGAATCAGGTTTATTATCACTGACACATGTCATGAAATTTGTTGTTTCCTGCCAGCAGTAAGATGTGAGGCAGGAAATGTTACTATAACTTGTAATGAAACATAAATGGTGCAAAAGAGGAACAGGGAGGAAGTGTCCATGGGTTTATTGACCATTCAGAAATCAGATAGTGGAGGGGTTGAGCTGTTCCTAAAATGCTGAGTGTGCACCTTGAGGCCCCTGTGCCTCCTCCCCAACAGTAGTAATGAGAAGTGGGCTTGTCCTGGGTGGTGAGGGTCCTTAATGATGGATGCCTCCTTCTTGAGGATTCCCTTTTTAAAGATGTTCTTAATGGTGGGAAGGTTTGTATCCCTGATGGAGTTGGCAGAGTCTATAACCCTATGCATCGTCTTCTGATACTATTGCAGGCTCCATACCAGACAGTGACACAACCTGTCAGAATGCTCTCCACGTACATATGTAGAGATTCTGCTAGTCTTTGGTAACGTATCAAATCCCCTCAAACTCCCAATCAAGTATAGCCATTTTATGCCTTTTTCCTGATTGCATCGATGTATAGGACCCAGGATAGGTCCTCTGAGATGTTGACACCCATGAACACCCTTTCCATTGCTGACCCCTCAATGAAGGTTGGTGTGAATTCTCCTGGCTTCCCCTTCCTGAATTCCACAATCAATTCTTTGTTCTTGCAGACACTGAGCGCAACTCCACTCAAGCAACTGATCTATTAGAGTCCTATATGCCTGCTTGTTGCCATCTGAGATTCCGCTAGCCAATCTCTTCCTCGACGAAGGGAGGAGGCTTCTCCTGTCTGAGGGCTCCCAAACCAGGGACACTGTTCAACAATAAAAGCCCTGTTCGGAGAGAAACTTCTTTATTCAGACAGTGAACCTTTAAATTCTCTACTCTGGATGGTTGTGAAGGTTTAATCATTACAGTAATTTGAAACAGAAGTTAGTATTAATGGAATTATGTAATATGGAGAGTGTGCTGGAAAGTGGAACTGAGACAGATACCAGTCCTGATCTTGATGAAAGACAGGGCTCTCTGAAGGGCTATGTGGCCTTCCCCTGCTCCTAAGTCTTATGTTCTTCTTACCTGTTGTTATATTACAAACAATAGCTTTAATCTACTTATGTGGACAAATTAATTTGACTGTTAGCAATTTGATGTTAATCATATTCCTTCAGATGCAAAGGCATCACCCTAAAGAGCTACATGTGCTTTCCTCTCCGCAGTTTCTGGCCTTCTGAGTATTTCCACATTTTCCGTTGAACCATATTCATGTCAGTTTGAAACCCTGAGCCTCACGTGCAACTTTATCAGAAGCACTGAAGTCTGCACACCTCAGCAAACCCCCAAGAACCTGGCAGCAGTTACTACAATTTATTCTTTCCAGTCTGGAAATTTATTGATGTTTGAAGGTCATAAATGTAGCAGTTTGGTGGATGTGTAAAATGAAAAGCAGATGTACAGAAACAATCCAAAGGACAGCTGTTCTTTTATAGTGCTATAACATTCGAAACCATGAACTAGTTCATGCATGAATAGAAATACTTCAAATTATCCTCAAAGTGCCCAATTCATAGATGTGGCATTTTGTTCATTCTCAGTATCTTTTCGCTCAGACCCGCTTGATTAGTGTTCTGGTCAGGGACCGATCGGTATGGTACTTACAGTATGATTATTAATCATGATTCCTTCAAGGCAAGTGTTCTGGATGCAGGCAGCACAAACCCACAACAGTTTCAGCCGAGCCTTTTATGTTGGGTTTTGTTTTATTCCAAGACCTGTGAATATAAGCAGAAATATCTATTAACTGTGAGTGTTAGAGCTGAAAGTTTACTTCGGCAAAGCTTTGTGACCAAGCAGAAGGAACGACTTTGCTCATCAGAAATAGCAGAATAAATCTCTTAGTATTGGACACAAGCAATCCAGATTCAACTTTATATGCACAAATGGAAGGGATACTGGAAATCCAGGGTAACACGCACATAAAATGCCGAAGGAACTCAGCAGGTCGGACGACATCTATGGAGGGGAATAAATAGTTGATGTTATGGATTAGAAAGGAAAGGGGATGAAGCCAGAATAATAAGGTGGAGAGAGGGGAAGTAGTACAAGCTGATAGGTGAGAGATTGGTTCATCTTGATCCAGTGATTACAGAGGCAACAAAACAGGTTTCAGTTAACAGGAGCTGCAATCCTTATCAGCATTGCTTTCTTACTTGCATGTCAGTGCAGAAGGGGTTAATGAAAATAACAATGTTACAGTGTCACAAGTCCAACTGTCCAGGTAGGCCCCACTTTGCCTGCTCCTGCCCCACTAAACTCGTGTCCTCATTCTATTCCCCTTGGTTCAGTCCCTTCCCACCCACATCCATGTTACATGCTCTCAGTCTCCTCACTAACTTTCAATCCTCAGTCACTTAGCACCTGTCCATTTTAGAAATTATTATCTTTCCGGCTAAATGTGCTGAAGAGTCTTGAATATGTGGGACTGGGTAATGATCGGGGGTGGTGGCCTCATTAAGGCGGCAGTAATAGACACGTAGATGGCAATTTCCATTGGGCTAGTGTGGAGTATGGACTATGGGCCATTGGACTATGTGGAGAAGTGAATGCCAAGGGTTATTCAATCTGTGTACAATGCCAAGCATTTCCATGTTAATAAACGGAGTCTTTGCTCTGTCCAGATTTCCAGTCTTCACTTGCAGGTATGGGCCAGCAAGCTGGTTGTGGGAATGTGGAGCTCGACCCAATGCTTTGTGACAGTCGTGGAAGATGTGGGCTTGGTGAGGCTTGGGAACTTGCCCAGCAGGTGAGTGAATTCACATGTGGTGGTGCACACATTGGACAGAGTCATGTGGGGAAGTTAGGGTGATGACCTAAAGTCCTTTGCGCACACATGTCAGCGGTTCTTAAGATCTACTAACAGTCAGTTGTGGTGCAGGGGATCTGCGCCGAGCAGAGGTCTAGCAACTTTAGCTAGGATGCAGTCCCATGTGTAGCGTCGTCCAGTGAAGCAGAATATCCAGTCCAGTTTCTGACTCACAATCCCCAGTGATGATGTAAGCGTATACACTGTGTTGACATCACTGTCGTACCGAAGAGTTGTCAACCAGGCTGGATTTAGAATGAGACAATAAGCCAGGGCCATGACTGCCTGCAGGTTTGGTGGAAACGATTCCAAAAAAGATCAGAGACCTATTGATAACCTTGGTAATGATTTTTGGAGTGACAGAGGATGAGAGGCAACCTGGTAGAGGTGTATAAGATGACAAGGGGCATAGATACTGTGGCCAGCCAGTGCCTTCTTCCTGGGACAGCAATGGCTAATACCAGAGCGCATTCTTTTAAGGAAATTGGAACAAAGTATAGGGCATATGTTGGAGTACTTTACGCAGAGAGTGTGGTAAATGTCTGGAATGTATTGCTGGAGGTGGTGGTAGAGGTGTGTACATGAAAAGCATTTAAGAGTTTCTGAGGTAGGTAAATTAACGAAAATAAAAATGGATTGCTAAGTGGGAGTGAAGTGTTAGATTGATGAAGGAGTAGGTTAAAAGGTCAGTGCAACATCTTTGATTAAAGGGACTGCACTGTGCTGTATTGATCTATGTTCTGCTTTCCATGTTCCATGTTCTATGTTTTGCATTCTATGTTCTATATTTTATGTACTACGCTCTATGTTCTATGTTCTGTGTTCTATGTTATGTATTCTATGTTCAATGTTCTATGTTCTACGTTTTAAGATCTCTCTTCACCAAAGGTTGATCTACTGGCCCTATACTAATTGCACAGAAGTTCTGTACTCTTGTTAGTGTGCACTGCTATGTTCTAGGAGCCTGAAACATTATGTCCAATCATGTTTCCCATTTTCTTTTGCCTTACTTTTCATTAATTGCTCATCACCTTCTCCCCCTGAAGGACTGATTCCTTGCTGCGGTAAACATCTGATTGGACAAAATCTAATAAAAGAAATCATCAGATAAATGTCTTCAATTATTTTTAAAATTCTCTATCCACCAGCTCCACTGAGTCACAACTACCTTGCCTGCCTGTGTGACTAACACAGTAAAACAGGATTTAGCAATTATACAAATGAGGCTGACTCCCTGTCTGTAAAACGCTTCTAAGCTGCGCTTTGTAGGAAGTACGGCATTTACAAATGAAATACGTAACAGGGGATTAGACAATAAGACCGTAAGATATAGGAGCAGAATTAGGCCACTTCAACATGGTTGATTTATTATCCCTCTCAACTCCATTCTCCTGCCTTCGCCCTGTAACCTTTGATGGCCTAACAAATCAATAATCTATTAACGTCCGTTATAAATGGTTTGACCTCCACAGCCGCCCATGGTAATGAATTCCACAGATTTATCACACTCTGGCTAAAGAAATTCCTCCTCATTTCTGTTCTAAATGCACATTTCTTTATTCCAAGGCTGTGTCTCTGGTCCTAGACTCCCCCACTATAGGTACCATCTTCTCCACATCCACTTTGTCTAGACCTTTCAATGAGATCCCCGTCATTCTTCTAAACTCCAGCAAGTAAGACCCAGAGTCATCAAATGCTTCTCAAACATTAACCTTTTCATTCCCAGTATCTTTCTTCGGAACCTCCTCTGGACCCTCTCCAATGCCAGCATATCTTTTCTTTGATAACGGGCCCAAACCTGCTCATAGTACTCCGGGTGCGCTCTGACCAATGCCTTATAAAGCCTCAGAATTGCTCTTACATTTTATGATCTCAAAATGAATGCTAACAGTGCATTTATCTTACTTACTATGAACTCAACCTGTAGCTTAACCTTTAGGTAATCCCACACAAGGACTTCCAAGTCCCTTTCTACCCTTGATTTTTGTATTTTCTCCCCACTTAGAAAATAGTCTGTGCTTTTATACCTTCTACCAAAGTGAATGACCATACACTCTCCTCACTGTATTCCATCTGCCACTCCTTTGCCCCTTCTTGCAAGCTGTCTAAGTCCTTCTGCAGACTCCCTGCTTCCTCCACACTACCTGGCCTTCTGCCTACCTTTGCATTATCTGCAAACTTAGTCATAAAGCCATCAATTCTGTCATTGATGTATAATGTGAAAAGAAGCAGACACAATACTGACCCCTGCTCTCCTGTACTGAAGACCACTAGTCACTGGCAGCAAACCAGAATAGACCCCCTTTATTCTCACTCTATCTCCTCCCAGTCAGCCAATTTTCTATCCATGTAATACCACAGGCTCTTATCTTGTTAAGCAGCCTCATATGCGACACCTTGTCAAAGGTCTTTTGAACATCCATGTAGGCACCATGCACTGACTCTCCTTTATCTCGCTTGCTTGTTATTTCCTCAAAGAATTTCAACAGATTTATCAGGAAAAATGTTCTATTATCTGTAAAATTAGGTCCAAACTGTTTAGACAATTAATGTAAGTCAATTCAGCAAAGCCGGCACGGGGAAAGGGAATATGTTGTAATGTTTTCTGCACAGTGCCAGAGAACAAACTGAGACCAAGAACAAGACCATTCATAAATCTCTTCTGCTGCATTTCGTATCTATTGTGTTTATGCAATGGAGTGAAAAAGTGACCATTAAAATTCATCACCAGAGTCACCGATGATTAATAGAGCTGTCAGCTCTCCCTTCACAAGCTGATCTTTATCAGCTCTCTCACCTGTTAACTCCAAGCCTGAGTGGTCTGAGTGAAATGAGACACTGGCAGGGGAAACCTAGGGCTTGTGATCAGAAGAGGGGAGCTGCCACACCATGGACAGTGAGACCATCCTCATCGTACAGGATCTGATCCTTTGCCCACGGGCTGGGAAACAGGCCTTTTGTTGGCATTGTGAGGTCAACTAGAAGGAATCCTGTCATTTTAAACACTTATTTTGCCATCTGGACAACTGTCAGGAGAATAAGAAGTGACCTTACAGGAGAGTATAGTATTATGAAGGACCCTAGATGAGATGGATGGTCTTCTCCCCAGGGTAGGGCAGATCAAAACATGGGGGTATCATTTTAAGGCAAGAGGGGGAAAGATTTAAAAGGAACCCGAGTGAGAACCTCTTCAAGTAGAGGTGCCAGAGGAAGTGGCCAAGGTATGTACAACAGTATTATTTAAGAAGCACTTGGACAGGTAGATAGAGGAGTGGGACTTGGAGGGATATAGGCCAATTGTAGAGAATTGCGACTAGCTGGGCAGGCTCTGTGGCTGGCAAAGACTGGCTGGGCCGAAGGGTCTGTATTCATCTATGCAATCTGAAGACTGATGTGTTCAGTCTCTGTGATTAAAGATTTCTAATATTCAACTCTGTTTGATTTCTTCCCCTAAAGAGATTATAACATTCACAAACCCCAAAGCACAACAGCTTGTTCAAACATTCTGCCTGTATTGGCTGACCACCTATTGTCTTCAGAAATTCCTGACTTGTGTTCCAGTGATGCTCTTTGTTAGACCACTCCAGCTTATTCAGAGTTAACATTAACATGCACTTCCTTGCTGTTTTATACACCAATAAGGACCTTTTCTTGGCTTGAGTTCTTCAGGCTCCAACCTTAGATGGATACATCTCGGCCACACACCATTTGGCTACATGCCACACGTATGGTTCAATACCCTGGAAGCAGCACTCTGCCACGTGTGGCCTTTCTTTGGATAGCACTGCACATGTTTTCACTTCTCTGTGCAAGAAACTGCCAGGTGCTGAAGACTCAGACTCCGAGTGAGGTGAAACACCACCCAGATCATTGCTTTCCAAGAGTTACAGAAATAGATGAAGTGCAATTAACTCCGAGATTATAATTTGCATTGAGGTGCCAGGAGTCGTTTATAAAAATGCCATTGTAGTATGATTACTATGAGAACATCATTGTGACAAAAGTACCACATTCTTGGCATCATTTACTTGCCCAAAATAATACACAATTCTGCATTTTCTTCTATGGTACTTTCTAATAATTACTTTGTACTAGTTATAAATCAGTAAAAGTTAAACAGAGAACCAATGAATATTCAGTCAGTGATTACAATCATTTGGCAAGAATCTTATCAATGTTAAATGAGCAAAAGTGATTCATCTAGAACCTCCTACGTACCAGTGTTGGCACACAGAAATGGTGGTACATTACAAGGTATGAAGCTTGCTTCAACAATCTGCTACTGTTATATATAACGGCACAAGACATCTAGACAATGTCTGCAATGGATTGTAACATGCAGTGGTAGCACTGACAAAGGCATTTTCAATAGATGATAGGAGGTGAAACACTTGGTTGAGTGGTGGTGGACTAACAACCTCAACATCATCAGCAAAACCAAGGAATTAATTATTGACTTCAGGACGGGGAAGTTGGGAGATCACATGCCAGTTTTTATTGGTCAATCAGTGGTGGAGAGAGTTGGCATCTTCAACTTTCTGGGTATTAACAGTCCGGAATTGTTCCTTGGCACTGGTGATGGTCTTCTGAAGGTCAAATCTGGAGTTTTTGGATGACTTTGGATTATCACTCCTAAACACCATAGATTTAGCCTTTGGCAGATTACAAAGATCTTCTGGTTGGGGAAGACTCAAATGCCCCTAGGAGTATATTCTGGTCCATACAATTCTTTATGTAGTTAGCAAAAGCAGTAGCATATTCATTCATGTCCACTGATAAATGGAGGCTGCTTCTGAACTACTGCATGAAGTTATTGTCTCCTTAAGTGAGGAATGATATACTAGCTTTGGAGCCTTTGCAGAGGAGGTTCACCAGGCTGATTCTGGAGTTGAAGGGGTTAGCCTATGAAGAGAGATTGAGTTTTCTTGGACTACATTCATGGGAATTCAGAAAAATAGGAGGGGATCTTATAGAATCATATGAAAAAATGAAAAAGAATAGATAAGATTGAGGCAGGAAAGATGAGAGTAAATGAGGCTAGAACTGGGGAATAGAGCTTGGAGGTTCTGGAGAATAGATTTAGGGTGGAGATGAGGAGAAACTGCTACTTCATTAAATGTATTAAGATACAGATAAATTTTTTCATAACAAGGGAATTAAGGATTATGGGGAAAAGGCTGGTATGATCAATCATGATTATATTGAACGGTGGAGAAACTTGATGGGTCAGATGGTTTCCTCCTGCTGCTATTTCTCATGTTATTTTCTGATGTCAAGTTCTTGAACATGGCTCAGTCCAGCAATTGTGAGTGGTCCCGCATTCGCTCCTTTGCCTCCCTTGAGCAACTCTTCATAGTCTTCACCTCCAGTACTGTGCTCTTCAGTCTCTTCCTGTAGGCAAAAAGAAGAAGCATTATAAGATGATCAGAATTACCAAATTTCAGATGAAGGATAGTGTGGCATAATGCTGGTATAGCAACGTTTGGTCTTCTGGCATTAAAGGGGACATGTTTATAGTATGTGCCGGTCTTCTTGGTTGGAGTCCCCAATGGATGATGAGGAAGGTATTAGAGTATGCCGCTTCATGCTTGTTGATCACAGCACTTAGTTCTTCAGGTTTGGGTTTGATGCCTGCCTGAGGAAAGATTTAGACTGCTAATGGGATGATGTGGAGAACTCCTGCAGTAGGTAGGATGGTTGGCACTCCGCTATCAGAAGTTCCAGTTCCAGGGAGCAGGAATGGGAGTAGAGCACCTCCTCCATTTACCATAATATGCTTATCATGAAACAGAGGCCACTGCCACCACTTTCTTTACTTGGGCCATTCTGCAGATGGGAATAACCCCTTGCGCTGGAGCATTATGTTGGACAAATTTTGATGAGACATGTCTCCATGAAACACCTTTGTAAAATGTTTATAATACATGGTAGCTACAGCTTGGCCAATCCTCACCATTGAGCACATCTATGTGGAGCGCTGCCACAAGAAAGCAGCATCCATCATCCAGGACATTCCCTCTTCTTGCTACTGCAGTCAGACAGGAGGTACAGGGACCTTAGGTTCCACAGCAACACTTACTACCCTTCAACCATCAAGCTCCTCAACCAATGTGGATAACTTCACTCAAATCAACTCTGAATGGATTCCACAGCCTATGGACTCACTTTCAGGATCTACAACTCATGTTCTTAGTCCTATTCACCTATCTATCACAGTATTTATTTGTTTGTTTATTTGTTTATTTTGTAAATAGGTCATTTGTTAGTCTTTGCTTATGTACTGTTTTTTTTCAACAAATTCTATTATACAAGTTGAGTACTTCTTGTCCAGAAATCCAAAATCTGAAAAATTCCAAACTGCAAACTTCTATTGAGTGCTGACATGATGTCGCAAATGGAAAAATCTATAAGGCACTGGGAAAGTTCCCAGATCTCTACACATTACAGACAGTTCTGAGAAGTGACTTCACATATGCAATGAACATAGGTTAATGAAAAATAGAAAATCACTGCATAAAGTAAAAAATGAAACCTTGATCGTGTATTGAAAGAGTGGATTCGTCAGCATCGGAATGAACTTATGGTGTTTAACAGTATGTTACTTATGAAACAAGCAAAGATCTATCAGGACAAACTGAAAATTGAAGGCAATTGTGAATATTCAGCAAGCTGGCTTCAGAAACCTAAGAAAAGTATTGGCATTAAATTTTTAAAGATTTAAAAAATGTTAAAGATTAAGCGCCTGCTGATCACGAAGCAGCAGAGAAATTCAATGATGATTTTTTTCAATTTCGTTGCTGATAAAAATCTAACACTAAAACAACTCTACAATGCTGAATGTTTTTATACCTTACATAAAACCTTAAAAAATAAAATACAAATATAGTGTACTGTAAACTTTTAATCAAAACAAAGCATTGTAGGTGGAGACTGAAAGCCTGCCATTGTTTGTTGTTGTTCAATAGTTGTTATTCTCCCAATGCTGGTGTGATGCTTTTGATCCCCTGCACACATTATATTTTCATTATAATTAAGGTATGTAATAACTTTTACTGTTAAGTATATATGTGTGATGAACAAATGTAAGATAAAGTCTCCTTACTAGTAAATTCTGAGTCAGAAATGATGGTGATCCCTCATTATATATTCCAAAATCCAAAAAAACCTGAAATCTGAAATGCTTCTGGCCCAAGGGTACGCAACCTGTATTTCCATATTTTCCTGCAAATGCCTGCAAGCTAATTAATCTCAGGGTAGTATATAGTGACTTATGCGTACTTTGATAATAATTTTACTTTGACTTTGAAACAAAGTACACAGAAGTCCTTCGGGTCCCTCTGGTTTTGCACTCTTGCTTTCAGCTCATCCGTCTTGCTCTGCATCGATTGTCCACTGGCCAGGGAGATGTGCGGGAAGTGAGGTTGCTTCCTCATCCCTTTACGCTTCAGTCCCACCCGACAGCTCACCGGTGATCACACTCCTATCACAATGGAGGTCTCTTTGACACTTCCAAAGCTGTGCTTCAACTCTGGGTGGTCTAGGTTCCGTGGAGCCTGTCAGGTGATGTAAGATTGACAGTGCATTGAAATTGCTTGGAAGCAAATTTGTTTTTGATGTAGCTTTGGCTGCATATTTCAGTTTTAAAACATCAAACCACGAATGCAGACATGTTCTGTGGAATACTCTGCAAAATACCACCTCTCTCCAACACCATTTGTCTTTAACCATTCACTTGTTACGATGTAAGTCGACTTAGCAGCGCTGTACTCTTCACATTGTTACTGAATTATAATTGAAGCATTAGGTCTTATTGACATGTCATTGATGTTAGTGGCCCACCCAGCACTGGAAAGTGGCACTGGAAAAGATGGGCTCCTGATAGTTGACATCATACAGTAGAGGTAAACACAAGGAATTCTGCAGATGCTGGAAACACACACACACACACAATGCTGGAGGAACTCAGCAGGTCAGACAGCATCTATGGAAGGGAATAATCAGTTAATGTTTTGAGCCAAGACCCTTCGTCACTACTGGGGAGAATCATAACCGGAGGAGCTCAGTATAAAGCAATCAACAAGAAATTGCATGGGGAATTCAGAAGGTTCGTCTGTATTACAGTGCTGAACACCAGAATCTCCTATTGCAGTGGATAGCTGCAGTGAAGGCTACCAATACATTTAAGGGTAGCAACACAAGCATAAGGAACTGGTGAACTACACTGGATATGTAGGTGAGGAATGATGGCGTGTGTTGAGTAGCCTGTTTTGGTTGTAGATAAATCCTAGGTATACAATTCCTTGCCTGCTGTCAGGGTAGTGTTATCAGTTCAGCCTCTGATCATCACTGCAGCACCTTAATACCGGGATACTTTCAGCTGGAATTGCAGAAATGTCTTAACACTCCTATTAAAGATGCTAATGACATTTGCTCTGACTGTGAGAGTGGTGTACTGGTTATCTCATTTTGCTTGATTTAGTTGCCTCTTACTGACCTCATCTATGGCAGTGGGTTTGGAATTGATTTATTGTTGTCACATGGAGTGAGATAGAGTAGAAAGTTTGTCTTGTATACTGTTCATACAGATCAGATCAGTGCGCTGAGGCGGAACAAGGTAAAACAATAACAGAATGCAGAGTAAAGCGTAACAGCTCAGAGGAGGTGCAGTGCCCTTAAACAGGAAGGTGCAAATTCATAACAAGGCACACTAGACTGTGATGTCAAGAGTCCATCTGAGCATTACTGGAAATAGTCTCATTACAGTGGGATAGAAGCTGACCTTGAACTTGGTGAGACATGCTTTCAGGGTCTGGTATCTTCTGCTTGATGGGAGAGGGGAGCAGAGAGAATATCCCGTGTGGGTGAGGTCTTCTGTTATGCTGGCTGCTTTACCGAGACAGTGAGAAGTATCGACAGAGCCCATAGAGGGGAGTCTGGCTTTGTGTCCAGAGAAGGTGGTCCGATGTACTGAGCTATCTCTATTAATCTTTGCAGTCATGTGTAGAGTAGTTGACATATCAAGCTGTTGTGTAACCTGATAGAATATTTCTTAGGTGCATCAATAAAAATTAGGAAGGGTTGACAGTGACATTGCAAATTTCTTCAGGAAGTAGAGTTGTTGGTGAGCTTACTTGGCCGTGATGTTTATGTGATTGAACCAGGACAGACTTTTGGTGATGTTTACTCCTAGGAACTTGAAGCTCTCAGCCCCATTGATGTAGTATGGAGCATGTGCACTGCCACATTTCCTGAAGTCAATGACTAGCTCTTTTACTTTTCACAAAAGGTTCAACATTTCTGACGTTTCACATCTCAGACTAAGCTTTCACCAAAGAGATAAATAAGAGCAGATCTTCAGAAGAAAAGACAGTGCTTATGTCCAACTTTATGAGGGTGAAAAGTGATCAGACTTTTTCTTTGCACTCATTTGAGATTGTGTGGTTGTCTCCCATGCTGTGAGGAAGTGTTCATGGGGAAATCAGAGAGAAAGAGTTTCCAAAGATGCTGGAAATCCTGAACAAGTGCAGACATATGAGATTTGAAAGGCTCCATATAGAAACTAACCAAATGGAACATTTAACTCAAAAGAAATCCCAGATACATCCAACAAAATAGTTGGTCAATGAACACACCTACACAGAGTCACAGGACAGGAGAGCAGCATTTATCATCAAGGATCCCCACCAACCAGACCATGCTCTCTTCTCACAGCTGCCATTAGGAAGAAGGTACAGGAGCCTCAGGACCCACACCACCAGGTTCAGGAACATTTATTACCCCTCAATCAACAGGTTCTTGAACTGGAGGGGATAACTTCACTCAGCTTCACTTGCACCGTCACTGAACTGTTCCCAGAGCTTACAGACTCACTTTTAAGGATTCTTCATCTCACGTTCTCAATATTTATTTCTCATCTATTTATTTATTACTTTGTATTTGCACAGTTTGTTGTCTTCTGCATGGTAATTGCTTGTCCCTCTTGTTGGACATGGTCTTTGATTGATTCTATTACGTTTGTTGGATTTACTGAGTAAGTCTGCAAGAAAATGAATCCCAGGGTTGTATATGGTGACCTATATGTACTTTGATGATAAATATACCCTGAACCTGGAATTTTGTATGAGAAGGATTGAAGTAGATTCTCTTTACCTGAGTGAAACCATAGCTTATATTTATCTAAATTTTGGGACATAGACTTGATAGAAGACTTTGACAGTCATGTGCAACATTACAGGATACTCTGCAAGGTGTGTCCTTTCCAGTGTACAGCTCATGGCAATGTGCAACAACTCACAGCAAACAACAATGGGAGGTTCTTGAAATTTGACCACCAGCCATCACCGCCTCGCCTTCCCAAGAGTGACGTAAAGGCAAAGGACATAGTTCAGGGGTAGGCACGGCTGAAGAAGGCTATAGTATCACAGTCAGGCCTCAGTTTCCATGGTACCCAAAGCAAGGGATGGTACGACACTGTGACCAATTGCTTCTGGAATGATCAGGTGTTTCATTGTTGAAATGTGCAGGACTTGTTTGCCTCTGTGGGAGCAGGTAGCTAGCTAAAGGGAACTTGCCTCCCTCTTTACAAGAGTTTTGATAGCTTCTAGCTATTCTCAGGTTTACTAGTGAGCCAGGACTAAGGTATTTTGTAGCTGCAATATTATACAGCTATACTGAGTTCCTCCAGCATTTTGTGTCTGTTGCTTTATAAAGTTACCCGTGTTCTGAAGTGGGCTGCAATGGAACAGCCAGGTGTTTTGGATACATTGTGGTGGGTCTTTTATTGTACTGTCATTCCTCAGGCTTGTTGTCTCACATGTTCGTAGCTGCATTCGCTGGCAGCATCCATCCAGGTTGACTTCTGGGATGTGGGGGTGGTGGGGTGAGTAACTTCAGTGTCAGAGAAGAAAGCCCTTCTACACTCACTAGCCAGCTTATTAGGCAACTCCTGTGCCTGATGAAGTGGCTGCTGACTGTATATTTGGATTTCTGCTGCTGTAGCCCATCCACTTCAACGTTTGACGTGTTGTGCGTTCTGAGATGCTCCTCATCACACCAGTTTTGTAACACGTGGCTACTTGAGCTATGGTTGCCTTCCTGTCAGTTGAACCAGTTTGGCCATTTTCCCCTGACCTCTCCCATTAACAAGGCACTTTTTGAGCACAGAACTGTCACCCACTGGATGTTTTTTGTTCTTTTACACCACTCTCTGTAAACACTAGAGACTGTTGTGCGTGAAAATCCCAGGGAATCAGTAATTTATATGAGATTCAAACCATTCCACATGGCACCAACAATCATTCCATGGTCAAAGTTACTTTAAACAATTTTTTTCCCCATTTTGCTATTTGGTCTAAGCAACAACCGAACCATTTAACCGTGTCTGCAGGCTTCTATGCATTGAGTTGCTGCCAGATGATTGGCTGATCAGATATTTGCATTAACGAGCAGATGTACCTAATAAAGTGGCCACAGAGTGCACTCATCGTTTGTCCAATAAGGTTTCAAGAGCAGAATTTTGTGAATCTAACCGAAATTGGAGAGAACACTCCCTTGTTTGAAACTTAAACAACAAAAGGATGTTCAACAGCTGTGGCAGGGCTTGAATGCTATCACTTCCTACAAAGCAAAACCAAGCAATGTATGTGACAACAAAGTTTGGCTCCCCAGTGAGCTCAGTGCCTTCTATATTTGCTTCACAAGCTCCCAAAGCCCCTGATGACCCTATCATTTCAGTCTCTAAGATCATCCATCAGGTTAGTGAAATCACGGAAAGCACCTGTCCCAGACGGTGTACCTGGCCAAGCACTGGTGTCATCAACTGGCCAGAGTCTTTACTGACAGCACACCTCCTTCAAACAGGCTTCAGCCTTAGTGGTGCCCAAGAAGACCATGCTAACCTGCCTCAGTGACTATCATCCAGTAGCACTTATATCTGCTGTGATGAAATGCTGTGAGAGGTTGGTCATGAAGCATATCAACTCCTGCCTAAGAAGTGTTTTGGACCCGCTCCAATTTTCCTACTGTCAAACCAGATCAACAGCAGATGCCATTTCATTGGCTCTTCTCTGAGCAATGGAAATTCTGGACAGTCAAGGTGCACACATCAGGATGTTCTTCATCGTCTACAGCTCTGCATTCAACATCATCATCCCCTCAAAACTAATCAAGAAGCTGCAAGGCCTAGGCTTCGATACCTACTTGTGCAACCGGATACTTGATTTCCTCACTTGGATTACCCAGTCAGTTCCGATTGGCAGCAGCATCTTCTCCACAATCATCATCAGCACAAGTGCACCACTAGGCTGTGTGCTTAGCCCCTGCTCTATTGTACGGGTAAATACAGATCCAGTGCTATATTCTAGTTTGCTGATGGCACTACTGCTGTCTGAATCAAAGGTGGTGATGAATCAACGTTTAGGAGGGAAACTGAAAATGTGGCTGAATGATGCCACAACAATATCTCACTCAACGTCAAGCCAAGTTTATTGTCATTTCACTATATACATGTACATAACATGTATAAAAATATAACATATATGTATAGAAACGAGATGTTTCTTTGAACCGGGTGTAAAGCACAGTCATACACATAATACACGATAACTTATGAAGGGAAGGATAAAATCGACAGATGAACCAGACATAAATAACAAACTAAAGTGCACTAATATTAAATATTGTAAGGTATGGAACAGATTAACCAGTGATACTTCAAATACAATGTGGCCAGGTGTTCAGAAGCCTAATGGCCTGGTGGAAGAAACTTTTTCTCATTCTAACCATTCTTGTTTTTAAGCATCATAGTCTTCTACCTGATGGTAGAAAGTCAAGGAGGATGCTGGATGGGGTGGGTGGGATCCTTAATAATACTAAGGGCCCTCTGTGTGCAGTGCTCCGGATAAATAATCACAATCGATACCAACCATACCAAAGAGCTGATCTGCGACTGCAGGAGGAGAAATCCTGAGGTCCATGAGTCAGTCCTCAACAGGGGAGTGGAGGCGGAGAGGGTCAGTAACTCTAAATTCTCTGGTGTTATCATGACAGTGGATCTGTCCTGGGACCAGCGCATAAGTGCCATTACAAAGAAGGCACAGAAGTGCCTCTTCTTTCTTAGGCATTTGCACAGTTTGGCATGTCATCTAAAACTTTGACACACTTCTATAGATGCACAGCGGGGAGTGTCCTGACTGCTTGTATCAGGGCTTGGTATGGAAACACCAGTTGCCATGAATGGAAAAGCTTACAAAAAGTAGTGGATACAGCCTGGTCCATCACAGGAAGAGCCCTCCCCACCAGTGAGCACACCTACAAGGAGCATCTGGCATCAAGGATCTCCACCATCCAGGCCATACTCTCTTCTCGTTGCTGTCTTCAGGGAGAAGGTATAGGAGCCTTAAGTCCAACACCACTAGTTTCAGGAAGTTGTTACATTTAAACCATCAGGTTCCTGAACCAGCATGGATAATCTCACTCACTTCAACTGAACTGGTTTTGCAACTTACAACTTTCAAGGACCCTGCAACTCATATTCGCAATATTATTTGTTCCTTTTGTATTTGCACAGTTTATCTTTTGCACATTGGTTGTCAATCTTTATGTGTAGTTTTTCATTGATTCTATCATATTTCTTCCGCTGTGAATGCCTGCAAGAAAGTTAATCTCAGAGTAGTATATGGTGACTTTGATGATAAATTTACTTTGAACTTTATTTCAGGCAAGAGCGATAAGTCTTAGTCAAAAAGCATTCCTTTTAAAGTTGCTGTTCTTTATAGTTGTTTGATATTCCTTCTATTAATGATGATTGTCTGGTGTTAGTGGTTTCCCAAATAGCTTTTGATAGTTAATTAATACCCAATTAAATCTCGTTAACCAGCCAAACCCAATAGCAGTTTTCAAAAGAAAAAGGAACTGCATATAAAGCTGAAAAGAAAAACAAAAATCTGCAGGGTTGTGTGGGGCAAGTAGGGAGTGGGACCTCTCAGAGCAGACTATCAAAGAGCTATGATCAGCTGGGAGTTTCTCTGGATTTATGCGTTGGAATATTTAAATCATTGTTCCACAACATTCAAACTTGTCTTTTCCTTTGCCACCCATGTCATATGGAATCTAACCACTATTTGTATCAAGCTTAATTGCTACCATTTTAATCAATTTAATCCTCCAACTAATCACCAAAGATTAAGTCGTTTAGGCTACGGTAAATCACAATATATAAACTGAATGTTCTTCTCAGTTGCAGATGGGATTGTCCGAGCTCCCTGTCCACTAGTTAGTTGGAACAAAAATACAAATTGTTCCCTTAATCACAAAATCAATTCAGTTTTCAACAGGATGGTTGTGTTTTTTTTGACAGCTGGGGGTCAACTTAAAGATCAAGTGGACCACAAGTTATAATAACCTTGTGTAAGCTAAGTCATGCCCCAGTGGAGCCCACACACTGATTTCTATTCTGAGGCCTGATGGATGGCTTTAATTCCTGAATGGACTAATCACTGATCCATGCATATTTATGGGAAAGTTTTTTTGTAATTAAAGTTCATACCAGATCTGATGCTATCAGTGCTCTTTGTGCTTTTTGAACAATGGAATTACTGTTTGAGGGCATCGGGAGATGACTTAATCTACATCGATTATGCTTTGCCTAGTGAGCCAGACTTTATTTTAGCCAGAGGGTGGTGAATCTGTGGAGTTCATTGCCACAGATAGCTGTGGATGCCAAGTCATTGGGTATATTTAAAAAGGAGGTTGATAGGCTCGTGATTAGTAAGATTACAGATAGGAAGCAGGAGAACAGGGTTGAGAGGGATAATAGATCTGCCATGATGGAATAGTGAAGCGGATTTGATGGGCTGAATGGCCTGAATTTGCTACTATGCCTTATGGTCACATGGTTTTAGTTATACAAATTGGAATCAATTTTGTATTTGAAGTTTTATTGGGGAAACCATAATAGTGAAAAAACAAAATAGTTTTGTGCCTTTGTTGTGTTATGTTCACTGACAGGTACAGAATGATAGGACTAGGCAGAATAACAGCCTGGCACAGACTAGGTTGGTTGAAGGGACTAACTCCGAGCTGTAGTGCTCTATGCTCTGTAAATATTACACAGGATTCTGCATTAATTCCACTTAGGAAGTCACAGCAAAGTCACCTTAAGCAAACACGAGGAAATCTGCAGGACTCACGAAGGGTCTCAGCCCGATACGTCTACAGTACTTCTCCCTGAAAATGCTGCCTGGCCTGCTGTGTTCCACCAGCATTTTGTGTGTGTTGTTTCACCTTAAGCAATTTGTTTTCAGAATGCCTTCTTCCTACAGATGCTGGCATGCGTTTATTTGCAAAAAATAAGAAAGACTTTCTCTCCCTTCAGCCCTTCAGGAGTATTGCACAGTTTGCAATGTGTTTCCGGGAACCCTTGCTCTGGAGATACAAGCTACATTGAGTTTTATAGCTTATTACTATTGACTTACTCCCCCAATAACTCCAGAGCAGTCATAAATCTTTGTCAAGGCAAAGACAGTGCATGTGGACTAAGTGCAGTGAGTTGCTTTCCACTTCCCAATCCATCCTGCCCCTTGAGTCAAACCATTCCCCCACAACTTCCCAATCCATCCTGCCCCTTGAGTCAAACCATTCCCCCACAACTTCCCAATCCATCCTGCCCCTTGAGTTAAGCCATTTCCCCACAACTTCACAATCCATCCTGCCCCTTGAGTCAAGCCATTCCCCCACAACTTCCCAATCCATCCTGCCCGTTGAGTCAAGGATTCCCCCACAACTTCCCAATCCATCCTGCCCCTTGAGTTAAGCCATTTCCCCACAACTTCACAATCCATCCTGCCCCTTGAGTCAAGGATTCCCCCACAACTTCGCAATCCATCCTGCCCCTTGAGTCAAGACATTCCCCCACAACTTCGCAATCCATCCTGCCCCTTGAGTCAAGGATTCCCCCACAACTTCCCAATCCATCCTGCCCGTTGAGTCAAACCATTCCCCCACAACTTCCCAATCCATCCTGCCCCTTGAGTCAAGGATTTCCCCACAACTTCCCAATCCATCCTGCCCGTTGAGTCAAGGATTCCCCCACAACTTCCCAATCCATCCTGCCCCTTGAGTTAAGCCATTTCCCCACAACTTCACAATCCATCCTGCCCCTTGAGTCAAGGATTCCCCCACAACTTCGCAATCCATCCTGCCCCTTGAGTCAAGACATTCCCTCACAACTTCGCAATCCATCCTGCCCCTTGAGTCAAGGATTCCCCTACAACTTCCCAATCCATCCTGCCCGTTGAGTCAAGCCATTCCCCCACAACTTCCCAATCCATCCTGCCCCTTGAGTCAAGGATTCCCCCACAACTTCCCAATCCATCCTGCCCCTTGAGTCAAGCCATCCACCTCAACTTTGGCAATGATTATCTAATTCACCCTCCATCTGAAAGACTCATGTACTCTCACACCTGTGTAAGTCTGTGCTGTGTGAATCTGTGCTGTGTTAAGTCTGTGCTGTGTGAATCTGTGCTGTGTTAAGTTGTGTTGTGTAAATCTGTGCTGTGTTAAGTTGTACAGTGCAAAGCTGTGTTGGATAAGGATAAATGTTAGTCCTTGAGTTGCTTTTAGTTTGTAGTAATACAAGTTAATGTTTTTAATGTTGTACACACGCTGAGTTATTCTCAAAATATTATTTAGGAGTGTGAATAGAAAAGAAGGGGAGGGGAGCTCAGTGAAAAAGCTGAGCCATTTGTGGTTAACAAAGGATGGCAAGGAAAATATTAAAATGGAAAGTAAAGTGAAGTACTGTAGAGCAGAGGACTGGGAATTCTACAGGAACCTATAGCTAAAAGACTAAAATGTTAACAGGGAGGGAGAAAGTTGCTTCAGAGAGGAATCTGGCAAGTAATATCAGAAGAAATAGCAGGAGCTGGCTTGCTACAAAAATGAAAGAGGTAGCTGAAGTAAGTGTGAGAGAGTGGTTAGTAATGGGAAACACCATGTTTACTGATCAATTGACAACCGTTTCTACACTTATCCTACCCTGACCCATTTAGGATTTTTGTGTGTGTGTGTGTGTGTGTGTGATGCACCATCAATAACTCTCGGAGATGGGAGGCGAACGATAGGCTTTTATTAGCTGCAAGAGACCACGAATAGCAGCAAGAGACCATCACACAACATCCTGGAGACTGAGGGAGGTGCAGTGCCTCCAATTGCCTTTATACCGGGGTCTGTGGGAGGAGCCACAGGAGCAGTCAGCGGGGGGGGGGGGGGGGGGGCATGTCCAGACAGGTATATGTAGTTCACCACTGTGTGTGTGTGTGTGTGTGTGTGTGTGTGTGTGTGTGTGTGTGTGTGTGTGTGTGTGTGTGTGTGTGTGTGTGTGTGTGCGCGCGCGCGCGTGCAACAAGAAAACAGCAGAAGTGGTGTATGGGGATAGAATTGTAACTTTTAAGGGGCATTCGGAAAAGTACGTGTATGCAACCAGTGTGCAGAGGTATAGACTCAAGAGGATAAGGTTTACCTCCTCTTTCTCTACCCCTTCATACACAGGCACTCCCCAAACACAGTCATGGAACACTGTTACAGAAAGAACACACACACACCAAAACAATTGTAAAAAATACCACTGGTCTCCTCAAAATGAGATTTTAGTTCTGCCATCTAGGGCTCCTTGTATGCATCAGTAGGTACATGGTCTTCATCACATAAAAAGGGATAGAATCAGCTTTATTATCCCTGACATATGGGTGAGATTTGTTGTTTCATGACAGCAGTACAGTATATAAAAATTACTGTAAGTTACAAAAATAAATAAATAGTTCAAAAGACGAGCAACAAGGTAGCGTTCAGGGTTGATGGACCATTCAAAAATCTGATAGAAGGGAAAAAACCATTTCTAAAATGTTGAGTGTGGACCTTCAGGCTCCTGATGGTAGCAATGAGAAGAGGGCATGTTCCAAATTGTGAAGGGCCTTCATGATGGACAGCACCTTCTTGAGGCAGCCCTTTTGAAGGTGTCCTTGCTGGCAGGGGAAGCGTGCCTGTAACGGAACAGCCTCTTGTGATCCTGTTTGTTGGATCCTTCATACCAGGTTGTCCAAACAGGGCAGCCAGTGAGAGGAGCAAGAGTATAGGGAGCAGAGACAGGAGACCGGGGGAAGCTGACTCACCGCCTAAAGACTCAGGAGAAAGAGGGTGAGTACGACAAGGAACGGGGTAGATCCCTGTTCAATACCCAGAGCCTGATTCTCCTGGAGCTAGTGACAGAAAGGGGAATTGACCACTTCTGAAATCAGCTTGACTAGGAGACCCTCCTCACAACACAATCCTTGATATCAACACAGTCAGCTGAAATAGCATTAATTTAAAACTCCATATCTCCTTCTGCGTGTCCACCCCCAGTGATTATTCCACATTGTTGAATCATCCAGATCCAGATACTGAATTGGCTCAGGACCAGATCTATTTCTCGACGAGCTGCACCTAGTTGAAAGAATATTATCCTGCTCACTGAACATGTTTCCCTTGGATCAGTTCCAGACTGCAGGTCTAAATGTAGCTTGAAATATTGAACCCTTTGGTCTGCTGCTCAACAATGTTTTAATGTCAAAATAAATTTTATTCATAATAAAAAACTATTTACAGGAATAAGCCATGCAATGCATTTTCATTCTTACATTCATATTCAATGTTATATTGCATTCCTTAAAGCCAATAGGACTGTTGCCAGTAATGTGGCCCCCTGGGTTGATAAACTATAAAATAGTGCTGAGAATGCTCTCCATGGTACACTTGTAAAACACAGAAAAACTTCGACAAATATTCCGTGGAGAGCATTCTGACTGGCTGCATCACCGTCTGGTGTTGGGTGGAGTGGGGGTGGGTGGCGGAGCTACTGCACAAGATCAGATCAAGTTGCAGAAACTTGTAAAATTAGTCAGCACCATTTTGGATACCAGCCTCCATAGTATGCAAGACATCTCCAACAAGCGGTGCCTTAGGAAGGCAGCGTCCATTATTAAGGATCCCTACCATCCAGGCCATGCCCTTTTCTCACTGTTACCATCAGGTAGGAGGTACAGAAGCCTGAAGGCACACACTCAGCGATTCAGGAACAGCTTCTTCCCCTCTGCCATCCGATTTCTAAGTGGACTTTGAATGCATGAACACCACCTCACCACTTCTTTATTTCTGCTTTTTTGCACTAGTTATTTTAACTTAACTAGTTAATAGACAATATGTATAGTTAATGTAACTCTGTTTTTTTCTTTATATTTATTTATCATGTATTTCATTGTACTGCTGTTGTAAAGCTAACAAATTTCACAACATATGCCAGCAATATTAAATCTGAGTGTTTCCTCACCCAAGCCGGCTCCTTGCTGTGCAGTAGCGGACGAACCCTATACTGTGGTCCTCCCAACAGGTTTTTTATACATCAAGATAAACTTTATTCTAATAATATCATTGCTCAACAATAATGCTGCTACAATTACACTTAGTGGCCACTTTACCGATCATGTGGCAGCAACTCAATGCATAAAAGCATGCAGACATGGTCAAGAGGTTCAAGTGTTGTTCAGACCAAACTTCAGAATGGGGAAAGCGACTTAAGTGATTGAGTGCAGAATGATTGCTGGTGCCAGATAGGGTGATTTGAGTATCTCAGAAACTGCTGATCTCCTGGGATTTTCATGCACAACAGTCTCTAGAGCAGGAGCTTCCAATCTTTTTTATGCCATGGACCAAGACCATTAAGCAAGGATCCATGGACCTCCTGTTCTAGAAAGTGGTCCAAAAAACAACAAAGGCATCCAGTGAGAGGCAATTCTGTGGGTGAAAACATCTTGTTAATGAGAGAGGTCAGAGGAGAATGGCCGGACTGGTTCAAGCTGACAGGAAGGTGACAGTAACTCAAATAACTATGCATTACAACAGTGGTATGTGAATGCAAAACATGTCAGGCCTTGACATGGATTAGCTACAGCAGGAGAAGCCCATGAACATACAATTAGTGGCACTTTATTTGGCCCAGGGCCACCAGAATACAAGAAGAAAATATGTTAAAAAAAAAGGGCCAGAACTGTGGTGAGTGTTACTCTAAGTTAGAGAAATCGATGGAATACGAGGAGTTACTCCTTTAACCTGAGTTTGGCCACTTTGTGGCAGGAGAGGAGGTCATGGACAGACATGTTGAAACAGGAATGGGAAGATGAATTGAAATGTGTAGCCACTGGGAGATCTGACTTGCTGCAGCAGACAGTACAATGGTGCTCGACAAAGTGGCATCCCAATCAGTGTCCTGCCTCACCGAGGTCAAAGAGGCCACATTATTGCTTTTGTAGTCTGTGAAGTCCAGCTCCATTTCAATGCAAGAGTCTTGGAACAGGTACGATAATAATTTCTTCAAGAGTATTTCTGGTAATTTCTGCAATTTCTTTCAGTTAATGACTGTTCATTAGAGCCAGCATAATCTGACAGGCTGAAGTCAAATCTGTAACTGTGTACCTCCCCTGGTTAATCGGTCAAGCAGTGAGGAAACGGTGGTCGTGTCATGGTGGACAAGCTTTGCCAGTGACTGTAGCTGTGTGCAGTGTTTCAGATGGCTGTGATATACCTACGCCACTTCGCTCTTGTACCCTTGCCAAAACCATCAACAAACACAGTAAGCGGTCCTTTTATTGCTGTGTGGGAGATCTTGGCATGCATACAATTCCTTTACAAATTAATAGATGTACACTTTAAAAGTAATCCATTAGGCATTTTACAAATTATAATATCGCAAGACTGCACATCAAGTGCCTCATTTTAGGTTCGTGCATCCTTAAATGCCAAATAGGGTCATCGAGTCACAGAGCAAAACAGCGCGGATACCTTTGACCCAGCCAGTCCTTGCTGACCTTGATGCCCAAGCTGAGTTCACCCCATCTCTCGCTAAGACACACCCCTCCTGGTACCTATCCAAACATTTCGTAAATATTCAAAATGCATCTATGAAGGGAATAGACATTGTGTCAAGACTGGAAAATAAGGCTGCAGAAGCCAGAATAAGCAGGTGGAGGATTTGAGGAAATACTGGCTGGCAGGTGTTAGGTAAGACCAGGTGAGAGGGAAGATGGAAGAGGATAACAAACCAGGAGGTGCTGGATGGAAGAGGTAACAAACCAGGAGGTGATGGATGGAAGAGGGTAACAAACCAGGAGGTGCTGGATGGAAGAGGTAACAAACCAGGAGGTGATGGATGGAAGAGGGTAACAAACCAGGAGGTGCTGGATGGAAGAGGGTAACAAACCAGGAGGTGCTGGATGGAAGAGGGTAACAAACCAGGAGGTGATGGATGGAAGAGGTAAGGGGTTGAAGGAGCTAGAATCTGACAGGAGAGGACAGTAGACCACTGGAGAAAGGGAAGAAGGTGGGGAACCAGAGTGAGGTGATGGACAGGTCAGGTGGAGAAGAGGTAAGAGGAGACCAGCATGGGGAATGGAAAAAGAGAAAAGGGGTGTGGGGTGCAATTACCAGAAGTTAGTGAAATCAGGTTGGAGCTACCCAGAGTGATACTATCAGCCCTGCCTCAAGTACTTCCTTTGGAAGCTAGTTCCATATACACGGCACCCTCTATGTAAAGATGTTCCCCTGCGGCCCCTTTAAAATCTTTCGTCCTCTCATCCTAAACCTACCTCACTTTGTTTTGTTCTCCCATACCTGGGAAAAAGATTGCTTCTATCTCCTTTATCTATACCCCTCATATTTTTAAACATTTCTCTGAGCCCACTCCTATGCTCCAAGGAATAAAGACCTTGCCTGGTCAATCTCTCCCTGTAACTCGAGCCCTCAAGTCCTGGAACATCCTCATAAATCTTCTCTGCATTCCTTCCAGCCTAACCTTGTCTTTAATGTGCGAGGGAGGTGAGTCAGTTAATTGGCCATTGTTAATTGTATGGGTGAGCGGTAGAATGTATATGTTGTGGTAGGATGTGTGGGGAATAGAATGGGTTAAGTATAGGATGAAGTGTAAGTGGTTGATGGATAGACTCAGTAGAGAGGAAGACCTGTGTCTGTGTTGTATGACTAAATAAGTTAGACCTTTCCTGGGCTTTACACCACCTTCCAGAAAGGACCATGCTGCTGTTGCATGCCACGTGCTTCCTTTTCAAGGATTTTGGCTTAAACTGATTTATAATTCAGTGAATTCTCCTTCATCCATTTATGATTCAATTCACCACATGCTATTGGAAGCAGCAAAGTTTGTGGGACCAGACAGCATCCTGACTGTTGAACTGAGCTCAGCCAAACTGTTCCAGTATAGTTAAACACTGGCATCTGCCCAACAATGTGGAAAACTGCCCAGGTATGCCTCTTCACAAAAGAACAGGGGAAATCCAGTCTGGCTTCTTAGTAGCACACACTCAAAATGTTAGAGGAACTCAGCAGGTCAGGCAGCATCTAGGGAGGGAAATGACAGTCGACGTTTCAGGCCAAGATCCTTTAACAGAATGCCGTTAAACTCTCCATTTCTTTCTGGGTATACAGACCTGTTCCCCTTCCTCCTCCTGTGTCTGGCAGAACTGGTTTTCATCCCCAACAATTTCAGTTTTGGCGCCTCTCACAATCTCCAAACCAAAGGTATAACCATGGTCCCCAGCTATGCCTACCTTTCTGCATTTTTTTCTCTGTATCTGTTGCTCTTGATTTCCAGCATCTGAAGAACCTCTGGTGGCTTTTTTGGTGCTCATTCAATCTGTGTTATTATGTGTGTACATAATAAAGAACTTTATTTCCCAGTGTGCAATGTGGGCTGCTCACCCTGGAACTGGAAGAGATGTTAGTGAGCTGGTTGCACGTACTGAGGTTGAGCTGAAACCATCACTGGTCTGTCCTGTGAATAAATACGTGTCAGTTTTGCCCATGCTAAGTTTGTCTTTATAAAGAACAAACATGACATGGTGTCAGAAGGCAAGAGGACTAAACATGGAGAGTAAGTATACCGCGAGCAATTAAGAAAGAGATGCTAGGATCTGACGGAGAGAAACTGCTGCCCAGAGGGCACGTTGTGTTCTGAAGCTGCTGTTGTTCACCGAATTCACCAAGCGAGATTCAGGTGAGAGCTCAAAGTGGATAACCTAAGTCCTCGCACACCTATGAAGTTTATTAGCAATCTAACTGATAACTGGAAATATTTCAAACAGTGATTCAATATATACTTAACAGTGAGTAGAGCAGTAGTCATGCATGAAACATTGAAAGGCTCTATCTTTTACGCGTAATTGGCGAAGATCTTTTGGGACATTGACAACAGCTTTCAAATTGGTAGACAGCCTTTACATCGGACACTCAGATGAAAAAAATTGAAGAGTATCTTGTCTCAAGTAAAATCATTATGTTTGAGAAATAGAAGTTTCTATCCTTTGAACAGGAACAAGGTAATAGCTTTGACCAATACTTAGCTGAGCTTCACACACTGAGTAAGTCCTGTGAGTTTGGAAATTTGAGAGACTCACTAGATAGAGACAAAATAGTTTGAAGAACTTCAAATAATGGGCTCAGAGAAAGATTGCTAGGTGAAAAAGAGAGTACAACCAGTATTAGGTCTGACTGCACGTGGAAAGCTCAACCTGGTGGAATGAGTTTTCGTAACGACCATCCAACATGCATTGAAGAGTTTTAGAGGGGTTTTGATGCTTACCCGATGTAACCCGAGAAACTTGTATCAGCATCCATGAGAGCTTTAGAGAGGTTATGCAGGAGAAGCACAAGATCTCCACCATCCGTAAACGTCCATACCAGCCACGCCAGCATGACAGTCAGGTTGCTGGCGCTGAACAGAGTGATCACGATAAAGAAGTTCTCAGCTATGCTTCCACATCATGCAGCTTTGCTCCAAAATCTGTCTCTCATTGACTTCCAATTAAAGACTGGAAATCAGAAATATCTCCACCTCCTCTCCAAGTTGAAGAAGAAAAATAAAAAGGGAGATGGAGTGACCACTCTGACCCAAAGGCCAGAACAACAGTTCAACACAAGCCAACACGAAGAATTGCTTTCTTTGATATGCAGCCAACAGTAGGAGCTCTGTGATTTGAAACTGGATCAGATGGAACTTGTGTAAAGACTCAGTGATCACATAGATGTGGTCCAGGGCTCCATTATGAGTCATGTGGAGCAAATTATGGCCACACAGAAAGAACAAGAACAGAGACAAGCAGGTAGAATTTTAACAGAAGGATGTGAAAGAAATGAACATTTTGATCAGAGTTCTCAAAAAGACGCTACAATGAACGTTGCAAATGAAAGCCAGGCATCTGTGGAATCAAATGGCAGACTCAAAGGGACCAGTAAACCACCTGAGAGACTGAAAACAGCAAATGAAAGCAATACATCTGTGATGACAAATAGCAGAGCAGAATGGATCATCAAACGACCTGAGAGACTAATTGATAGTTGATGAGTGAATAAAGGACTGTATTTAGTCATTACAACTGAAGTTAATGTAAGTATCCTTGTTGGAAAGTGTTATTGTATCTTGCAGGTTTACACAGACATAATATTGCATATGCTATATTTAAAAGGGGAAGATGTGCTATTCTGTGTGTACATAAAAATTAACTTCAGTTCCTAGCGTGCAATGCGGGCTGCTCTCTCTGGAGCAGGAAGTGACTTTAATAAGCTGGTTGCACATGCTCAGATCGAGTTGAAGCCATTACTTGACTGTCTTGTACATAAACATTAGTTTTACTGATGCTAAGTTTATCTTTATTAAGAACACACATAACACTGTCCACTCTTAATCATTGGCAAAGTGACAGGAAGTGTCACCAGCTATGCTGTTGGACTTACTGACTGAAACCTGTTTACTGATGCACAAGCTGGATTTCTCCAGCACCATTTCTCTACTGGTCTCATCACAGTCTTAGACTAGAGAGCTGGATTCCCAAGGTGAGGTGAGACTGCCAGCTCCGACATTGACGGAGCCAGAAGAGATTCTGCAGATGCAGGAAATTTTGAACAGTGCACACAACAAGCTGGATGAACTCAGCAGGTCAGGTGGCATCTATGGTGAGGAATTAACAGTCAACGATTAGGGCTTAGTACTGATGGAGGGTCAAATGGGTAAATGGCTGAGGATTGGCAAATGGAATTTAAATCAGATAATTGTGAACTTGCATCTTGGGAAGACAATTGAGGGTAGGATTTTCACAGGGAATGGCAGTGTCCTGAGGTGTAGTAGAATAGAGGGACCTTGGGGTGCAAGTATATGGCTCGCTAAATGTGGCATCACGAATTGTTGGTAGTGAAGAAGTCTCTAGCACGTTACTCTTCAGTCAGGGCACTGAGTATAGGAATTGTGATGTAGTGTTGCAGTTGCACAAAACATTTGAAATATTATATCCAGTTTTGGTCACCCTGCCGTTGGAAAGATGCCATTAATACATTCAGAGTGTTAAGGAGATTTACGATGCTTCTGCGACTTGGGGAACTTGAGTCATGGAGCAATGTTAAATAGGTTGGGAATTTATTCATTGAAGAATGAGGGTGATCTGATCGAGGTGAGTAAAATCACGAGGGGCATAGGTAAGGAGAATGTGCACAGCTTTTTTCCAGAGGTTGGGGAATCAAGAACTAGAGGACACAGATTTAAAGTGAGAGAGGAGAGATTTACTAGGAACCCGAGGGGTATATTTTTTACCCAGAGTGTGGCCAATCTATGGGATCAGCTGGCAGAGGAAGTGGCTGAGGTAGGTACATTAACAACATGGGTACATGGATGGCGAAGGTTTGGAGAGAAATGGGCTTGTCAGCATAGACCATTGCACCAAGAGTCTCTTTCCACGCTGAATGGCAATATGAGGCAATGAAATTCCTCATATTCCTCCGATTCCAGAGGACACATGTTGCAAGCTGACATACTCAACATTGAATTTTGCAGGTTTAGGAAGCTTACCCTCTCTTTCTGCTTATATCTAAAACTGGCTGAATCTGCCTGCCATTAACCTTGTTCAGATTTTCTTATTCTACCTACATAGGTTAGCCTGCTGGACAGGTCCTGCAACTTACAACAGCGATAAGGAAGTAATATGCTTGTAGGTGCCTCAGTAAACCATTTGGATTCATCCTATCGAAGATATTCCCTACCCATTCCACCACAGCCACCCCACACCTTCTCTTCTGCTGGAAAATAACTTGCTTTTCTCTCTTTCCTAGTCCCGATCAAAAGTCATGAAACTTTAACTTCCTCCTTCCACAGATGCCACCTGATGTACTGAGCAAATAGATGGCATAACACATCAAGCAGTAGCCAGATGTCAATTTCATAAGCCTCTCCGATGTGTGCAGCCCTCATATAGACAAAATGAAGTCACCCAGCCAGCTTTTACACCAAAATCTGGCACCAACATAGCAGGCCCACAATGCTCTGCAGAACAACACAACACACAACAAAATTGAACACAACAAGAAACAACAACAGCAAAATGAGCTTCTTTCCTTCCTCCCTCCAACTTACACACACAGATAGTCCTTCAACCCTAGGCCTCTGGGTTTCAGCAAACGGGCCTCAACTTCTGGACTTCTAATTGACCTTTAAGCTTCTATCTTCAGAATCAAGCCCCCGGAATAGCCAATTACAGCTCCTTGAACTCCAGTCTTGAACTCCGGACCCACCGCCTCTTGCCTCCTGCTTGCATGGACATCTGATCCCCGGACACATTGACCTGGGGCAGCTCGCCATCCATGAATCCCCTTCACCACCCATCCACATCGATACCCTTTGAATCCGGGGTGGTGTGGAGGCCTGGACTCTGGATGTCCTTTGTTGCTGGCCTTTGAGCACAGAGACCAGAACAGAGGCCTATACCCTGGTCTGACATCTAATTCCCAAATTCACTGTCCCGAAAGCCAACCAAATCTGTAACTGTCCAGAAAATGATCTAAGGAAAGACTAATTCAGAGCCACAGCCTCAACGGAGACTACAACTTGACCAGAAACGGATATGTGCCACAGGTACGAATAATGCACTATTTCATGAGAACTTATTACAACTCCACCTTCCAACTCACTACTACCATTGGGCAGGAGAAACAGAAGCTTTCGGTCCCACACCAGCAGGTTCAGGAAAAGTTATTATCCTCCAACCATCAGGCTGCTGAACTGGCGTGGATAACTTCATCCACCACTATTTTGAACTGATTCTTCAACCTGCAGACTCACTTTCAAGAACTCTTTGCTACTCATGTTCACAGTATCGTTTTTATTTGCACAGACTGACTTCTTTTGCACATCGGTTGTTTGTTAGGCTTTGTTTGTTTATGTATAGTTTTTCATAAATTCTATTGTATTTCTTTTTTCCTATAATTGCCTGCAAGAAAATGAATCTCATGGGTAATATTGGGTAATATATAGTGATATACGTGGACATTGAAATTTGGACTTTGAACCATGGAAGCATTTTAAGTAAAACATTAATGCGTTTGCATCTACGATCAATGGAAAACTTTCTTGGCAAGTTACTAGTTAGATAGTGAAGTTGTGTTTTCTGGTGTACCATCCTTTTCTGGACATTTAGTGTTTATTGTCTGCGTGGAATCGTTAATTTTAAATGATTGAAACATTCAGCTCAGATTTTTATGATCTGGTAGGAAAATCTATACTCTATAGAGATTTATTGTTTCTTGAACAAACTGTTCCTGAAGACCGAATAGCTTTTATCCCCTTAATCTTTTGACTATGGAATTTTTTATTGATGTTATCATCTGCCTCTAGGGTTTATTGTCCTTTTGTACATATTACCTCACTCTGAAGAGTTACTGCTTTATGTACTCACTTCTGAAGATATATCGATCTAAACCTGTCTGACCAAGCAATATGTACACACTGTACACCACCTGTGTCCAGGAATTCACTTTTTAAACCAGCAGTCCAGGTGGATTATTTGATGCATTAATACAATCTGGCAATGAAAGTTTTCTGTTTTATTTTCATATCTGGTCTATTGATGCGATATTTTCCCCCAAGGGTGGCAATCCTGTGCCCAAGATGACATGTTTTGTGGGCATGTGGCCTGCTGTGCTGCCCCTCCATTCTTTAAACACCATACATAATGGTTTTCTTTACTGCCAAGTGCAGCAGTGAATGCTTGTTTTACCCCACGGAAGCAGTGAGATGTTTTCACAGGGAAACGTCTCACACTGGCTAGGCACCAGCGAGATGGTTGCAAGAGCACGTGCCGTTCGATGATACCTTTTGAAATCCTCGCATATCTGATGTACACATCAGTATTTGGACTGTAAACGGTTCGTATAACAACACTGTTTAGAAGTGATGTCATTTTTCAAATGTCTTCTTAAAAGATGAATAGCAGTGATTTTGAACAGGTTTCTAAAAAGCTTCATTTGTTTCAGTCTGTGTCTATTATACTTTTATCAATAGTAAAACAATGGATACACATAAGTAAGAAACAGGACTCATCTTTTTTCCTTAAAAAAGTCCATAATTATGTTGCTTATTCATTTTATCAATAATAATCTTTGTTCAAAATTAACATGACAAGTCAAAGAATTTTTCAGATCATCACAAATTTGGACACAATGTTCAAAGTACATTTATTATCAGAGCATATATACATTATACAAACTCAAGATTCGTCTCCCAACAGACAGCCATGAACCGAATCAATGAAACCCAAAAGAACCCTATAAAAAATCCTGTCGCCCAATGTGCAGAGAGAAAAAAAAAGCACTTCACATCCATAAAAAAGAACCCATGAAAAATAAAAGAATTCATATGAAAAAATATTGTACAGAGAGAGAAAACGTATGCGAACAGTAACCGCAAGTAAACAGAGTTCTGAACTGAAGTCCTCGAAGAGAGCTCCATAGTTCACCATTGGGCCGGGTCGGGGTGCAGTGAGCTGAACTGGTCCATCCCTTGCCTCGGGTTCTGACTCTCTGACCTTTTCATTGCGGCCTGGCGCCTAAATCGACGTCCAAAGATCAGTTCGATTACTACAATATGCTTGGGGCCAGAACCCCACCGCCTCGATTAGGCCTGTACCCAGCCTTTCTGATTTGGCTCTGCGCTGAAACCTCCATCCAAACATTGAGTCCAGTTGCTTCAGCTCTCTCTGTTGCCTGTACCTCACCACCTTGATTTGGCTTTTGGGACGACGCTTAAAATGATTGAACTCCGGGTCTTCCTCACTCTGCTGCCTTGCCTTGCCTTGGTTCTGCCACATTGAATTGCCTCCAAATCTCAAGGGAGGTTACAGACTGATACTTGTAATGATCTTTTGCCAGAAAAAGTTCACCTGACACAGTATTTAGTTGTTTTCCCTTGTAGCCAACAGCCATGAGTTGCTGAGGTTCACCAGTGCCATCTTAAGCAGGAGGTCCTGGGACAGGATTTCCCTGTGACTCAGAATTGATTGACCAAGTAGTTGCAGCTATTGATCTTAAATTAGGTGTAGGGATTCCTCACCTTTGCTAATGTCTGTTGATAGCAGTGAGTTTGCTGGCATCCTTGAGCTACGATGAATCCAGATTGACTGAAGTAAAAAAGCTCTCAGTGCTTTTTTTTTGCAGGAAGTAAGCAGAACAACTTTCAAACTAATATGTACAACCTTTTCCAAATTGCCAAACAAAACTTGACGCGTTTAGTTAGGATTATAGCTGAAGCTAAGTTACAAATAAGTTGTTTTATCACAGTTTTAAATTCATTCAACGGAGTGCAGGTATTAGATCCATTAGCCCCTATTTCTCTTGCACAAGTCAGACATGGAAGCCTTGCAACCTATGGCTATGTCATGCTAACAATCATCTGTGAGTGAAATCAGAATCAAATCCAAGTTTATTGTCACTGATACGTCCCATGAGGTTTGTTGTTTTGTGATGGTAGTACAGCGTATGGCATAAAATATTACCGTAAGTTACATAAAATAAATACACAGGGCAAAAACAGGAACAGTGAGGTGGTGTTCATGGGTTCATAGACCGTTCAGAAATCTAATGGCGGAGAGGAAGGAGCTGTTCCTAAAACATTGAGTGTGGGTCCTTAGGCTCCTGTACCTTCTCCCAAATGGTAGTAAGGAGAAGAGGGCATGTCCCAGCTGGTTAGATTCCTTGATGATGACATATTCTTGAGGCACTTCTGTTTGAAGATGTCCTTGACAGTGGGGATGCTTGTGCCTATGATGTAGCTGGTAGAATCTACGTCCCTCTGCAGTCTCTATTGATCTTGTGCATTGGAACCTCCAGACCAAGTACTGATGCAACCACTCAGAATATGCTCCAACATACATCTGTAGAAATATATTTCCAATTGGGAACTGAACAGCTCCAGGCTTAATTATGCCTCCCTGCAACTACTGTTAATGTATTTTTGGTGTTTTTTTCAAGGGATGCAACTAGATGAGAGCATCCTATGCAAGTTGGAGATGCTGAAAGAGGTAGAATTTATTTTTCCAAATGTGGAAGGTTCCGTCATTCCTAGAAATGGAACCTTTCCCATCTTAATTGTGAGAAGAGCAATTTAAATATAAGCAGCAACTTAAAAATGTTTAAAATAGCTTCCTTGGTTTTTAGATTGAATTTCCTCTTTATGAAACCAAGTGCATGGTTAGCAAACTTGCCAACTTTCCCTGCTGCCCTCATGATGCCTCCCAATAAATTCCACTTGGAGCAAACCTGTGCTAATCTAAAGGATTGCAGAAGGTTTGGGTGTTGTTTCATCTGTCCATCGGAAACAGAATCAGGTTTATTATCACTCACATATGTTGTGAAATGTGCCATTCTGCGACAGCACCACAGTGCAATACATAAAATATACTGTGAATTACAATAAGAAATTTACAGTATGTGGTATATAAAATATTAAATAAGTAGTGCAAAAAGCGAGCAATGAAGGTGGGGTATTGTTCATGTGTTCATTGTCCGTTCACAATTGTGATGGTGGAGATGCTGAGTGTGGGTCTTCAGGTTCCTGTAGCTCCTCTCGGGTGGTAGCAATAAGAGGGCTGATGAGGATCCTTAATGATGGATGCCTCCTTTTTGAGGCCCAGCCTTCCCTCGTTGTTGGCCAGGTTGGTGTAGTTAAAGTCTTTGAGGTTTCCTATATCTGAAAAATTTGAAATATTTTACATGGAGTGGTGTATCTGAAGGAAATGAGCAGGCCAGGCAGTTGAAAGGCCTCGGCCTGAAACGTAGATTTAACTTTTTTCCATAGATGCTGCCTGACCCACTGAGTTCCTCTAGCATTTTGTGTGTGTTCAGATTCAGATTCAGATTCAGTTTATTGTGATTTAAAAACCACAAATGCAAGGCAGTTAAAAAATGAGACAACGTTCCTCCAGAATGATATCAAAAAAGCACTTGACAAAACAGACTACACCAGAAAATCCACATAACGTTTGGCAATCCCCACTCCAGAGTCCAGAGAGGCTGCTGCATATTAATATCGCGCTACCGTCTTAGCGCATTCCTCAGAAAGGAGCTCCAAATGCATCAGACAAAACAAGACCTGCACAAAACCACATATTTACAACATATAGTTACAACAGTGCAAACAATAGCATAATTGTCAAAAAAACAGACCATGGGCACAGTGAAAATAGTCCAAAGATGTTAAAAGAATATAAGTTCGAATTTGCTTGGATTTCTGGCATCTGCAGATTTTCTCTTGTTTGCGTTTGGTATATCTGAAGGAGTTTCTTTCAGGACATATGAATAAACTTTCTTCTGCGACACCTTGTGGATCTTGGTTTAGATTTGGGAAAAAATATGTTGGTAATGAAGAGGGAGAAGGGAGCGTGGCTGGGGAGGAGAGAGCTGTGTATCAGGCCATCTGAGCAAGGATTCTCAGAGAACAGTTCCCTGACCGCTCCACCCTAATGAATGCATGAAACAGTTTACCAAATGAAGTCACAGGTTAAATTTGCAGTTAATATGTTGAAGCATTGCTTGTGGAGATCAGTATGAATGTGGTTGTAATCATCTGAATGTTCCTTTCATTCAGCTACTCAAGTCATTGACAGTAAGCCATTGTAATTATCTGTCTGGCCTGAAAAGTATCTCCAACATTTTCAATCTTTTACTTACTTGGAGATACAGCCCAGTAACAGTACCGGTAATTCCAATCCAACAGGCAGACGCCATCCAATTACACCCATTTCAGCACTGGTAGTTTCTTTTTATTTCAGGAGGGACATGTAATAGCTTATTACCAGATGAACAAGAGTATGGGCTTTGCTAGACTTTCAGGTGCAGGCTGCCAAGAAAGCCTCAAACACCACTTTGCATGTGTTCCATCTGAAATCAGAAACCTTCAGCAACGGTAAGGGATCTCACTGCCAATGGTCCCCATACGATTAAGGATAATATATTAGAATGGATTCAAGTTTACTAGTGGGATTAAGAAAAGAGTGTGACAAAATGCTGGAAGAGCTCAGCAGGTCAGGCCGAATCTATGGAGGAGAATAAACAGTTGGCGTTTCTGGTTAAGACCATTTATTTGGACCCTCTCTAGATGCTCCCTGACCCGCTGAGTTGCTCAAGATGTCCAGCATCCCATGTCTATCAATAAGTGGCACTCTTTTTATTTTGCACTGGTGACAACTGTCTGCCATCACCCTGGGATTTTTGTGGAGTATACTGTATTCTGAATCTCACTTAGGCTCACGCCTTCCCTGTGACTTGTGCTACCATTTGCTGTTTTTGACACTAACCGTTTGCCCCTGTCAATCATAGACATCAGAGGGATTGAAGATAGTCAGTCATAGAACATTAAAGCACAGAAACAGGCCCTTCAGCCCATCTAGCATGTGTGAACCATTAATCTGCCTAGTACCATCGGCCTGCATCAGGACCATAGCCCTCCATACCCCTCCCATTTATATCCATATCCAAACATCTTTGTTGAAATCAAACCCGCATCCACCGCCTCCACCGGCAGCTCGTTCCACACTTGCACAACCCGCTGAGTGAGGAAGTTCCCCCTCATGTTCCCCCTAAACATTTAATTTTTTACCCTTAACCTATGATCTGGTTCTAGTCTCACCCCACCTTAGTGGAAAAAGCTTGCCTGCATTTACTCTCTATTTTACTTCTGTGCACCATACTCTGCCAGAGCCTCGGCAACCACTTTTTTTTCAAGTGGTTGTCTTGGAGGAAAGATCCTGTGAGTGGCCCCCCATGTCCTTCTCGCAGCGTATTTTTTTACGGGGCTGCATTGCGAGCTCGGGCCCGGGAGCAGCCCAACTGGATTCGAACTCGGGAACCTTCGCTCTGGAGTCTGGCACTGACGTCACTGCGCCACCAGCTGGCCTACCCTATCTAAACCCCTCATAATTTTGTATACCTCTATGATATTTCCCCTCAGTTTCTTATGCTTCATACAATAACGTCCTGCCTATTCAATGATCCCTTATATTGAAGGTCCTCAATAGCTGGCAACATCCTTGTTATTTTTCTCTGCACTCTTTCAATCTTATTGACATCTTTCCTGTAGGTAGGTGACCAGCATTGCACACAATATTCCAAATTATGCCTCACTAATGTCTTATACACTTAAATATAATTCAAGTGGTGTTGAATTTGTTGGGAATGGTGTTGGGAATATAATGTCCCAACACCCGTACTCAGTGCTCTGACTTAGGAAGGCCAATGCGCCCAAAACTCTCTTTACGATCTTGACTACCTGTGACTCCACTTTCAGGGAATTATGGATCTGTATTCCCTGATCCCTCTGTTCAACTGCTCTCCTCAGTGCCCTGCCGCACACTGTGTAAGTCCTACCCTGGTGCGTCCTCCTAAAGTGCCACAGCTCATGGATGCTGGAACAAGGAGCTTCCAACAAATTGCCAGAGGGTCAGGCAGCATCTGAGGAAGTGGAGCGATGGCGGACATTTTGAACTGCAACCCTGCATGAGGACTGAGAGAGCTGAGGGAAAGTAGCTAGTACTGCAAAGTGAGAGGGAAGGATAAGCTGGAGCCGGTACATGACTGGCGGGGAACCAGGTGAGGCAGGGCGTTCTGGGCAAGCTGGGGAGAAGGAGGGGGAAGTATAGAGGCCCAGATTGTGGGTGGAAGGTCAAAACATAAAACAACGGCAGATGAATCCAGGAGGGGGAAGGTCGGGACAGAGGCTAGAGGGTATATGGGATGAGATAAGAGAGGGGAGTGGCGGGGCTAAAAGGCCAATGGGAAGGGAGATGTAGGAAGGATAGACCAGCAGAGACAAAGCTCAGCTGGAGATTTGCTTTGGTGATGAGCAGGTGAAAATAGGAAAGGTGAACAGAGGAAGAGAGGCTCTGGTTGGACTGGTGGGAATGTGGAAGGAACACAGGCGGAGTGGACTACCTGACAGTGTCTGAACCATTTGGTTGTTGGCTGCCACAACCAATAGAGTGCACAGCCACTCAGTGGACAATACTGTGACTGGATACATCATGGCCTGGTATAGAAACACATAAGTGTCATTTCAAAGAAGGCACAACAGCACTTCTACTTTCCTAGGCATTTCCACGGATCTGGCATGTCATCTAAAACTTTGACACACTTCTATAGAAGCACAGTGCAGCATATCCGGGTATGGAAACACCAATGGCCAAGAACAGAAAGGTCTACAAAAAGTAATGGATACTGCCTAGTCCATCGCAGGCAAAGCCCTCCCCACCATTGAGCACATCTACATGGAGAGCTGTCTCAGGAAAGCAGCATCCATCATCTAGGAACACCTCCACACACCATCCAGGCCATCCCATTGCTGCCATTGGGAAGGAGGTACAGGAGCTGTAGGTCCCACATCATCAGGTTCAGGAGCTTTTATCGCCCTATAACCATCAGACTCCTGAACTGTAATGAATAACTTCACTCAGCACTACTCTGAACTGATTCCACAATCTATGGACTCACTGTACAATTCATGCTTGCAGAGTTATTTATACTGTGTGTGGTCTTTCATTGCTTCTATTGCATCTCTTTGTTCTACTGTGAATATGCCTGCAAGAAAATGAATCTCAGGGTAGTATATGGTGACAAATACACACCTTGATCTTTGGGCCCAGTGAAATGTGCGTCGTTGTTGCTCCACGTCTGTATTTGGCGCCACTATACCAGTGGAGATAGGGAAGTGGAGATGACATGATGCACAACCGGAAATGCAAGATTGTCTGTTGCGATGGAGAATAAGCTCCCTGCAGAATGGTGAGTCTGCACTCAGTCTCACCGATATAGAGGAGCACTGAAGGCAGTGGCAAAGATTGGAGGAGGTGCATGTCTGGTGTCAGACTGTGTGCAGGTCTTACCTCAGTACAGGCCCTTGTGCTGACAATGACTAATCCGAACAGCCGATTAAAACCATCTCTTCAACTGCTGTCATTATCCTCAGCTTCTAAACGGTTTGTGGATCTCAGAGATTCTGTGGAAGTGACGCGAGAAGTAGAAGAACTGTGCCATCACCATGGTTAGCTCCTGAGCCAGAGAGATGCGGGAAGAGTGGGAAGAGAAAGTTGAGAGCTGCAATCACCATTAATCCTACTCATCCCATTAGAGTCTCTGCCTTCAGTTGCTCCATTACAGCCGATCCTCCTCAGGGATTAGTTCGTGTGCCCTCTTATCCCAATGCTCTCCATAATTTATCACTTTGTCTTCAAGAGGGCAGTGTGCCAATACGTTTGCGCACTGTGGCAGTGATGATCGAGTGTCTGCCATTGGATGAGTACTGAGAACGAATGGAGCAAGGCTTGAAACGGTGCTCTGTCAGTATAATTAATCTGAACCAATGTACTCTCACCGGCAGAAGCTGCCAGCAGTTAGTTGATTGGGGATTAGTGAAATGAGCGATAATGGAGGCTGATAGTTTTGCTGGTAGGATGTCCCACTCACTCTCTTGATGACTTTTCTCAGATCATTAAAGTTCCCCTTCCTGCATCTATGTTCTTGGAGACCCGGCATTGGTCTCTGCTCCTCTGCTTCCCAATGCCATCTGAGCTGTTTCCGGAGGGGCTTTCCCCCCAGCTCCCACCTTAGTCCGGGATAACTCCGTTTCTCCTGCTCCTCGCAGCAAGCAGGGAATCTCAGCGTGTCTTCGAAGTCTTCGAAAGCTGTTCAAAAAGCAATGAGCACCAGATAGAGCATGCTGGAGGAACTCCGCAGGGCAGGCAGCATCTACGGAGAGAAATAGCAGTTGACGTTTCAGACCGAGACTTCATCACCACTCGGCCCGAAACCTGGAATGATGCTGCCGAACCTGCCGTGTGTGTGTGAGTGTGTGTGTCTGTGTGTGTGTGTGTGTGTGTGTGTGTGTGTGTGTGTGTGTGTCTGTGTGTGTGTGTGTGTGTGTGTGTGTGTCTGTGTGTGTGTGTGTGTGTGTGTGTGTGTGAGTGTGTGTGTCTGTGTGTGTGTGTGTGTGTGTGTGTGTGTGTGTGTGTGTGAGTGTGTGTCTGTGTGTGTGTGTGTGTGTGTGTGTCTGTGTGTGTGTGTGTGTGTGTGTGTGTGTGTGTGTGTGTGTGTGTGTGTCTGTGTGTGTGTGTGTGTGTGTGTGTGTGTGTGTGTGTGTGTGTGTGTGTGTGTGTTAGCCTGGATTTCCATCATTTGCAGAATCTCTTTTGTTTATAATTAATAACAGACTCCATCTCTGATTCAACAGATACAGAGCATCCGTGAACAGCACTGGCTGTTCTTTATGCTGGACCCAGTGGTAAGAAGCACAGTTAACAAGCAGTCCAGGTAATACTAGGAGCATAAGGCAATTATGCGAATCACTAGACAGTATAAATTCAAAGTATTGCCTGTGGCATAATGAATCATCAGAGATCGCAATCAGCATCTCTATTTTGGGTCCCTCCCAATTTAACCCTGTCAATGTTCTTTATTATTTAAGTAGCTTTAGCATGTGAGATTTTTTTTACATTTTGAAATTGGCATTACACATCCTGAGCGGAGTTTATCTATATTTCACAATCTAATCTTACCTTGAAACAGAATAGACAACTGGTTACCGAAAAGAAAATGTGTTTGTGAGCTTGGCAAAGGCTCAGCTGTGCCTCATAACCTGGGCTTTGGGTATCAGTAATCACTCCACAGTGTCACAGTTGAGACGCCGATCAGACAAAACATGCCATTAAAGTATTTAAAAGAAATGGATTGCCACAAACATTATTGTCAGTGATATAGTGAAGAAAATTGGCTTGTGTTTAGAATTAGGAGTGAGGATTATTTTGGGTAAATTAAAATCAAGGTATCGGAAAGGCAACAAGAATCTGCTTCTGTCAATAGTGCAGATAAACTTCACGCTTTGCCTTTTAGGTTCCCTTAATATATTCTCCAAAATATTTACAAAAATTCCGCATTTCACCTTGAGCACTGTGAGCTATAAATCTTCTTTGACAACTTCAAAGCAAGTGTGCTCTGCAGTCAAGAACCAGGTTAACCTGGAGAACAGCAATTTTTATGCAGCTTTGTTTTTGGATGTTCATTTCATTTTCCAGCAAGCTTTTTGTTTTTCCCAAATCCTTCTGATGGACATTTTCCCCAAAGTGCGTCACCAGGGGTACAAGTTTGACTCCACTGATGGACTTTAAACCTCCCTATCTGAAGAAAAGACGTATTTATTTTCTTGGAAAATCAGCAGGTTTTTCTGAAACGTGTGTTTAAAGGGTCTACACTCAAAGTGTGCCTGGCCTCGCTTGTATCTGTGGCCTTTTCTGATGCCAGTATAGCTTGGGTGCCTGTGCTTCCTTGCCCATGGAGATAAGAATCTCATCTTCCAGCATCGAGCTCCTTTGCTCCAGTTAGGATCTCCTGGTGGTCACCCATTTCAATTCCGCTTTCAACTTCTGCACCACATGTCATCTCCACTGCCAGGTTGTGGCTAGGGGCAAACTAGACCAACAATACTCTGCCTGGGCAGTCTGCAGCCTGGCACCATGAACACTGAATTCTCAAACTTCTGGTAACTGCTCCCCCCCTGTCCTTTTCTCTACATTTTTTCTTTTTTCTCAATCCTCCTGATCAAACTGGCCCTATCGCCCTATGATTTTACCCTCCTCCAACCTCTTCATCTGTCCATCACTCACACACTCCTTCCACCAGTTCCCCTTCCCACCTCCTTCTCGTTATTCTATGGTCCACTGTCTTCTCATATCAGATTCCATCTTTTTCTCAACCCTTCGACACTTCCACTCATCACCCCCACTCTCTTCTCCTCCATGTCTCTACATATATCTCTCACCCATCTCATCTATTCCACCCCACCAGACCCACCGCTCCAGATCTTCCCCCTCACTTACGCTGCCGATAATCAGAGCTCAAGACATGCAGTTACGATCTGTGCAAGGTTATCAAGGAAGCGAAACAACAATACAGGGACAAGGTTCAGACGCAACTTTCCACCAACAACACATGTGGCTTATGGTAAGATCTGCACGCTATCGCAAACTTCAAAGCCAAGCACAGAGGAGTTTCCAACATCCCAGAGGAGCTAAATCTTCTTTACGTTTGATTCAATGTCACCAATACTGAGCCCCTGAGGAGATCTGCAGATGTTGCGACTGCCAGCTTGGTCATCTCTCAGGCTGGACTACGCAGGTGCTTCCAACGAGTGGACAGTCGCAAGGCCGCGGGACTGGACGGCATCCCAGGGCGGGTACTCAGGACGTGCACGGCACAACTGGCAGGTGTGTTTACTGACATTTTTAATCTCCCAGTGTAGAGTGCCCTCCTGCTTCAAAACATCCACCGTTGTCCCTGTACATAAAAAGACCAGGGTAACATGTCTGAACAACTAGCATACAGTCGCACTCACCTCAATAATAAGCAAATGCTTTGAGAGGATGGACAAGGACTACATACTGCCCCCCACACTGGACCTCCTATAATTCACCTACTGACACAACAGACTGACAGATGATGCAAGAGCCACAGCTCTACACACTGTCCCTACACATCTGGAGAAGAGGGATGCTTATATGAGAATGTTATTCTTGGTCTATAGTTCAGCATTAAGCACCATAATTCCTTCCAGGCTCGACACAAATCTCAGAAACCTTGGCCTTCACCCACCTTGTGTAGCTGGATCCTGTCAGATCACCAGCAGGTGGTAAGAGTGGGCTCCCTCATCTAACAGTTCCCAAACTCTTCAGTGCAGCTCCTGTACAATAAGGTGAATTCTTCACCTCACAATCTTCCTCTTTATGATCTTGCACTTTATCATTTATTTGCACTTAACTCTTTTGCTAGTGTTTACAATTAACTCTGCATCGTTATTGTTTTACCTTACTCTAGATAAGGTGGGGTTTTGGGAACAGGCCCAAATGCAAGACACAGACATTGAAGTACTAGGGAAAGGACTAGGTATGTCAAGAAAGCAAGGGAAGTGGGGAAGAAATGACACTGGACAAGACACAGGCTCTGGACGAGACTAGGATACAGGGTATGGGCTAGGCCTAGACTAGGAAAGTGGGACCTGGATGAGGAACTTGGAACCTGGACAAGGACTCCGAGCCAGAGACCGGACAGGGACCCGGAACCTGGGTCTTGACTCAGGCTCGGACTCGGATCCAGGTGAGGACAGGACGTGGCAAGGCAACAGGACAGGACATGCGGGCAGGATGTGGGACATGAAGCTCAGACTTGTCCTTGGTCAAGGGAGAACAGGAACACAGAGCCTTGGTTGAGGGAGAACAGGAACGCAGAATACAGAGCTGAGACCCCTCCTTGGGAACAGGATGTAGGGCCAGGATTCATACACAGAAAGCTGCACATGACGGGACAGTTCCCAACGCTAGGTAGCAGTAAATGGCTAGACCTACCTAGCGAAGGCATGGACACAAAGAGACAGTTCCAAACAACAAAATACAGTTCCTTGGCTGGACACAGGTTGCAGGGTGAGGCTCCAGCCAAGGACTACAGAAAGAAGGGGAAGGGAAGGGAACAGTCCGGCCTCAGGGTAACAGCAAAGACGGCTTGGCTTACCCAATGGAGGCAAGGACAGGGAGGGACAGATCCAACCGCAGGATAATGGCAAAGCTGGCCTGACTTTTCCCACAGAGGCAAGGACAAGATACTGACAAGAAAATCAGCACCTACACTCGAACCCAGGGCCACTTATATTCCCTGCCCCAGGACAAGCATCAGGTGCCTATGATTAAGCCCAACTGAAACAAGGGACAACCAGAAGACCCAGAGTCCATGGACTGGACCGTGAACTGGAACGCAGACTTCACGGACCGGACCATGACAAGATCAATGCACTGTGTACTGAGTTGATCGGAATGAGCAATATGGAAGTCGAGCTTTACACATCTTGGTACATGTGACAATAATAAACCAATATCAACACCTCCCTCCTTTTACTCCATGCTCATCTCCTATCAGATTCCACTTTCTTCAGCCCTTTACCACCTCTTGCTGCCACCTCCCAGCTTCTGGGATCTTGCTTTTTAATTTCTGATGAGCTTTGTGCATAAGCTGCCTCAGTATCTGCCTCCGTGCATCCACTCAACTAGTTTAATTCCACCACTCTACGTTTGTACCACGCTGCTTGTCTTCAGTGCAGAATCAGGATCTGAGTCAGGTTTAATATCGCTGGCAAACATCATGAAATTCGTTGTTTTGTGGCAGCAATACATAATAAAAAACGGTGGGGTCACGCCCATGGGCTTATTGTCCATTCAGACATCTGAAGAGGCTGTTCCTGAAAAATAGAGTGTGTGGCTTCAGGCTCCTGTACCTCCTACTTGATTGTAGCAATGAGAAGAGGGCATGCCCCTGGCAATTGGGGTCTTTAATGATACACCCACATTTTTGAGGCATCACCTTTTGAAGATGTCTGGGTGCTGTGGAGTCTCATGCCCATGATGGAGCTGGCTGAGTTTACAACTTTCTGCAGCTTTTTCCGACCCTGTGCTTTTGCCCCTCCAAGCCAGACAACAATACAAGTTAAAATGCTTTCCACGGTACATCTGTAGAAATTTGCGAGAGTGTTCGGTGACATACCATACTCCTAATGAAATATAGCTGCTGTTGTGTCTTCTTTGTAATTGCATCAATATGTTGGGCCCAGGATAGATCTTCAGAGACGTTGACACTCAGGAACTTGAAACTGCTTATCCTTTCCACTGCTGATCCCTCAATGAGGACTTGTGCGTATTCTGTCGATTTCCTCTTCCTGAGATCCACAGTCAATTTCTTGGTCTTTCGGCTGCTGAGTGTAAGGTCGTTGCAACACCTCTCAACCAGCTGATCTATCTCACTCCTGTACGCCTCTTGGCCAACATCTGAAATTCTGCCAACAATACCTGTGTCACCGGAATATTTATAGATGGCATTGGAACTGTGTCTAGCCACACAGCTGTGAGTTAGAGAGAGTAGAGCAGTAGCTAAGCACGCACCCATAAGGTGCACCAGTGTTGATAGTCAGAGAGGAAGACAAAGTCAGATATATGGCATGAAATTTGTTGTTTTGTGGTAGCAGTACAATGCAAGACACAAACAATTAGTAAGAAATAACATAAATAGATAGTGCAAAGGAGGACCAGGGAAGTAGTACGCATGGGTTGATGGGCCATTCAGAAATCTGATTGTGGAGGGTGAAACTGTCCTATATCCTACATCCCATATCCCAGATGGAGAGTTTTATTCAGAGATGGATGCCACCTTCTTGATGCAACCTTTCTGAAGATGTTCCGGGTAGTGGAGGCTCGAGCCCGTGATGGAGCTGACTGAATCTACAGTCCTCTGCTCTCTCCTTCAATCCAGTGCATTGGGTTGTCCAAACCAGGTGGTGATGCAAACAGTAGGAATGCTCTCCACCATACATCGGTAGGAACTTTCCAGAATCTTTGGTGGCATACAAAATTTCCTCAAACTCTTAATGAAGAATAGCCACAGGTGTGCCTTCTTTGTGATGCATCAATGCTTTGGGCCCAAGGTAGGTCCTCTGAGAAGCTGATGTCAAGGGACTTCAAGTAGCTCACCCCTTTCACTGCTGCCCACTCACTGAGGACTGGTGTGTGTTCTCCTGACTTCCACTGCCTGAAGTCCACGAACAATTACACGGTCTTACTGAGTGCACCACTGTGACACCACTTGAGCAGCCAATCTATTTCACGCCTGTACATGGCTTCACCACCATCTGAGATTGGCAGAATTTATAGACGGAGTTTGGGCTGTGCTGACCACTCAGTTGTGAGTGTAGAGAGATTAGAGTAGTGGGCTAAGCACAGGTCCTTCAGAAGCACCAGAGTTGACTGTCAGTGAGGAGGAGATATTATTATTGATCTGTAGTGACTGTGGTCTCCTGATGGCGTTCAAAGTATATCAGAGCACATACATGTCGATATATAAAATTCTGAGATTCATTTTCTTGTGGGCATACACAGTAAATCCAAGAACCACGGCCGAATCAGTGAAAGGCCACACTAAACAGAATGGAAAAACAACCAATGTGCAACAAACTGTGTAAATACAAAATAAACATAATAATAATAATAATAATAATAATAATAATAATAATAATAATAATAAATACATAAACAATAAATATTGAGAGCATGGGATGAAGATACCTTGTAGGTGAGCCCAAGGGTGTGGGAATAGTTCAGTGATGGGACGAGTGAAGTTATCCCCATTGGTTCGAGGGCCTGATGGTTGAGGGGTAATGACTGTACCTGAACATGGTGGTGTGGGTCCTGAGGCTCCTATGGCTCCTTCCTGATGGCAGTAGTGAGAAGAGAACATGGACTGGATGATGAGGGTCCTTGACAATCGACATTGCTTTCCTGCCACTTTTCTGTGGATGACAGATCTGGCCTCCTCCGACACCAACAAGCAATGCTGAGGTTATGGAATTCAAGGTTGTGAATGAATGTCCAAAAATAACAAGCAAATACATCCTGGCATCTGGAATTACTGACAAGGACGATATTTATTATCCTACCTGCCCTTGAGAAGTAATGGTGAGCTAACTTCTCTGAGTTACTTGAAGTCACCTACAGAGTACAGCTGTGTAGGAAGTTCCAGCAACAATGAGGAACTGGAGGCACATCTCCAAGCGGGACTGCCAGCATCCTGAAGGCACTGACATTCCTATGTGCCTGCTGCTATTGTTTACTTATTGAGAACCAGCACAGAATGGGCCCTTCAAGCCGTGTAGCCCAGCGATGCCCCGATTTAAACCTAGCCTAATCACGGGACAATTTACAATGACCGGTTAGCCTACCAATCGGTACATCTTTGGTCTGTGAGAGGAAACCAGAGCATCTGGAGTAAAACCACCCAGTCACAGGGAGAATGTGCAGACTCTTTACAGACTTGAACCTGGGACAGTGGCACTGTGCTGATCTCTGCAATACCTTGATCTTTCTTGCTGGTAGAGATTAGGGGTCTGGAGATGTTCCTGGAGTATCCCACAGTGTAGATGGCACTACTGCTCCAAGAACACAGTGCTCCTTTATATAAAGGTCAGATGGGCTGCCCGTCAAGCACACTGCTTTGTTCGGGGTGGTGCTGAACCTGCTGAAAGTTGCTGGAGCCGTGTTCATCCAGTCAAGCGACTCGTTTGCATTCCTGACTTGCATTTTGTATATAGGGGAGAGGGCCAGCAGTGACAGGAGGTGAGTCCCTCTCACGTCTTGATATTTATTGCTTATTTCTTTATTATTATTATTTCTTCCTTTTTGTATTTGCACAGTTTGTTGTCTTATGCACAATAGTTAAATACTTGAAGTGAGAGTTGAGATCCATTCAGTGTGTGGTTCTCCCTCCACAAGACCAAGGCTGATCTGCAGTTTAACCTTTCTTGTCCACTTGGCTCTATCCAAAAGTTCCCCAGAGCTCCATATAGTGTTGCCAGGTGTGACCTCACCTGGGCTTTATAAAACTAAATGGCCCTTCCTCTGCTTTATGTTCTAGTTTTACAGCATGACTTTTTATTACCCCTTTGAGTTTTCATTGTAAATCTGGCTGCAATCCCCGATGAATTATTTACACTCATTTTATTTTTAATTTTATTAAGAGATACAGTGTGGAATAGGCCCTCCCGGCCCTTCGAGCCGCACTGCCCAGCAACCCCCCATTTAACCCTCGCCTAATCGGGGGACAATTTAGAATGGCCAATTAACCTACTGACCAGTACATCTTTGGACTGTGGGAGGAAACTGGAGCACTCGGAGGAAACACATGCACACACAGGAACATATAAACCTGCTCAATAGTACGCTGGAACTGAACTGTGAATTCCAATGCCTCAATCTCTAATAGAATCACACTAATAGCTATGCTAACCTACCATGGAGCCCCATCAAAACTATGATGAGTTTTAGTGCTTAGCTTATTATTAATTTCTCTAGAAAACCAGATGTATCCTCCACCCCTGTTTAGAAGATAATACTATTTTTAATTCCCTCGGCAAGAATGCTTGGGGAAGTAGTGGTAGCTGAGCACCCAAGCAGGGCAGGGAGAAATACTATGAAAATTCAGTATGAGTTTATCATTCCATGATTGCAACAGAATTCCTTACTTGCATGAAGCTCTGAGAAATGATCTTTTGTAATTAATGACTTATGGTAAATTGGGTGAACATTGCCAAATCAAAATAATGTGGAAATGATTTTATTTATAGAGTTTATGTGTGTTTATAATCTGAGAAGTAGTTCTCTTAAGAGAACTGCAACCACAGAACGGATTGGTGTAATAGTTCATGAGTGATTTATTGAAGTTAAGGAGGTTTTATTATGACATAGAAAGAGCAGAATGGTGCTGAAATAAATCGGAACTGGCCTGGAATGTCTCAGTTCTATGGTAAAGTTAAAATATGTTTGTACTGTTTTATTGTATCTGCTAACTTGTGCACATTTAATGATGACAGTCTTGTATAGCCTGTGGGAGAACAGTTGAACGTAAACCATCATTTGTATAACGTTTGACAGGATTGATATATGAGCGGGAACTGTGATGGGTAGGGTGAACTCGAACCGGGACTGCACTCTGCCTCGAATACGAGCTTGGCTCACTAATTTTACCCATATTTGGTCTTGAATAAAAAATTCTGCAATTATCAATTAACTCCACTTCCCTTATTAAACCTACGTTCAGTGAAATTGTGTGTTTCACCTCTCACCCAGTTTAAGCCATAAGCTGAAGCAGTGATACATCAACAGTGAATTTGCTGACACCACTTAACTCTGTCCTGAGGTTGAACATCAGAGTTACTTAATACACAACAAAAAATTTCAGATCAGTTTTAAAGCCTCTAATTGTATTTTCAACTTCTTGGATGATGGAGTGAAACCCCTAATTACAACCATTGGGTCTATGAGAAGTGATCATTCAACATAAACAGCCACGTGATTTGATTAGTAATTTTGCAGACGGCACAGAAATTAGCAGAGCTGTGGGTAGTGAGGAAGATTGTCAAAGGACACAGAATAGAGACCACCTGGGAAGAGAAATGGACTTCCATCTGGAGAAGTTTGAGGTGTTTGTGCTTTGGGAGGTCAAGTATATAAAAAAATGTATACTATGAATGTCGGAGAATGAAAATGGCAATAATAGTGGGCACGCTGGTAAAAACGGTGTGAGGATTACCTTGCCTTCAGTGACTGGGGCATTGAGTATAGAAGTTAGAAAGTCAATATGGCAGCTACTGTATCTGAATCTTTGGTTAGGTCACTTTGGTAATTGCACTGTGTGCAATTCTGCACCACAATATGTGGATCCTGGAACAACCTCCATAGCCGCCCGAGGACCTGACAGCAGACATCCTTTTAGAAGAATACGTTACTCAACTCAAGTGATCTCACTATTACCACTACTAATATAGGAAGGATGGATAAACCTGGGTTGATTCTCTGGAGTGCAAGAGGTTGAAGGGTAACCTGACAGTTTTTTTAAAAAACCGTGAGGTGTACAGATAGGGTAAATAGTTACTTTCCCACAGAGGAAATGCCAAATACAAGAGGTAAGGGGAAAGTGAAAAGGGATTAATGAGTTAAGTAATTTTTGCAGGTAGCACTCTGTGCCTAGAGTACACTAGCTGGGCTGGTGGTGGAAGCAGATGCAATAGCAACATTTAAAAAGCATTGTTTTGTTTTTCTTGGTTTTCTTTTTAATGCGTTTGATTAAATCAAGGATATCTGGGCACTGAAAAATTTAATATCTGAACCTTTAAATATTCACAGAATCAGAAATAAACCTTGGAGTTTTGTTTTATCTATAACTGCTGGAAAAACATGTGAAGGTTTGCTGTCAGTCCTGTGCTGGATTACCGGATTCCTTAGCCCATATAACGTATTAGAACCTAAGTATTGATTTTGTGTATATACAACACGGTCTTGTGTGTGCTCAAGTGATGATAATGGAAAATAGCAAGTGAGCTGTCTTCTGCTGGCTCAGTAAATGTTTCCAGGTATAGACTTGTTTCATGGCTGTTCATTTCCAGATTATCCATTTTAAGGGATTTGAGGCATATTGGGAAAACAACGGGAAGTGTCACTGAGGTAGGAGAGTGATGATGAGCAGCCGAATGGGCAAATGGCCTGCTCCATCCCATGCCTTATGTACACTGGGCAGACGCTCTTTGAGGAGGGAGGAATCAATCAGGAGCTTCAACTATTTACAGCTTCAGCCTGCTGCTGAGCTGCCGGTGCTGCCACCATTCTTATCTGTCATTGTGTCTGTGACCTGCTCTGTGGCTCCATTTCCAGGTAAACCCGTTGTCTGGTATGTCTGGAATGTTTGACAAAGGGTGACAGCATTAACGCGTGCCACAGAATTTACGAGTCATGAAAGTTAGGTTTAAAAGTTCAAGATTGTTTTTGGTTTAGTATTTCTGTGCAGATCAAAAAGCCCTTTTCATAGAGATTTTTTAAAAATTGAATAAAGGACAATGTAGTCTACCTTTTAGGCAAGGAGGAAGGAATGCTCTTAATTAAAATGCATTCAATATTGATACAATTACTCTGGTCTCAATTTCAATCTGAGCTTTTAAATGGATATAGAACCTGTGCTACCAAATCTGCTTGTGATTTATTGGATTTATTGCTACTGAACACACTTCTGTGGACAGATTAAGGTTAGCTTAGTTCTCTAGAAACCACAATGTAGCCAATCAAGCAGTCAGCTGCATTTTCGTTATCAAAACTCTGCATGTCTATCATCTGGAAGAAATTTATTTAATTATAAGTTACTTGAACTTCTGTAGTGTTTAAGGTTAGCAAAACAACCAGTTAGATATCTGGGGCGGCCTTAACCAATCACCTGCACGAGTTAAGCACTTCACATCTCAGGATTTGAAATCTTTGGTACAGAGAATGATGTTCAGTTTGTGACTTTGTCACCTTTCTTTTACCTAAAGGTTAATGAGTGTTGTAATAAACTGATGTTAGCCCTACACAGAAAGCTACTGGCAGGAGACTCCAGATCTTCATTTGATCGTCCGTGGAGTCTAACCGATTCAGATTCAGATTTATTTGTCATACGTAATCAAAGCATAGAGTGAGATGTGTCATTTCTATTAACAGGCAACACACACAAAAGCATGCTGGGGGCTGCCCACAAGTGTCACCACATGTTCAGGCGCCAACGTAGCGTGCCCACGGTGTTCAGTGGAGCAACACGGAACACAACAGGACAGAGCATATCATGCAAGAAAGCAACAACGGTGAAACACATCCCGTGCCTGCCTAGAGTAGACACATACATGGTCCTCTAGCCCCAGGACAGGCCGTCCTCTTTGGCCTCCAGCAGACTGGATGCTCACTTAGAGACAGTTTGTAGCCTTGTTTTACTTCCTTTTCTCCCCCAGTGTAGATGTGAACGGTGAAATTGCAGCTGACAGAGGCACTGCCAAAGGAATATTTGGAGCTGGTTCCTTCTACATTTGAATGGTTGATGTTCAGGAAAGACAAGGGAGCCAGAGTGACATTTTTGATGTGGTTTATTAAAAAAGATAGAAAAGAACTTAAGAAAGGAATTTGAAGAATCAAGAAGGGCCAAGAACGGTCCTTGGCAAATTGGATTAAAGAAAATTTTAAGGTATTTTATACAAACATCAAGAGCAAGAGGATAACTAGGGAGAGGGCAGGACCAGTTAATGACAAAGGAAGGAACATGTGCTTGGAGGTGGAGGATGTGGGTGAGGCCTTAAATCAGTACCTTGTATTGGTATTTACCAAGGTCAAGGGCGTGGAGGATAGTGAGATCAGTGTGGAATGTGCTAATATACTAGGGCATTTTAAGACAAAGTTTTGGGTCTCTTGATGAACATTAAGGTGGATAGGAACCCAGGGCCTGCTGGGATATACCCATGTTATTGAGAGAGACAAGAGATGAGATTGCTGGGGCTTGACCAAGATCTTGGTGTCTGCTGTACCAATGGGTGAGGTCCCTAAGGATTGGTGAGTGGCTAACGTGCTGTTCTTCAAGAAGGGAAACAGGGATAATCCTGGAAACCATAGACCCGCGAGTCTCACGTCATCGGGTGGAAACCTATTGGAGGTTTAAGGCCATTTGGAAAACCATGGCCTAATTAGGGGCATTCAGTATGGTTTTGTATGGGGCAAGTCATGTCTTACTAGCTGAGTTTTTCGTGGAGGTGATGAAGATGATTGATGAAGGTAAAGCTGACAATGTTCTCTTGAAACTCTCATGCGTTAGTGTTTGACTTGAACTACGTCAATGAGAGTCCCCTTTGACTGACAATGAGAGCAGTGCCAATCGCTCACATGGTCACACCATATAGTATACCATCCGGGAATCGATGTGATATAGGGGCAAGTGTACTGTGTGTCTCATGGTTCTAAGTTGCACGTTGATCAGAATGTGCTCCCTGCTAGTGCTTGTATAAGAGCAGCGACTGTACTGAATTAGCAAGAAGCAACACGCTGTTCAAAAGGTTCGGTCTATGTAGGATGGTTCTACTCAATTGGGATTGGAGGGAGTGGGAGGTCACTGCAGAACTTCACTTCCCTGGTCAGATTGTTAGAGCAACATTTTTCTATCGAGAATGCAGAAGCCATGGGGTGTAAACCTCAGGATCTCTGCTGACACCTAGCGTCTCACGCCATGCGAGATGCAAGGTGTCTTCATCTTGCAGATGCCATGTTGCACGATGACTGCCATGTGACAGCTATATCCGCCAAACACATTGAGTCTTGTTATGTTGAAGCTGTATAAGACACTGGTGAGGCCACATTTGGAGTATTCGCTCTAGTTCTGCTCACCTATTTACAGGACAGATATCATTAAGCTTGAAAGAGTCCAGAGAAAATTTACAAAGCTTTCTGAGACATGAACCTGGGCTGTAGGGAAAGACTACAGTCAGAATCAGGTTTATTATTACTGACATATTGTACACTCAGTGTACGCTTTGTTAGGTACACCTGCTCAATAATACATCTGAGGCAACAAAATAGTCGGCGGGAGTACAGAAACAGATGGAATCCCGGGCGCTGACATTCAGCTGATTATTTATGTAACAGTTTTTCCCCCAAGCTATCGAACTACCAACCTACTGACCTCTGCTGTGCCTATTGCCTTGTTTATTATTTATTGTAATGCCTGCACTGTTCTGTGTACTTTATGCAGTCCTGGGTAGGTCTGTAGTTCAGTGTAGTTTTTGTATTGTTTCATGTAACACCATGGTCCTGAAAAACGTTGTCTCATTTTTACTGTGTACTGTACCAGCAGTTATGGTCGAAATGACAATAAACTTGACTTGACTTGAAAAACTTAATCAGCCAATTGTATAGCAGCAACTTAATGCATAAAGGCATGGAGACAGACATGGTCTAGCGGTTCAGTTGTTGTTCGGACCAGACATCAGAATGGAGAAGAAATCTGATCTAAGTGACTTTGACCATGGAATGGTTGCTGGTTTGAGTATTTCAGAAACTGCTGATCTCCTGGGATTTTCACACTCAACGTTCTCTGGAGTTTATAGAGAATGGTGCAAAAAACTAAAAACATCATGAGCGGCAGTACTGTGGGTGAAAATGTTTTGTTAGTGAAAGGAACAAGAGAAAACCTGCAGATGCAGGGAGGCCAAGCAACACACTCAAAATGCTGGAGGTCTGTGACTAGTGATGTTCTGCAGGGATCTGTACTAGCACCTCTGCTGCCTGTGATTCCAAGTCAAGTCAAGTTTATTGTCATTTCGACCATAAACTGCTGGTACAGTACACAGTAAAAATGAAACAACGTTCCTCCAGGACCCTGGTGCTACATGAAACACAAAACTAGACTATGTGAGAGAGCACAAGGCTACCCTAGACTACATAAAACACCATAAAAACTGCACTAGACTACAGACCTGCACGGGACTACATAAAGTACACAAAACAGTGCAGGGCAGTACAACAATTAATAAGACAATAGGCACAGTAGAGGATAAATTACAATATAATAATAAATGATGTAGATGTCAGTCTAGACTCTGGGTATTGAGGAGTCTGATGGCTTGGGGGAAGAAACTGTTTCACAGTCTGGTTGTGAGAACCCAAGTGCTTTGGTACCTTTTGCCAGATGGCAGGACGGAGAAGAGTTTGTGTGAGTGGTGTGTGGGTTCCTTCACAATGCTGTTAGCTTTGTGGGTGCAGCATGTGATGTAAATGTCTGTAATAGTGGGAAGAGAGACTCCGATGATCTTCTCAGCTGACCTCACTATCCGCTACAGGGTTTTGCGATCTGAGACGGTGCAATTCCTGAACCAGGCAGTGATGCAGCTGCTCAGGATGCTCTCAATACATCCTCTGTAGAATATGGTGAGGATGGAGGGTGGGATTTTTCTCAGCCTTCGCAAAAAGTAGAGACGCTGTTGGGCTTTCTTTGCTATGGAGCTGGTGTTGAGGGACCAGGTGAGATTCTCCGTCAGGTGAACACCAAAAAATTTGGTGCTCTTTACGATCTCTACCGAGGAGCCGTCAATGTTCAGTGGGGAGTGGTCGCTCCGTGTCCTCCTGAAGTTAACAACCATCTCTTTTGTTTTTCTCACATTCAGAGACAGGTTGAAACATCTTACACCCCCCAAACCAGAATCAAGGGCTTCTCTGTCAATCTTGAATTTTCTCAGCACACTTGTGTAGTTCTTGTGCATCAATTGTGAGACCACAGTAAGTGATACTTGTTTTAAAGAATTCACTCTTGTGTCATGCTCTGAGCCATAATTTTCTAATCTTTTTAACACTGTATTGAGATTCTCGAGGTGTTCCTTGTCATCCTTACTGATAACAATGATGTCTTCCAGGTAACACTGTGTGCCTGGGCAACCTTGCAGCACGTAGTCCATAGCTTTCTGCCAGATGCTATGCCAAAAATAAGCCTATTAAGTCAATGACACCCTTTGAGTGTTTATGGTGAGAAACATTTTGGATTCTTTTTCCATCTCCATCTGTAGTTAGGCCTCAGCTAAGGCCACTCTGGTGAACCTTTTCTCTCCAGAAAGGCTTGAGAAGATATCCTTTGTCCGAGGCTGAGGGTATTGATCTACTTTCAGTACTGGGTTGATGGTGACCTTAAAATCACCACAGATCCTGACTGATCTTTCTTGGCTACTGGGACCATTGATGTTGCCCATGTAGTCCACTCATCCATGGAAGTAATTCTTTCAACCTCCATGTGATCTGCAGTAGATCCCTGCTTTGTTATGATGTATGATATGAGGAACAAGATGGGCTTTGTAAAACCTGAGTATGGCATTTTCATTAAACACTATTTACCCTCGATATGTTTGAGTTTTCCAATGCTATCCTTGAACACTGCTGTAGCATCATCCAGTACCTTTCTTAATTTGCTTTCAGTTGACTTTATTGCAGGGGATGTGGCATGCAAATAGTGGATGGATCTCCAATCGAGTTGCAGTTATCTCAGCCAATCATGGCCACACAATGCTGACTCCCTTGTTTTCACTATGCACAAGCCTTGTGTGTTGTGTTGGATATTTCACTGTTATCAATGTCATTCCCACAGGAGTTACCTTTTCTCCAGTGTAAGTTGTTAGTTGAAAATCTTCAGGCTTAGGTTCAGTATCCTTGAGATGCCATTCAAACTCATTTTGTGGAATGACTGAAACAGTTAAACCGGTGTCCAATTCTGATGCAAGCAATATTGTGTGTCTATTGTTTTTACACTGTAAATCTCAAGTCTACTCAGTCCCGCATCACTCTCATCATTTTCAGTGTTTTCATCAACAGCATACATATTAGTTCTCTTTTAAAAACTGCAACTTGACTTTATCTTCTTCCCTTCTCTTTTCATTTATTTTTATCTACTCTTTGTATGTGTCCTACTATGATGCATTTGTTTTTAGTTTCGTCTTTAAATCTGCATTGGCATGGTGTATGTGAGCTTCTGATGCAATAGTAGCACAATTTGTTCAGCCAGGCATGTTTCTGCTCAGACTTTGCAATTCTGTACATGCTCACTTTCTTTCCTAACTCATTTGTGTCTCTGGCTGCTGTTTCCATTGATGCTGTGATTTCAACTGCTCTTTTAAATGTGAGTTGTGCTTCAATTAGGAGCCATTTTTCAAAATGCGTTCTTGTAAGATTCTTCAGCCTAAATGATCTCTCAGCGCATTATTAAGCCCATCACTGAACTGACAATGTTTGGGCAATTCCATAAGCTGAAATGGACTAACTTCATTTTGAGGTAGAGTTCATGGGCTCATTGTCCCTTCAGAAATCTGATGGCAGAGGGGAAGAAGCTGCAATTGCATTATTGAGTGTGTGCCTTCAGGCTCCTGTAACTTCTCCCTAATGCATGGTAGCAACGAGAAGGTGCAGGTCCTGGATGATAAGAGGGATGCCGCTTTTTTGAGGCATTGCTCCTTGAAGATGTCCAGGATGCTAGATAGTATGCATGATGGAGCTGAATGAATTCACAACTTTCTGCAGCTTTTTTCGATCCTGTGCAGAGACACACCCCGCCCCTAATACCAGATGCTGATGCAGCCAGTTATTACACACTTCTTGATACATCTGTAATATTTGTGAGTGTCTTTGCTGACATACCAAATCTCTTCCAGTTCCTGATGAAATATAGCTGCTGTCGTGCCTTCTTTGAAACTGCATCAATATGTTAGGTCCAGGACAGATCCTCGGAGATACTGACACCCAGGAACTTGAAATTGCTCACTCCTTCCACTTCTGATCCCTGTTTGAAAACTAGCACGTGTTCCCTTGAATTTTGAAGCCCGCAATCAGTTTTTTGTTTTTACTGATGTTGAGTATAAGGTGTTGCTCAACCAATTGATGTATCATGCTGCTGTGTACCTTCTTGTCACCATCTGAAATTCTGCCAGCTATAGCCATGTCATCAGCAAATTTACAGATGGCATTTCAGCCAAGCCTAGCCACACGGGCATGGATGTATAGAGAGTAGAGTAGTGGGCTAAGTGAACATCCTTGGCTGAATAAAGGAAAAAGAAATGTCTGCGTTTCACAGCGAGAGGGGAGACATAACAAACAACTCATTGCTTTATGATGTTAAAAGTCCATTGTGTCACTTTTTCCGAGCTCTGTGCCCAAAGATCTCGGGTCTCTGGTCATGTAGCCAGAGATCTTTCGGCTCCCACGATACATCAACTTCCTGCCGGGACACCGACCTTCGATTCACCTGTCTCCAGAGCCGTGAGATCCTGGTCCTCCAAAAGCAAGCTGAACTCTTAGGCCTCATCATTGGCATGTCGAATAATGGCTGGTCATGAAGTCCTGTGAGCTGGTTCTATTCCTGCAAAGAACTGAAGTCAGCCTGTAATTCCAGGACAGGGTCTTCAAAAGAACCCTGAAAGGGAAAAACAGAGATATTAAAGATGGAAGTAGAGCTGTTTCCAAAGATGCAAGCAAAGGAGTCGCTGTCTAGAGCCATCATAACTAAGATCAGTGATATTAAACCTGATTCTGATTCTGGTTCTCCTGGAATATTTTTTGAAGATTCAACAGTAAATACAAAGCAGATTGGATTAAACCATGCCCACACTGTCATGCTTTAATGAGTTCAGCAACTTGTGTAAGCCATCTATAGAGTTACATGAACCTTAGATGGTAAATGCCGGAATGGATGTGAAAGAAGTGGACTTGCAGTGTTGAAGCAGGCCTTCTTGCCCCATTGTGTTCCCTTAGAAATATTACCAGCATCCTGAATGTAATGACAAGAGGTTATTCATTTCCTACAGCCTGTTTTTGGAAAAAAGGAGACAGAATTTATCACCGGTCCCTTTGAGTCTTGGAAATAGCTGCCTCTATTTGTATACAATATTAAACAAAGGTCTCCATTTGGTCTCACATGTAAGAATTCTCTGTAGCTCTTACACTTTATTCTGCATTATTCTGCATTATTGTTTTACCTTTTTCTCCCTTTGGTACACTGTGTAATGATCTGATCTGTATGAACAATAAGTGTTCCATTGTATCTCAGTACCTGCGACAATAATAAACCAATACTAAAAGACTGCTTATTCAGAAAAGAATGTGTGAGCTCTCTTGGTGTTCTGACCAATATTTTGGTTTTCTCGACATCTGCAGGAAGGGGATTACCAGGTGATTATCACGTTACCTGTGACGGAATTGTGACTGCTTCGGATTCGTTGGCATTGGCAAACACTCAAGACCATGTGACTAGTCTTTGAGTGCTACTTGCATCAGCCTTAAAAACAGAACATCCTCTGTGACTGAGCAACAGTTGCATCATAAATTTCCAATGGCTCAGCATGAGACTTTAGGGTGTTAATGGAAAAAAAAGGAACACTTTGTCTATGTTAATCAAGGAACACCACTGCCTTCGGGAATCTCCATATGCCTTTCCTAATTTTATAAACCAAGAGTCAAGGAGCCATAGAAAACTGCACCACAGAAGCAGGATCCTCAGCCCATTTAGTCCAGCCAAACCATTTAAACTGCCCAGTCCCATCGACCTGCACCGGGACCATAGCCCTCCATTCCTCTCCCATCCATGTACCTATCTAAACTTCTACTAAACATTGAAATCGAAATTGCATGTACCACTTGTGCTGGCATTTTGTTGCACACTCTCACAACCCTCTGGGTGAAGAAGTTTCCCCGTAAACATTTCACCTTTCACCCTTAACCCATGACCTCTAGTTGTAGTCCCACCCAACCTCAGTGAAGAAAACCTGCTTGCATGTACAGAATCTGTACCCCACATAATTTTGTACAGCTCTATCAAATCTCTCAGTCTTTTACATTCCAGTTCTAACCTGTTCAATCTTTCCTTCTAACAGCTCCTCCAGTCCCAGCAACATCCTTGTAAATTTTCTCTGTACTCTTTCAATCATTCTCTTTCTGGTCGCCTCACTATGGGAAGGATGTGGAAGCCATAGAAAGGGTGCAGAGGAGATTTACAAGGATGTTGCCTGGATTGGGGAGCATGCCTTATGAGAATAGATTGAGTGAAATTGGCCTTTTCTCCTTGGAGTGACAGAGGATGAGAGGTGACCTGATAGAAGTGTATAAGATGATGAGAGGCATTGATCATGTGGATAGTCAGAGGCTTTTTCCCAGGGCTGAAATGGTTGCCACAAGAGGACCTAGGTTTAAAGTGCTGGGGAGTAGGTACAGAGGAGATGTCAGGGGTATGTTTTTTACTCAGAGAGTGGTGAGTGCATGGAATGGGTTGCCAGCAGAGGTGGTGGAGGTGGATACAATAGGGTCTTTTAAGAGACTTTTAGATAGGTACATGGAGCCTAGAAAAATAGAGGGCTATGGGTAAGCCTAGTAATTTCTAAGGTAGGGACATGTTCAGCACAGTATTGTGGGCTGAAGGGCCTGCATTGTGCTGTAGGTTTTCTATGTTTCATTCCCATAGGTAGGTGATCAAAATTACACACAGTTCTTCAAATTAGATCTCACCAACGTCTTATACAAATTCCCTCAACTTCTGCTGCTCCAGAGAAAACACTCCAAGTTTGTGCAACCTCTCCTCATAGTACATGCTCTTTAATTTAGGCCACATCTTGATAAACCCTTCTGTGCCCTGTCCAAAGCCTCCACATTCATCGCCCAAGGGGGTAACCACACCTGAATGCTATCAGCAAGATGCAGCATAACCAGAGTTTTATTGGGCTGCATCATAAATCCGGACTCTTAGTCTATTAGTCTATTAGGCTGCATCATAAATCCGGACTCTTAGTCTATTAGTCTATTAGGCTGCATCATAAATCCGGACTATTAGTCAGTGCCTTGACTAATAAACATAACTGTAACTCGCTTCTACTGTAAGAGTAAATCTAGAGAAAATCTGCAGATGCTGGAAATTCCAAGCAACACACACACAAAATGCTGGAGGAAGTCAGCAGGCCAGGCAGCATCTAAGGAAAAGAGTAAACAGTTGATGTTTTGGGCTTCATCAGGACTGGAAATAAAAGATGAGTAGTCAGAGCAAGAAGGTGGAGGGAGGTGAGGAAGAAGGTGGAGGTGATAGGTGAAACCGGGAGAGGGGTAGGGGTGAAGTAAAGAGCTGGGAAGCTGATAGGTGAAAGAGATAAAGGGCTGGAGGAGGGAGAATCTGATAGGAGAGGGTAGATGGCCATGGAAGAAAGGGAACGGGGAGGAACACCAGAGGGAGGTGATGGGCAGGTAAGGAGACAAGGTGAGAGAGGGAAACTGGAATGGGAATGGTGGGGGGGGGGGGGGGAAACAATTACCATAAATTTGAGAAATCGATGTTCATGCCATCAGGTTGGAGGCTACCCAGATGGAATATAAGGTGTTGCTCTTCCATTGTGAGTGTGGACTCATCGCGGCAGTAGCGGAGGCCATGGGTTGACATGTTGGAATGGGAATGGGAAGTAGAATTGAAGTTGGTGGCCACCTGGAGATCCCACTTTTTCCGGCGGATGGAGTGTAGGTGCTTGGCAAAGCAGTCTCCCAATCTATGTTGAGTCTCTGCGATATCAGGACACATCGGGAGCACCGGATACAGTAGGTGACCCCAACAGACTAACAGGTGAAGTGTCACCTCGTCTGGAAGGACCATTTGGGGCCCTGAATAGTAGTGAGGGAGGTGGTTTAGGGGAGGTATGGCACTTGGTCCGCTTGCATGGGCAAGTACCAGGAGGGAGATCAGTGGGGAGGGATGAATGGAAAAGTGAGTCACACAGGGAGTGATTCCTGCTGAAAACAAAGTTGGGAGGGGGAGGGAAAGAAGTACTTGGTGGTAAGATCCTGTTAGAGATGGTGGAAGATACAAAGAATTATGTGCTGGACGCAGAGGCTGATGAGGTGGTAGGTGAGGACAAGAGGAACCCTATCGCTGGTGGGGTGAATTGGGTGAGAGAAGATGAGCATGAAGTGGAAGAGATGCGGTTGAGGGTAATGTTGATGGTGGAGGAAGGAAAGCCCCTTTCTTTGAAAAAGGAGGACATCTCATTAGTTCTGGAATGAAAAGCCTCATCCTGAGAGCAGATGCGGCCAAGACGGAGGAATTGAGAGAAGGGGATGGTATTTTTACAAGTGACATGGTGGGAAGAGGTATAGTCCAGGTAGTTGTGAGAATCAGTGGGTTTGTAAAAGATATCTGTAGATAAACTGTCTCTCTCTACATATACATACATATATATATGTATACATACATATATACACACACACACACACACACACATATACAGAATACACACATATAGATATATACATATATATATTAACACACACATACAGTCTATTTATATATATATCGAGAGAGGGAGAGAGAGATTGAGAAATTCAGAAAGGGGAGGGAGGTGTTAGAAAAGGACGAGGGAAATTTGAGGATGGGTGGAACCTGGAGGCAAAGTTGATGAAGTCTACTAGCTCAGCATGGGTGTAGGATACAGGAACTGTAAGAGTTCCTTCACTAAGACACCTGCAGTGGTTCAGAATGGGGGCTTCTCTACACCTCAGGGACAATTTGGGATGAATAATAAATGCTGCCCTTTCAGTTTACTCACTTTTGATTGCTTTTTTTCAAGCACAATGTATTGAAGTCTCTGTTGTCTAACAAAATTAAGCCTATTTCACTGCATAGTAATGAGCTCCAGTAAATCTGTACTGCTGATGTAGTATAGTCTGATGGGCACAATGAATACCTCAAGCTCATTACTTGACTCATCTGTACAACTCTTTAAGCATCAGTTGCCTAGTGTCCTGGGGATGATAGAGCTGTATGAAATGATAAGAGGCATATATAGAATTGATCATACAGCAGGTTAAAAGGTCAGCACATTGTGGGCCAAAGGGCCTGTACTGTGCTGTAATGTTCTATGATCTGAAGAAGGGTCTTGATCTGAAATGTCATTTCCATGGATGCTGCCTGACCTGCTGAGTTCCTTGAGCTTTTTGTTTATGTTGCTTTGGATTTCCGGCATCTGCAGAATTTCTGTTTGCCTTCTGTGTTCAAACATAAAATCTGTGCACACACGGAGTTTCATTTAGATAAATGCATTTTGGGCAGGCAAATCAGAGTGGGATTTTCAGTGTGAATGATAGGGTTTTGGGGAGTGGTGTAGAACACACAAACGTAGGAGCGCAAGCACATGGTTCTCTGAATGTGGCATCAAAGATAGACAAGGTGGTGAAGAAGGATTTTGGTACACTAGCCATAAGTCAGGACATTATGTATAGAAGATGGAATTTTATGTTGCAGTCGTACAAGATATCGGTGAATCTACATTTGAACTATTATGTCCAGTCTTAGTGACCCTGCTGTGGGAAAGATGCTGTTATGCTGGAAAATGCAGAAGAGATTTATAATGATGTGGCTGGGATTTGAGGCATTGAGTTATAGTGAGTAAGTTGGAACCTTTTCACTGGAGAATGGGAGAATGAAGGGTGATGGTGAATCAGTGATAAGGAAGGAAAATGAAATGAAGGCATACATTTCGAGAGCTCTGCAATATAAAAACAAGGATGTAATGTCAAGGCTTTATTAGGGATTGGTTAGACTGCACTTGGAATATTGTGAGTAATTTTGGGTTTCCGATATAAAAGGGATGTGCTGATAGAGGAGAAGGTCCAGAGATTGATCCCAGGAATGAAACGGTTAATGTATGAGCAGTGTTTGGTGGCTCTGAGTCTGTTCTTGCTGAGGTTTAGATGAATCAGGGGATTTCATTGAAATCTTTTGAATAGTGATAGGTCTAGATAGAGTGGACATGAAGAGGATGTTTCCAATAGAAGGAGCCTAGGACCAGATGTCACAGCTTCCGAATACAAGGTGAAAAGAGATGAGGAGGAATTCCTTTAGTCAGAGGGTGGTGAATCTGTGAAATTCATTTCCACCGATGGCTGTGGAGGCCAGGCGATTGTGTACATTTAACACGGAGGCTGTTGGGCTCTTGGGTATTAAGGGCACCGAGGGTTACAGGATGAAGATAGAAGAATGGGGTTGAGAGGGTGACTAACTCCACCATTACAGAATGGTGTAACACACAGGATGCACCAAATGGCCGAATCCAGCTCTTACGTCTTCTGGTCCTGTGGTTATAGAGGTGATGTTATAGCATACTGCTCCATGCTCCAGATCTCGCTGCACCTCTGGCTATCCTCTTTCAGTGTAGCAATGGCATTAACATCTGGCATATTAGATTATATGGAAAATTGCCCAGGCAAATCCTCACCACAAAAAAATTTACCAGGTTTGTTTCACCAACACCTCATCAATCCAATCTCGGCCACTGGCAAAGCAATGGAAGTTGTCATCAGCAGTCCTCTCCAGGGGAACTAATTCACCAATCACCTGCTTGGCCAGAGCCAGTTTGTGCTGAGCTGTGAATGCTCAGTCCCAGAGCCCAGAACAGTCTCGGTCCAGGAAGCTGGAACCCAGAGGGGCACTGCCATTTATCAAGGCAGTGGTAGACTGCGTAATGTCAAGGGGGAAGGCATTCCAATGATTGTAGTCACACCTGTTGCAATTCTACATCGCCATCAGAGAGAGCATCCTCACATCAGACATTGCTGTCTGGATTGGTGCAGCTTCCTTTCACAATATGTGAAAACTACAGCAGGAACTGTCAGGGTCAGCAGAGAAGGTCACTGGCTGCAGGCTACCATCAGTGCAGGATCTGTGTGTGTCCAGCAAAAAGAAGCAGGCAGGCAGCATTATTGCAGACACTACCCAGCCTGCACCAGCCTTTTCCAAAAGCTCTTTTCTTGAATGTGCAAAAGGTACAGAAACTTCACAGCATTTTAAAGGTTTCTTCTCCCAGGTAATTAATCTGATCAACTCTAGTTAGCCCCCTCACACCCCTCTCTCTAGTACCTCAGACTTTGCACTGCACTGTAAATACTTTAATCTATTTTTTATAATTCTGTTTACATTGTAAATATATGCTCGTATTTATGTATTTATACACATTTTATTCTGTATCTGTACTTAGGAATATTAAGAATGTTTGGACAGTGTTCACTCCCCCTTCACAATTCTTCAACAGCTGGAGCAACCCCTGCCTGTGTGCACCAAGACCTGAACAGCATTCAGACATGGGCTGATAAGCGATGAAGTTCCAGGGATATAACCACCCCCAACACGAGGCACTCCAATCACCTACCCTTAGCCTTCAATTCAATTGCTCATTCCCCACATCAAAACCCCTTCGGGTGCCAGCCCAGGGAATAGTACTTCTAAAACATCATCACCTGGGTGTAGCTGGTAGCAAAAACCCAATTCAAGCCAATCAATTATTAATGGATTAGTTACTGCATCTAAGAGCAAGGGAGCCACAGAGATAAAAAGGCTATAAATGGCACAGGTGATGTATGGCGATGGTTTTCAGGCAGCTCACAAAACTACTAGATATACATCTTCTGAGCTGTAAAAGTTTATTGTATTTCTTTATTTTCCTGTAAATTTCTGCAGGAAAACAAATCTCAGGGTAGAATATGGTGACATAAACATTCATTGATAATAAATCTACTTTGACAGGTCAGAGATTCTGTCCTGACATCCGAAGATCTTTCCTCCATCTAGAAGTCAGGAACGTGGTGTCACCCTAAACATTCATTCCATCCGCCAGTGTGTGTACCACGTACACAATGCACTGTGTTTAGTCACCCAGAGAATTCTAACGTCACCTTTCAAACCCATGAGCTAGAATTGGAATTGGTCTATAAGTACACAAACCATCCTTACAGGTCATCTCAAAATAAGTGCATTGAAGGAAAAGCAGTAACGGAATGCAGAATAACATGTTGCAGTTACCCATAAAGTGCAATGCAAGTAGACATGAAGGTGCAAGTGCTATGATAAGTTCAAGTTCATGTCTAATTGTCATTCAACCGTACATGAATATCCATGAATAGCCAATGAAAGAGCGTTGCTCTGGAGCCAAGGTGCAAAACACAATACCAACAGTCACACACAACACAAGGTATGTGTAGCACATGTATTATATAGCAGGAAAATCCAGTCACACAAAAAAAATTGTCTTAAATCCCTGAGTCCATGAATGTTGCAGCAGTCTGCAGTCGAACACAATGCAACTTGTCTTGTGCTGAGCAAATCCTGGGGTTAGTCGTATGGACTCCAGCATGGGTGCCATGCCACATTGCCTCCAGCACTCTGGTGGAGCATTGAACTCTGACACCTTTCCCTGGGTGGCTGCCAACAGGAGACCGAGCCCTTGCTACATGTGAGAGCACTCAGCTGTCCTGCAATCGGCCCCGCCGCTTGCCAATGAGTCAGTGAATTGGACTGGCGATATTCCACACCACCAATGGCCAGTAGGGTCTCACGATCACAAGGAAAATGACTAAGACGATCACTGGCTATTAGACTGCACACCTCCTTCACGCACGGATGCTGTTCTGTCTCGAGCAACATCATGATCCGTGCCAAGCTGAGCTCCTTCACTAATGAGCCACTCATTGATGGGGTAGACCTGCGATACTTTAAGCTCTTAATGTCCAGCAGGGTCTTGTGATCATAAAATACGTTTAAAAAAGGCAATAACACTTTTGTTGACCTCCTAGAAGCGCACTGCACCCAAGCCATCTTACTGAAAGTCAAGTGTTCAGAGTTTATCTTTAATGTATTAAAGACATCTTTAAGTTTTAGGTCAAGAGTTCATCTTTAACATGCAAGTGGGGTACTCAAGAGCTTTGTGACCCTGGGATAAAGGCTGTCCTTGAGTGTGGTAGTAGTCCATGAGGGGAGAGAAGGGAGGCTGGTTTCTGTGATGTGCTAAGCTCAGTCCACAACTCTCTGCCATTCCTTGTGGTCACTTGCAGAGCAGTTGCCTTAACAAGCCATAATGCATCCAGGTACAATGCTCAGAGTCATGCATCTACTATCAAGACAGAGAAGGCCAGCAGGCACAGGGAAGCACTACCACCTATGGACCTTCCAAGTGCAAGGTCTGATCTTCTCTTATATAACAGTAAAACTAACCAGTCTTGAAAGAACAATGCATTCCTAAATATCTTCTTAATGGTCACAAAAATTGTATGGGGAAGCATGTAGAAAATATTGCAGATCCATGAACATTGCAAAAAGTGATTGTTTAACCTCACCCCACTCACCCACCACGGAGTGTTTATGTTGAGTAATTCTTGCCTGGATCATTGAAAGAAGTAACTGACCCCTAACAGAGTAATCTGACATTCTGCTGCACTATCTTGCATGGCTGTTGGCTGTCTTCTGTCACCTTGACCTCCACAAGCTTAGGCATTCAGCTGCAAGAAAGCTAGTTACAGGAAGAGGAAAAAAAAAGTATTTCTCAGTAAGACATTAATCTGACTGTTTGCCAAAGGGGTAATCTCCTCCAAGCTGCTTCCCAGCAGTCTAATTATTGATAGCTAAATAGCTAGCCCTGCACACATGCACAGGCTAAGCTACAGTTTTACAATTATCTGAAGGCTCCTACTCCCTGCCCTGCACAATTCAAGTCACCCCATGCAAATCCAACATGTTTCTGGAGACCTGTTTCTGTGGTGACGACCTGAACTCACTCTGGAGACGGACCGTCGCTGAGGTCGTGGGATGTTTGGCATGCCTCCAGGAGGCGGTGCGTTTGTTTCAGGCCAACATATTCGTGTTTGTTGCTCCTTAAATGCTCAGTATCCTCAACGCGGGTAATACTTAAGAAGGCCTCAGAGACATTGGTTAGTTTGCAAACCAAAAGGTTCAAAAGCAACTGTTGTTAGACTAAGGTTAAAGAGATAAAAACCTATTTCTTATTGAAGATTGCATGAAATGCTTCCAGTAACAAGGCAAAATGGTAACAGATGTATTCTGAATATTTGCCCTGGAGATGTTAGGTATTTTTAATAAAGTTGGATGGGTCAGATTTTCAGATGTGGGCCGTCACCAGGTTACGCAAGGGTTCCATTCTGAAGAACTGCCTGTAAATCAGCTTTCCCCCAATCAGAAATGAGCATCAATTAATACCAAAAGTTATTTATTGTTTTCCTCCGTGCTGTTACAACGGCACAGGATCAGAATGGCAAGTTTTGATAGCCTGAAGTATCACTGAGTGTTATATTGTTGGATGAAGTATTTTGCAAGGGTCACAATGGAAGAAACCGCCTTGTCAGTTTCCGGAGTAAATCTCTTAAGTAGCCTCCCACTGAAAACCAGCAGCTGTACTCTTAATAAACTGCATATTTGTTTGATTACTGCGAGGATGTTACATGTAAACATTTGTTCTTTTTTGTTTGAAGACGATTTTCCTGTAGCTAATCTTTCTTTTTTGATAAATGCTTCGACAATTTATGGGAGAATTTGAATAAGGTCAGATTTAAGTCTGTAAGTCATCATGGGGAGCCCCTGTACTGAGTGTCAAGTTCAATAACTGAAATATGCGCTCGGTCCAAGTGCAAAAATTAACACCGGCATAAAGTAACATTTCAAACTGAGAACTATAAAGTAAGTTATTCCTTTTTTGGTATTACAGACACAGTCTACCTTTTTATGATTTTGAATCTTATTGTTTACCTACGCTGCACTTTCTCTGTAACTGTTACACTTTATTCTGCATTATTGTTTTACCTTGTTCCACCTCAATGTACTGTGTAATGTACTGTATGCTGGTACATGTGACAATAATAAACCATTTCTAGTTCCAGTACACTAAGGGTCAGTAATCCATTCCTTTAATACCTCCCTCTCTAATAGACAATAGATAATAGACAGTAGGTGCAGGAGCAGGCCATTCGGCCCTTTGAGCCAGCACCACCATTCACTGTGATCATGGCTGATCATCCACAATCAGTAACCCAACCTGCCTTCTCCCCATATCCCTTGACTCCAGAGCTGCTGCCTGTCACTGCTCTCCTACCGTTCCCAATGGCACTTGTACACAGTTTCTCAGTGCAGAGACTACTAGCCACCCTTGGATAAAGGGCATGGCCCGCTTAAGTCCAGAAGGCCTGGTTGCACACTGTGCCTCCGCAGGGTATGTGGCTGCAGACTTGGAGTGTAATGAGACCACCAGATGGGGCACTGGTGGATGTGCAGAGGTGGGAGGGCAAATGCTGCTTTGTTGTGGGGGTGGCAGTGAATCTCTGCTCAGAGCCATTGCTGATCTCCTGGGACAATGCCACTCCCCATCTTGTCTATTCCCAGACAAGTTCCTGATGTTAGACTGGGGTGTGGACATGTTATTTTTCTTTAGTTTAACTTTCTCATGCTTGTTTGTATTTTTATATAATCACCTACAGTATACACATATAATTGCTCAGTGAATTTCCCATCATTTATTACTTCTGTAGTTCTTGAGAAATGTCTTCGTTTTCTGTGGCTACTTGAATCTGGTTGTTGTTTAGGTTATTTGTTATCACTGGAATATTCTGTGATCTCTAGTCTGAGTAGGAGGTGAACAGGACTGCTGTTTAATCTGGTCTTTTCTTTGGTCCCTCAGCACTTCTTCTTCTGGCATCTTCGAACACTTAAGAAAACAATCGTGAGCAATAAGTTTTATTCTTCACTTCCAAAGGATTTTTGGATCGCAAAAGTTCCAGGACCCAACACCGATTTGTTGCGAGACCCTGTATCTCCACAGTGCAGTCTGCAGCCGTGATTCACCTGTCCAAGTGGGCACGGCCACAACCAACAGCTGGGTGGCCGATGTCCCCACTTGCATGAGACAAATGAAGCTGATATTTACTCATCGCACACCAAAGCACAGCTGGCTCCGCAGGGCCGCGAACAGAAATGGCCTCCACATCCACTCCGGAGGTCTGGAGTCCAGCCAGGGACTGGAGGTTGAGGCTGTATGTCTGCTGCTCTGAGTGTTTGGACCTGAGAACTGGTGGTTGGAGGCTCAGAGACAGTCGATCCTGGGGCTGGGGACCTTCTATGTGTGTGAGTGGGTGGGAAATGGGCTTGCTTTGCTGCTGTTGGTGCTCAGTGCTTTTCTGCTGACCATTGTGGGCGTGCTAGGTTGGCACTGGAACATGTGGCAATGCTTGCAGGCTGCCCCCAGCACATCCTTATTAACTCATTGCAATGTATGTTTTTGATGTACATGCGATATATCGATCAATCTTAATTTGAACTGAATTTGAATGTGGAAACATTAGTGCCCCCTATATCTGCTCAAATCAGTGGGTCTGAGCCCCTTGTAGCTTAAGGGCCTATTTTTTACTCCCTCACAATGTACACAGAAACATAGAAAACCTACAGCACAATACAGGCCCTTTAGCCCACAAAGCTGTGCCGAACATGTCCTTACCTTAGAAATTACCTAGGGTTACCCATGGCCCTCTATTTTTCTAAGCTCCATGTACCTATCCAGGAGTGTCTTAAAAGACCCAATTGTATCCGCCTCCACCACTGTCACTGGCAGCCCATTCCACGCACTCACCACTCTCTGCATAAAAAACGTACCCCTGACATCTCCTCTGTACCTTCTTCCAAGCATCTTAAAACTATGCCCTCTCATTCTAGCCATTTCAGCCCTGGGAAAAAGCCTCTGACTATCCACACAATCAATGCCTCTCATCACCTTATGCATCTGTATCAGGTCACCTCTCATTCTCCGTCGCTCCATGGAGAAAAGGCTGAGTTCACTCAACCTTTTCTCATAAGACATGCTCCCCAATCCAGGCAACATCCTTGTAAATCTCCTCTGCACCCTTTCTATGGTTTCCACATCCTTCCTGTAGTGAGGCGACCAAAACTGAGCACAGTACTCCAAGTGGGGTCTGACCAGGGTCCTATATAGCTGCAACATTACCTCTCGGCTCTTAAACTCAATCCCACAATCGATGAAGGCCAATACACCATATGCCTTCTTAACCACAGAGTCAACCTGAACAGTAGCTTTGAGTGTCCTGTGGACTCAGACCCCAAGATCCCTCTGATCCTCCACACTGCAGTTAAAGTCACAATCAGAATCAGAATCAGAATCCAGTTTATTATCACTGACATATATCATGAAATGTGATGGCAGAAGGGAAGTAGCTGTTCCTAGAAGTCCCCAGTGTCTCCTTCCTGATGGCAGAAATGAGAAGAGGGCATGTGGGCATGTCCTGGATGCTGGGATCCTTCATGAAAGATGTGGCCTTTTTGAGACATCACCTTTTGAATATTTCCTCGATGGTGGGAAGGCTATTGGAACTGGCTGAGTTTATAACCTTCTGCAGCTTTCTGTGGTCCTCTGTAGTGGCCTCTCCATACCAGACAGCGGTGTAATGAGGTAGAATGCTCTCCGCGGTACATCAGCAGAAATCTGTTGGAGTCATTGTCACTTACGAAATCTCCTCAATCACTGAGTAACTACATCCTTCTTCATATTACATCATTATGTTGGGGCCTGAATGGAAGTTCAGAGATTTTGATACGCAGGAACTTGAAACTTCTCACCCTTTCTTCATAAGAAGTGTTATGTCGGTCCTCGCTTCATCGAAAGGGTTGGTGTTAGCATCCAGGAGGTCGGGTGGATTGTGCTTTATCTGGCTGTTCCCAACACTTGGACACTCCTTCTGAAGTTCCTGCTTCTGTACTTTGTGCATCGTTGTGAATGTCATTGAGCTCTAAGCCTCACTGCTACAGTTGTTTCATTGAAATGATCCCCAAGTGGTGCCTCGGCCTCAATGAGCAGCCAAACACCCTCTGTGCATCTCGCTGCCACCACAGGCCTCAGACAATCAAACAGTTCTAATGGATTAAACTAACAAGACAAATAAAACAATAAATCTAAAAATAATAACATCAAATAAACTAATTGAAACCATGAAGATTAATTAAAAATGCTTACCAGCACTCATCCTTTTCAACCAACCTGTTGAGAGGCCAGATAGGAATGTGACCTGCCTCTCAGCTCAAGAAGTGTCAGCCCTGGGCAGTCTACACCAAAAATTATTTCCAAGAAATTATCTGTCATACCTTTTAATATTGTTAAGAATTTTCAAACTAAGTATAGAAGAGTCGTGTATAAAAATACTTCATGGACAACACGAAGTGACTTGCTATTGTCTTGGTGGAGTGCCTACTGTAAGCACTGTCTGAAAGCCAAGGCCCTGATCCAATCTGTTCACTTTGCACAAGTGGAGAGTTGCCCAGCATACTGCTGTAGATCTGTGTTTAGATCTCAACCAATAACTGCTCTCCCTCCTGGAACTTATTCTTGCAAGCAGGACCTGCTCCTTCACCTCCTCCCTCGTCGCTAGTCAGGGTCCCAAGCAATCCTTACAGGTGAGGTGACCTTCCACCTGCAGGTCTGTAAGGTCAGCTCCTGGAGCGGTTTCTTCTACATCAGTGAGACCCGGCATAGATTGGGGGATTGCTTTGTCGAGCATCTTCATTCTGTCCACTACAACAGGCAGTTTTCTCAGAGGCAATTCCCGTTCCCATTCTGACACATTGATCATGGCTACCTCTACTGCTATCAAAATCAAGTATAACATCACTGGCTTATATCGTGAAGTTTGTTGTTTGTGGCAGCAGTACGTCGTAACACCCAACAATAAAAAAACAATAAGTTAAAATAAGAAGTGTACACAGATTCATTGTCCATTCAGAAATCTAATGGTGGAGGGGAAGAAGCTGACCCTGAAACATTGAGTGTTCATCTTGAAGCTCCTATACTCCCTCTCTGATGGAGCAATAAGACGAGGATATGTCCTGGATGGTTGGGGTCCTTAATGATGGGTGCTGCCTCGCTGAGGAATTGCCTTTTGAAGGTGTCCGTGGCAGAACTTATGACTTCCTGCAGCTTTTGCTGATTCTGTGCAGTGGCTCCTCCAAACAGACGCTAACGCAACCAGCTAGAGTGCTCTCCACAGTATGTCTGTAGAAATTTCTAAGAGTCCATGATCACCTACCAGGTCTCCTCAGACTCCAAATGAAATATGGCCACTGTCACACCTTCTTTGTAACTGCATTGATATATTGGGCCCAGAATTGATCTTCAGAGATGTTGACACTCAGGAACATGAATGTGATAAGGCCATTCTCAGGCTGGAGGAACAAAATCTTATAGCTCAACCTCCAGTCAGACAGCATGAACATCGATTTCTCTAATCTCTAGTTATTTCTCCTCATTGCCCCTTCTCTCTTTCTCCATTCCCCATTCTGGCTTCACTCTCACCCCTTCTCTTCTCCTGCCTATCACTACACTCTAACGTCCCTCCTCCTTCCCCTTCTCCCAATATCCACACCCCTCTCCTATCAGATTCCTTTGTTTTCAGCTCTGTCCCTTTTCCACATATCATTTCCCAGCTTCTCACTTCACCTCCCTCCCCCACACACCCATATTTCCCCTCACCTGGTTTCACCTATCACTTGCCAGCATATATTCCTTCCCTTTCCCCCCACCCTCTTATTCTGCCTTCTTCCCCCTTCATTTCCAGTCCCAATGAAGGGTCTCAGTCAAAAATATTGATTGTTTATTCCTCTCCATAGATATTGCCTGACCTGCTGAGATTCACCTGCATTTTACGTGTGTCGTTCTGTATTTCCAGCATCTGTAGAATCCCTTGTGTTTCTAAAAATCCCATTTAGTTTTGTTAGAACCTACATAGCTGTCTACAATCCTGCAAAAAATGAAGGTTAGAGCCCAGTCCATCATAGGGAAAATCCTCCCACCACTGAACATGCTTACATGGATCGCTGCCAGAGGAAAGCATCATTCATTCTTAAAGACCCCCACCATCCAGACCATGCTCTCTGTACACTACTGCCATCGGGCAGGAGGTACAGGAGCCAACAGGTTCAGGTACAGTACTTACCCTACAACCATCAACCCGCTGAACCAGCATGGATAACTTTACACAGTTCAACTCTGAACTGATTCCATAACCTACAGACTCACTTCCATGGACACAACTCGCGTCCTTTGCACTATCGATCTATCTACAGTATCTATCTATCCGTCTATATATCTATCCATTTTTTATCTATTAATTTATGATTTCCTTTTTTGATTTTTTCTTCTTTATTCATCTGTTTACTTAATATTTGCTTATTTATTTATTCATGTATTATTTATATATGTATATTTGCATGATTTGTCTTCAGTTGTACTTTGCTTGTTTGTCAGTCTTTGTGCATAGATAGAGTTTCACAAATTCTATTATATTTCTTTATTTTCTTGTAAACGCCTGCAAGAAAATGAATCTCAAGGTAGTATGTAACGACATACACACAGTAGCCACTTTATTAGGTACATTTGTACACCTGCTTGTAAAGGCAAATATCTAATCAGCCAATCATGTGGCGGCAATTCAATGCATAAAGGCATGCAGACGTGGTCACGAGTTTCTATTGTTGTTCAGTCCAAGTATATGAATGGGGAATAAATGTGACTTAAGTGACTTTGACTGTGGAATGATCTTTGGTATCAGACAGGGTGGTTTGTGTATCTCAGAAACTGCTGATTTCCTGGGATTTTCATGCACAACAGTCTCTAAGGTTTAAAGACAATGGTGCGAAAACAAAGGGGAGTGGTGGTTTGGTGGGTGAAAACGCCTTGTTAACGAGAGAGTGGTTCCAGGCTGACAGGAAGGTGCCAGTAACTCAAGTAACCACGCATTGCAATAGCGGTGTGCAGACGAGCCTCTCTGGATGCACAGCACATCAAACCTTGAAGTGGATGGGCTACAGCAGCAGAAGACCATGAACATAGTGGCCGCTTTATTTAGGTACAATACTTCAGTAATAAATTGACTTTGACTTTGAAATTGGCAATCTGCTGTGCCCAATCTATAACCTTCCCGTGCCACCTAAACCTCAAAAACAACTGAGCACAAATAAAGGCTTTAATAATAAAATAAATCACACTGCTATTTTATATAAAATCATTAAATTTGACTTCCACAGCACTGGTAAAATTCTCAGAATCAATGCACCTGTTTTGTGTGACTCAAAGTACATGCTGTAGATGATGTGAAGATGTCAGTCAGTGTCATGACAGAAAGCTTTCTGACCCATTGAGATGTGCAAGTGTAGAGTACTATCTAATTTAACGAATGGCAAGTGAGACTCCACTCAATAAAAGTAGGTTCATCAACAGACTTAATATCCAAATGTGGTAATGGTCGCAAATCCAATAACAATTTCCTCTTCAAGCAAATGTATAACTGCGGTGGAATTTTCATTTTATGTTTGACAAGGACAGCATATGTGGAATATGTCTTGTGAAACAAGCCTCTCGAACCAGCCTGTGACCAGATGCATGATTCAATGACCAAACTTTTGCTTTGTAGAACTGACTGTCAATAGGCCTGTGCTTCCAGTTTACAGATTTACAAAGTGAGCCTTTGACAATGGGTCATGCTTACAAGGGGTGATTGATATGTTTGTGGCCTAAGGTAGAAGGAGTTAATTTTAGAAAACCTAGCACATTTATGTTTCAACATGGTCCCCTCCTACATGTACACACTTTGTCCAGCGGTTGTGGAGCATACGGATCTTGGACCTCCAGAAAGTGTCCACAAATGGGTGATTGATAGGTTCGTGGCCTATGGTAGAAGGAAATGAGTTATACAGCTCTCATTACATGCACATGTGGTTGAGTGGTTATGCAGAATCACCTTCTATCTTAGGCCACGAACTTATCAATGACCCCGATGAGTTATTAACTGATGTTATTAACTTCAAACTCTCTGCATAATCACTCAAAGAGTCAACCTGCATGTGCATGTAACGAGAGCTGTATAACTCATCTCCTTCCACATTAGGCCACTAACTTATCAATCACCCCTGCTGTGGGCACCTTCTAGAGGTCCAAGATCCGTATGCTCCACGACCGCAGGACTAAGTGTGTAAATGCAGGAGGGGACTCTGTTGAAAACCAACTGTGCTAGGTTTTCTAAAATTGATGCTTTCTACCTTAGGCCACAAACTTATCAATCACCCCTCATAATGACAAGGATCCAGGATAAACTTTATTTACTGTACACATTTCCATGTATTCAGAATTTGTGGTGGTGCGTTGGTCAGGAGGTGACATGCAATAAAAACAATAACATTCACTGTTGTGAAGATTAAAGAGTTATATAAAATTCAAGTATGGATATAGAATAAAATATACATAAATACTGGCATTTATTTGCAATGCAAACAGTGTTATATAAAGTGGTTTGACATGTTTACAGTGCAATGCAGTGTATGAAGTAATAGGTAGTATGGTGGGCAAACTTGAATGGTTGATCAGATTAACTGCCAGTGAGAAGATGGCGTGAAGTTTTAGTTTTAATAGCCCTATAGCACTTTCAAGAGGGGAGCTTTTATGTGTGTATAATGTGGAGGACAGTGTTTATGGTGACGGATGATAAACTGCGGCATAAGTAGCATATACAAAGCCATTTGTAATCGGGGTAATTCCTAATTCCTAAAAACTGTTTTATTTATAACTAATGAACATTGACTTCTCCTTGAAAAATGGTTTTATTATCAACATCCTTGGGTTAGAAATACTCTGCATGTGTTCTTTTAAACAATGTGGGTGGTTATTGAAAATTAAGCTGGAATCTGAAATAAAAACAGAAAGTGCTGGGGAAACTCAACAGGCCAGGCAGCGCCCGTGGAAGGTGAAAAAGCACTAATATTTCAGGTCAAAGAACTCATGTAAAGGGAAGAGAGAAAATGGGTTTGTTTTAAATGGCTAGCCGTGGAGGGGAAGGGATAGATGGTTGTGAAAACTGATGGGAAGGACAGGATTACTAGTGATAAACTAGTAAACTAGATGATGAGTTAATGAATTAGTTGGCAACAGATTAAACAAAGGAAAATGTAAGAGTTGTGGAAAAGATGTTTCATCTGCAACAGAACCACCCAGTTCTGACCCAAACAGAGAAAGTAAATTAGACCCAGTGGTACCGAATCCCACAGTGGGACTCGGTACAGACAAATTGGATCTTCATATCCAATGCATCGGTATAGCACCTATAAAACAGGAAGTGGAAAACAGTTCCAATGTTTCTTGCAGGAATCATCACAGTGCAAAACAATATGCTGGTTACTTATGGAATAAATTCGTAAACAGGGCAGCGCTTCCTCTAATAATTTCCCTCTATTCTTCTCTCAGGGCCACTAAACATTGAAAGTTGAGATAACTTGAATCAGGGAATTTTCAATCAAACCACATTCATCACCAGCCATCTATGATTTGCCTAGGCAATTGAATGACAAAGCTACCCAATGCCCATCAACATTAAACCACATGCTTTGATCCTGTTTTACCTCGTGGTTTCCAGTAGGGAACAGAATAAAGTGACCCCAGCCAGCTTGAGGGATAAGCTGACTCGATTCAATTCTTCGGACTCCTCCTTTAGTCACCTACATACTGTAGATTATTATGGCAGTAATGTTGCTGGGATAGTTAAGTGGACCACCAATTTGTCACCAACTGTTAAATAGAAAATTATATTTAGATCTTGACTAATTCTATTTTGACCAACCTACATTTAAATTTCTGTCCTTTTTTTAACATTAATAAAAACTACCTGAGATAAACTGCATGACGCCAAGACAATGATTTTGAACATGAAGTCAACTGTGATTAACCATTGGCCAAAAGAGAAGTCAAAGTTCAAGGTTCAAAATAAATTTATTATCAAAGTACATTTATGTCACTACATACAACCAAGGGATTCATTTTCTTGTGGGCATACTCAATAAATCTATAGAATACTAATCATAACAGAATCAATGAAAGACCGCATCAACTTGGGCATTCAACCAGAATGTAGAAGATAGCAAACTGTGCAAATACAAAAAGAAGAAATAATAATAATAAATAAATATCGAGAACATGAGATGAAGAGTCCTTGAAAGTGAGTCCATTGGTTGTGGGAACAACATTTTAATGATGGGGCAAGTGAAGTTATCCCTTGTGGTTCAAGACACTGATGGTTGAAGGGTAATAACTGTTCCTAGCCTGATGGTGTGAATCTTGAGGCTCCTGTACCTTCTTCTTGATGGCAATAACAAGAAGAGAGCTTGTCCTAAATGGTGGAGGAGGTCTCTGATGATGGACACTGCTTTCCTATGACAGGGTTTCTTGTAGATGTGCTCAGTGGTGGGGAGGGCTTTACCTGTGATGGACTTTAAATGAAAGCACCTACAAAACAACTTACTGATGAATTGTTGGCCACAAGGTGTGGTTAATATTTGTTTTAATATGGCTCAGTGCTTGTGGAAGTGTAACACACAATCAGAAAAGGGTCGGTTGGCAGCTGCATAAATGGACCATCAAAAAATGTGAGAGACAAAGCCTATTCCCCATTTTCTGTGTTGAAGATACCTGCATAATGCATGGGATCGAAAGAGGCTGCTGAGGGTTGTAGAATCAGCCAGCTCCATCACGGGCATCTCTCTCCTCACCAAGGACATCTTCTAAAGGCAGAACCGTAAGAAGGAATCACCCATCCTGAAGGGCACTCACCACTCGGGAATTGTCCTCTTCTCATTAGCACCATGACGGAGCAGGGTCAGGAGCATGAAGACCAACAGTCAGGATTTTGGGAACAGTGCTTCCCCTCCACCATCAGGTTTCTGAATGGTCAAGAAGAACTCTGTCTCACCATTCCCTTCTGCACTATCTGTTCAGTTTTTTTGGGTGATAACATAGTAATTTTTTATGCCTTACACTGCACTGTTGTTGCAAAACAATAAACTTCATGACATACACTTTACTGGGTTCCCGACTGCCCACTGAATGTATGTTCGTGATCTTCTGCTGAAGTAGCCCATCCACTTCAAGATTCAACATGTTGCGGCAGAGACAGGTCCTGATGGAGGGTTTTGGCCTGAAACATCAACTGTTTATTCTTATCCATGGGTGCCTCGGAGATCCTCCTGCATTTTGTGTGTGGCCAAGCCAAGTTGACTGATAAACCACTGGTATCACCCGCTCCAGGCAAAATGAACTCCCCTTGAGGAACAGCTGCTAGGTTTCTTTACAGGCTAACCCTCTTGTTGCTCACCCCTCACAGTGTTAACATCCTGGTGACCTGGCCAGCCAGCTAAATAGCACGGAATTGATCCTGAACTTACTGAACTGAATAGACAACATGAAGTTGCTGTGTTGACTGTTGGGCAACCAATAAGTTAGCCGTTAACTATTTTTGTTTGATAGGGGCTATCAAATGTAGCACCCTGTTATACAGGCAGATATTATGAGCAGCGTTTTCAGTACAAATAGATATCAATTCACCCTTGTCCTCTCTATTTCTTTTCCTTCTCATTAGATGGACCCAAAAGAAGATGAACTACTTTCCCATTGGGACTGATGAAGAATTAATGATGAATCAATCTGGCGTCCAACTTTCTCGTGCTGGTGGTAACTGGAGATTTATGATAGTGATTAATTTTGAAATGCATTGTTCTTTTTCTGCGCTCACCACTGGCCTGGTACTGATGGATGAATCTTTTTTCACCTCAGGTGCTTGTGTTAGAATCAAGCACTTCCAATTATATTTTTGATAACCTCTCCTTAAGCTCCTTTGACTGCCCTGTTTTATGGCAGAATTAGGACAAGCTCTGCATAAAGGTCATTGACAATTTCCAGTCAATGCTTGCACACTGTTAGTGAGAACAGCTTGCGCTGTGAGACAACTTAATCGAAGCTCTTGTTTCCAAAGTATTTCATACTTTGTGGGAAATGCAGTCAATTACTGTTCCCTCGAAGAAGCTTGACTACTTGGCCACGCAGTAACTGAAATGCTTCTGCACACATAGCCTTTGTTACCGCGTAGCTGGGATATTCTTTTATATAATGTTAATATAATTTTGAAATTATGCTTATACAATTTTGAAATCCATGCTAATATAATTGTGAAATAACCTATCATTAATATAATCCATAAACATTTTAAATAATGTTTACCACAAGCTTTACTTTGAAACATTTTAGAGCTTTAAGATATTTACATTGTCAGTGTTTCAAGTTACAACACTATTACAAATTGTAACAATAAACACAGAATGGAAGTTGCTTGCTCATTGTTAATAAACCGCCAGCTCACTGAATGCTGTCTAACTTTAAAAGTTTACAAAACGTGAAAGATTTCTTTGTGGTACTGTATTTCATTTACCCTTCGATTAATAAATAAAATCAAGATTATGTGATTTTTCAATTTTCATTCTAAATGTTCATAGAATGTATGCTACAAAAAAATTGGAAGTACTGTGTAGTCTTCAGGCCATGTAAAAATTTCCTGCTCAAAGCAATGGTTGGTCCATGCAGCTGAAAAAAATATTAGGGGGAATATTGAGTCAAATGGTCATCTTAATTTTCAGACCTGAGTTATAAAAGCAGAAGGCTTCTTTTCTGAAAAGTATCAGCAGTTGAACTATTGACCTGAACCCTGTGATCTATTTAATTTTGGTGTTGAAGGATTATGAGCCCAGTGCTATTTCTTTGTTAAGTTCATTTTCCATGGGCAGTATTTCAGTAGGGGAACAATTTCACAAAGAGGTCAACAAAACAACACTTTCCTTTGTTCAACATTGTACCTTGATTTCACTCTTAATTTCAGTGTTAGTTCTTCTTTTATTGGTGCACTACGTGATAAATTCACATTAACCCCAGACCTTTTGCTTGCTTGACGACGCAGTACAAAGGTCAAGGGTTTGTAATTTCCTTTATGTTGGTGAAACAGACTTCTCAAGTGTTGTATCACTATACAGTACTGTGCAAAAGTCTTAGTCACATATATAAAGCTAAGTCGCCTAAGACTTATGCACAGTACTGTTTTTGTCAACGTAGAGTGGAGAGCAATCTGGTGTTGAGCAAAGGAAATTGGGTGAGGGTGGAGTGAAACCAATATGAGAGAGTCAGAGACCCTTACAGTGTTATAAAGCATCTGAAAGAACACCTGAATCGCCTTTGTGTAGAGAAGGTTGCAGACTATGAACTGGTAGTAGGATTATTATAGATGGGCTTTGTGTGGACAGCAGGAACATGGTACCTGAAAGGTCTTTTTCTGTGCTGTGTGATTTGATACCTCGAAAGCATAATCATTAAAACAATATTGAAAATATGGTTACATTTACACACAGCATAATCCCTCATGTAGGCTCTTCAAATGAGGCCACTATTAATATAAATAAAAGGGGAGAGTTGTGTCGTAGTGGATGCACAACATGCCTGCGAAGAGCTAGCACAAGATAGGTGTGTAGATTTGCAGTTAAATCACAGAAAGGTATAAAAATAATAAGGATATAATACCCTCCCTGTGTTAGCAATGCTCCCTTTTCTCTTTTCTGATAATTTAACTCCCTTCCTCCAAAGTAAAAAAATTGCGAGAAGAATTGATGTAGTAAATCTTTACTTAAGAACCATAATCAATTCAAAGGGAGGTTTGGGGAGAGAGATTGAGTTCATTCCAACTGCCTCACTATTATGTCTGTGAAGTACCAATCTGTTTCAAAAAAATTGTTTGAGAGATAAATATTGTGAATCACAATACAAAATCTTTTATTGCCAGTCAGAGTAGCAGGCTGACTCAGTTTGACCTCCTTCCAAGAAACTTACAGTTCCAGCACTGATTTCTGGATAATGGGTATAGTTAAAACCAAGAGACATACGACACCAATTCACAGAGGCGTAATAACACCAAGCTCATGAAAGTGAGGTGAGGGATCAAAGTGAAATAGAGAAAGTGGCTATTAAGGAAGCTGGAAAAAAATAAAGGCAGAAATGTTTATGTAAAATATGCACAATTTTGTATTGTGCTGACCAATAATTGCCTAATTTTGTGAAACTTACTAATAGATAGGAAAAGAAGGCAGCAAAGTATGTTATCCTATGTGCAATAGCTGTGTGTATCGAGGGAGTGTTACTGTTTGGTGTGTTTCTTTCAGAATGAACACATGGTAAAGGAGTTTGAAATGAAGAGCTGATTATTTCAGGTGATGGAGATGATCTGGTTTCATGATGTAAAACAACCTGAAGCAGGTCAAGACCTTCAAAGTCAAGAGGCTATAAATGTCCCTGGCCATTACCTGACACCCTGCCCGTAGTCCTCTAATGAAAGTATGTGCTATCTTTGTTAACTGATTTAAAACAGGTTTGTGTTGTGCCCACAGTAAAATCTACTGGTGTGGATAAGGACAGAAGAACAGGCGACATTTACCTTTGTTTAACACACTGCCGTTGTTTAATCATGATTATTTTATGATTTATCTCCATTATCAGTGAAATCCAGAAGTAACTCCACCAAATTCAGGAACAATTATTACCCTGCAGCAATCAGGCTCCTGAACCAGGGTGGGTAACTTCACTCACCACAACTCTGAACTGGACCACAACCCGTGGACTCACTTTCAATGACTCTACAACTTGTGTGCTCAGTACTACTTATTATTTGCACCATTTGCCTTCTTTTGCTCATTGGTTGATTGTCAGCCTTTGTTACATATATTTTCATAAATTCTATTGTATTTCTTTATTTTCCTCTATATGTCTGCAAGAAAATCAATGTCAGAGTGGAATATGATGACATATTCCTACTTTGATAATAAATTTACTTTGAACTTTGAACTTGAGAATTCATCCTTCTTTCACGGCCATTATTTACCTAAGTATAATGATATTTCAGAAAGTTAATCTTCATCATTCACTAATTAATTACTTATTTAGAGAGAGCACAGAACAAGTACTTCCAGCCCACCACACCCATCAATTTAAAACTAGTCTAATTGCAAGACAATTTACAATGGCCAATTAACCGAGTAACTGGAACTCTGGAATGTCCTGAGCTGGAATAGTGTCTCATTACTGTGGATTAAGGTTGGATCACCATGTTGATGTACACAGGGATCTTGGGTTCCAGGTCCATAACTCCCTGGAGGTAGCTGCACAGTTTGATTACTCAGCTCCACACTGAACTCTTGAGGCACTGAGTTCAAGAGTTTTATAAAACGTTGGTTATGTCACATCTGGACCACTGCATTCAGTTCTGCCCCATTACTGGAAGGATATGGAGGCTTCAGAGAGGATGCAGAAGAAGTTGACCAGCATGCTGCTTGGATTCGCGGGCAGGAGCTGTAAGGAGGGGCTGGACAACTTGGGTTGTTTAGACCGGAGTGGTGGAGGCTGAGGGGAGATTTGACAAGTGTTTATAAAGTTATGAGTTAAAGTTAGATAACGTAGACTGCTGGTATCTTTTTACCCCAGGGTCACAAAATACCTGAAATTAGAGAGCATTTATTTAAAGTGAAAAGGGGTAGCTTCAAAGGTGACGTGTGGGGCAAATGCTTTATACAGAGAGTGGAGGCTGCTACCTGGATTGGTAGTGGAGGCAGATATGACTGTGGCATTTAAGAGGATCTTAGATAGACATATGAATTCAAGATTCAGTATTGTTCATTGTCATATTTCAGTACATCAGTGTAAAGGAGAATGAAATGATTATTATCGGATCAGCCGCTGAGTAAAGAAACAGGATACGCAGGAAAAGCAAAGAAAGAAAGAAACGACAATAGATACAAAAGCAATCCAACAAAACACAATGCAGAAGTAACTGTTACATACAGTACATAAACACAAGAAAATCTGCAGATGCTGGAAATCAAAAGCAAAACACACTAAGTGCTGGAGGAACTCAGCAGGTCAGGCAGCGTTTATAGAAATGAATAAACAACTGATGCTTCAGGCCAAGACCCTTCATCAGGACCTGAAGAAGAGTCTCAGCCCAAAATATCAACTGCTTATTCATTTTCATTAATGCTGCCTAACCTACTGAGTTCCTCCAGAATTTTCTGCATGATATATACATAGACCGGTTGTACATAGATAAAGTGAGCTAGGTCATGTGTATGTAGTGGTGAGAGAGTGGTGGGGTGGGTTAATGGGTAGAGATGTTGATCAGTCTGATGTCTTGGGAAGGAAGTAACTGGTTTTGAGTCTAGTGGTCCTGGTGTTGATGCTGTGTAGACTCCTCCCTGATGGGAATGGGATGAACTGTCCATAAGTAGGGGATAATGTGGAGGTAATGGGGAAGTATGGACTTGAGTAGTTGAAAGAAACTAGTTTAGTAGGATCTTAATTGCTAGTTTGATTAGTTTGACACATCATGTGCTGAATGGCCTTTTGCTGTTCTGTGTTCCATGTTATATAATTAATATCATCATCATCACTATGTGACGTGTCGCTTGACGTGGGCAATCTTGGTCTTGACCGTGATTGTTCTTGGCAAATTTTTCTACAGAAGTGTATATCAATATATACAAATAAATGAATTCACAGCAGCAGGATGTCATCTGCCACCTTGTGCCAAATCCACAATCTTGAGAGATTGTGGCTGATTTGATTTTAAACCTTGCTTTCTGGTCGACCTTGATAACCTTCTCTCTTGCCTATGTCCAATCCAGCTCTCACCTTAAAAATATTTAAAGCCTCTGTTTCCTCTGTCCTCTGAGGAACAGAATGACAAAAATGCACAAGCTTGCAGCCCTCTACAACAGAAACTTGCCCTCTGAGTTAAATGGGAAGCCCCTCAATTTTAAACTGTGTCCTACTTTGAGATTTGCCCACAAAAGAGAACATTCTCTCTATATTCACCACTCAAGGAGAAAGATTGTCTAAAGCTCCAGCAGGATATACATAAAAGTCAAAGTTGAGTTTATTGTCATTAGCACAAGTACACTTATGCAGAGAAACAACGTGCTGCAGTATCACAGGCGCACAACATTTGACAGGCCGCATAACTAGCAAGCCCAGAGATCTGACCCTCCAAGTTGGAAGCGTTCTCCAAAAACAGTTGCATCTATTAGGAATCTGCTGTGGTGTGTTGTCAACAAAAATCAATATCATTCAACAATGTAAAGAATAACAAATTATATGAAAATTACAGTAGGAGATTAAAGTGTGGATATGGACTAAAATGTGCTTAAATATATAGATATCAGTGTGTATTTACAATGTAAGCAGTATTATAAAATATAGATTAAAGTGTTTACAGTTCAGTACAGTGATAGGGGCAATAAATAGAGGTGGAGGGTGGGGGATGGCCAGCTAGAATGTTTGATCAAATTAACTGCCTGGGGGAGTTTAAGATGGTGTGAAGATTTTTTTTGTCTTAATACCCCAATAATGCTTTCCAGAAGGGACTTTTTTGCGAAAGGCAGTTTGCAATATAGATAATGTTTACAATGTGGATAATGTCCACACTTATTTTTCCTGTCTGTTTCTTTGTCCTGGACACATACAAATCTTGAAGTGATGCTAGACACCAGCCAATGATCTTTTCTGCTGGCCTGACAGTCTGCTGTAGTTTTTTTTATATATTGTGATAAGACGCTGCACTAAACCAGACCCATAGTGTCTGATGTGAGGATGCTCCTTTAAACTCTCACTCAAAGTCCTGGCCTTGATAGGTGGAGCTTACTAGCAAGCTCTGAGACCTACATGAGCCCTGCCTCAGGGAGAAAGTACTAGACAGATGGAGAAAAACATTCAAAGATGTTCTCAGATGTTTGAAGAATTGCTTTTGAGAACTTCTCTCCTATGGCCACTGGAACTGGAAAAACAGATTCAGTTTGACATTGAGGATCTTGAGTCTTGCCCTAGTAGTACACAAAAGCCCGGAACATGAAACAAGCACACCACCTCATGACTTCCCCACCTGCCCTCACCGTCTAAATAAAGGTCTTCCCCCACTTGCTTCACCAGCTACTTCCAAAAACACTGAACTGAACCGGAAGCAATTCATCCCCAATCCCGAGAGTCTGGCAGGAAGGAAATAAATATCATCTGGTATACCTGTACTGAACAGGACAGTGATGAGGTACTGACGGAGAATGGAGAACAAAGTTATAATGCTTGTGTGGCTTACCTGGTCACCGCCAGGAAAACTCACCAACCCCTCAGCTTCCTCAGGAAGATGCAGGAATTTGGCATGTCTCGCCGATGCTGACCAACTTTTATCGATGCACCATAGGAAGCATTCCATCAGGATGCTGTGCCAGATTCTTTCCATTTCTTGATGATTGACAACTGTACTCCAAGCGATATTCAGTGACTTGGAAATTTTCTCTTATCCATCTCCTGACTTGTGCTTTTCAATAACCTCTACACGGAGTTGCTTGGACTGTTCTTTTGTCTTCACAGTGTAGTTTTTGCCAGGATACTGATGAACAGCATCCTTGTGAATTTTTACTATAGTTAGTTGAACCACCTTGACTGAAAATAGTGGTCACCATTTAACTAATTATGTAACCTCTAAAACCAATTGGCTGTACCAGCGATGAGTTGGTGTGTCATATTAAAGGGGGTGAATATTTATGCAATCAATTATTTTGTGTTTTATGTTCATAATTGATATAGATCACTTTGTAAAGATCTTTTCACTTTCACATGGAAGAGTTTTTTTTCTGTTGATCAGTGTCAAAAAAGCCAAATTAAATCCACTGTAGTTGAAAGTTGTAAAACAATAAAACATGGAAAATTCCAAAGTGGTGGGGGGGGGGGGGGAGGTGAATACTTTTTATAGGCACTGCATATTCAGGAAAGTATTCTTTTACAAAACAAAACTGTATTATTCAATAAAAATAATAATCTGATCAAAGAGGCAAGTTGAAAAGAGGCTACAGAGGGTTGTAAGCTCGGCTATCTCCATATCAGCACAACCCTCCTTACCATCGAAGACATCTTCAAAAGGTGGTGCCTAAGAAGGGGGCATCTATCAGTAAGGGGGCATCTACCTGCACCATCCAGGCCATGCCCTCTTCTCATTACTGTTATCAGGGAGGAGGTATGGGAGCCTGAAGACCCACACTCAATGTTTTAGAAACAGTTCCTTTCCCTCTGCCATCAGATTTCTGAACAGTCCAAGACCTCGTGAACACTATCTCACTATTCCTCTTTTTCAATATTTATTTATTTCTTTTTTATTACAACATATAATAATATGTTGCAATGTATTGCAATGTACTGCTGCTGCACAAAAAAACAAATTTCACGACATATGTCAGTATTAATAAACCTGATTCTGGTTTTGATTCATCAGTGTCTGGTCCTGCGCTGGAGCTTAAGGAGAAGCTGGTTTCCTTGCAGAGACTCGCTCACACTGGATTGTGGGTTGACCCCAAAAGGCAAAGGTTTTGCTCAACATTTTATAACTCAATTGTTCTAAGTACATCAAGAGTCCAGACATTCCAGCTCGTGCTATTCATGTGTTAATCTTCATCAGCAGACGAACTGAGCTGTCTACTGTTCCCGTGAGATTCATTCATTGCTAGGAGAAACAACTCAGAACAGAATTAATTCCTCTATTGCCACTGATAAAGGAGACCTCGAGGGCTTCACTGTTCAAGTGATGAGTTTGTTTATAGTGATTATAAAGGTGTAACAATGCTGATGGCTACCCACTGATTTTCTTTAAAGGTTAGCTTTATTTGTCACAGGTACATTGAAACACACAGTGAAATGCATCGTTTGTGTCGAATCATATCCGTGAACATTGTGCTGGGCAGCCCGCAAGTGTGGTCACGCTTCCAGCACCAACACATAGCCTACACTCAACCCACTGACCCCGAGCGCACGTCCTCGGAATGCAGGGGGAGCCCGGAGCAGACAGACACGAGGAGATCCACAGGCAGTGGCGGGGATTGAACCCCGATCATCGATGGCTGGCTGGCGCTGTAAAGCGATTGCGCTAACCGCTGCACTGCCGTGCTGCCAAGTTTGACGGGTGAGAGTTTAGTTTAAAGAGCTGGATGTTACTAAATCATTCAATGCAATCCAAAAACAGAGTTCTGAAACCTTGTTTATCAATGCTGTCTTAGCTCGTCCATGACTGACATTGTGAAGTGTGGTAACAACTCAATGGTACAATTTTTAGTCTTCCATGTCCCTTTTGCTAGTCTACATTTCAGCCTATGACCTCCCCTGATTAACAACCAACATAAATAACAATATCTCAATATGTAACAAGTATACAGTTTACGATGATCTGAACTCTTTGTCATTAAAATATTTATCTGAATTTGCACATAAATATATTACGAGAGTAATTAGACTTCTTTTAAACAGAGTGTAATCCGAGATATATTTAGAAACTGCAATTTTTCTCGAGTTCTGTCAGGAAAACACAAATCACTAAATATTGAAGCTGAAACATTTAACAAAAAAACCTCCTGAGTGCCTGCAGGGTACCAGTTTCTGATGAACAGTGACCTAAGTGTTAACAGCAAATAGCTCTTTATTCACTTCCTTTCTGTTTTTATTTCTACTTTCCGTCCACAGTCTCTTGAGTGGGCCAGTAACCGTATTGTAATCTTTTCACTGTGTTTCTGAAATTAAACAAAATTAATTTCCAGCATCAGCAACACTCATGTTTCTCACTTCCAGTTGCAACAGTTGGTGTGTATCAGATATAAAACACGATGAGGCTCTGTGCTTATGGAGCATAGAACATAGAAGAGTACAGCACAGTACAGGCTGTTCGGCCCGTGATGTTGTGCTGGACTTCTAACCCACTCCACGAACAATCACTATCCCTCCCCTCCCACGTAGTTCTCCATTTATCATTCATGCACGTGCTCATCCACCAGTCTCATAAATGTATCTGCCTCTACCACTACCCCTGACAGGAAGTTCCACACAACCACCATTCTCTGTGTTTAGACCATCCTCTGACATTCCCCCTTATTTTCCTCCAATATGTCCTCTCCTAATGCAGCCTTGGGGGAAGAAAAGGCCACTGATTGTCCACTCTAACTATGGCTCATCACCTTTATCAAGTCGCCCCTCATCCTCCTTCACTCCAAAGAGAAAAGTCCTAGCTCACTCAGTCTTTCTTCATAAAACATTATCTCTAACCCAGACAGCATCCTGGTAAATCTCCTCCTCACTCTCTCTAAAACTCCCACATTCTTCCTATAATAAGGTGACCAGAACTGAACACCATACTCCAAGTGTGGTCTGTCCAGGGTTTTATAGAGCTGTAACATTACCTCATGGCTCTTGAATTGAATCCTAGCCAACTGGTAGTGGGTGGGAGCAGCAGTTCACTTGTGCCTTGGTAATAATTTACTAAGGCACTGGGGATGTCTCCCCATCATTTTCATTCCATAACCTCACCTATACATGTCCCATACAAATGTAAAACACCTAGAACCATACCTCTGATATCCCAAATAGCTTCAGGCATGAAAAAGATCTAACTAAAACCATCAATTTTCCAAGCTATCTCCTCATGAATTCACACAAGGCGGTAACCAGACTGGGCTTCCAAGGCATGAATTTCTCCAAAATAAAACACATTAAACATTTTGCATTTGACAATGGAAACAGGGGCTGTGAATTAGGGAAAAATAGTGGAACCCTTTTCTAAATTACCCTTCCAAGGCATGAATTTCTGCAAAATAAAACACATTAAACATTTTGCATTTGACAATGGAAACAGGGGCAGTGAATTAGGAATTAGGAAAGAATAGTGGAACCCTTTTCTAAATTACCCTTCCAAGGCATGAATTTCTGCAAAATAAAACACATTAAACATTTTGCATTTGACAATGGAAACAGGGGCAGTGAATTAGGAATTAGGAAAGAATAGTGGAACCCTTTTCTAAATTACCACTGGCTGTCAAGTTGGCCCCAGATGAGTGGAAAAAGGCCTCCCTTCACATCAATATTTCCTTTCCTCTCTCTGCTCACTTCAGCTCCACCCCTCCACGTACTCATACAAACGATCAGAACCAGAATTAGGTTTACTTTCCCTGACGGATGCCATGAAATTTGTTGTTTAGCGGCAGCAGGGCAGTGCAAGACATAAAAATCGCGCAAAAGAGGAACAGTGAGGCAGTTTTCCTAAGTTCATGGACCTGATGAGGGAGGGGAAGATGATATTTCTAAAATTTTGAGTCTGGGTCTTGAGGCTCCTCTAGCTTCTCCTAAATGGCAGCAATGAGAAGAGGACATGTCCCAGACAGTGGGCGTCCATAATGATGGATTCCGCCTTCACAAGACACCGTCTTTTGAAGATGATCACAATGGAGGGGAGGGCCGTGCATGAAATGGAGCTGACTTACCGTACAACTGACTTGTAATCCTGTGGACCGGAGGCTCTGCAGAAAGCTGTGATGAAAGCAACCAAAATGATCTCCACTGTAGAATATAACACCATAAGGCAGAAGAGCAGAATTAGGCCATTTGGCCTTTTCAGTCGGCTCTGCCATTCCATCATAGCTGATTTATTATTCCTCTCAACCTTATTCTCTTGCCTTCTCCCCTTTGATGTGTGTACTGATAAAATAAAACCTGAAAACCTGCTTCACATATACCTAATGATATGACCTCCACAGTCATCTGTGGCAATAAATTCCAAAGGTTCTCAACCCTCTGGCTAAAGTAATGCCTCCTCATTGTTTTTCTAAATGCACGTGTCTTTATTCTGAGGTGGTCCTCTCCACATCCATTCTACCTGGGCCTTTGAATATTCGATAGGTTTCAATAGGATCCCCCTCATTCTTCTAAACTCCAGCAGGTACAGGCCCAGAGCCACCAAATACTCCTCAGGAATTAACCCTTTCATTCCCAGAATCATTTTCATGAACTTCCTCAAAGGTCAAAGTTCAGAGTACCTTTATTATCAGAGTATGTATGCAATATACAAGTTTGAGATTTGTTTCCTTACAGGCAGTCACAAAACAAAGAAACCTAATAGGACCCATTTTATAAGAAGACCACCAAATACCCAAACAAATCATGCAAACAATAAAAATAAGCAAACAGCATTCAGAACAGAAGTTTACGAGCATGAGCTCACAGCCACGGAGCCAGCCACATGTGATCCAGGAGCCCGCTGATTGCAGGCTACACCCTCAGTTTAGCACCAAAACAAGTAAACCCTGTGAGCAGCGAGCTGAACACTAGCCCATCTCTTACCTCTGGCTTTGTCACTCTGACCTTTTCAATCAGGCAGGAAGCTTAAATTGGCCAAATCTCGGGTCGTTCCTCATTCTCGGACCTGGGCCCTGCCAGTATGATTTGGCCCGTATCCGATCTTTCCGATCCAGTCCAGTGTTTAAATTAGCCAAACCACAGATTGTTCCTCGCCATCGGGCCCAGGCCCTGCCATCTTGACTCTGCTTTGCCACTCTTCTGTTCCCTCAAATCACCTCCAAGACCTCTCCAGCATTGGCCAGCTATTGGCTCATTTCCTGCTCTTAGGCCCAGGCCCAGGCCCACCACCTCGATTCAGCCCCGCACACGCCACGCTATAATCATCATCTACCTTTGAGACTTTAGTTCATGCCACAAAAATACAGCTTAAAGGGGAAGTTACAGGCTATTGATTGCAGTGATGCTTTTTGAGAAAAAGTGTGAGTAGTAAAGTAGTTAATAGTTGTGTTTGCTGCCAGCAAGTCATCGCTGTAGTTCACCAGTGCCATCTTAATCTAGAACTTCTGTGAACCCTCTCCAATGGCAGCACATCCTTTTTCAGATAAGCTGCCCAAAATTGCTCACAATACTCCAAATGTAGTCTGACCAAAGCTTTATAAAGCCTCAACATTACATCCTTGCTTTTATATCCAAGTCCTCTCTAAATGAATGCTGACATTGCATTTGCCTTCCTTACCACTGACTCAACCTGCAAGTTAACCTGCAGGAAATGCTGCATTAAGTCCCTTTGCACCTCTGATTTTTGAATTTTCTCTTCATTTAGAAATTAGTCTATGCCTACATTCCTTCTACCAATGTGCATGACCATACACTTCCCCACACTATATTCCATCTGCCATTTCTTTGCCCATTCTCCCAATCTTTCTATATCCTTCTGCAGACTTTCTGCTTTCTCAACACTACGTGCCCCCCCCCTCCCACCTATCTCTGTATCGTCTGAAAATTTGGCCACAAAGCCATTGATTCCATTAACCATTATCCGAATCATTGACATATAACATGAAAAGAAACAGTCCGATTCTGACCCTTGCAGAACACCACTAGCCATCAGAGGTCGACTAGAAAAGGCCCCTGATTTTTGCCTCCTGCCAGCCTAGTAGCTGTGTGCTGCATTCGGTGTCCATCTTAACTGTTGATTGAAAGCTTCTCCCTTTGGCTAGCTAGGAATCGGCCTAATTAAGGAGCATTATAGCCCTTCCCACTCACAGCTGTTTAGCTGATGACATCATGGCAGTGCATTTTAAGTCCACCATGCAGAAATCACACCATCTTTCTTTTGCTTGCCAGATTACCAAGGCCTAGGTTTTTCTGTCAGTGCCATGGAAGTAGTAAACAGTAGAGGTGTGCTGCAGTAAAAAGGGCCCGGAAGCACACTTTAGGTAAGTGTTTGCCACTGTGTCTATGGCTACGTCCACACTAGACTGGATAATTTTGAAAATTCTGGTTTCGCTTAAAAACGATAGGCGCCCACACTATGCGATTTTGAAAATATCTCTATCCACACTGAACCGGAGATTTCAGTGAATCTCCTCCTACTGCGCATGTGCAGGACACAGCTACTGAAAACAAGCAACATGTTTGGTGTCGAATCTCACCGTAAAAGTGCGTGTTTGTGTAGTTACAGATTAGAAAAACTTAAAAAGACAGACAGCTGCTGGCTCTCATGCAGGAGAACTTAAAACAAAAAAAAAACAAATACTGCAGCGTATTGGAGACAACCGACAGGGAGTTCACAGTCAGATTGACCCGGCTGACAACAAACATTGAAAAACTGACTAACTCTGTTGCATTAATAAAGCACCTTGTTAAATGTGTAAAACATGTCTGCATCAGTGTTATCTTGTATTTCCATACAATGTTACATTAGGCTGTTACACATCTATTGTCAGAGAAGTACTTGCATAAATAGGTAAACCACCTTCATACAAGCAAGGACAGAACACAGGGCAAAGTGAGCATGCTTATTTATTCAGTAAGTTATGGGTCAAAGTATTTGGTGAGTACATTTCTAACTCTTCTGGCTTCAGTCTCATTGTCGTCTGTTCTGAAATTATTAGGTTGCGTTCAAGAAAACAATGAAATAGCGCGCTTCCGTCTGACAGCGTTTTCAAAAGTCTCCAGTTACCCCATCTGTACTGATCTGCCTGAGTAACGTTTTCAAAAATATCTACCTTGGAAAGCGTTTTTGAAAAGCTCCAGTTTTAGGAGACGCAAACCCCGTTTTAGTGTGGACGGAGGGTAAAAACGAAGAGAAAAAGCTTCGATTACGGATTTATCCGGCGTAGTGTGGATGTAGCCTATGTTGACTGTCTGCCTTGCTTTGCCACTTCAAGTGCGCAATTTAGGTAAGTATTTGTAACTGAGTGTAACTTGACGGGTTTTCTCAATGTTCAGTGCTTTTCTTGCCCTTTAAATAAATAATTAACTTAATTACCAATAGCGAGTGTCTTCTTTTCCCGCTCACCAAACCCACGACGAGGAGCAGATAGGGAGACAGATTCTGGAAAGGAGTAATAATAACAGGGTTCTTGTGATGGGAGATTTTAATTTCCCAAATATTGATTGGCATCTGTATCCAGAGATACCGGCCACATGACAGATGCACTGCCACCTGGCTGGTCGGAGGATACAACACATGCTAATCACCATTTGGTCCCTCCCAACTAATCAATGCACACCTAAATTATTGGTCACCTTAATTGGATTATCTCGCCCAGCCCCATGCTATAAAAGGTGAGACTTGGCCTTGGCTTGCCCACTCTTACAGACCACTACATTGGAGGTAAGTGCATTGATTTATGTTTGGGAAGATCTATCGTTTGTCCTGGTAAGGGAGCCTCAGCTATCCAAGGTCAAGTGGGATAGCTGTTGTAGTGCTTTCCCCTTGTTCTTTGTTTGTGTAACCGTACCCTGTCCCCACACCACTTCCTGTGTATTGTAGTTGCTTGTGTTGACCCGACTTCCCCTTGTAAATAAATTCCTTATTATTAAAACTGTGTGTGTCCAGGCCTCTACTGTTGAGACTCAAAGAACCAGTTATTTTCCATCACAACAGCATCTCCCTAGAGTGAGGGGTTTAGATGGGTTGGAGTTTGATAGGTGTGTTCAGGAAGGTTTCTTAACACAATATGTAGATAAGCCTACAAGAGGAGAGGCTGTACTTGATTTGGTATTGAGAAATGAACCTGGTCAGGTGTCAGCTCTGTCAATGGGAGAGCATTTTGGAGATAGTGATCACAGTTCTATATCCTTTATGCATTATGCATTCTATTTTGCATTGGAGAGGGATAGGAACAGACAAGTTAGAAAAGTGTTTAATTCGAGTAAGGGGAACTATGAGGCTATCAGGCAGGAACTTGGAAGCATAAATTGGAAACAGATGTTCTCAGGGAAACATACCGAAGAAATGTGGCAAATGGTCAGGGGATATTTGCTTGGAGTTCTGCATAGGTACATTTCAATGAGACAGGGAAAGGATGGTAGGGTACATGATCCGTGGTGTACAAAGGCTGTTGTAAATCTAGTCAAGAAGGAAAGAAGAGCTTACGAAATGTTCAAAAAACTAGGTAACAATATGAATCTAGAAGATTATATGGCTAGCAGGAAGGAGCTTAAGAATGAAATTAAGAGAGCCAGAAGAGGCCATGAGAAGGCCTTGGCAGAGAGGATTGAGGAAAACCCCAAGGCATTCTACAAGTATGTGAAGAGCAAGAGGATAAGATGTGAGAGAAAAGGACCAATCAAGTGTGACAATAGAAAAGTGTGTTTGGAACCGGAGGAAAGAGCAGAGGTACTTAATGAATACTTTGCCTCAGTATTCACTACAGAAAAGGATCTTGGCGATTGTAGGGATGACTTGCAGTGGACTGAAAAGCTTGAGAATGTAGATATTAAGATATAGGATATGCTGGAGCTTTTGGAAAGCACTGGGATAAGTCACTGGGACTGGATGGGATGTACCTCAGGCTGCTGTCGCAAGTGAGGGAGGAGATTGCCAAGCCTCTGGCAATGATTTTTGCAGCATCAATGAGGACGGGAGAGGTTCTGGAGGATTGGAGGGTTGCGGAGTTGTTCTCTTATTCAAGAAAGGGATAGCCCAGGAAATTATTGACCAGTGAGTCTTACTTCAGTGGTTGTTAATTTGATGGAGAAGATCCTGAGAGGCAGGATTTATGAACATTTGGAGAGGTATGATATGATTAGGAATAGTCAGCATGGTTTTGTCAAAGGCAGGTCATGCCTTCTGAGCCTGGTTGAATTTTCTGAGGATGTGACTAAACACATTGGTGAAGGTAGAGCAGTAGATGTAGTGTATATGGATTTCAGCAAGGCATTTGAACAAGGCTTATTGAGAAAGTAAGGAGGCATGGGATCGAAGGGGATCTTGCTTTGTGGATCCAGAATTGGCTTGACCACAGAAGGCAAAGAATGGTTGTAGATGGGTCATATTCTGCATGGAGGTTGGTGACCAGTGGTGTGCCTCAGGAATCTGGTCTTGGACCCCTTTTCTTTGAGATTTTTATAAATGACCTGGATGAGGAAGTGAAGGGATGGGTTAGTAAATTTGCTGTGATACAAAGGTTGGAGTGTTGTGCATAGTGTGGAGGCCTGTCAGGTTACAATGGGACATGGATAGGATACAAACCTGGGCTGAGAAGTGGCAGATGGAGTTCAAGCCAGATAAGTGTGAAGTGGTTCCTTTTGGTGGGTCAAATATGATGGCAGAATATAGCATTAATGGTAAGACTCTCAGTAGTGTGGAGGATCAGAGGGATCTTGGGGTCTGAGTCCATAGGACTCTTAAAGCAGCTGCACAGATTGACTCTATGGTTAGGAAGGCATACAGTGCATTGGCCTTTATCAACCGTGGGATTGAGTCTAAGAGCCAAGAGGTAATGTTACAGCTATATAGGACCCTGGTCAGACCCCACTTGGAGTACTGTGCTCAGTTTTGGTTGCCTCACTACAGGAAAGATGTGGAAACTATAAAAGGGTGCAGAGGAGATTTACAACAGTGTTGCCTGGATTGGGGAGCATGCCTTATGAGAATAGGTTGAGTGAACTAGGCCTTTTCTCCTTGGAGCGGTGGAGGATGAGAGGTGAACTGATAGAGGTGTATAAAATGATGAGAGGCATTGATTGTGTGGATAGCAGAGGCTTTTCCCCAGGGCTGAAATGGCTATCAAGAGAGGGCACAGTTTTAAGGTGCTTGAAAGTAGATACAGAGGAGATGTTAGGGGTAAATTTTTCACACAGTGATGAGTGCTTGGAATGGGCTGCTGGTGACAGTGGTGGAAGTGAATGCGATATGGTCTTTTAATAGACTCCGGGATAGGTACTTGGAGCTCAGAAAAACAGAGGGCTATGGGTAACTCTAGGTAATTTCTAAAGCAAGTACATGTTCGGCACAGCATTGTGGGCTGAAGGGCCTGTATTGTGCTGTAGCTTTTCTATGTTTCAAGTCAGTTCTAAATTCATCAGTGGCCAGCTGTTTCGATAAGTTCCACACATGGATTCAGTTTATCCTTGTTTTCCCTGAAAGTTCTTTCTCCAATAAACTAATCACAATCAGCCAGATCCTGATTAGGTTTTGGCACAGAGATCCACCACTATTCAGAAACACAATAGATTCTCCAGATGCTGGAAATTCAGAACAACACACAAAATGCTGGGTCCCCTCCTCACTCCTTTTCTCCCACAGTCCACTGTCGTAGCAGATTCCTTCTTCTTCAGCCCATTTTCCAGCTATCAGGTCCCAGCTCCTCACCTCACATCCCTCCCCTTCCTCCTCGTCTGACTTCATCTATCATCTGTCAGCTCACGTTCCTTCCCCCTCCCATCAACTTCTTCTGCTGAATTGTTCCCCCGTGCTTTCCCATCCTGATGAAGGGTCTCAGCCTTAGGGTTTTCCATAGAACCTGCCTGACCAGCAGAGTTCCTCCAGCATTTTGTGTGTGTTCCAGTTATGGTGTGACCCAAAGCCTACACACTCACAGCATGATCCACTCTGTTTGTTTTTGGAAGTTGCATTAATGGAAGGCTGTGCTCCATAGATGGGAGGTATTTGCCAATCTTTGGACACAGCAGCCTCCCCTCAGTGGACTCTCTCTGTACTTCTCGTATCCTCATTAAAGTAGCCATCTTAATCAAAACAGTCCACTCACCCAGACTTTCTCCCTCCTCTCCTTCCTATCGGGCAGAAGATACAACTGCCTGAAAGCACGCTCCACCATTCTCAAGGACAACTTCCACTCTATTGCTGTAAGATATTGAATGCTTACCTATTATGAAGCGAAGGGCTGGACCTCACTATTTATGTGGTTTTAATCTTACACCTACTGTTCACCTGCACCATACTTTCTTTGTAGCTGTTGCATTTTATTCTGCATAGTTATTGCTTTACCTCATTCTAGCTCCGCGCACTGCATAATGATCTGATCTAAATGAACAGTACCTAAGGCAAATTTCCTCTGTACCTTGGTCCATGTGACAAGAATAAACCAACACCAATTCCGGTACCTTTGATCATTAAAAGTACTCATATACTCTCATGGTCACAGTACTTGATTAGATATTAATCATCAAACATAATTATTTTTTGTGCAGTCCTTTGCCCCATGCTTGCTCCATTGAGCATCTGTGTTAAGTTAGAAATGAGAGTTCAAGTTCAAGCTGAATTGCCAAACAAAACAGGAGTCAAGGTACAAAACGTGGTACCAACAGTAACACACAGAGCACACAGCACATATAATAATGGTAGCAGGGAAACATATTGATAATAAAAAATAAAAATGTAGCCCAAGTTGCTGAGTGTCATGGCCTGGAGATTGATGGTGCATGGATGATATCTTGAAGCCACATTTCTTTAAGAACAGCTTGTAGCAGTTGCTCATCTCACACAAGTGTGGCTATAGATGAACATAATCCAGCTTGTTTTCCTGGGAGCAAACACTGGAGAGCAGCACCAGTGGGAGGAGTCAGCCTGCAACTCAGTGAGGAATCCAGTGTCACGCAGCCAACTCTGGTGTCTCCTTCCCTGGTGGCCACAACAGCCAAAGCCGAGGCATGAGGGCCTAGTGACACACCACAACAAAGGCCACACAGCTTCTGCACCATTGGTTTCATCAATGAACCAATGAATCAGACTTGCAGTATTTTACCTTACCAACATCCGTCAGGGTCTTGCAATCACAATAAAAACATCCATGCCAATCATTTTCTCTATTTGTTGCATTGTACACCGCCTCCACACACTGCCACTGACGCCTACTTCACTGAGCAGCCGAAGCAAACTGCAATCCAATGCTCAGCAAGTCCAGTTCCACTGCTATCGAGCAACTGATTGAAGGAGTAGACCTGCAATACTTGACGTTCTAAATATCCCAGCAATGGCTTGTAATCATAAAGGATGAACGATATTTACATACACGGGGTTAATCGGAGATGACCCTCACCTTACATCAGTACTATTTGCAAATGCCTGTGTCTCTCTCATACTTCTGAGGTGCTCCAAGATATCCTTGACTTGGGTCAGGGCAATGCTAATTGCCTTTAACCCATGTGTAATCAACTGTTGTAACAAGCAAAGGTGTAGATGTAGAATTTGGCTCCTTTGTAAAATACTTGCCCCCTCCCCTTCGCATTCCCCATTGCTGTTACTTAAGACGTAGCTGCACAATGGCATTATCTGTATTCAAGAAGCATAACTGTCATTATCAGCTAATTAAAAATATGAAATAGAGTTAGCACATGTGTCTAATTAATTATCAATTGTACAGGATGGGTGATTTCAGTTATACTCTCGACTCTTTTCTAACACTGCCAGAATCTGCCACCTGAGGGAATGAATAAGATATCAGACAGCGTTCTCCTGGAACTTGTTCTCTGATGGAAAATGCTCCAGGGAGAAAATAAACGATTCAAGTTCATTATTTCCACGTTATCCTGCTACTAATTTGGTTTCTCAACTAAAGCCCTTGCCTCAGGTTTTACTCACAGTAAGTTACTTTGCTTCTGGGAGATTTCAGATTGTCATTACAATTTAAGGAAAGTGTTCCTCTTACTCTTCCTTCTCTCTGATTTTCCTGAGTGCTTTTCTCATTATTCGATATCAGAGCTAATTGCTCTGCGCTGTAGAAGTGGATCCTGGGCTGGTGATTCAAGAAAAGGGTCCATGAGCCTTGCCAGTTTTTACCAGAGCCACATGGAAAACATCTGCTTGGATCCATCATGGCAACTGCTCTGCACAGGACTGCCAGAGATGTGGACATAATTCAACACATCATGGGATCTAGCCTCCCCTTCATGAACTCTGTCCACACTTTTCGCTGCTTCAGTAAAGCAGCCAGCGTAATCAAAGACCCCATACCCCGGACATCCTCTTCTTCCCTCCCCTATTGGGCAGAAGATGCAAAAGCCTGAAAGCATGTACCACCAGGCTCAATGGCAGCTTCTATCCTGCTGTTATCAAATCCAAGGTTGCAGCCACTAGCTCTGTTACAGGATTTTAAGAGGCTGTAGAAAATAGTAGAGTCAACGAGCACCATCATGGGCACAACCTGCCCCACCTTCAAGGACATCTACAAGGGATGGTGCCTCAAGAAGTTGACATCCATCACTAAGAAACCTCACCAACTGGAACGTGCCATTGTACCATCACTGAGGAGATACAGGAGACTAAAGGCACATTCAACCTTATCAACACAGGTTCTTTCCCGTCACCATTTCTGAATGGTCCATAAACCCATGAACTCGACAAATTATTCCTTTTGTTTTGCAATATTTTGTTTATTGATGTAATTCCATGTCTTGTACTGTACTCCTGCTGCAAAGCAATGAAGTTCACTTCATATAAGTCAGGATAAATCTCATTCTGATTCTGTTAACATTACCATGATTTAATGTTGGCTCCAGGCATGACTTCTAAGCTTCCAGGGCCAGTGAGGATGATTAACAGAGGTAACAGTTCTCTGGAAATCAGCTGAATATCAATTTGCATCCACAGGACATTTGAAGGTGTGCAGTAAGTTGGACGGACTACAGAAGAAGGCTGGCGAGTGTTCCCAATAAAATGCTTGGTGCATTTGAGGTCTGTCAGAAAATTTCCATTCTTTCTCAAGCAGTGTGGTGGAGTCAATTGCACAATGGCATGAGGCTTGGTGGATGTGGTGGCTAACCGTGTTCACACACTCGTGAAAACAAGCACACTACAGTGGGGAGTAGGCACGTTAGTGCATGCAACAGCTGCCTGGAGACCTGCAGCACTTGTGCAAAATCACATCATTGCCATTTATCCTTGGCCACTGTGTATTACTGTGTAAAACAACTGCAGAACCGAAGCCAGAATCAGGTTCATTATCAAGACAATAAATTTCAATAAGAATATTGTCCTGGATGGTGAGAGACATTCAGGACATGCCCTATTCTCATGAGGGTTTTCCCCTCTCACCTTAAAGATATTGTCTCTAGTATTCAACATTTCAACCATAACCTTTCAGCTATAAGACATAGGAGCAGTATTAGCCCATTCAGCCCATTGAGTCTGCCCCATCGTTTGACCATGTCTAATTTATTTTCCCATTCAACTCCTATTCTTCTGTCTTCTCCTTCTTACCATTGACACCCTTGCTAAACAAGAACCTATCAAACTCTGCTTTAAATCTACCCAAAGACTTGGCCTTGACTGCTGTTTGTGGCAATGATTTCCACAGATACACTAAGAATTCCTAATCTCTATTGTAAAAGGACATACTTCTATTCTAAGACTACATTCGCTGGTACTAGATTCTCACATTATTGCAAACGTCCTCCCATATCCACTCATTGGGGGGATCTCACTGAAATGAACCTTCAGTGAGATCACTTTCATTCTATGAAGCTCCAGTGAGTATAGTCCTAGAGCCATCAAATTCTCTTTATTTTCTAATCTTTTAATTTCCAGGACAATTCTCAAGAGCCTCCTCTGGACCATCTCCAGTGGCAACACATCCTTTCTTAGATAAGGGGTGCAAAACTGCTCACAACACTCCAAATATGGTCTGACCAATGTCTAACAGAGCTTAGCATGACATTCTTTGCTTCTTCTAGCCTTCTCAAAATGAATGCTGGCATTGCATTTGTCTTCCTTATCGCCAACTCATCCTGCAAGTTAACTCCCAAGTCTGCTGCCACGAAACAACAAATTTCATGACCGTCTGACCTGCTGAGATGCTCCAAGGTTTTCTGTGTGTCGGTCCAGATTTCCAGCGCCTGCAGAATCTCTGGCACCTCCACTGTTTTAGTTCAGATTTCCAGCAACCACAGTTCCTTCACTCTATGGAGCAATCATGTGTGTAGCTGTGTGAACACTGAAGCTGAAAGTCAAGGGTGAAATCATCCTCTGTAAAAATGAGCACACGTGAGGTACTTGGCAGATGGAGCAGCTCAAAACGGATTCACCTACAATATTTTTGGGGGAATCTGCTGGAATTGAACTCATTGTCAGCCACACCTTTGTCAGGAGCTACAATAATTTTGTATTGTCCACCACATTTCCACGGAGATGTCGTCGTCCAGAATCAGTTCTAAAATCACGGACATGTGTTGTGAGATCTGTTGCATGTGGCAGTAGTACATGCTATACCTTTGAAAAACCCTTTAAATTGCAGTAAGGAATATCCATAAAAATTAAATGAAATAATAGTGCAAAAAGCAACAATAGCGAGGAGGTTTTCAGGGGATAGTTGATTGTCCATTCCTAAAACATTGAGTATGTATCTTCAGGCTCCTGTACCTTCTCTCTGATGGTGGTAATGAGATGAGAGCACGTCCTTGTTGATGAGGGTCCTTAATATATTTATTGTTTATCTATTCATTGAGATACCGTGTGGAACAGGCCCTTCTGAACATTCGAGTTGCACCCCAGCAACCCCCCCCCCCCCCCGATTTAACCCTAGCCTAATCACGGGGCAATTTAAAATGACCAGTTAGCCTACCAACCTTTGGACTGTGGGAGCATCCCACATGGTCACGGGGAGAATGTACAAACTCCTTACAAACCGTGACAGGAATTGAATCCAGAGTCTCTAGCACTGAAGTGTTGTTATAACCCCTAAAATGCTGTCCCTTCCCACATTTCTGACGTATCACCCTTTGAAGATGACCCCGATGCATCCATTTAAAATAGCATCCATTAGTTATCTCACTGCTGGTTTATGTGGCCCTCTGTTATAACCAGGAGTAGTGTGGGGTCACACGGGCAACAGGTCTGTTATAACCAGGAGCAGGGTGGGCTCACACTTGCAATGAGGGAGGGCAGCAAGATGAACGAAACCTGTGAGTGCGACCACAGTGCTGACCTTCATGTGTAAGCGGCAGCAGATGGATGAATCATTCCTGGGATGCAACGTTTGGACAGCATTCCAGTTCACTCTCCAGGATGAGTTGGAGGGAAGAGTTGCCATCACAACCGCTGGACCCGATGGGTTTGTGGATGTAGCCATAGGGATGTCAACAGTGGTCCAGTGCTCAGGGACTACTCCACAGTGGTCCTAACATGCGTCTCATTGTTCATCACCACCAGCTGTGTACCACAATGCCTTGCTTTCAGATTGCTGCTGTTGTAATCTTGGGACTGTTCAAGACCAGATTCTACCCCTCAACCATCGGGCTCTTGAATAAAAGAGGATAACTACACTAACTTGCCTCATCATCAAAATGTTCTTACAACTAATGATCTCCCTTGAAGGACTCTTTATCCCATGTTTTGTTATTTGTTGCTATTTATTTATATTTGCCTTTGCACAGTTTGTTGCCTTCTGGACTCCAGTTGATCTTTCATTGACCCTGTTATGGTTTCTATCCTATGGATTTGCTGGGTATGCCCACAGGGAAATGAATGTCAAGGTTGTATGTGGTGACATATGTACTCTGATAATATTAGTACTTTTGAACATTCGATTAGGTTACTGATTTTTATTTTCATTTCTTTACACTTATTTAAATGTGTGTATAATCATCCATTTCAGAATCAGAATTATTATCACTTGCCATACGTCATGAAATTTGTTGCTTAATAGCAACAGTCCAGTTTAAGACATAAAATATTACTCTAAGTTACACTAAATATCAAATAAGTAAATAGTGTAGAAGTGGGAAAGTGAGCTAACACTCTTGGATTCATGGCTCATTCAGAATCTGAAGGCAAAGGGGAAGAAGCTGTTCCTAAAATGGTGTATCTAGCAGGGTACTGAAAACCTGTCCCAGCCAGTTGGCTGGAGTGTTCCAGAACATCTTCAACCACTGTTGCTGCAGTCAGACATTTCCCACTTTCTTCAAGAGTATCTGTCATAATGCTCCCTCAGTGATGACCTGTTGTGATGAAGTGCTTTGAGAGGCTGGTCATGGTAGAATTAACTCCTGCAAAGATTGGACTTTGCCTACCACCATGGACAGAATCTTTCTGGCTTTCCTCTCAGCCTCGTACCATGTGGACAACTACAATACCTATTTAGGCTGCTGCTTATTGATTACAGCACAGCCTTCAACAGCATTATTGCCTCAGTACACCTGTTTGACTCTAGACTTTTAGCAACAAAATATTTTTGGTTTAATATTTCTGTAGTTTCTTTGTTTGCAAAGCCGAATTGTGTCTTTGGCAATACCTGCTCAACAGGATTCTTATTCAAACTGGTCCATACCAGTTTGCAGTGTAGAAGGAAAACATGTACTCATGTGTCAGACAGTCCGCTTGTCAGTCTTTTCTAGTTCCTTTGTTACTTCTCTGCCTTGTTTCCTGCTTCAGGCTGACCTTGTCTGACCCGTACTTTGATGAACATTTAATTAAATGGCTATAACAACAATATTTGTGCTTCATTCAGAGTTCCAATGATCCTTCAACATCATTGCCAGATCTGATAGTATTTTATTTTATTTGGAGATTTTATTTAGTGATACGGAACGGAGAAGGCCCTTCTGACGCTTTGAGCCACACCACTCCAGCAACTTCTGACAAACCCAATTAACCATAACCTAATCACGGGAGAACTTACAATGATCAATGAGTCTACCTGGTATGTATTTGGATGGTGGGAGGGAGGAAATTGGAGCACCTAAAGAAAACCCATGTATTCCACAGGGAGGAATTGATTCCTTCCAGCTAGCACCAGACTTGAATGCTGGAACCTCTCGAGCTGTAATGGTTTTCTGATGAGATACAGCATAGTAACAGGCCCTCCCCGTCCACAAGCTTGGGTCACCCGTGCGACCAATTAACCTGCTAACCGGACTGTCTTTGGAACGTGGGAGGAAACCCCCATGGTCACAGGGAGAACATCCAGACTCTTTATAGACGGCGGTGGAAATTGAACCCAGATTGCTGGCGTTACACTAGTGTTACACTACGCTAACTCCAACTCCTTTTCGTCAATAGAGAGAGGTCGAGGAAATAGAATAATGGACATGTTGTTCTGGTTTCAAAGACCCCTCCCTCCCCCCACCATCAGAGGCTTGTTCAGAGGCAGTCCACACCCAGCCACAGCAAGAGTATGTCTCTCATCGTTATCGACTCACCTTGTGCAGACCCCACTTGCAAACTATCCTCTACTGAAGACAGAGAAATGTACAGGTTTAAGGGTGTGGGTGCTGCATGCCTGTCATGGTAGAATGACTATATGTGCGTGGTGGCTCAGCATTTAATCCTGTTATTTTCACTGACCTTGATCAGACACTCGAGGACCTTGAGTTCTTTTGGCAGTGGGATTGGGTCTTCAGGTCATTCCTCCTGGGACTGATCTCCTCTGTAACTATGAAAGAACAGGAAATAAGAAAGGTGCGATCACTCTGATGGGGCAGTTTGTTGACTCCGATAGCCACTTAGACATTGAGAACCAGAGAAGGACAATGCCCCCAGGGTTGTGTGCTGACCCAAACGCTGTACACTCTGCTCACACATGAATGCAAAGCCAAACATCTGAGTATCACGTTGACAAGTTCATCCACCTCCACTCACTGACCCACCACTACTCTATCAGTCACCTCATGTACACACACTCATGTGCCTAGCAACACTTTATGGACATACTATCTATATATATAAAGACTATCTTTTTTTTGTTATTATTGTGTTCTTTATCCTATGGTATTTTTTTGTGCTTCATTGGAGCTGGAGTAATAATTTTTCTGTCTCTTTAACCCTTGTGTACTGGAAATGATATTGAACAATCTTGAATCATCTTGACACTTACCTTATTGACGTTCCACACTCAGAAAAGGCTGTGCAAAGGGGACCAGAGCTCTCAAATGTTGGAGAGGTACAATATCTGCACTCTTTTCTCTCAGCACACCATTTTAATCCTTGCTTTGCTGTAACTTCCACGTTGGGGAATGAGCTTTTCAGTGAAAGAATGTTTAGGGAACAGTCATCTCAGCTCCTTGAGTTTTAAGATAGTTATAAATAAGGATAAGTTTGTGCCCTGCAGTGAAGTATTAAATTGGATCAGGGCAAATTATGTCATGTTTTGTAACTTTAAAACATTGAATTAATTAATTTAAAGGAAGACCAGGAGTCTGAAGATACAGGTGTAACTTGGTCTTTGCTTTAAGTGAGGTACCCGCATATCACGTGGTAATGTGGACATATGGAAATTATGCAAATAATGTATTTTAACATATAACCTGTAATTATTATTTAAATGAACAGGAAAGCTTAATATATATACACACACACAAGATTACTCAAATATTATTGAAATATTAAATACACAACACACTAGACAGGAACTAGGGAGAGGTAATAGGGAACATCTGTTTTTGGGCAAGTCCCCATCTGGAGGATGTTTAAGAGCCAATTGCACAGCATGCAGGACAGGTAATTTCCAGTAAGAGGCATGGACAAGGATGGTGAAATACAGGAATATTGGATGATGAGAAAGGTGGTTAATTTAGTCTGGAAGAAGTAAGTGTTTGTAAGGATCAGGAAGCTGGAGTTGAACCAGGCACCTGAGGACTATAATGGAGCCAGTAGGGACTCAAGAAGGGAATCAGGAGAGCTAGAAGGGGTCACGAAAAGATTTTGGTAAGTAGTATTGAAGAGATACATCAAGAGCAAGAGGATAATCAGTGTAGGGCCACTCAGGGATAAAGGGGAGGAACTTGGTCCTGGAGGCGGGTGAGGTCCTAAGTGAGTACTTCACATCGGTATTTATCGGATGTTCTGGGTCCAAGTTTTGAATATTCGGGATCCTGGGTCTGTTAGTATTTATTACAGATATCTCAATGTGAGATGTCTTTTTTAAATTTCAAAATAAACTTTATTTATAATAAAAATATTTTCAAGAGTAAACCATTCATAGGCAATGCTTTCAGAATTGTTCCATTACATTTCTACACATCAATAGCACTGCTGCCTCTCATGTAGACCCCTTCCCCGTCCCCCAGGTGGTACACTACTGCAATAATTGAGGGGCTTCCTCATCCATACTGGCTCCTCCCTCTCTGGTAGCAAAAGCAAGTTTCTTTCTCTTTGTATGCTTGTAGAAAGCATTTGTCTTTATGGTTGCCTTTATTGTTGGCCAGATATCGAACAGCTAAGGAAAGGACTAAAGGACGAGTCAATGGTAGTCGCAGTTTAGACACAAAAGTCATTTGGTTCAGCCAAGTCAATGCGTTGCTGCACCCAGCTGAGAATCTCTGCCAATGCAACAGTTTGTGTTTAAGTTGCAGCTTGGAGTGATCAGGTGTACCAAATCATGCTGAAAGATGCATAAGAGCTTCTTTAAAGTTCCTCATGGCTTGCAGCCGATAAATAAGAACTGTTTTGAGTTTCATGCAAGTTGTCTAATGAAAGTATCACTGACAATTATCAACTGACTTCACTAAACATCTCCTGAACGCTTCCTAAATCTGGACGTAAAATGGTCAAGGACCTTCAGTGATATGATAGATAACTGTTAAAGTCTGACCTCTGACACCGAGGTGTAACTCACTTTGCACCTGGACCGGGTCTATTTGACGATGCAATGGAGTCAAAGAAACTCCTGAAGGCATGGCTGACAGAAGGTTATTCAAGGCTGTTCCCTGTCACGTTCCTCTTCTGTGATGTCCTGAAGTGCCTGCAGAAACTATTAATCATTTGCTTCTGCTTCTGCTTTTCTGGTCAGCAAGTGGATGTTTGTGGAACATAAAGCCCTCTAACATTTACAGCTTTAACCACTAATGCCCTGTAACATGAAACGTCTGAAAGGGCAACATTGTTCGAAGTAGATGTTAGGAATGACAGTCATGTCTGCTACTTGAACAAACAAAACCACAAGCTTTTTCACATTTTGTTTTACCCACTTTAGTGTTACATCTTTGTCTGGAGTTTGGCGGTGAAGAAGGTCATTATAATTGAAATGCATTCTAAGACTTCTCTCGTCACTCAGAGAGACTGATGCAATGGCTCATGGCTACGTAAACAAAATAGTGAGCATCGTCTGATTTTCCAGTCCAAAACATTGACTGTTTCTTTCCCCTCCATGGATGCTGCCTGACTTGCTGAGTTCCTTCAGCATTTATGTATCTGTGTGTTGCTCAAGATTTCTAGCATCCACAGAATCTCTGACTGTCTGGATTGTTGAGATTCTTGTCTCATGCAAGTATTTGTGGCATTGGGGTTCTATCCATCTGTGTGAAACATCGATAGCAACGCACACAAAATCCTGGTTGAATTCATCAGGCCTGATGTGTTTTGCTTTGGATTTCCAGCATCTACGGATGTTCTTGTGTTTATGAGGCATCATTAGTGATGAGCTGTGTTAGTTGTCTGATTTATATTTCCGTGTAGCAATTAAAACCCAGCTGTCGGGGAGGCGGAGTTGAATGCTCGGCAAAGTGTAAATTATTCAATAGTTGCTGATAGTATACCAGCAATCAGTCAATGGAACCCAGGAAGGTGCTGCTGTCACAATCTTGGGTGTGAATCTGAAGGGCACACCAGCAGAGAGGGCGAGAAGCTGTTGCCATTGTCAGGAGGGTAACTAACTAGAGAAGTTAGTCTGGTGATCGGCAAAGGAATCAAACAGGACCTGAGGAAACACAGGAGTTTCTTCAGATGCTGGGAATCCGGAGCACCTAAGGAGGGGAATAAAGAGTCGACACTTCGAGTTGAGGTCTGTAAAGGAAGAGGGAAGAAAGTAGAATAAGAATGTGGGGGAAGGTAGGATTACAAACTGGCTAGTGATAAATGAGACCAAGTGAGAGGGAAGGTGGGTGTGTAGGGAAGGGGAGGATGATAAAGTAAGGAACTGGGATGGGATAGAAGGACGAGGTAAAGGAAAGAAGAGGAAGGTATCTGGTAGCAGAGGAGAGTGGACCATGTGAGAAAGGGAAGGAGGAAGGACATCAGAAGGAGGTTATAGGCAACCAAAGACATGAGGGATGTCAGAATGGGGAATGAAAAAAGAGAGAGGGGGAAAATTACTGGAAGATAGAGAAATCAATGCAGATGCTGGAAATCCAGCCCAAAACGCAAGATGCTGGAGAAATTCAGCAGTCAAGACCTGATGAAATGTATGTTTAACACTGCAGGTAGTGAGGACCTAGACTGCACTGGCAGGCAGATCCAATAACAGTGATTTAAAGGTAGCTTGGCAAGTCTTATAAGAAGAGACACGAGAGACTGCTGATGTTGGAATCTGGGGAGCAAAAAAAATTACTATTTGAGCAAAAAAAATTGCTAGTAGGTCTCTTTGGCATTTGTGGAGGCCAAAATTAGACATTACGGATCTTGACCAGGGAGTTGAAATTTGAATTCACTTGTTATTGCTAAATGTACTAAGACACAGTGAAAAGCTCATCTGGTCATCTGTTCAAGCAGATCAGATCATTACACAGAGCATTTGTTTGCTTTGAGCTCGGTGAGGGCTATGGGAGACAGACGCAGGAGCTCAGAATCAACATTGTTACACTGACATGCCAAGGAATCTGGTGCTTTGTGGCAGCAGTACAATGCAATACATAACAAGTTACAAAAGAAGTAAATACTGCAAACAAGGAATAGAGTATGTAGTGTTGATGGGTTCATGGACCATTCATAAATCTGATGGCACAGGGGAAGAAACTGTTCCTAAAACCAAGTAGGTTTTAGGCTCCTGTACCTACAAATACAAAAACATAGAAATAATAATAATCATCATAAATAAATAAGCAATAAATCTTGAGAACATGAAATGAAGAGTCCTTGAAAGTGAGTCTACTGATTGTGGAAACATTTCAATGATGGGCAAGTGAAGTAAAGTTATCCTCTTTGGTTCAAGAGCCCAATGGTTGAGGGGTAGTAACTGCTCCTGACCTGGTGGTGTGAGTGTTGACCTTCCTGATGGTAGTAGCAAGAAGAAAGCACGATCTGGGTGGTGTGGGGGGAGGATGAGGGGAAATCGTTGATGGAGGATTCAAAGTACATTTATTATCAGAGAACTGGCAGCCACAAAACAAGAAACCTGAAAGAACCCAATGAAAAATAAAGCCCACCTCCCAAAACGCAGAGAAAGAAAAAAAAAACAAATCATCCAACAAGTAACAGCATTCCGAACCAAACTGAGTCCGTAGACGCAAATCCTTGGAGCAGATCGGAGTAGGCCAAAACCTCGGTCTCAGTTCATCACATTAGCCCGCAGACATGAATCACGGCTGCTGAGGCAGTCTCACAGCCTTAGTGTCGTGGAGACAGCAAGTGAAATTGGCCCAAGCCTTGCCTCCGGTCCTGAATAACCTGCCTTTCCAATCTATAGAAGATGGTGCTTAAATTGTGACAACAGCTGATCATGCCTTGCATTAGGAGCCAGGCCCCGCTGCAGTGAAACACTCCAGGCTGAGACCACACCACCCAGCCCAACCTTGTGCTGCTTTCCTACAACACCACTTTCTGCAGATGTGCACAGTGGTGGGGAGGGCTTTACCCATGATGGACTGGGCCATATCCATTACTTTTTGTAGGATTTTCCATTCAAGGGCATTGGTGTTTCCTTACCAGGCTGTGATGCAGCCAGTCAATATATTCTCCACTACATATCAATAGAAGTCTGTCGAATGTTTAGGTGTCATGCTGAATTTTTGCAAACTCCTAAGGATGTAGAGATGCTGCCATGCTCTTTCCATAATTGCCCTTACAGGTCCTCCAAAATGATAACACTGAGGAATTTAAAGTTGCAGACCCTATCCACCTCTGATCCTCCGATGAGGACTGGCTCATGGTCTTGCTGACATTGAGTGAGAGGTTGTTATGACACTGCTCAGCCAGATTTTCAATCTCCCTCCTGTATGCTGATTCATTACCACCTTTGATTTGGCCTGCAATGCAAACATGAATCTGGCATTGGAGCTGTACTTAACCACACAATCATAAGGTTAAAGTGAGCAGAGCAGGGTTTAAGCACACAGCCCGTGCTACACCCGTACTGATGGAAGTCGTGGAGGAGATGTTATTGTCAATTCAAACTGACTGGGTCTGCAAATGAGAAAATCAAGAATCCAATTGCACAAGGATGTATTGAGACCAAGGTCTTGAAGCTTATTGATAAGTCTTGAGGGGATGATGGCATTGAATGCTGAGCTGTAGTTGATAAAGAGCATCCTGATGCATGCATCTTCTCTGGAACATCAGGACAGCAATGAGTGAACAGCCAGTGAGATGACATCTGCTGCAGGTGAAACCTGTTGCTCTGGTAGGCAAAATGGAGCAGATCCTAGTCACTTCTCAGTCAGGAATTAATATGGTTCGTCACCTACCTCTTAAAACACTTCATCCTTGTGGATGTAAGTGCTACAAACAATAGTCATGGAGGCAGGTTATTACGTTCTTCTCCACCGTACATCTCTAGAAATTTGCTAGTCTCTCATGACATATCAAATCTCCTCAAACTCTGAATTATGTATAGCAATTGATGTGCCTTCTTTGAGATTGCGTCAATCCTGGACAGGTCCTCCATGATCATATTGAGTATCGTTGTAAGCCTGTTGGGACCAGTGGCTGACATCTGCTCCTACTTCTGAAAAAGTTTGCATGGCAGTGGGTGTGGTGGCTGGGTTAAAGTGGATTGATCATGTAGATCTGGAATGAAGCCAGCTGGATGAATGGTCTAACTCCATATCAGTCCAGAAGATCACTGGCAGAGTGATACACAGGTCAAAGTCTGACCAGTTGTCTTGGGTCAGTTTTAATACTGAGCAAAGTTCAAGATCTCTAGAGCATGCAGTGTGGTTAATTCATTCAAACAGAAAAGCTGGAATGTTGCTTGTATGATTTAAAGCTATGTTCCATGGGAACATAATTCAAATCATACAAACAGCATTCCTTACAGGCAATGTGGCAGCATAACGGTTAACACAACCGCTTTATAGCAACAGCAATCTCCAATCACTGGAAGGAGTTTGTAACTTCTCCAAAGATGTGTTCTTAGCCCACTGCTCTACCCCCTCTACACTCATGAGTGTATGGCCAGGGATAGCTCAAGCACCATCTATAAATTCACAATGACCCCAGAATCCCAGATGGTGGTGAGGAGGCCTACGGGGGTAAGAAAGATCACCTGGCTGAGCGGTGTTGCAACTACAGCCTCACACTCGACATCAGCAAGAACAAGGAACTGATCTTGGAAGGGGAGTTTCAGAGAACACACACCAGTCCTCATTGCGTACAATAAACAACTACAGACAAAGACTGATAAGACGCTAAAGTGCAAAAGACCATAAGACCATAAGATATAGGAGCAGAAGTAGTCCACTTGGCCCTTCGAGTCTGCTCCGCCATTCAATCATGGGTTGATTCACTTCATCCAGTCATCCCCACTCCCCTGCCTTCTCCCCATACCCTTTGATGCCCTGGCTAATCAAGAACTTATCTACCTCTGCCTTAAATGCACCCAATGTCTTAGCCTCCCGTGGCAACAAATTCCACAGATTTACCACCCTCTGACTAAAGTAATTTCTCAACATCTCAGTTCTAAAAGAATCTCCTTCAATCCTGAAGTCATGCCCTCTTGTCCTAGACTCCCCTATCATGGGAAATAACTTTGCCATATCTAATCTGTTCAGGCCTTTTAACAGTTGGAATGTTTCTGAGATCCCCCCTCATTCTCCTGAACTCCAGGGAACACAGCCCAAGAGCTGCCAGATGTTCCTCATACGGTCACCCTTTCATTCCCAGAATCATTCTCGTGGATCTCTGAACCCTCTCCAATGTCAAAAAAGAACTATGCAAATACAAATAAACATAAAACAATAATAATAAATAATACTGAGAATATGAGTTGTAGCTTCCTTGAAAGTGAGACCTTAGTTTGTGTTCAGTGATCAGTCAGTGTTGAGGTGTGTTAAGTTATCCAGACTGGTTGTCGTGTAACTAATGTTACTAAACCTGGAAGTATGGGAGCTAAGGCTCTTGCGTGTTCTGCCTGATGGCAGCAGTGAAAGGAGAGCATGGTTGAGATGGTGCGGGTCCTTGATGATGTACGCTGCTTCCCCGTGGCAGCCCTCCTTGTAGATCTGCTCAGTGATGGGGTTATTGCCCCGTTCAAAACCAAAAAGGAGGAAAAAGCCCATGTCTCAAATTAGAAGGTTCCAAATTAGACTGCAGTGAGCATTAGGTCCAGGCTGATGTTGTTCTACTCTCTATTTGGGTAGACATAGAAGTTCTTGTGGTACCACTTTGGATAAGAGTTAGGGTATCATAGTCAATACCGATTTTTTTTTTTCCCCCCCCCCCCCCCCCCCCCACCCACCAAAGTCACAAGTAGGTATTGGTGCTCGTCAGCCTTCCCTGGCCTCAGAATCTGCAATCTCTTTCCCTGCATCACAGCAGAAACTACAGTTAAAGCACAGATAACTTCTGAAGTGTGAAGAGGAAGAAGCTATGAAATGCAGAATCAGAATCAGGTTTATTATCACTGACATTCATCACGAAGTTTGTGTTTTGCGGCAGCAGTACGGTACAATGCATAAAGGTTATCACAAATTATGATAATAAATGTATATAACATTTTAAATAAGTAGTAGCAAAGGGAGTTCATGGGCTAATTGTCTGTTTGAAATCTGATGGCAGATGGGTAGAAGCTGTTCCTAAAATATTGACTGTATCTTCAGGCTCCTGTACCACCTCTGTGATGGTAGTAACAAGTAGAGGGCAGGTGGTGGGTGGAGTAAGTCCTTAATGATGGATGCCTCCTTTTTGAGTCATCACCTATTAAAGATGGCCTTGATAGTGAGATAATGCAGAACAATTATTATTATGATAATCATTCTTCCCAATACTCTGAGCATACAGTGGGCTAATTTGAGACCACAGTGTTGGATTCTGCCCTAACCCAGTTTCTACTTACTGCTCCCCATCTGCCCTCCCCAGGCCAGGTGCCTTCACCAGTCCATGCTATCCCATTATGTCACATGTCTCTCGAACGACCTGGCCCATTGCTTGACTACATTTTTCTCTCCCTCAGAGTGAGAGTGGAGCAGCTGAGTGCTGCTGTGATATTGAGAGAAGCGTGAAGTGGGGAGACAATGACAGGTTCTTTCGTTGCAGTCGAGTGCACAGCTTGGCCACGTTACACACTCCAGCTGCAACACTCACTAAGTGGATACCGAAATCTAATCTCAAAAGGAGCAAAGCAATAAAATCAGAGATTATTTTCTAAGAGAATATAATTTCCCATTACAATGAAGAATAATTAAAATAATTAAATTTCACTTTTATGAAACTTGTGGTCCATTAACTAGTGATGATGATTATTAGATTCTGTCATTCTTGATGTCCTCAGCAATACCGAGAATGATTTCATTTCTTTATTAGCCTTGAGTTATTCATTACACATGTCACTGATCCTTTTCTCTAAATGTTGAAGGATTTGTTTGCAGACAAGGTGCTGTTCCATAGATTGGGTAATCCTTGTATGTTTGGGCCCATCTGTGAGGGGGGGCCGGCTACTTCCCCTGGTGGGTGCTCAGAAAGAGGCATATTGCATCCAATCAAATCTTACGTATACATAAAGTACTGATTGGTAATTGAACCTGAAACTTCCCTAATGAACACTCTACATCTGCAACAAAAAACATTATTAGCTACCTCTTCTCTCTTTGTAAAGATGGCAAAGGAGGAAATAGCTCACAAAAAATAACTGAAAAATGAATTTACAAACTCACCATTACATGCTATGACTGTCTTTATGTTCAAAGGCTAACATGGGTGCCATTTTGTAACGGTGAAACTAAAGATTCTAGAAAGTTTGCCTTTACTAACCCATCTCTGGTCTCCCCAAAGTGCACTGTTACCTCTCCTAGGATTCCCCATTCAGACTTCGCCACCAAGAATTTCTCAATACCTTGCACAGAAAATACTCCAAAGCAGAATCTTGAGAGGCAGTCTGATTGAGAATAATGACCCTTCATTGTCCTTCTCAGCCTCTTCCAATTTTGAACGTGGTCAGCCACATTCTCTTCCAAAATGTCTCCTTCAATGTCCTGACCACAAAGCCTGGTTCTGCCCCTCATTCGGATACTCCTCAGCGACGACCTTGCTTCTGCACAGAACCTTTAAGAGCCTTCATAAAATCTGCAACACCCTCTTCATCTCTAGCTACGTATCACCCTTTGGTGATCATGTATTGATGTGAGATCAAGTTTGCTCCTATCACCCCTTTCATGGAGAATTCTGTTAGGCTGCGAGACCATTGAAAAGCTTGGTATTGCATTCCTTCAGTTGGTGCCCTGTGGTGAACTATGTGCCTGTCTGGACACGCCCCCTGCTGACTGCTCCTGTGGGAGGAGCCACAGGAGCAGTCAGCAGGGGGCGTGTCCAGACAGGATCAAAAATGATAAGATTTTGCGGTGGAGGATAGAACTCTCCACCTACACCTATGATATCCTGTACTGGCCTGGCAGACTCAATGAGCCCCCTGATGCCCTATCCCGGGGAACATGTGCTAGCACACAGCTCGATCAGCTGTACACCCTTCATGCACAACTTTGCCATCCGGGGGTCACCCGATTTTACCATTTTGTGAAAGCTCGGAACCTGCCATACTCCCTGGAGGACATCAGGACGATGACCAGGGACTGCCAAATTTGCGCTGAGTGTAAACCGCACTTCTACCGTCCTGACACGGCACAACTTGTCAAGGCCACCCGCCCTTTTGAACGACTGAGTGTTGACTTTAAGGGCCCCCTTCCCTCCACTGACCGCAATGTCTATTTTCTCAGTGTTATCGACGAGTACTCACGGTTCCCCTTTGCCATCCCCTGCCCCGACACCACTGCCACGTCCGTCATAAAAGCCCTGCGCCAGCTCTTCACTCTGTTCGGGTATCCCTGCTATATCCACAGTGATAGAGGGTCCTCCTTCATGAGTGAGGAGCTGCGCCAGTACTTGCTAGCTAGGGGCATTGCTATCAGTCGGACCACGAGTTATAATCCCCGGGGTAATGGCCAGGTGGAGCGGGAGAATGCCACAGTGTGGAAGGCCACACTTTTAGCCCTTAAGTCAAAAGGGTTGCCGGTCTCTCGATGGCAGGAGGTCCTCCCTGAGGCACTGCACTCTATCCGCTCTCTGTTATGTACGTCCACCAATGCCACCCCTCACGAACGCCTATTCTCTTTTCCCAGGAAGTCTGTCACTGGGACCACCCTACCAGTTTGGCTGACGTCCCCGGGGCCAGTGCTGCTCCGGAAACATGTGAGGAGCAATAAGTACTCCCCGCTGGTAGAGAGGGTTCACCTTCTACATTCGAACCCCCAGTATGCTTACGTGGTCTTACCTGATGGGCGGGAGGACACGGTCTCCATCCGCGACCTGGCACCCGCAGGTGCAGCAGACCACTACCCTGAAGGCTCTCCGGTAACTATGAACCCTGCACCTGAGGTGACACCGTGCTCACCAGGCCCTACACAGACTCCTCACGACACTTGTATACCGGGCGTTTCGTACGCATTTATACCAGGCGCCTCGCACATGCGTGAGGGATCACCGGCGCCTAGTGGGCAAGAACAAGCGCAACCTCCGTCCCCTGTGCAATCACCAATGTTGCCGGCATCTATGCGATCACAGCCGGTGCTACGTAGATCGCAGCGACAGATTCGACCACCTGATAGACTTGACTTGTAAGAAACTTCGCCACATGGGGACTCTTTCAAACAAAGGGGGGGTGAATGTGGTGAACTATGTGCCTGTCTGGACACGCCCCCTGCTGACTGCTCCTGTGGCTCCTCCCACAGGCCCCTGTATAAAGGCGATCTGAGGCCTGACGCTCGGCCTCAGTCTCCAGGACATAGTATGATGGACACTCACTCCTGGTTCCTTCTTCCAGTCAATAAAAGCCGATATCTCGCCTTACGTCTCAGTGTGAGTTATTGATGGTGCATCATGCCCACACCAGCTTCCCAAGTTATGCAATTAGTTGATTGCCTTGTTCATCTTGTCAACAAGCTTTCATCTTTATTCAATAATCGCTGCCGTACAATAATGCTGGAATACATACCAGTCCTCAATACTGGGACAGAGGTGAAAGGGTGAGCATTTCAAGTTCTCACATATCGACATCTGAGAATCTATCCTGAGCCCAACATATTGATGTGATCGCGATGATGGTTATACTTCATTACGAGTTTGAGGAGATTTGGTATGTCACCAAAGAAACTACAAGTTTTTATAGAGGGGGAGCATTCCGCTTGACTGCATCATCACCTGGTGTGGAAGCTCCGACGCACAGGATTGAAAGAGGCCTCAGAGGGTTGAGGACTCCACCAGCTCTATCATGGACACAAGCCTCCCCACCATTGAAAACAACAATGCAGTGCCTCAAGAAGGCAGTATCCATCTGGGACATGCCCTCTTCCCATTACTTTCATTGGGGAGGAGGTACAGGAGCCTAAAGGCACACACTCAATGTTTTAGAAAGAGCTTCTTCTCGCCCATCAAATTTCTGAGCGGCCCAAGAAGCCATGAATACTAGCTCAAAGTTCGAAGTAAACTTATTATCAAAGTTCATATATCTTACCCTGAGATTCATTTTCTTGCAGGCATTCACAGTGAAAACAAAGAAGCAAAATCGAATCAATGAAAATCTGCGCACACACTGAAATGGATGAGCAACCAATGTGCAAAAGACAACAAATTGTGAAAGTACACAAAAGGTAAAAATATATTGCAAGCATGGGCTGTAAAGTCCTTGAAAATGAGTCCATACGTTGGTTGTGGAATCAGTTCAGTGTTGGGATGAGGGGTGTTATCCACCTGGCTTATGAGCCTGATGAATAAAGAGTGATAACTGTTTTTGAACCTGGTGGTGTGGGTCCTAAAGCTCCTGAATATCCTTCCTAATGGTTGTAGTAAGAAGAGATCATGGCCTGGATGGTGGGCATCATTCACTACTTCATTATTCCACTTTTGCGCTAGTTGTTTATTTTAATGGTTTATTGCAACTTACATTCATTTATTTTCTCTGTGCTGTACTTCTGCCATAAAACAATGAATTTCACAACCTATGTCAGTGACAATGAATCTGATTCTGGTTCTGATAATCACACTTCACAGTCCCTGGGCCTGTTTTAACTGTGAGAAAAATGCATTGAATTAACAGGAAGACAATGAGTTACATATTGTTGTCTATGTACAGTATTCATTGTAACTCTGAAAGTTTCTATTCCCTCTGGAATACTGGAGAGATAAGGATTATGTTCACATCAATGCTGTTTGGCAAGAAATCTCAAGGAAACTACAGGGTAGTTAACAATTCCTTCAAGATAAATACATTGTCTGTGAAATGCTAGCCATTGCAATCTCTCAGCAAATGTTTTATCAGAAGAAGCTCTAAACAAAGTCGGTTCACCTTGAAAGGACAGAAAATCAGATTATTATCATTGACGTGGGTACATTTTGTTGCTTTGTGGAATCAGTGCAGTGATACAGAAAGTATCCCAGAACACACACCAATTTCTGCCACCAAGAAAGCTCTACTTCATCAGGAGGCTAAAAGCATTTGGAATGCCCCCGATGACCCTCACCAAGTTTTAATGATGTATTATAGACTGCATTCTGTCTGGATAGATATGTGCTTGGTATTACAAAACGCGCTGCTCACGACCACAAGAAACTGCAGAGAGTCGTGGGTACTGCTCAGCACATCATGGAAACTAGACTCCCCACTATGGACTTTGTCAGTAAAGCAGCCTACATAATCAAGGACTCCACCCACCCTGGGCTTTCTCTGTTCTCCTCTCTCCCTGACTCAAGCATGGCTTCTATCCCCACTGTTACAAGACAGTTGCACAGTAAGATAGAGCCTTGACCTTATAATCTATTTTATAATGTTCTTTATTGTTTTCTGCACTGCTCTTTTTCAGGAGCATATACACCTTATTCTGCATTGTCATGGTTTATTTTCGGCTCAGTGACCTGTATAACGATCTGATCTGTATGAACAACATGCAAAACGAGCTTTTCACTCTATCTTGGTGCATATAGCAATAATAAACCAACACCAATTCCAATAGCAAAATATAATATAATTTCTCCAGAAAAGTGTATGTAGTGGAAGACAGTTGTTCACAAATTACTTCAGAATCAGAATCAGATTTAATATCACAGGCATATATTGTGAACTTTACAGCAACAGTACAATAAAATACATGATAAATAAATATAGAGAGAAATTAAATTCTGTTAAGTACACATCTATGTCTATTAAATAGTGAAAGATAACAGAAATTAAAAAGTTGTGAGATAGTGTTCATGGCTTAACGTCCATTGAGAAAGTGGCTGGCAGAGGGGAAGAAGCTGTTCCTGAATCGTTGACTGTGTGCCTTTAGCTCCTGTACCTCCTTCCTAATGGTAACAATGTGAAGAGGGCAAGTGTGCAAAAAGCTTCAGTTGCTTGTAACAATTAGGTCAAGAGATTTGGATAATAGAAGTGCTCAGCAATATCCACCCTGACTGGGATTGACATGCCACTGTGCAGAGCCAATACTTTATCAGATGTGCAGAATCACTGTGGCTATGAAGTGGGTTTTGTGGGAAGTGTCTCCATCCAGCTCATGGCTAATACAACTGCAGTACAACTTGGTTCCAAGGTTATCAAGCCAAGGATTTGTAGTGGGGACAAGCTCCCACTACCTAAAAATACTCCTCATGGCATGCGCCTCAAACAGCCTCTGACAACCAAGTCCAACTCCTGGCCTTCTCATGTGGCTTAGCCTCTAAGCCCAGCAGAACTATTTCTACTGACAGAAGAAGGGGCGAAGGCGGGTCCTAGCACCTTAAAACCAGTGCTTTAGGTAGATGGAGCTCGTCAGCCTGGGAAGGCAGTCCAACTGAGAGAGAAAACTCTGATTTCAAATCTCCGCTGCCTTGCAGCTAGACCAACTCATGGGAATGGCTTCGGGAGTAAACCCTGAGGACAAATCTGGAGCTGGAGTCCGGAAGGCAGTCTGACATTGCCTTCAATCTCGATCTGGCAACTCCTGCGATGACACTGGTGCCAAGCTGTATCGGCCCTTGCCCTTCCCTTGGACAACATCGGTGGCATGGAGACGGGAAACTCGCTGCATGGACAACTGCCGGTCTTCCACACAACTTTGCCCAGGCCTGCGACCTGGAAACCATTCCAGACACAGATCCATGGTCTCGCAAGACTAATTGATGCCACGTAAGGAAGGAGGGAGAGAATAAACAGAGACCCACTGTCTGATTAGCTTGGTGTCAGTAGCAGGGAAAATGCTGGAGTCTATTATTAAGGGCATCTACACTCATTGGCATCTTTCCTAGGTGCCTCCTGTACCTTAAAAAAAAAGCCCATTAGGTATATGTTCATGGTGTTCTGCTGCTGCAGTCCATCCACTTCAAAGTTTGACATGTTATGCATTCAGAGATGCTGTTGTGCACTGTTGTAACACATGGTTGAGTTACTGTCATCTTCCTGTTAATAGACAATAGGTGCAGAAGTAGACCATTCGGCCCCTCGAGCCTGCACCGCTATTTTGAGATCATGGCTGATCAACTACTATCAATACCCGGTTCCTGCCTTGTCCCCATATCCCTTGATTCCCCTATCCGTAAGATACCTATCTAACGCCCTCTTGAAAGCATCCGGAGAATTGGCCTCCACTACCTTCCGAGGCAGTGCATTCCAGACCCCCACAACTCTCTGGCAGAAGAAGTTCTTCCTTAACTCTGTCCTAAATGACTTACCCCTTATTCTCAAACCATGCCCTCTGGTACTGGACTCTCTCAGCATCTGGAACATATTTCCTGCCTCTATCTTGTCCAATCCCTTAATAATCTTATATGTTTCAATCAGATCCCCTCTCAATCTCCTTAATTCCAGCATGTACAAGCCCAGTCTGTCTAACCTCTCTGCGTAAGATAGTCCAGACATCCCAGGAATTAACCTTGTGAATCTACGCTGCACCTCCTCCACAGCCAGGATGTCCTTCCTTAACCCTGGAGACCAAAACTGTACACAATACTCCAGGTGTGGTCTCACCAGGGCTCTGTACAAAGACAAGAGGATTTCCTTGCTCTTGTACTCAATTCCCTTTGTAATAAAGGCCAACATTTCATTAGCCTTCTTCACTGCCTGCTGCACTTGCTCATTCACCTTCAGTGACTGATGAACAAGGACTCCTTGATCTCTTTGTATTTCTCCCTTACCTAACTCTGCACCGTTCAGATAATAATCTGCCTTCCTGTTCTTATTCCCAAAGTGGATAACCTCACACTTATTCACATTAAGCGTCATCTGCCAAGTATCTGCCCACTCACCCAGCCTATCCAAGTCACCCTGAATTCTCCTAACATTCTCATCACATGTCACACTGCCACCCAGCTTAGTATCATCAGCAAACTTGCTGATGTTATTCTCAATGCCTTCATCTAAATCGTTGATGTAAATCGTAAACAGCTGTGGTCCCAATACTGAGCCCTGTGGCACCCCACTAGTCACCACCTGCCATTCCGAGATACACCCATTCACCGCTACCCTTTGCTTTCTATCTGCCAACCAGTTTTCTATCCATGTCAATGTCTTCCCCCAGATGCCCTGAGCTTTGATTTTACCCACCAATCTCCTATGTGGGACCTTATCAAATGCCTTCTGAAAATCGAGGTATACTATATCCACTGGATCTCCCCCGTCTAACTTCCTGGTTACATCCTCGAAAAACTCCAACAGATTAGTCAAGCATTATTTACCCTTGGTAAATCCATGCTGGCTCCGCCCAATCCTATCACTGCTATCTAGATATGCCACTATTTCATCCTTAATAATGGACTCTAGCATCTTCCCCACCACCGATGTCAGGCTGACAGGTCGATAGTTCTCTGTTTTCTCCCTCCCTCCTTTCTTAAAAAGTGGGATAACATTGGCCATTCTCCAATCCACAGGAACTGATCCTGAATCTAAGGAACATTGGAAAATGATTACCAAAGCATCTGCAATTTCCAGGGCCACCTCCTTTAGTACCCTAGGATGCAGACCATCTGGACCTAGGGATTTGTCAGCCTTCAGTCCCATCAGTCTTCTTATCAGTGTTTCCTTCCTAATGTCAATCTGTTTCATTTCCTCTGTTACCCTATGTCCTTGGCCCATCCATACATCTGGGAGATTGCTTGTGTCTTCCCTAGTGAAGACAGATCTAAGGTACTCATTAAATTCTTCGCCATTTCTCTGTTTCCCATAACAATTTCACCCAATTCATTCTTCAAGGGCCCAACATTGTTCTTGACTATCTTCTTTCTCTTCACATACCTAGAAAAGCTTTTGCTATCTTCCTTTATATTCCTGGCTAGCTTGCATTCGTACCTCATTTTTTCTCCCCGTATTGTCTTTTTAGTTAAGTTCTGTTGTTCCTTAAAAACTTCCCAATCATCTGTCCCCCCCACTCACCTTAGCTCTGTCATACTTCCTTTTTTTTAATGCTATGCAACCTCTGATTTCTTTTGTCATCCACTGTGGCCCCTTTCCCCCCTTTGAATCCTTTCCTCTCTGGGGGATGAACTGTCAGTTTGAACTATCTGGCCATTCTCATTAACAAGGCAATTTCAACCAAACAACCACTGTTCACAGGATGTTCTTTTGTTTATTGTACCATTCTCTGTAAATCCTAGAGACGGTTGTGTGTTAAAATACCAGGCAGTTATTGAGGTACTCAAGCCACCCCATCTAGCACCAACTATCATTCTATGGTCAATGTCATCGAGATCACATTTCCTCCCCATGCTCATGTTTGGTCTGAACAACTGAATCTCTTGATCATGTCTTCCATATGATTGGCTGCTTAGATAGTGGAGCAGAGCGGAGTACATGAAACTTTGCTGTAAAAAGCAGCATCCTTCATCAAAGATCCTCACCATCCAGGCCATGCTCTTTTCTCTCTGCTGCCATCAGATAGAAGTTACGGGAGCCTCAGGACTCACACCACCAGGTTCAAGAACAGTTACCTGAATCATCAGGCTCTTACACAAAAGGAGATAACGACACTCACTTCAGGACTCTGTTTTATTTTTATTTCATGCTCGTTATTTATTGCTATTTATTTATATCTGCATTTGCACAGCTCGTTTACAGTTAACAGTTCCTGATGTTTACAGTTACAGTTCTATAGATTTGCTAAATATGTCCACGGAAAAAGAACTCAGGGTCGTAGGTGGTGGCATGTGTATACTGTAATGATAAATTTCACTTTGAACTTTGAAAGAGGTTGTTAAGCCTACACAGAAATTCACAAATCCAAAGGTTGAGCATAGTGGGATTAATGTTCTGAGATGCATATATTTCAATGCAAAAAGTATTGTGGATGAGCTTAGGGCATGGATCAGCATGTGGAATTATGACATTGTAGCCATTTGTGAGACTTGATTGCTGAGGGAGCAGGACTACAGCTCAATATTCTGGGGTTCTGTCGTCCTGGACGCGACAGAGCAGAAGGGATTAAAGGGGCAGGGGTGGCATTACTGGCCAGGGAAAATGCAACAGCAGTGCTCAGTCAGGGCAGAAGACGGGTGTGCTTATCTGGTGAAGCTTTGTGGGTGGAACTGAGGAATAAGGAAGGTATGACCTCATTAATGGGATTATATTATACACCACTCAACAGTCTGCGAGATTTAGAGAGATCGCAGACTGTTTCGAGAAACATAAGGTTGTGATTTTAACTTTTCACATATTGACTGGGACTCCCATACTGTGAAAGGGCTGGATGGGAAAGAGTTTGTCAAATGAGTTCAGGAAAGTTTCCTTAATCAGTCCATAAAAGTATCAACTAGAGAGAAAAAGAATGAGCCGGGGCAGGTGACAGAAGTTTATGTAGGGGAACATTTTGCACCTGGTGATCATAATGCCATTAATTTCAATGTAATTATGGAAAAGGAAAATTCTGGCCCTCAGCTTGAGATTCTAAATTGGAGAAAGGCCAATTTTGATGATATCAGAAAAGATCTGGCAAGTGCGGAGTGGGCAGGCTATTTTCTGGCAAAGGCGTACTTGTTAAGTGGATGACTTCAAAAATGAAATTTTGAGAGTACAAAGCTTGTATGTGCCTGTCAGAATAAAAGGTAAAGATAACTGATTTAGTGAACCTTCGTTTTCAAGAACTATTGAGACCCTGGTTAAGAAAAAGATTGGGCATAGGAGGCATAGGCACGTAGGAACAAATGAGGTACTTGAGGAGCATAGAAAGTGCATGAGAACACTTAAGAAGGAAATCAGGAGGGCTAAAAGAAAATATGAGCTTGCTCCAGCGGACAATGTTAAGGAGAATCCTAAGGGTATGTTAAGAGCAAAAGGATAGCAAGGGACAAAATTGGTCCTCTAGAAGATCAGAGTGGTAATCTACTGTATAGGTGGAGCTGAAGGAGATGAGGAGGATATTAAATGGAGCTTTTGTGCATATTTACTTGAGAGATGGATACAGAGTCTATAGATGTGAGGCAATGCAGCAGTGAATTCATTGACTCTGTACATATATTACAGGAGGAAGTTTTGCTGTCTTGAGGTAAATTAGGGTGGCTAAATCCCGGGGTTAACTATGTGTTCCCTCAGACCCTATGGGAGGTTACCGAAGAAATTTCAGAATAAGTATGTTTTTGTCTATTTTAAAACATTGAGGCATATTTTTAATATCTCTATCTCCAGCAGAGATATTTAAAACAACCATAGCCAAGGGTGAAGTGCTGGAGGATTGGAGGACAGCTAATGTTGTTCTGTTGTTTAAGAAAGGCTCTAAGAATAATCCAGGAAATTATAGGCCTGTGACATCAATAAGTTATATGAAGGTATTCTAAAGGACTGGATATTGTATATAAGTATTTGGATAGACAGGGGCTGATTAGAGATAGTCAACATGGTCAACCAATCTTGTAGATTTTTTCGAGGAAGTTGCCAGAAAAGTGGATGAAGGCAAGGCAATGGATGTTGTCTACATGGACTTTAGCAAGTCATTTGATATGGTCCCATATGGGAGGTTGGTCAAGAAGGTTCAGTCGCTTGATATTCAGTATGCGGCAGTAAACTGGATTAGACATTGGCTTTGTGGGAGAAACCAGAATGTAGTTTTGGATGGTTGCCTCTCTGATTGGAGGCCTCTGGCTAATGGCATGCCATAAGGATTGTTGCTGAGTCCATTGCTATATCTCATCTATACCAATGACTTGGATGATAACGTGGTAATCTAGATCTGGAAATTTGTGGATAACACTAAGACTGCGGGTGTAGTGGACAGCGAGGAAGACTATCAAAGCTTGCAGCAGGATCTGGACCAGCTGGAAAAATGGGCAGAAAAATGGCAGATGGAATTTAATGCAGGTGAGTGTGAGGTTTTGCACTTTGGGAGGACCAACCAGGGTAGGTCTTACACGGTGAGCGGTGGGGCACTGAGGAGTGCAGTAGAACAGAGGGATCTGGGAGTACAGGTCCATAATTCATTGGAAGTGGTGTCACAGATAGATAGGGTCATTAAGAAAGCTTTTGACACTTATTGACCTTCATAAATTGAGCACAGTAATTGGGATGTTATGTTGAAATTGTGTAAGTCATGGTGAGGCCTTATTTAGAGTATTGTGTCCAGTTTTGGTCACTTACCTACAAGAAAGATGTAAATAAGATTGACAGAGTGCAGAGAAAATTTACAAGGATGTTTCAGGGACTTGAGAACTTGTTATAGTGAAAATTTGAATAGTTTAAGACTTTATTCCTGAGAATATAGAAGGTTGAGGGGAAATTTGATAGAGGTATACAAAATTATGAGAGGTATAGATAGGGTAAATTTAAGCAGGATTTTTCTACTGATGTTGGGTGAGACTAGAACTAGAGGTCATAGGTTAAGGGTGAAAGGTGAAATATTTAACCATATAACCATATAACAATCACAGCATGGAAACAGGCCATCTCGGCCCTCCTAGTCCGTGCCGAACTCTTAATCTCACCTAGTCCCATCTACCCGCACTCAGCCCATAACCCTCCACTCCTTTCCTGTCCATATACCTATCCAATTTTACCTTAAATGACACAACCGAACTGGCCTCTACTACTTCTACAGGAAGCTCATTCCACACAGCTATCACTCTCTGAGTAAAGAAATATCCCCTCGTGTTTCCCTTAAACTTCTGACCCCTAACTCTCAAATCATGTCCTCTCGTTTGAATCTCCCCTACTCTCAATGGAAACAGCCTATTCACGTCAACTCTATCTATCCCTCTCAAAATTTTAAATACCTCGATCAAATCCCCCCTCAACCTTCTACGCTCCAATGAATAGAGGCCTAACTTGTTTAACCTTTCTCTGTAACTTAAGTGCTGAAACCCAGGTAACATCCTAGTAAATCGTCTCTGCACTCCCTCTAATTTATTGATATCTTTCCTATAATTCGGTGACCAGAACTGCACACAATATTCTAAATTTGGCCTTACCAATGCCTTGTACAATTTTAACATTACATTCCAACTTCTGTACTCAATGCTTTGATTTATAAAGGCCAGCGTTCCAAAAGCCTTCTTCACCACCCTATCTACATGAGACTCCACCTTCAGGGAGCGATGCACTGTTATTCCTAGATCTCTCTGTTCCTCTGCATTCCTCAATGCCCTACCATTTACCCTGTATGTTCAATTTGGATTATTCCTGCCAAAATGTAGAACCTCACACTTCTCAGCATTAAACTCCATCTGCCAACATTCAGCCCATTCTTCTAACCGGCATAAATCTCCCTGCAAGCTTTGAAAACCCACCTCATTATCCACAACACCTCCCACCTTAGTATCATCAGCATACATATAACCAGGGGAGTATATTTAAGGGGATAAGAGAATATTTAAGGGGAGTATGAGGCTGAACGTCTTCATTCAAAGGGTAGTGAAGGTGTGAAATAACCTGCCTGGGCAAGTGGTAGATACAGAATCAATTTCAAAATTTAAGATACATTTACAGTAGATAGGTTCATGGATGGGAGGGGTATAGTCTGGGTGCAGATCAATGGGACTAGGCAGATTAAGGGTTCTGCCCTTAATGGGCCAAAGGACCTGTTTCTGCGCTGTAGTGTCCTATGACTCTATGGCTCTATATTTGCATTAATAAGTGGTCACTGCATGTAGAAATTAATAGTAAGATTACACAGTTATTGTGGATGTGTGAAAAGGAACACACAAAATATTGGAGGAGCTAAACTGGCCAAGCAGATTCTATAGAGGGGAATAAACAATTGACGTACTGGGCCAATACAAGATTTGTAAAGGAAGGGGTTGATACTTGTTGGGGGGTGGGGAGGATTACAAGCTGGGAGATGATTGCTGAGACCAGGTGAGGAGGAAGGTGGGTGGATGGGAGATAGGAGTGTAGTAAGAAGCTGGGAGGTGATAGGAGGAAGAGATAAGTAGCCGACGAAGCAAGAATCTAATAGGTGAGGATAGTGGATTATGGAAGAAAAGGAAGGAGGTAAGGAACTAGAAGGAGAAGATGGGTAGGTGAGGATAAGTGGCATAAGAGGGAAGCCACTATGGGGATTTTAAAATGAGAGAGAAAGGGGGAGTGGGGAAGTAATTAATGGAAGTTAGAGAAAACAATGTCATGCTGTCATGTTAGACAGAATATAAAGTGTTGCTCCTCCAACCTGAATTTGGCATCATAGTGGCAGTAGAGGAGGCGAGAGACAGACATATCTGTATGGAAATGGGAATTTGAACTGAAACATGCAGCCACTGGGTGATCCTGCCTTTGTGGTGGTTAAAATGAAGTGAAGGTATTTGACAAAGCAGTTCTCCAATCTGTGTCAGGTCTTACCGATACAGAGGAGGCCACACTGGGAGCATCGGATACAGTAGATGATCTGAAAGATTCACAGGTTAATTGTGGCTTCTTATTACATACGCCCTCTCCCACCCACACGCTAGCTCCTTCGCCTGGCCTCACCTGCCTGTTTGTACTTTTTCTCCTTGCCCAATTCCCAATTCTGGCTTCTGCTCCCTTCTTTTCCCAGTCCCGATGAAGGGTCTTGATCCAAAATATCGACTGTTTATTCCCCTCCATAGATGCTGCCTAACCTGCTGAGTTCCTCCAGAATTTTGTGTTGCTCAGGATGTCTAGCATCTGCAGAATCTTTTGTGTTTGTGGAAAGGAACTGTGTTTGACAAATCTGTTTTTTTCGATTGAGTGATAGACCTGCATGTGGACTTTATTACATTCCATGGAAGAGATTGCTTAACAAACTTAGAGTACATCATATTGAATGCAATACTCTGGTATGGACTGTTAAGGCTCTTGATTATAATCATGACATTGATAGATTTTTACATGTTAGGGGAGTCATGGGATATGAATTTAGTGCAATAAACTGGTGCTGAGATAAAAGATAAGTCACAATCTTCTTGAAAGGTGGAACAGAAATGTGGGGCCAAAATTACTTTCTGATTCTCGCATTTTTCGAGCCCCATACAATAAAGATTAAGCTGTTGCACCTCCAGTAATGTCATCACCATTAAGATTCCACAAAAACTTGTGGAGTCCCAGAGAATTCACTCTGACAGCTGGTAGCAAAAATTGGCTGATAATCACGGTATGATGAGCAAATGGTTGGGTTGGGATCAGAAATGTCTAGACGAGAGTAAAAGCTAAAGTTCTGGATGTTTCTATCCAGGTCAGGATAGAACCATGAGAAAATCCAAGCCAATAATTGCCATCCTAGTCTTCTTCATCATTCGTTCCTTCATCACCACCTACTCCTTCCTCCATGACCCTTTGTTCCCTAACAACAGGAACTTATGAAGATGGAACATAGCAGCACATAGCAGTACAGTACAGCAAGCCCTTTGGCCCACAATGTTGTGCTGCTTTTTTAACCTATACTTTGATCAATCTAATCTTTCCCGACTATATCTATCATCCATGTGCCTAATTAAGTGTGTTTAAATACTCCTAATGTATCTGCCTTTACCGTCACACCTCATAGTGCATTCCACTTGCATCTCTGTGTAAAAAGAGTGTACTGTGTACACTCTGTGTACTGACATCCTCCCTATACTTTCGTCCTGTTACTTTAAAAATATTAGCCATTGCCACCCTCGGAAAGGAATGTTGGCTGTCCACTCTGTCTTGGCCTGTCATCATCATGAATGCCTCGATCAAGTCATCACTAATTCTACCTTACTCCAAAGAGAAAAGCCCTAGCATGCTCACTTTCCCCATCGACATGCTCTCTTAATCCAGGCACCATCTTTATGAAGGTCAGAGAACTTTCCATTGACTCATGCAATACCTGTTCTCTGACCAAGGGCATTATGCATGTTGGATAGCAGAGTTTGGGCGCAAAGGAGAGGTGCGTATAAACATCCTATATAGTGCCTTTGAAACATACTATGCTGATGAATGGTCTCGGCCCATAACATTGACTATTCCTCTCCGCCTGACCTGCTGACTTCCTCCAGCATTTTGTGTGTGTTACTCTGGATTTCCAGAATCTGCAGATTATCTTGTTTTTATTTTGTGTTTAAAGGATTCCAAGCCAAAACATAAAGATTTTTACTTCTCATGTATTTGAAGGATGTAAGTAATAAAGTCGATTCAATTCAAAATCTTGACTTCTAATACAAATTTCAAAATGTTGTTTCTATCGTCTGAATTCCCTGCTGGGTAGTAGGATTTGGATAGTACCACTGTATGTTCATGTCAAACCTGATCACCACCTTGTCACAGATCATGAAAGTCAAAAAGGCAAGTTTATTGCCAAAGGCACAGGTACAGGTGCAAGGAAACACTCACAGCAGCATCACAGGCCCATCAGGCAAGAGGACTTAGAGAGAAAAACATAAATTACACACAAACTGTTTGCGATCTTTACAAATACTGCACAATTAGGACAAACCGAAACCACACGGTCTCTTGTAGTGCCAAGAGGTCAAAGTGTTGCTATTCTGAGATAAGGACTAAGTTGGTTCTCGTTACTGCCATCAGGGAGCCTGAAAACTCACATTCAATGGTTTAGAAGCTGTTTCCTTACTCTGCTATCAAGTTTCTGAACCCATGAACAGGTTTTGCTCTCTCTTTCTGTTTAATTGCTTGTATATATTTCTTATTGGAATTTCCATATTGCGATGTATCGCTACCACAAAGCAACAAATTTGACAACATATGTCATTCATAATAAGCATGATTCTTTTTCTGAGTCAAGAACCAAACGGGTGAATGGAAGTAACTGTTCCTGAACCTGGTGCTGTGGGACTTCAGACTTCTGTACCTCCTGCTGGTTGGTGGCTGCAAGAAGATGGGGACTGAGGCATCGCCTCCTGCAGACAGTACCGAGGGTGGGGAGGGGGGGGGGGCACCTGTGATGTTTTGGGCAGAGTCCACTGCTCTCTGCATCTTGTTACATTCTGTATATTTAAATTTTAGCGCAGACCATGATGCAGACTGTTAGGATATTTCCAGCAATGCGTGGGCAGAAGTTTATTTAGAGTGTGCAGTGAGAGGCTGAGCCTCCTTAGCCTCCTACAAAAGCAGAGTCATTGAGGATAGATGAGGAATGGTGACCTTGCCTTCAGTGCTCAAATCCTGTGGATCATGAAGATTCACAATGAAAGATTCATTTTCCACATTCAGTATGTCCACTGGATAACCCGGCAAGAGCTTCACTGAGTGAATAGCAATGAATCCCCCGATTCAATTCAGCAAAGCTTGCTCATAATGCATTCAAAGGGAATGGGTTTCCAAGCTTATTACTGGAGCTGCAGCAAGCAATTAAGTTGACCAAAGTGATTATGAATGCCCAACTACATCAAATAAATCCCTCTAAGGATTTGTTTGAAATATGGAGCAGGGGAACACTCCTTCTCACAATGAATTCCAGGCATAGCAGCAACTGAACGCACAGCAGATCACTTCAGACTTGCATTTCCTGGAAAATTAATCTCTAAAGGCAGGCACCATTCTCAGACATGTCAGTTGATGAAACTGCATCAGAAAATACTGAGAGCAGTCAGCAGGTCTGGCTACCTCTGGTTATAGTTTCACTGAAGATTCTTCGTCTGAGCTTTGGGCACTTTCCTAAGGTTATCTGGGACCCATCATAGCTTTGAATTCATCAACAGTGTGCCCATGGGTGCTCTTTGTGGCATTGGGGCTTGGGCAGGGCAGGTGGATTGGTGGGATAGTAACTGGGTTGCAGGCTGCCGAGGCAACTGAACTCCAAAGAACCCCTAAAAATTATCTTTAAAGGCTGAATTGACACCTGTCAATGGGGAGATTGGGTTCAGTGCAGATTCAGTGGGGGAGGTCAGGATGGAACTGGTAGATGCAATGGAGTAAACTAGAAACTTCAGGTCTTTGGAGAGAAAGAGGCCCATTGAGTTTGCGCCGACCTTCATGCACCCCTTTCCATTATACTGATCCCAATTTTCAAGCTCCCCACATTCTCATCAGCTGCCTTCAGTTTCTCCCACTCACCTGCTTGCCTGGGACTATTAACCAATCAATTGATATGTCATATGAGGTGATGGGAAGAGGGGGTTGGAAGTGCACAGTATGCAGGAGAAAACGCAGGGAGAATTTGTGAATTCCACATGAAACAGCACCCAAGGTTCGTGTTGAACCAGGGTCCCTGGCACTCTAAGGAAGAAGACCTACTAACTGTGCCACTATGTTGACCTAATCTTGATATGAACTGACTTCTGGGGTTTGACATTTGTACGAAGAGCAGACTGAAAGTTTGTTTTAGATGGTTGTATAGTATGGGTGCAGGTGCAGACCCTTAGTGCACACCCAGTATTATGTGTGTGCTGAGAAGGAGGCTGGCAGCAGGGAAAAGCCTGACTTCCCAACCCAACTGTTTACCTGTTTGATTGTTTTGTACAATTTTGCATATTGGCTGTTTGTCAGTCTTTGTTGTTTATAGCTTTCCATAAATTTCTTCATTTTCCAGCAAATGCCTGCAAATGAATGAATCTGAAGGTAATAGTACTGCGATCACTCGAGTTGAGTATGAAGTTCTTCCAACAGGTTATTTCCCTGGATGGAGACTGCCTGCGCATGACTTTGTTAACGTGGGGAGGCTGATGCGTGGGCAGCCACCACATAGTTCTTGACGGGCTGGGGTTAGGGTCCAGTGGCATGGAATGCAAGATGACTGGAAAGCCTTCAGTGGCATTGTGATGTGTCATCACCTTCCACTAGCTCCACCGTTGAGTCTTGGTTGTATTGTCTCTTTGTCCAGAACCTCCCCCTCTCGGGATCTCAGGAACTCGCAAGTCTGTCTACCGCGACAAGGTGGTGATACTTGGAGATAAAAGTTTACCTGAAGGTAGCAGATGGTGACATATTCATATTTTGATAATATATTTACTTAGACTTTGACTTCCCATCTTGTGTCAGAGGGCACCACCAAATGCAAACCTGCTCCCTGAATAATTGTGCAGGATTTCCGGGACGATATGGAGGAGACCTTAAACACAGCACTCTGAACAAAGCTGAGTCCCAGTGTAGCTGTTATCACACTACATACAGAGGAGCTGTTCTCAAGCCGGAAGTACAGATCCCACTCACTTCTTTAATAAAACTTGACTGGATTAAAGATTAGCTTTATTTGTCACATGTAGATCGAAACATTGATAATTATAGTAAAATGCATCGTTTGAGTCAATGACTAACAACAACTCGAATGAGGCTGTTCTGGGGACAGTCCATAAGTGTTGGTGTGCTTCCAGCCCACAGCCTATTAATCCTATCCTTGTCCTGAACATCTTTGAAATGTGGGAGGAAACAGTAGCATTTGGAGGAAATCTATCCTGTTTCTGAGAGAATGTACAAACTCCTTACAGGCAGCGGCTGAAATTGAATCCTATTGGTGATCACTGGCAATCTGCCCTTTGGCCTAATTGGTCCTTGCCAACTGAAATTCCTGGCTAAGCTGGTTCCATTTGCCCACTTTTGTCTCTTATTCCTGTAAACATTTCCTATTTATTTACCTGACCAAATATCTCTTAACTGTTGTTATGGTACCTGCATTAAACATTTCCTCTGGTGGCATGTTCCATGTATGGATAACCTTCTGCATGAAAAAGTTGCCAATCATGTCCCTTCTAATTCCTGTTACTATGACCTGTGTTCTCTGGCTGTTAACCACCTGTCCTTGGCCTTTGTTTGTGCGTGAGCCCACAACTGTACGTGCTGACAGATTTCTCAGCGATCAATTGCATCCAAAATGACCCCAATGCCTTGAACACAATTTCAGTCCATCTTGAGTTGTTGCACCTTGCTGCTGACTACCAAGTGTTGCTCTTGTTGGGAGTGGGCTGCATCCAATTGATGAGGATAATTTGTGCGTAATCATTCATAAGTATCAGACGTCAGTCTCATCAGCCAAGCTCAGAAGACATAATTGTTTGATAAACATCCCTCCCACCATTCCAGACTTTGGTGGTTTCAGTTACAGATCTTCAAGATGCTGCTGAGCTGCTTCTAATGACCCCGTGAGTTTCACAAACTAGTAAGAAAGGAGTTCGAGGATCCGCCGGTAGCGAGTCTGGAGATCAAGACCTAGTGTTCAGTGATCAGCGTGTCCAAGGATTGATGCTGAGGATCAAGGCCCAAGGGTTGAAGCGGAAGTCCATGGAACTGAATCTTCAGATCTCTGTGAGTCCACTGGGGAGGTCAAAGCCTGGTGTTTGCTGGCTTGAGTCTGAGTCCGTTGGTCTCTGGAGGTCTGTCCTGGGGTTAAAGGTCTGTGTATACGCATGTGTGGGAGGGATGAACAGGGGTTGTTTTGCAGTTGTTGCTTTGTTGTTGTTATGTTCTGTGTTGCTCTGCCAAACATTGGGGCATGCTACGCTGGCATCAGTATGTGTGGCGACCCTTGCGGGGTTGCCCCCTCAGGTCTGCTCGTCGTTAATGCATTTCATTGCATGTTTCGACATATGTTTTATAAATAAACTTCAATCGTGCACCTTGAATGTTGAGTCTTCAATCTGACTGAATGGCATCCAACAATAGGAAACCTGAAAGGAAAGATTCTGCATTGTTAAAAATTCCAAAACTTGAGGGTGTAGTTCACTGGTGAAGTGTTGGCAGGAGCAATAAATGACCTGGGTGCCTCTCTCTGTGAGATCACCTTTCAGAATAACATTACATATTGGATCAATTGCCACAGACACCCTTCTGTTTCTATCCTTGGTCAACGCTGCTGGATGTTTACGCTCTGAAAGAATTTGGTCCAGGTGGAGGAGAAGGCATCAAATGAGTGCTGTCACTTTCTCTCCACAGACTGCTGCAGGGAGGAGCAATGGCTGTTTCAAGGTAATTTTCCGACCTATCTGAATTAACAGGCCAGCTTCATTCTTCATATCCCTGTGGGGAAGCTGCCAGTTCGCGTGGCCTTGACTTGAAGTCTCTAGAACCAAGAATATTGTTTCCTTTCTTCCCGACACAGCTGAGGTGAATGAAACTCGGAAATGCTGGCACCTTGCAGGCACAAGGAGAACACACATAGCTTTCTCCTTCCTGGAGCCCCCGAAAGCCACCTCATTATTGTCATTGAAAGAATTAAGATATTGAGATTGATACATGACTTAAAGAAAAACAAACAGGAAAACAATGCTGGAGCCAAATTATCAGCTGGGTGCTGGGTTGAGTTTCATGCTGGCACCAGCAGCATAGGCCTTCCTTGTTGGGAAAACAAAGCTGGAATTGTGCTCCCGCTCCGTGCAGCAGAAATGACTTTCATGTGCTGCGGAGGGCAATCTCCGCTAATTGCTCCAGCCCTTCATTCACAGGCCCTGAATAAGCACTTGGCTGTGCTCTCCTTCACGAAAGGAGAAGTCGAGCTCTCCAATTATTTGAATGAAATCTGGTAATTAATGGCATTTGCGAAATGAAGTAAAAACAGACTGAAAAGGTGTTTGAAAGAATGTTGTGAGTTATTTCGTTTTAGAAAACTTAATGGCATGAGTGATCGTGAGATATTTGGTCTGTGTGAAGTATAAATGGAAAAGAGACAGCACTCTGCCAGCAGTGGAAGTGCATTGGAATAGAGCACTACAGCACAGAAACAGGCCCTTCGGCCCATTTAGGCCATGTCAGACTATTACTCTGCCTAGTCCCATAGAACCATAGCCCTCCCGTGCATGTATTTCTCTAATAACAGGGGTATTCCTGAATCGCCCTGCATGGTTGATTACAGGTCTTGAATACACAGGCAGTGACGCCACATTGCCATTAATATTAGCACCAGAGCTGATATTTTATCCTAGGTGGATGGATTTGGTGTTTCTAATGGTGGTGTTTGGGGTCGGGAGGGGGAGTGCATTGACTGTAAAACATAGAAGTAGAGTTACACCATTTGGCCCATTGAATATGCTCTGCCATTCCGCTGATTGGTTATTCCTCTCAACCCCATTTTCCTGCATTCTCCCCTTAATTTTTAAACCCTTGCTAATCAAAACCCATCAAACTTCATGTTGAATACTCCGTGTTCTTAATATATCAGTAACATTGTAAACATATTGTTTGAGTAAGTATTCTTTGTTTGTTTACATATTCATTATGGGTTATATATAAGTACGTGAATGGCATACGTTATTATGCCACCACGTCATATAGAGCGCGTCACTGACAAAAAACTAAGTGCACAGGTATTGCTTTCAATTAATTTCTGGAGTTACAAAACTTAACAGTGGAGATGAAGAAGTTTTAACATGAACCCCAGATGACTACCTACCTGTGCAGTACATTGGGGGTACAGAGGGGGGTGGGGAGACATTTGAGTTTAAAAAAAAGTGTTGCAAGTTTTTTTTCGAAAAGGGAGAGAGAATTTCAAGTAAAAAAAGGGCAGAACATGGATGCAATTAATAAGCAACACGTACAGCCACAGTTACATAAACAGTGATAGCAATAATAAATTTTTAAAAACCAGAAATTGCAGGCTACATCGGAAAAAGGAGAAGAAGGAAAAGATGGTGGCACGACGCAGCGCATGCCTCTCTGGAAAATGGATATCCGTTATGTGTTAAGTAGGGATCCGTGCACAATCCTGATTTGATGGAGACAGACGTGAGAGCGTGGAGGAACATCTGGAGAAACTTCTGAAATACCCGCTTCGCTGCCACTGTTACTGTGCGGTCCGGAATCTCCGGAGGAGAAGGCCTCCGAGACCTCGGCTTTGCTCGTTTCGGCAGCCAGGACGAGGTCGAAGGCGCTCGGGAGGCTGTATCGGAGGGACTGGTCGGAGGCTCGAAGTTTTTGGACGGACTCAGAGTCTGCTGTCGTCGGGTGCTTCCGAGGCTTAATTGTCAGTGCCTGGAAGTTTATGGCAGGGAGAGTTCTCCCATTTGCCGCCTGATATCGGGACGATTGGAGTCGATCGGGACTTGAGACTTTTAAACCGCGCCCATGGTCTGTGTTATCAAATTACAGTATTGTTTTTCACTGCTGTAACTATATGCTATAATTATGTGGTTTGTCAGTGTGGGTCTTGGTTTGTCCTTTTTTTATTTTGTGATATCACTCCGGAGGAATATTGTATCATTTTCTTAATGCATGCATGCATTTCTAAATGACAATAAACAAGGACTGAGTGTCCTCATAATTTAGTCTAAGATAGATGTGTTCAAATGCACAACAGATAATTGGATGCTGTATACAGAATTAATTTTGAAGCAAACAAAATGGCTAATAAAATAAGAGTGCCAGTTTTGCTGAATGCAATAGGTGGAAAAGCTTAAAGCTTTAACTGTTCCAACCAAACCAGCTGAAATGAGCTTTGTGGCAATCATGAATATAATGTAGGAACATTTAGAACCAACACCATTATTGATTGCAGAATACTTTAGGTTTCATAACCAGAATCAAAAGGAAGGGGAGTCCACTTCAGCTTACATGGCTGAATTGAAGAAATTGTCAGAGCATTGTCAGTTTAGTGACGAGCTTAATGATGTGTGGGCTTAGTTTGTGCAATCTTAGGAGAAATAATTCAAAGATGGCTCCAAACTGGAGCAAAATTCGCATTTGAAAGAGCAGTTGAAATTGCTGTATCAATGGAAACAGCAGCCAGAGGCACAAGTGAGCTGCAGTCAGGAATGAAAGTGAATGTGCACAAACTTACAACGTCCGAATAGAAAATGGCCTGGCCAAACAAATTGTGTTACTGGTGTTGCAGGGGTTCACATCCAGGCCAATGCAGGTTTAAAGGTGAAACTGCAGAAAATGCAACAATATTGGTCGCCAACTGTGTGGTGAAAAAGGCAATAGGCCAGGTATTGAGAGGCTGCCCAGGCACTCAGTGTTATCTGAGTAACATCATTCTTACTAGTGAAGATGACAAAGGGCACCTCCAAAATCTCAAGACTGTGTTAAAATGATTAGAAGATTAGGCTCAGAGCACATGCAACTGTGAATTCTTTAAGCCAAGCATCACATACTGTTATCACAGAAGTGTGCTGCAAAAATTCAAGCAGTGGAGGATGCCCCAAGTTGGAAGGACGCGTCACTTTGTAGTCCTTTTTATGAGCCGTCAATCTCTGTAACGGGTTTTTGCCAACTGATGCTGTGCTCCATCCCTTGAACTGATGTCTACAGATCGGGAAGAAATAGCAATATACAAAGCAGAGAGAGGCGTCTTTCTAAAATTGTGACGTCAGACACTGTACTCACATTATAATCCACATCATCCAGTGAAGTTTGCCTGAGCCACTTCATCTTATGGTGTAAGTGCAGTCATGTCACATGAAAGTGAACACTCCATAGCCTTTGCATCACATTCTCTTACCAATGCAGGGAAGAAAACCCACAGACTGACAGAGATGCTTTGTGTCTGGATTGGGGTGTAAAGCATTTCATCCAGTAGCTCTATGAAGGAGAGATTGCTCTCTTTACTGATCATCAACCACTGGTGTCCATCTTCAATCCACAGAAGGGTGTTCCACTAACAGCAACGACACAAATGCAGAGACAGGCTCTGTTTCTTGGAGGACACAACTACAAGATTAACTTACGAGGACAACTAATCGTGGAAATGTTGATGGATTGTCCTGTTTACCTTTGGAAAAGGAACTAGCTGAAAAATTTACAAAAGAGGTCATTCCTCTTGACTTATTCTCCCTAATGCAAATCAAAAGTCTGCCTATCATGGCAGAGGTGATCAAAAGGGAAATGAGAAAAGACCCCACAATGTCCCAGGTCTACATGGACAACCAAAATGACTGGATTGTGCAGCAGAAATTCCTGTTCCCTTTTTTTTTACCAGTACCGAGATGAGCTTGCCCTTGACAGGGTTACCTTATGTGGGCATTGAGAGTTGTTGTACCACCCAAGCTGAGAGGTGAAGTGTTGGAGAAGCTACGTGCTGATCATCTAAGTGTGCTCAGAAGGAAAGTGATGGCTTGAAGCTTTGTCTGGTGGCCTGAGTAAATCAACAGAATGACCAGCTTATCATGTGCTGTTCAGGGTGCTAACACATCAAGAAGATGCCAAGAGCAGTGCCTTTCCATCCTTGAGAATGGCCTGCATTGCCCTGGCAGAGGATTCATGTAGATTCTTCCAGATGATTTATGCGCACAAATCTCTTCTAGTTTATTCATGGTTGCCTAATTCTTGATAGTAATGGATGCAGCTAAAAAGTGGCCATAGCCTCCACTACAGCTTTGCACACTGTTGATGTGTTGAGAAACCTCTTCACAAAAAGTGATTGTCCAGAATTCAGTGATAATAGAGCACAGTTTGTTGCAGAACAGTTTCAGTTATCTTGAGAATGAATGAAATAAGACATCTTACATTTGCACTGTACCACCCAGCTACAAATGGCTTGACAGAAGTGTTTGTTCAGAGTCTAAACAAAGCTCTGCAAGCAACGTCAGCAGAACACACTACAATAACTCTGAAGTTTGCCAACGTCCTCCTCGCACACTGCACGGTAAACCACTCACCAGCTATACTGTTCCTGAGTTGCCCCTTGCACTCATGCTTGGGTCTCCTAAAACCTAACCTGAGAAGGAGTATGCAGGACAAACAGCTGAGACAAATTGAGCACTCCTCAAACAAGGAGGTTCAATGTTTCACTCCTGGACCAGCAGTCCTGGTGAGGGACTACAGAGGCAGGTGATCAAAAGAGGGTACTTAGAATGATTAGGGACAGAACTGGACCAATTTCCTACAGAACAGAGATTGTGTCTGGTGTCATCTGGAAACAACACATTGACAAATTTTATTGAATTTTTTGAAGAGATCATGAGGAAAGTTGACGAGGGTAAAGCAGTGGATGTTGTCTGTATGGACTTCAGTAAGGCCTTTGACAAGGTTCCGCACAGAAGGTTAGTTAGGAAGGTTTAATCATTAGGTATTAATATTGAAGTAGTAAAATGGATTTAACAATGGCTGGATGGGAGATGCCAGAGAGTAGTGGTGGATAACTGTTTGTCAGGTTGGAGGCCGGTGACTAGTGGTGTGCCTCAGGGATCTGTATTGGGTCCAGTGTTGTTTGTCATATACATTAATGATCTGGATGATGGGGTGGTAAATTGGATTAGTAAGTATGCAGATGATACTAAGGTAGGTGGAGTTGTGGATAATGAAGTCGGTTTTCAAAGTTTGCAGAGAGATTTAGGCCAGTTAGAAGACTGGGCTGAGCGATGGCAGATGGAGTTTAATGCTGATAAGTGTGATGTGCTACATTTTTGTAGGAATAATCCAAATAGGACATACATGGTAAATGGTAGGGCATTGAAGAATGCAGTAGAACAGTGATCTAGGAATAATGGTGCTTAGTTCCCTGAAGGTGGAATATCATGTGGATTGGGTGGTGAAGAAAGCTTTTGATATGCTGGCCTTTATAAATCAGAGCATTGAGTATAGGAGTTGGGATGTAATGTTAAAATTGTACAAGGCATTGGTAAGGCCAAATTTGGAGTATTGTGTACAGTTCTGGTCACTGAATTATAGGAAAGATGTCAACAAAATAGAGAGAATACAGAGAAGATTTAATAGAATGTTACCTGGGTTTCAACACCTAAGTTACAGAGAAAGGTTGAACAAGTTAGGTCTTTATTCTTTAGAGCGTAGAAAGTTGAGGGGGGACTTGATAGAGGTATTTAAAATAATGAGGGGGATAGATCGAGTTGACGTGGATAGGCTTTTTCCATTGAGAGTAGGGGAGATTCAAACAAGAAGACATAAGTTGAGACCTAGGGGGCAAAAGTTTAAGGGTAACAAGAAGGGGAATTTCTTTACTCAGAGTGGTAGCTGTGTGGAATGAGCTTCCAGTAGAAGTGGTAGAGGCAGGTTCGGTATTGTCATTTAAAGTAAAATCGGATAGGTATATGGACAGGAAAGGAAAGGAGGGTTGTGGGCTGAGTGCAGGTCAGTGGGACTAGGTGAGAGTAAGCATTTGGCATGGACTAGAATGGCTAAGATGGCCTGTTTCTGTGCTGTAATTGTTATATGGTTATATCAGAGGAGGCGAGCAGAGTCAATTGTAAGAGAAGAAAGGTGTCCAGAGCTTTCTGCAGTCTCAGAGTCAACTCCTACAAAACCACAGAGTGACCCCAGAACCTGAGATTGTTTTCACAGCCACAAGTCTCCCCTGCCAAGCAGAGTGATCTCCTTGTCAGGAAAGACATCATCTACACACTTAGTCCAGCGGTCATGGAGCATACGGATCTTGGACCTCCAGAAAGTAGCCATAGTAGGGGTGATTGATAAGTCATGGCCTAAGGTAGAAGGAGATGAGTTATTAACTTCAAACTTTCTGCATAATCACTCAAAGAGCTGACCTGCATGTGCATGTAATGAGAGCTGTATAACTCATCTCCTTCTACTTTAGGCAACAAACTTATCAATCACCCCTGCTGTGGACACTTCCTGGAGGTCCAAGATCCGTATGCTCCATGACCGCTGGACTAAGTGTGTAGGAGGGGACTATGTTGAAAAATAAATGTGCTAGGTTTTCTAAAATTGACTCCTTCTACCTTAGGCCACAAACTTATCAATCACAATGAACATCATAATGAGCTTGGTGTGGTCTTTCATTGATTCTGTTATTGTTATTATCCTATAAATGGACTTATTGAGTATGCCTGAAAGAAAATGAATCTCAGGGTTGTATATGGTGACATATATGTACTTTGGTAATAAATTTACTTTGAACTTTGAGCAAAAGTATTTATGGCAGGCATATTAATACCATTGAAATGTATTTGGATAGGTAGTCCTGCTGAAGAGTTTCGGTCAGAAACGTTGACTGTACTCTTTTCCATAGATACTGCCTGGCCTGCTGAGTTCCTCCAGCATTTTGTGTGTGTTGCTCGGATAGGTAGGAAAGGTTTAGAGGGGCATGGGCCAAATGTGGGAACATGGGTCCAGATCAGACAGATGAGTATTCTGATAAACAGAGACCAGTTGGGCTGAGTGGCCTGTTTCCCTTCCGAATGACTCTATGACTTTAAATGGAAATTGGTGTACTGGAGAATGCGAGACCAGGGGAATGCAGACTGGGGCAGTGGCCCTGATGTGGGGTTGGGGCACGTGTCACCAGATCCACATAGGTGGAGGGTAGGCCAAGAAGCCAGGGAAATCTAACTGTCCTTGAGAATTTGGTGGTAATGCAACCTTCTTTAATCACTGCAGCTCTTATGGAGAAGGCATTCCTTTAGCTCCATTAGGGAGGAACTTCTGGGATTTGCATGGTGATTAAGGAATGGCAATTTAAATAAGGATAGCATGTGACATAGGAGAACTTTGGTCTCCCCAATTGCCTGCCACCATGCTCTTCCTTGGTGCCAGAGGTTGTGGGATTGGACGAATCTCACCTCAGCTCTGGCATTCAGCTACTTGGTCTGCATTTCAAAGTTCAAATTCAGTTCAAAGTAAAATCATTGTCAAAGCACTTATATGTCACCATGCAGTACTTTGAGATTCATTTTCTTGCTGACATTCACAGAAGAACAAAGACATACAACAGAAGCAATGGAAACCTACAGACACTGACTGACAAGCATCCAATGTGCAAAAGGTGACAAACTGTGCAAATAAAAGTAAATAATAGTGAGGACATGAGATATAGAGTCTTTGAAAGTGAGTCCCTAAGTTGTGGCATCAGTTCAGAGCTGAGGTGAGTGAAGTTATCTTCAGGACCCTGATGGTTGAAGATTAATAACTGTTCTTAGTGCTGTGTACAAGGCTCCTGTACACACTTCCCAATGGCAGCAGCGAGAAAAGAGCATGGTTTCACTTCATTGTAGCCATTGTCTGGACCAGCTGGAAGGAAAGATAAGTGAGGTAGCTGTGGATACCTGTAGGATGGGGATGGAGGTCAGATAGCTAACCTTTCTCCTGAGTGAAGCCTAGGCCTGGTGAAGGGAATAACAGAGTTGTAACTCATAACAAACGTGGTAAAATTGTTGAACTCAACTGTCAGTTAAATTAGGGTCTAAATTGCGATTGTTTCTGTAGTTTAACTTTCTTTCTGCTTACTTATATATTTACATAATCACCTGCGTGTCAGTGTTCAGTGGATTTTTAGTCATTTGTAGTATAGCTGGCTCTGTATATTCTTCATAGTTTCTTTATCTGTAAGCCTGCGTCATACTGGCACAAATCAAACTGTCTCACTGGCTGTTACAACAAAAAAAGTTTCTTATCTGTCTAGTTTGAGCTAGTTTTCAATACAAAGGTGAACACGAGGCAGATTCCTTTGCCTCCCTTCTGTTCTTTCTTTGCTTCTTCTGTTTGTTCTTTCAGTAGAGTGAGTTGACTTCAGTTATTTCTCAATTGTGAATGTCCAATAAAACAGTTGTAACCACAAGATTTGCACCTAATTCTTGACTTCGGAAGACCCTTCTGGACAATACCATCTTCAATTCCAACACTTCATTGACCCTTTTGAGCACATGACTCATGCCCAAAGGAAGCCCTGGTCTCTCCTGTTGCCAGCTGGAGAACTGAAAACTGACTTTTCTGTTTCTCCCAGACCTGACAAAAGGTATTTGATCTGAAGTGCTGTGACGGTTTTCCTTCCCGCAGACATGATCAGTGTTCCCAGCATTTTGTTGACTAATTTTTTTCATGGATAACGTTTCATGGAAAATGTGTTTTGGGTGATGCTTTGTGAGCCATGAGAAGCTGAAATTCTGGAACCTGGTGAAGGAAAACACCAAAAACTTGGTGTTCCTGACTCTCTCCATGGAGACAACATTGATGTGTTCAGCTTGCACCTTCAGGAAGTCCACAATCACCTCTTTAGTTGTGTCCACATTGAGTCTCTGATTGTTGCATTCACATCAGTTCATAATCTGCTCAGCATCCTTCCTGTCGTTGTTACTGATGAGGCCAAGCACTGTTGTATCATCAGTGTACCTACTGATGTGCTTAGAATTGGATCTGTCCGTATAGTCATGCACTGTCAGTACAGCAGCAGGCTGAGCGCACAGCCCTGGGGGATTGGTTCTTACCACAATGGAGGCACAGATGTTGCTGCCAGTACAGACTGTCCGGGTTTTCTTCATCAGAATGTCCAAGATTCAGTTACGGAGGGAAATGTTGAGACCCGCCGTGGACAGTTTCTGGGGAGTGCTTGTACTGAGAGCAATGAGCAACGTTCTGACACAAGAGGCTCCATTGTGCAGGTGAGACAGGACTGTGTAAAGGGGGAAAGCTGTGGCATTGTTGGTGGACCAATTTGTGTGATTTGCAAACTGGTAGGGGTCCTGTGTGATGGGATGGCTGGAGTTAATGCAGTTCATGACCAGCAGCACAAAACACTTCATTATTACTGAGGTCAGTGCCATAGAATGTTAGTCATTGTTAGTCATTGAGGCTGGATTCATTTGGCTTCTTGGACACTGGGATGACGGTGGTGGACTTGAAGCCCGTGGGGTCAGTGGTCTGATTTGGGGAGATGTTGAAGATGTCGGTGAGAACATCTGCTAGCTGGGCTGCATAGTCTCTGAGCACATAGTCAGGTATGTTGTCAGGATCTGCTGCTTTGTTCGTGGATTCTGAAACCTTGCCTGTCGGTGAGTCTAAATGGTCATTTATCATACCAACTATTTACTTGTCCAAATGTTTATTGTGTTTCTAAGGATATTTATTCAAAGACCGTAATAGCATAGTTCTGAATTATTAGTGTTTCCTTATTTATCTTTCATAGCTTGTTTGCCTTATCACACTTGTGTGAATCAGGTTCAAGTTCAAATTTCATTATCATTCAACCATACATGAGTACTCAGCCAAACAAAACAACATCACTCCAGGCCCGAGAGAGCAGAACGCAGTATCAACAATCACACAAAGCACATATAAGATGGCAGTAGAATACTGTCACACACACAAAAATATACGATCCAAATCCCTGAGTCCATGAATGTGACAGCAGTCTGCAGTCAAACACAATATGGCATGTCTTCTGCCAAGTGACACTATGGGGGGGGGGGGCAGCACCAACTCCAGCTTAGATGCTGCTCCACATCGACTCCACTAGAGCACACAGACTCCACTAGAGCACATCGACTCCAGTAGAGTACATCGACTCCAGTAGAGCACACCGACTCCAGTAGAGCACACCGACTCCAGTACAGCACACCGACTCCACTAGAGCACAGTGACTCCAGTAGAGCACATCGACTCCAGTAGAGTACACCGACTCCACTAGAGCACACCGACTCCAGTAGAGCACACCGACTCCAGTAGAGCACATCGACTCCAGTAGAGTACACCGACTCCACTAGAGTACACCGACTCCACTAGAGCACACCGACTCCAGTAGAGCACATCGACTCCAGTAGACAACACTGACTCCAGTAGAGCACACCGACTCCAGTAGAGCACACTGACTCCACTAGAGCACACCGACTCCAGTAGAGCACATCGACTCCAGTAGAGGACAACGACTCCAGTAGAGCACACTGACTCCAGTAGAGCACACTGACTCCAGTAGAGCACACCGACTCCAGTAGAGCACACCGACTCCACTAGAGCACACCGACTCCAGTAGAGCACACTGACTCCAGTAGAGCACACTGACTCCAGTAGAGCACACCGACTCCAGTAGAGTACACCGACTCCAGTAGAGTACATCGACTCCACTAGAGCACACCGACTCCAGTAGAGCACAGCGACTGCAGTAGAGCACAGCGACTCCACTAGAGCACACCGACTCCACTAGAGCACACCGACTCCAGTAGAGCACACCGACTCCAGTAGAGCACACCGACTCCAGTAGAGCACATCGACTCCAGTAGAGCACACCGACTCCAGTAGAGCACACTGACTCCACTAGAGCACACCGACTCCAGTAGAGCACACCGACTCCAGTAGAGCACACCGACTCCAGTAGGGCACATCGACTCCAGTAGAGCACACAGACTGCACTAGAGCACACAGACTCCACTAGAGCACATCGACTCCAGTAGAGCACATCGACTCCAGTAGAGCACACAGACTCCAGTAGAGCACACCGACTCCACTAGAGCACACCGACTCCAGTAGAGCACACTGACTCCACTAGAGCACACCGACTCCATTAGAGCACACCGACTCCAGTAGAGCACACCGACTCCAGTAGAGCACACCGACTCCAGTAGAGCACACCGACTCCAGTAGAGCACACCGACTCCAGTAGAGCACACAGACTCCACTAGAGCACATCGACTCCAGTAGAGCACATCGACTCCAGTAGAGCACACTGACTCCAGTAGAGCACACCGACTCCACTAGAGCACACCGACTCCACTAGAGCACACCGACTCCAGTAGAGCACACCGACTCCAGTAGAGCACAGCGACTGCAGTAGAGCACAGCGACTCCACTAGAGCACACCGACTCCACTAGAGCACACCGACTCCAGTAGGGCACACCGACTCCAGTAGGGCACATCGACTCCAGTAGAGCACACAGACTGCACTAGAGCACACAGACTCCACTAGAGCACATCGACTCCAGTAGAGCACATCGACTCCAGTAGAGTACATCGACTACACTAGAGCACACCGACTCCAGTAGAGCACACCGACTCCAGTAGAGCACACCGACTCCAGTAGGGCACATCGACTCCAGTAGAGCACACAGACTGCACTAGAGCACACAGACTCCACTAGAGCACATCGACTCCAGTAGAGCACATCGACTCCAGTAGAGCACACCGACTCCAGTAGAGCACACCGACTCCAGTAGAGCACACAGACTCCACTAGAGCACATCGACTCCAGTAGAGCACATCGACTCCAGTAGAGCACACTGACTCCAGTAGAGCACACCGACTCCAGTAGAGCACACCGACTCCAGTAGAGCACACCGACTCCAGTAGAGCACACCGACTCCAGTAGAGTACACCGACTCCAGTAGAGCACACCGACTCCAGTAGAGTAGACCGCCTCCAGTAGAGCACACCGACTCCAGTAGAGTACACCAACTCCAGTAGAGTACACCGACTCCAGTAGAGCACACTGACTCCAGTAGAGCACACCGACTCCAGTAGAGCACACCGACTCCAGTAGAACACACCGACTCCAGTAGAGCACACTGACTCCAGTAGAGCACACTGACTCCAGTAGAGCACACCGACTCCAGTAGAGCACACTGACTCCAGTAGAGCACACCGACTTCACTAGAGCACATCGACTTCAGTAGAGCACACCGACTCCAGTAGAGCACACCGACTCCAGTAGAGCACACGGCCTCCAGTAGAGCACACCGACTCCACTAGAGCACACCGACTCCAGTAGAGCACACCGACTCCAGTAGAGCACACCGACTCCACTAGAGCACAGTGACTCCAGTAGAGCACACTGACTCCAGTAGAGCACACCGACTCCAGTAGAGCACACCGACTCAACTAGAGCACACCGACTCCAGTAGAGCACACCGCCTCCAGTAGAGCACACTGCCTCCAGTAGAGCACACCGACTCCAGTAGAGCACACCGACTCCAGTAGAGCACACCGACTCCACTAGAGCACAGTGACTCCAGTAGAGCACACTGACTTCAGTAGAGCACACCGACTCCAGTAGAGCACACCGACTCCACTAGAGCACACCGACTCCAGTAGAGCACACTGACTCCACTAGAGCACACCGACTCCAGTAGAGCACATCGACTCCAGTAGAGGACACCGACTCCAGTAGAGCACACTGACTCCAGTAGAGCACACCGACTCCACTAGAGCACACCGACTCCAGTAGAGCACACCGACTCCAGTAGAGCACACCGACTCCAGTAGAGTACACCGACTCCAGTAGAGAACATCGACTCCACTAGAGCACACTGACTCCAGTAGAGCACACCGACTCCAGTAGAGCACACCGACTCCAGTAGAGCACACCTACTCCAGTAGAGCACACCGACTCCAGTAGAGCACACCGACTCCAGTAGAGCACAGCGACTCCACTAGAGCACACCGACTCCACTAGAGCACACCGACTCCAGTAGAGCACACACGACTCCAGTAGAGCACACCGACTCCAGTAGAGTACAGCGACTCCACTAGAGCACACCGACTCCAGTAGAGCACACCGACTCCAGTAGAGCACACCGACTCCAGTAGAGCACATCGACTCCAGTAGAGCACACCGACTCCAGTAGAGTACATCGACTCCACTAGAGCACACCGACTCCAGTAGAGCACACCGACTCCAGTAGAGCACACCGACTCAACTAGAGCACACCGACTCCAGTAGAGCACACCGACTCCACTAGAGCACACCGACTCCAGTAGAGCACACCGACTCCAGTAGAGCACACCGACTCCAGTAGAGCACACCGACTCCACTAGAGCACACCGACTCCACTAGAGCACACTGACTCCACTAGAGCACACCGACTCCAGTAGAGCACACCGACTCCAGTAGAGCACATCGACTACAGTAGAGCACACCGACTCCAGTAGAGTACACCGACTCCAGTAGAGTACATCGACTCCATTAGAGCACACCGACTCCAGTAGAGCACATCGACTACAGTAGAGCACACCGACTCCAGTAGAGTACACCGACTCCAGTAGAGTACACCGACTCCAGTAGAGTACATCGACTCCAGTAGAGCACACCGACTCCAGTAGAGCACAGTGACTCCAGTAGAGCACACCGACTCCAGTAGAGCACATCGACTCCAGTAGAGTACACCTACTCCACTAGAGTACACCGACTCCAGTAGAGCACAGTGACTCCAGTAGAGTACACCGACTCCAGTAGAGTACATCGACTCCAGTAGAGCACACCGACTCCAGTAGAGTACACCGACTCCAGTAGAGCACACTGACTCCAGTAGAGCACACCGACTCCAGTAGAGTACATCGACTCCAGTAGAGCACACCGACTCCAGTAGAGCACACCGACTCCAGTAGAGTACACCTACTCCAGTAGAGCACACCGACTCCAGTAGAGTACATCGACTCCAGTAGAGCACACCGACTCCAGTAGAGCACACCGACTCCAGTAGAGCACACCGACTCCAGTAGAGTACACCTACTCCAGTAGAGCACACCGACTCCAGTAGAGTACATCGACTCCTGTAGAGCACACCGACTCCAGTAGAGTACACCGACTCCAGTAGAGCACACCGCCTCCAGTAGAGCACACAGACTCCAGTAGAGCACACCGACTCTAGTAGAGTACACCGACTCCACTAGAGCACACAGACTCCACTAGAGCACACCGACTCCAGTAGAGCACATCGACTCCAGTAGAGCACACCGACTCCAGTAGAACACACCGACTCCAGTAGAGCACACCGACTCCAGTAGAGCACACGGACTCCAGTAGAGTACACCGACTCCAGTAGAGCACACCGACTCCACTAGAGCACACCGACTCCAGTAGAGCACACAGACTCCAGTAGAACACACCGACTCCAGTAGAGTACACCGACTCCAGTAGAGCACACCGACTCCAGTAGAGCATACCGACTCCACTAGAGCACGTCGACTTCAGTAGAGCACACCGTCTCCAGTAGAGCACACCGACTCCAGTAGAGCACACCGACTCCACTAGAGCACATCGACTCCAGTAGAGCACACTGACTCCACTAGAGCACACCGACTCCACTAGAGCACACGGCCTCCAGTAGAGCACACCGACTCCACTAGAGCACACCGACTCCAGTAGAGCACACCGACTCCAGTAGAGCACACCGACTCCACTAGAGCACACCGACTCCAGTAGAGCACACTGACTCCAGTAGAGCACACCGACTCCAGTAGAGCACACCGACTCCAGTAGAGCACACCGACTCCACTAGAGCACACCGACTCCAGTAGAGCACACCGACTCCAGCAGAGTACACCGACTCCACTAGAGCACACCGACTCCAGTAGAGCACACCGACTCCAGTAGAGCACACCGACTCCAGTAGAGTACACCGACTCCAGTAGAGGACACCGACTCCAGTAGAGGACACCGACTCCAGTAGAGCACATCGACTCCAGTAGAGCACACCGACTCCAGTAGAGCACACCGACTCCAGTAGAGCACATCGACTCCAGTAGAGGACACCGACTCCAGTAGAGCACACTGACTCCACTAGAGCACACCGACTCCAGTAGAGCACACCGACTCCAGTAGAGCACACCGACTCCAGTAGAGCACACCGACTCCACTAGAGCACACCGACTCCAGTAGAGCACACTGACTCCAGTAGAGCACACCGACTCCAGTAGAGTACACCGACTCCAGTAGAGAACATCGACTCCACTAGAGCACACTGACTCCAGTAGAGCACACCGACTCCAGTAGAGCACACCGACTCAGTAGAGCACACCGACTCCAGTAGAGCACACCGACTCCACTAGAGCACAGCGACTCCACTAGAGCACACCGACTCCACTAGAGCACACCGACTCCAGTAGAGCACACCGACTCCAGTAGAGCACACCGACTCCAGTAGAGCACACCGACTCCAGTAGAGTACATCGACTCCACTAGAGCACACCGACTCCAGTAGAGCACACCGACTCCAGTAGAGCACACCGACTCCAGTAGAGCACATCGACTCCAGTAGAGCACACCGACTCCAGTAGAGCACACCGACTCCACTTGAGCACACAGACTCCACTAGAGCACACCGACTCCAGTAGAGCACACCGACTCCAGTAGAGCACACCGACTCCAGTAGAGTACATCGACTCCACTAGAGCACACCGACTCCAGTAGAGCACACCGACTCCAGTAGAGCACACCGACTCCAGTAGAGCACACTGACTCCAGTAGAGCACACCGACTCCAGTAGAGCACACCGACTCCAGTAGAGCACATCGACTCCAGTAGAGCACACAGACTCCAGTAGAGCACATCGACTCCAGTAGAGCACACCGACTCCAGTAGAGTACATCGACTCCACTAGAGCACACCGACTCCAGTAGAGGACACCGACTCCAGTAGAGCACACCGACTCAACTAGAGCACACTGACTCCAGTAGAGTACACCGACTCCATTAGAGCACACCGACTCCAGTAGAGCACATCGACTACAGTAGAGCACACCGACTCCAGTAGAGTACACCGACTCCAGTAGAGTACATCGACTCCAGTAGAGCACACCGACTCCAGTAGAGCACAGTGAGTCCAGTAGAGCACACCGACTCCAGTAGAGCACACCGACTCCAGTAGAGCACACCGACTCCAGTAGAGTACATCGACTCCAGTAGAGCACACCGACTCCAGTAGAGTACATCGACTCCAGTAGAGCACACCGACTCCAGTTGAGCACACCGACTCCAGTAGAGTACACCGACTCCAGTAGAGCACACCGACTCCAGTAGAGTACATCGACTCCAGTAGAGCACACCGACTCCAGTAGAGCACACCGACTCCAGTAGAGCACACCGACTCCAGTAGAGTACACCTACTCCAGTAGAGCACACCGACTCCAGTAGAGTACACCGACTCCAGTAGAGCACACCGACTCCAGTAGAGCACACCGACTCCAGTAGAGCACACCGACTCCAGTAGAGTACACCTACTCCAGTAGAGCACACCGACTCCAGTAGAGTACATCGACTCCAGTAGAGCACACCGAATCCAGTAGAGCACACCGCCTCCAGTAGAGCACACAGACTCCAGTAGAGCACACCGAATCCAGTAGAGCACACCGACTCCACTAGAGCACACAGACTCCACTAGAGCACACCGACTCCACTAGAGCACATCGACTTCAGTAGAGCACACCGACTCCAGTAGAGCACACTGACTCCACTAGAGCACACCGACTCCACTAGAGCACACGGCCTCCAGTAGAGCACACCGACTCCACTAGAGCACACCGACTCCAGTAGAGCACACCGACTCCACTAGAGCACACCGACTCCAGTAGAGCACACCGACTCCAGTAGAGCACACTGACTCCAGTAGAGCACACCGACTCCACTAGAGCACACCGACTCCACTAGAGTACACCGACTCCAGTAGAGCACACTGACTCCAGTAGAGCACACCGACTCCAGTAGAGCACATCGACTCCAGTAGAGTACACCGACTCCAGTAGAGCACACCGACTCCAGTAGAGCACATCGACTCCAGTAGAGTACACCGACTTCACTAGAGCACACCGACTCCACTAGAGTACACCGACTCCAGTAGAGCACACTGACTCCACTAGAGCACACCGACTCCACTAGAGCACACCGACTCCAGTAGAGCACACCGACTCCACTAGAGCACACCGACTCCAGTAGAGCACACCGACTCCACTAGAGCACACCGACTCCAGTAGAGCACACCGACTCCAGTAGAGCACACTGACTCCACTAGAGCACACCGACTCCACTAGAGCACACTGACTCCAGTAGAGCACACCGACTCCAGTAGAGCACACCGACTCCAGTAGAGTACACCGACTCCAGTAGAGTACACCGACTCCAGTAGAGCACACCGACTCCAGTAGAGTACATCGACTCCAGTAGAGTACATCGACTACACTAGAGCACACCGACTCCAGTAGAGCACACCGACTCCAGTAGAGCACACCGACTCCAGTAGGGCACATCGACTCCAGTAGAGCACACAGACTGCACTAGAGCACACAGACTCCAGTAGAGCACACCGACTCCACTAGAGCACTCCGACTCCAGTAGAGTACACCGACTCCAGTAGAGCACACCGACTCCAGTAGAGCACACCGAGTCCAGTAGAGTACACCGAGTCCAGTAGAGCACACCGACTCCAGTAGAGCACACCGACTCCACTAGAGCACATCGACTTCAGTAGAGCACACCGACTCCAGTAGAGCACACTGACTCCACTAGAGCACACCGACTCCACTAGAGCACACGGCCTCCAGTAGAGCACACCGACTCCACAAGAGCACACCGACTCCAGTAGAGCACACCGACTCCAGTAGAGCACACTGACTCCAGTAGAGCACACTGACTCCACTAGAGCACACCGACTCCAGTAGAGCACACTGACTCCAGTAGAGTACATCGACTCCAGTAGAGAACACAGACTCCAGTAGAGCACACCGACTCCAGTAGAGCACACCGACTCCAGTAGAACACACCGACTCCAGTAGAGTACACCGACTCCACTAGAGCACACCGACTCCAGTAGAGCACACCGACTCCAGTAGAGTACACCGACTCCACTAGAGCACACCGACTCCAGTAGAGCACACTGACTCCAGTAGAGCACACTGACTCCACTAGAGCACACCGACTCCAGTAGAGCACACCGACTCCAGTAGAGCACACCGACTCCAGTAGAGCACACCGACTCCACTAGAGCACACCGACTCCAGTAGAGCACACTGACTCCACTAGAGCACACCGACTCCAGTAGAGCACATCGACTCCAGTAGAGGACACCGACTCCAGTAGAGCACACTGACTCCACTAGAGCACACCGACTCCAGTAGAGCACACCGACTCCAGTAGAGCACACCGTCTCCAGTAGAGCACACCGACTCCACTAGAGCACACCGACTCCAGTAGAGCACACTGACTCCAGTAGAGCATACCGACTCCAGTAGAGTACACCGACTCCAGTAGAGTACATCGACTCCACTAGAGCACACTGACTCCAGTAGAGCACATCGACTCCAGTAGAGGACACCGACTCCAGTAGAGCACACTGACTCCACTAGAGCACACCGACTCCAGTAGAGCACACCGACTCCAGTAGAGCACACCGTCTCCAGTAGAGCACACCGACTCCACTAGAGCACACCGACTCCAGTAGAGCACACTGACTCCAGTAGAGCATACCGACTCCAGTAGAGTACACCGACTCCAGTAGAGTACATCGACTCCACTAGAGCACACTGACTCCAGTAGAGCACACCGACTCCAGTAAAGCACACCGACTCCAGTAGAGCACAGCGACTCCAGTAGAGCACAGCGACTCCGCTAGAGCACACCGACTCCACTAGAGCACACCGCCTCCAGTAGAGCACACTGACTCCAGTAGAGCACACCGACTCCAGTAGAGCACATCGACTCCAGTAGAGCACACCGACTCCAGTAGAGTACATCGACTCCACTAGAGCACACCGACTCCAGTAGAGCACACCGACTCCAGTAGAGCACACCGACTCCAGTAGAGCACATCGACTCCAGTAGAGTACACCGACTCCAGTAGTGTACATCGACTCCACTAGAGCACACCGACTCCAGTAGAGCACACCGACTCCAGTAGAGCACATCGACTCCAGTAGAGTACACCGACTCCAGTAGAGTACATCGACTCCACTAGAGCACACTGACTCCAGTAGAGCACACCGACTCCAGTAAAGCACACCGACTCCAGTAGAGCACAGCGACTCCAGTAGAGCACAGCGACTCCGCTAGAGCACACCGACTCCACTAGAGCACACCGCCTCCAGTAGAGCACACCGACTCCAGTAGAGCACACCGACTCCAGTAGAGCACATCGACTCCAGTAGAGCACACCGACTCCAGTAGAGTACATCGACTCCACTAGAGCACACCGACTCCAGTAGAGCACACCGACTCCAGTAGAGTACACCGACTCCAGTAGAGTACATCGACTCCACTAGAGCACACCGACTCCAGTAGGGCACATCGACTCCAGTAGAGCACACTGACTCAAGTAGAGTACACCGACTCCATTAGAGCACACCGACTCCAGTAGAGCACATCGACTCCAGTAGAGCACACCGACTCCAGTAGAGTACACCGCCTCCAGTAGAGTACATCGACTCCAGTAGAGCACACCGACTCCAGTAGAGCACACCGACTCCAGTAGAGCACACCGACTCCAGTAGAGTACACCTACTCCAGTAGAGCACACTGACTCCAGTAGAGTACATCGACTCCAGTAGAGCACACCGACTCCAGTAGAGTACACCGACTCCAGTAGAGCACACCGCCTCCAGTAGAGCACACAGACTCCAGTAGAGCACACCGACTCCAGTAGAGTACACCGACTCCACTAGAGCAAACAGACTCCACTAGAGCACACCGAGTCCAGTAGAGCACATCGACTCCAGTAGAGCACACCGACTCCAGTAGAACACACCGACTCCAGTAGAGCACACCGACTCCAGTAGAGCACACCGACTCCAGTAGAGCACACCGACTCCACTAGAGCACACCGACTCCAGTAGAGGACACCGACTCCACTAGAGCACACCGACTCCAGTAGAGCACACTGACTCCAGTAGAGCATACCGACTCCAGTAGAGTACACCGACTCCAGTAGAGTACATCGACTCCACTAGAGCACACTGACTCCAGTAGAGCACATCGACTCCAGTAGAGGACACCGACTCCAGTAGAGCACACTGACTCCACTAGAGCACACCGACTCCAGTAGAGCACACCGACTCCAGTAGAGCACACCGACTCCACTAGAGCACACCGCCTCCAGTAGAGCACACTGACTCCAGTAGAGCACACCGACTCCAGTAGAGCACACTGACTCCACTAGAGCACACCGACTCCAGTAGAGCACAGCGACTCCGCTAGAGCACACCGACTCCACTAGAGCACACCGCCTCCAGTAGAGCACACTGACTCCAGTAGAGCACACCGACTCCAGTAGAGCACATCGACTCCAGTAGAGCACACCGACTCCAGTAGAGTACATCGACTCCACTAGAGCACACCGACTCCAGTAGAGCACACCGACTCCAGTAGAGCACACCGACTCCAGTAGAGCACATCGACTCCAGTAGAGTACACCGACTCCAGTAGAGTACATCGACTCCACTAGAGCACACCGACTCCAGTAGAGCACACCGACTCCAGTAGAGCACATCGACTCCAGTAGAGTACACCGACTCCAGTAGAGTACATCGACTCCACTAGAGCACACTGACTCCAGTAGAGCACACCGACTCCAGTAAAGCACACCGACTCCAGTAGAGCACAGCGACTCCAGTAGAGCACAGCGACTCCGCTAGAGCACACCGACTCCACTAGAGCACACCGCCTCCAGTAGAGCACACCGACTCCAGTAGAGCACACCGACTCCAGTAGAGCACATCGACTCCAGTAGAGCACACCGACTCCAGTAGAGTACATCGACTCCACTAGAGCACACCGACTCCAGTAGAGCACACCGACTCCAGTAGAGTACACCGACTCCAGTAGAGTACATCGACTCCACTAGAGCACACCGACTCCAGTAGGGCACATCGACTCCAGTAGAGCACACTGACTCAAGTAGAGTACACCGACTCCATTAGAGCACACCGACTCCAGTAGAGCACATCGACTCCAGTAGAGCACACCGACTCCAGTAGAGTACACCGCCTCCAGTAGAGTACATCGACTCCAGTAGAGCACACCGACTCCAGTAGAGCACACCGACTCCAGTAGAGCACACCGACTCCAGTAGAGCACACCGACTCCAGTAGAGTACACCTACTCCAGTAGAGCACACTGACTCCAGTAGAGTACATCGACTCCAGTAGAGCACACCGACTCCAGTAGAGTACACCGACTCCAGTAGAGCACACCGCCTCCAGTAGAGCACACAGACTCCAGTAGAGCACACCGACTCCAGTAGAGTACACCGACTCCACTAGAGCAAACAGACTCCACTAGAGCACACCGAGTCCAGTAGAGCACATCGACTCCAGTAGAGCACACCGACTCCAGTAGAACACACCGACTCCAGTAGAGCACACCGACTCCAGTAGAGCACACCGACTCCAGTAGAGCACACCGACTCCAGTAGAGCACACCGACTCCACTAGAGCACACCGACTCCAGTAGAGGACACCGACTCCACTAGAGCACACCGACTCCAGTAGAGCACACCGACTCCAGTAGAGCACACTGACTCCAGTAGAGCACACCGACTCCAGTAGAGCACACAGACTCCACTAGAGCACACCGACTCCAGTAGAGCACACTGACTCCAGTAGAGCACACAGACTCCACTAGAGCACACCGACTCCAGTAGAGCACACTGACTCCACTAGAGCACACTGACTCCAGTAGAGTACACTGACTCCAGTAGAGCACACCGACTCCAGTAGAGCACACCGACTCCAGTAGAGCACACCGACTCCAGTAGAGCACACCGACTCCAGTAGAGCACACCGACTCCAGTAGAGTACACCGACTTCAGTAGAGCACACCGACTCAGTAGAGCACACCGACTCCAGTAGAGCACACCGCCTCCAGTAGAGCACACCGACTCCAGTAGAGCACACCGACTCCAGTAGAGCACACCGACTCCAGTAGAGCACAGTGACTCCAGTAGAACACACCGACTGCAGTAGAGCACACCGACTCCAGTAGAGCACACCGACTCCAGTAGAGCACACCGACTCCAGTAGAGCACACCGACTCCAGTAGAGTACACCGACTCCAGTAGAGCACAGTGACTCCAGTAGAGCACAGCGACTCCAGTAGAGCACACAGTCTCCAGTAGAGCACACAGACTCCAGTAGAGCACACCGACTCCAGTAGAGCACACCGACTCCAGTAGAGCACACCGACTCCAGTAGAGTACACCGACTCCAGTAGAGCACACCGACTCCAGTAGAGCACACAGACTCCAGTAGAGCACAGTGACTCCAGTAGAACACACCGACTCCAGTAGAGTACACCGACTTCAGTAGAGCACACCGACTCAGCAGAGCACACCGACTCCAGTAGAGCACACCGCCTCCAGTAGAGCACACCGACTCCAGTAGAGCACACCGACTCCAGTAGAGCACACCGACTCCAGTAGAGCACAGTGACTCCAGTAGAACACACCGACTGCAGTAGAGCACACCGACTCCAGTAGAGCACACCGACTCCAGTAGAGCACACCGACTCCAGTAGAGCACACCGACTCCAGTAGAGTACACCGACTCCAGTAGAGCACAGTGACTCCAGTAGAGCACAGCGACTCCAGTAGAGCACACAGTCTCCAGTAGAGCACACAGACTCCAGTAGAGCACACCGACTCCAGTAGAGCACACCGACTCCAGTAGAGCACACCGACTCCAGTAGAGTACACCGACTCCAGTAGAGCACACCGACTCCAGTAGAGCACACAGACTCCAGTAGAGCACAGTGACTCCAGTAGAACACACCGACTCCAGTAGAGTACACCGACGCCACTAGAGCACACAGACTCCAGTAGAGCACACCAACTCCAGTAGAGCACATCGACTCCAGTAGAGCACACCGACTCCAGTAGAGTACATCGGCTCCAGTAGAGCACACCGACTCCAGTAGAGCACACCGACTCCAGTAGAGCACACCGACTCCAGTAGAGTACACCGACTCCACTAGAGCACACAGACTCCACTAGAGCACACTGACTCCACTAGAGCACACCGACTCCAGTAGAGCACACCGACTCCACTAGAGCACACCGACTCCAGTAGAGTACACCGACTCCAGTAGAGTACACCGACTCCAGTAGAGCACACCGACTCCAGTAGAGCACACCGACTTCAGTAGAGCACACCGACTCCATTAGAGCACACCGACTCCAGAAGAGCACACCAACTCCACTAGAGCACACCAACTCCACTAGAGCACATCGACTTCAGTAGAGCACACCGACTCCAGTAGAGCACATCGACTCCGGTAGATCACACCGACTCCAGTAGAGCACATCGACTCCAGTAGAGCACACCGACTCCAGTAGAGTACACCGACTCCAATAGAGCACACCGACTCCAGTAGAGCACACCGACTCCACTACACACCGACTCCAGTAGAGTACACCGACTCCACTAGAGCACACCGACTCCAGTAGAGCACATCGACTCCAGTAGAGCACACCGACTCCAGTAGAGTACACCGACTCCAGTAGAGCACACCTACTCCAGTAGAGCACACCGACTCCAGTAGAGTACACCGACTCCAGTAGAGCACACCGACTCCAGTAGAGCACACTGACTCCAATAGAGTACACCGACTCAAGTAGAGCACAGCGACTCCAGTAGAGCACACCGAGTCCAGTAGAGTACACCGACTCCAGTAGAGCACACCGACTCCAGTAGAGCACACCGACTCCACTAGAGCACATCGACTTCAGTAGAGCACACCGACTCCAGTAGAGCACACGGCCTCCAGTAGAGCACACCGACTCCACAAGAGCACACCGACTCCAGTAGAGCACACCGACTCCAGTAGAGCACACTGACTCCAGTAGAGCACACTGACTCCACTAGAGCACACCGACTCCAGTAGAGCACACTGACTCCAGTAGAGTACATCGACTCCAGTAGAGAACACAGACTCCAGTAGAGCACACCGACTCCAGTAGAGCACACCGACTCCAGTAGAACACACCGACTCCAGTAGAGTACACCGACTCCACTAGAGCACACCGACTCCAGTAGAGCACACCGACTCCAGTAGAGTACACCGACTCCACTAGAGCACACCGACTCCAGTAGAGCACACTGACTCCAGTAGAGCACACTGACTCCACTAGAGCACACCGACTCCAGTAGAGCACACCGACTCCAGTAGAGCACACCGACTCCAGTAGAGCACACCGACTCCACTAGAGCACACCGACTCCAGTAGAGCACACTGACTCCACTAGAGCACACCGACTCCAGTAGAGCACATCGACTCCAGTAGAGGACACCGACTCCAGTAGAGCACACTGACTCCACTAGAGCACACCGACTCCAGTAGAGCACACCGACTCCAGTAGAGCACACCGTCTCCAGTAGAGCACACCGACTCCACTAGAGCACACCGACTCCAGTAGAGCACACTGACTCCAGTAGAGCATACCGACTCCAGTAGAGTACACCGACTCCAGTAGAGTACATCGACTCCACTAGAGCACACTGACTCCAGTAGAGCACATCGACTCCAGTAGAGGACACCGACTCCAGTAGAGCACACTGACTCCACTAGAGCACACCGACTCCAGTAGAGCACACCGACTCCAGTAGAGCACACCGTCTCCAGTAGAGCACACCGACTCCACTAGAGCACACCGACTCCAGTAGAGCACACTGACTCCAGTAGAGCATACCGACTCCAGTAGAGTACACCGACTCCAGTAGAGTACATCGACTCCACTAGAGCACACTGACTCCAGTAGAGCACACCGACTCCAGTAAAGCACACCGACTCCAGTAGAGCACAGCGACTCCAGTAGAGCACAGCGACTCCGCTAGAGCACACCGACTCCACTAGAGCACACCGCCTCCAGTAGAGCACACTGACTCCAGTAGAGCACACCGACTCCAGTAGAGCACATCGACTCCAGTAGAGCACACCGACTCCAGTAGAGTACATCGACTCCACTAGAGCACACCGACTCCAGTAGAGCACACCGACTCCAGTAGAGCACACCGACTCCAGTAGAGCACATCGACTCCAGTAGAGTACACCGACTCCAGTAGAGTACATCGACTCCACTAGAGCACACCGACTCCAGTAGAGCACACCGACTCCAGTAGAGCACATCGACTCCAGTAGAGTACACCGACTCCAGTAGAGTACATCGACTCCACTAGAGCACACTGACTCCAGTAGAGCACACCGACTCCAGTAAAGCACACCGACTCCAGTAGAGCACAGCGACTCCAGTAGAGCACAGCGACTCCGCTAGAGCACACCGACTCCACTAGAGCACACCGCCTCCAGTAGAGCACACCGACTCCAGTAGAGCACACCGACTCCAGTAGAGCACATCGACTCCAGTAGAGCACACCGACTCCAGTAGAGTACATCGACTCCACTAGAGCACACCGACTCCAGTAGAGCACACCGACTCCAGTAGAGTACACCGACTCCAGTAGAGTACATCGACTCCACTAGAGCACACCGACTCCAGTAGGGCACATCGACTCCAGTAGAGCACACTGACTCAAGTAGAGTACACCGACTCCATTAGAGCACACCGACTCCAGTAGAGCACATCGACTCCAGTAGAGCACACCGACTCCAGTAGAGTACACCGCCTCCAGTAGAGTACATCGACTCCAGTAGAGCACACCGACTCCAGTAGAGCACACCGACTCCAGTAGAGCACACCGACTCCAGTAGAGTACACCTACTCCAGTAGAGCACACTGACTCCAGTAGAGTACATCGACTCCAGTAGAGCACACCGACTCCAGTAGAGTACACCGACTCCAGTAGAGCACACCGCCTCCAGTAGAGCACACAGACTCCAGTAGAGCACACCGAGTCCAGTAGAGTACACCGACTCCACTAGAGCAAACAGACTCCACTAGAGCACACCGAGTCCAGTAGAGCACATCGACTCCAGTAGAGCACACCGACTCCAGTAGAGCACACCGACTCCAGTAGAGCACACCGACTCCAGTAGAGCACACCGACTCCAGTAGAGCACACCGACTCCAGTAGAGCACACCGACTCCACTAGAGCACACCGACTCCAGTAGAGGACACCGACTCCACTAGAGCACACCGACTCCAGTAGAGCACACCGACTCCAGTAGAGCACACTGACTCCAGTAGAGCACACCGACTCCAGTAGAGCACACAGACTCCACTAGAGCACACCGACTCCAGTAGAGCACACTGACTCCAGTAGAGCACACAGACTCCACTAGAGCACACCGACTCCAGTAGAGCACACTGACTCCACTAGAGCACACTGACTCCAGTAGAGTACACTGACTCCAGTAGAGCACACCGACTCCAGTAGAGCACACCGACTCCAGTAGAGCACACCGACTCCAGTAGAGCACACCGACTCCAGTAGAGCACACCGACTCCAGTAGAGTACACCGACTTCAGTAGAGCACACCGACTCAGTAGAGCACACCGACTCCAGTAGAGCACACCGCCTCCAGTAGAGCACACTGACTCCAGTAGAGCACACCGACTCCAGTAGAGCACACCGACTCCAGTAGAGCACAGTGACTCCAGTAGAACACACCGACTGCAGTAGAGCACACCGACTCCAGTAGAGCACACCGACTCCAGTAGAGCACACCGACTCCAGTAGAGCACACCGACTCCAGTAGAGTACACCGACTCCAGTAGAGCACAGTGACTCCAGTAGAGCACAGCGACTCCAGTAGAGCACACAGTCTCCAGTAGAGCACACAGACTCCAGTAGAGCACACCGACTCCAGTAGAGCACACCGACTCCAGTAGAGCACACCGACTCCAGTAGAGTACACCGACTCCAGTAGAGCACACCGACTCCAGTAGAGCACACAGACTCCAGTAGAGCACAGTGACTCCAGTAGAACACACCGACTCCAGTAGAGTACACCGACGCCACTAGAGCACACAGACTCCAGTAGAGCACACCAACTCCAGTAGAGCACATCGACTCCAGTAGAGCACACCGACTCCAGTAGAGTACATCGGCTCCAGTAGAGCACACCGACTCCAGTAGAGCACACCGACTCCAGTAGAGCACACCGACTCCAGTAGAGTACACCGACTCCACTAGAGCACACAGACTCCACTAGAGCACACTGACTCCACTAGAGCACACCGACTCCAGTAGAGCACACCGACTCCACTAGAGCACACCGACTCCAGTAGAGTACACCGACTCCAGTAGAGTACACCGACTCCAGTAGAGCACACCGACTCCAGTAGAGCACACCGACTTCAGTAGAGCACACCGACTCCATTAGAGCACACCGACTCCAGTAGAGCACACCAACTCCACTAGAGCACACCAACTCCACTAGAGCACATCGACTTCAGTAGAGCACACCGACTCCAGTAGAGCACATCGACTCCGGTAGATCACACCGACTCCAGTAGAGCACATCGACTCCAGTAGAGCACACCGACTCCAGTAGAGTACACCGACTCCAATAGAGCACACCGACTCCAGTAGAGCACACAGACTCCAGTAGAGTACACCGACTCAAGTAGAGCACAGCGACTCCAGTAGAGCACACTGACTCCAGTAGAGTACACCGACTCAAGTAGAGCACAGCGACTCCAGTAGAGCACACCGACTCCAGTAGAGTACACCGACTCCACTAGAGCACACAGACTCCACTAGAGCACAATGACTCCACTAGAGCACACCGACTCCAGTAGAGCACACCGACTCCACTAGAGCACACTGACTCCAGTAGAGTACACCGACTCCAGTAGAGTACACCGACTCCAGTAGAGCACACTGACTCCAGTAGAACACAGCAACTCCAGTAGAGCACACCGACTCCAGTAGAGCACACCGACTCCACTAGAGCACACAGACTCCACTAGAGCACACTGACTCCACTAGAGCACACCGACTCCAGTAGAGCACACCGACTCCACTAGAGCACACTGACTCCAGTAGAGTACACCGACTCCAGTAGAGTACACTGACTCCAGTAGAGCACACTGACTCCAGTAGAACACAGCAACTCCAGTAGAGCTCACCGACTCCAGTAGAGCACACCGACTCCACTAGAGCACACAGACTCCACTAGAGCACACTGACTCCACTAGAGCACACCGACTCCAGTAGAGCACACCGACTCCACTAGAGCACACTGACTCCAGTAGAGTACACCGACTCCAGTAGAGTACACCGACTCCAGTAGAGCACACTGACTCCAGTAGAGTACACCGACTCCACTAGAGCACACAGACTCCAGTAGAGCACACTGACTCCAGTAGAACACAGCAACTCCAGTAGAGCACACCGACTCCAGTAGAGCACACCGACTCCAGTAGAGCACAGTGACTCCAGTAGAGCACACCGACTCCAGTAGAGCACACTGCCTCCAGTAGAGCACAGCGACTCCAGTAGAGCACACTGACTCCAGTAGAGCACAGCACCTCCAGTAGAGTACACCGACTCCAGTAGAGCACAGCGACTCCAGTAGTGCACACTGACTCCAGTAGAGCACAGCACCTCCAGTAGAGTACACCGACTCCAGTAGAGTACACCGACTCCAGTAGAGTACACCGACTCCAGTAGAGCACACCGACTCCAGTAGAGCACAGTGACTCCAGTAGAGCACACTGACTCCAGTAGAGCACACCGACTCCAGTAGAGCACACCGACTCCAGTAGAGCACAGTGACTCCAGTAGAACACACCGACTCCAGTAGAGCACACCGACTCCAGTAGAGCACACAGACTCCAGTAGAGCACACCGACTCCACTAGAGCACACCGACTCCAGTAGAGCACATCGACTCCAGTAGAGCACACCGACTCCAGTAGAGCGCACCGACTCCACTAGAGCACACCGACTCCAGTAGAGTACACCGACTCCAGTAGAGTACATCGACTCCAGTAGAGTACATCGACTCCAGTAGAGCACACCGACTCCAGTAGAGTACACCGACTCCAGTAGAGCACACCGCCTCCAGTAGAGCACACAGACTCCAGTAGAGCACACCGACTCCAGTAGAGTACACCGACTCCACTAGAGCACACAGACTCCACTAGAGCACACCGAGTCCAGTAGAGCACATCGACTCCAGTAGAGCACACCGACTCCAGTAGAACACACCGACTCCAGTAGAGCACACCGACTCCAGTAGAGCACACCGACTCCACTAGAGCACACTGACTCCAGTAGAGTACACCGACTCCAGTAGAGTACACCGACTCCAGTAGAGCACACTGACTCCAGTAGAGTACACCGACTCCACTAGAGCACACAGACTCCAGTAGAGCACACTGACTCCAGTAGAACACAGCAACTCCAGTAGAGCACACCGACTCCAGTAGAGCACACCGACTCCAGTAGAGCACAGTGACTCCAGTAGAGCACACCGACTCCAGTAGAGCACACTGCCTCCAGTAGAGCACAGCGACTCCAGTAGAGCACACTGACTCCAGTAGAGCACAGCACCTCCAGTAGAGTACACCGACTCCAGTAGAGCACAGCGACTCCAGTAGTGCACACTGACTCCAGTAGAGCACAGCACCTCCAGTAGAGTACACCGACTCCAGTAGAGTACACCGACTCCAGTAGAGTACACCGACTCCAGTAGAGCACACCGACTCCAGTAGAGCACAGTGACTCCAGTAGAGCACACTGACTCCAGTAGAGCACACCGACTCCAGTAGAGCACACCGACTCCAGTAGAGCACAGTGACTCCAGTAGAACACACCGACTCCAGTAGAGCACACCGACTCCAGTAGAGCACACAGACTCCAGTAGAGCACACCGACTCCACTAGAGCACACCGAGTCCAGTAGAGCACATCGACTCCAGTAGAGCACACCGACTCCAGTAGAGCACACCGACTCCACTAGAGCACACCGACTCCAGTAGAGTACACCGACTCCAGTAGAGTACATCGACTCCAGTAGAGTACATCGACTCCAGTAGAGCACACCGACTCCAGTAGAGTACACCGACTCCAGTAGAGCACACCGCCTCCAGTAGAGCACACAGACTCCAGTAGAGCACACCGACTCCAGTAGAGTACACCGACTCCACTAGAGCACACAGACTCCACTAGAGCACACCGAGTCCAGTAGAGCACATCGACTCCAGTAGAGCACACCGACTCCAGTAGAACACACCGACTCCAGTAGAGCACACCGACTCCAGTAGAGCACACCGACTCCAGTAGAGCACACCGACTCCAGTAGAGTACACCGACTCCAGTAGAGCACACCGACTCCACTAGAGCACACCAACTCCAGTAGAGCACACAGACTCCAGTAGAGCACAGTGACTCCAGTAGAACACACCGACTCCAGTAGAGTACACCGACTCCACTAGAGCACACAGACTCCACTAGAGCACACCAACTCCAGTAGAGCACATCGACTCCAGTAGAGCACACCGACTCCAGTAGAGCACACCGACTCCAGTAGAGCACACCGACTCCAGCAGAGTACACCGACTCCACTAGAGCACACAGACTCCACTAGAGCACACTGACTCCACTAGTGCACACCGACTCCAGTAGAGCACACCGACTCCACTAGAGCACACTGACTCCAGTAGAGCACATCGACTCCGGTAGATCACACCGACTCCAGTAGAGTACACCGACTCCAGTAGAGCACACCGACTCCACTAGAGCACACCGACTCCAGTAGAGCACACCGACTCCAGTAGAGCACATCGACTCCGGTAGATCACACCGACTCCAGTAGAGTACACCGACTCCAGTAGAGCACACCGACTCCACTAGAGCACATCGACTTCAGTAGAGCACACCGACTCCAGTAGAGCACACCGACTCCGGTAGATCACACCGACTCCAGTAGAGCACATCGACTCCAGTAGAGCACACCGACTCCAGTAGAGCACACCGACTCCAGTAGAGTACACCGACTCCATTAGAGCACACCGACTCCAGTAGAGCACACCGACTCCACTAGAGCACACCGACTCCAGTAGAGCACACTGACTCCAGTAGAGCACACCGACTCCACTAGAGCACACCGACTCCAGTAGAGTACACCGACTCCAGTAGAGCACACCGACTCCAGTAGAGCACACCGACTCCAGTAGAGCACACCGACTCCAATAGAGCACACCGACTCCAGTAGAGTACACCGACTCCAGTAGAGTACACCGACTCCAGTAGAGCACACAGACTCCAGTAGAGCACACTGACTCCACTAGAGCACACCGACTCCAGTAGAGCACATCGACTCCAGTAGAGCACACCGACTCCAGTAGAGTACACCGACTCCAGTAGAGTACACCGACTCCACTAGAGCACACCGACTCCAGTAGAGTACACCGACTCCACTAGAGCACACCGACTCCAGTAGAGCACATCGACTCCAGTAGAGCACACCGACTCCAGTAGAGTACACCGACTCCAGTAGAGCACACCGACTCCAGTAGAGCACAGCGACTCCAGTAGAGCACACCGACTCCAGTAGAGTACACCGACTCCAGTAGAGCACACTGACTCCACTAGAGCACACCGACTCCAGTAGAGCACACCGACTCCACTAGAGCACACTGACTCCAGTAGAGCACACCGACTCCAGTAGAGCACACCGACTCCAGTAGAGCACACCGACTCCACTAGAGCACACTGACTCCAGTAGAGCACACCGACTCCAGTAGAGCACACCGACTCCAGTAGAGCACAGCACCTCCAGTAGAGTACACCGACTCCAGTAGAGTACACCGACTCCAGTAGAGTACACCGACTCCAGTAGAGCACACAGACTCCAGTAGAGCACAGTGACTCCAGTAGAGCACACTGACTCCAGTAGAGCACACCGACTCCAGTAGAGCACACCGACTCCAGTAGAGCACAGTGACTCCAGTAGAACACACCGACTCCAGTAGAGCACACCGACTCCAGTAGAGCACACAGACTCCAGTAGAGCACACCGACTCCACTAGAGCACACCGACTCCAGTAGAGCACACCGACTCCAGTAGAGCACATCGACTCCAGTAGAGCACACCGACTCCAGTAGAGCACACCGACTCCACTAGAGCACAGCGACTCCAGTAGAGTACACCGACTCAAGTAGAGCACAGCGACTCCAGTAGAGCACACCGACTCCAGTAGAGCACACCGACTCCAGTAGAGTACACCGACTCCACTAGAGCACACAGACTCCACTAGAGCACACTGACTCCACAAGAGCACACCGACTCCAGTAGAGCACACCGACTCCACTAGAGCAAACTGACTCCAGTAGAGTACACCGACTCCAGTAGAGTACACCGACTCCAGTAGAGCACACTGACTCCACTAGAGCACACCGACTACAGTAGAGTACACCGACTCCAGTAGAGCACACCGACTCCAGTAGAGCACACCGACTCCACTAGAGCACACTGACTCCACTAGAGCAAACTGACTCCAGTAGAGTACACCGACTCCAGTAGAGTACACCGACTCCAGTAGAGCACACAGACTCCAGTAGAGCACACTGACTCCAGTAGAACACAGCAACTCCAGTAGAGCACACCGACTCCAGTAGAGCACACCGACTCCACTAGAGCACACAGACTCCACTAGAGCACACTGACTCCACTAGAGCACACCGACTCCAGTAGAGCACACCGACTCCACTAGAGCACACTGACTCCAGTAGAGTACACCGACTCCAGTAGAGTACACCGACTCCAGTAGAGCACACTGACTCCAGTAGAACACAGCAACTCCAGTAGAGCTCACCGACTCCAGTAGAGCACACCGACTCCACTAGAGCACACAGACTCCACTAGAGCACACTGACTCCACTAGAGCACACCGACTCCAGTAGAGCACACCGACTCCAGTAGAGCACAGTGACTCCAGAAGAGCACACCGACTCCAGTAGTGCACACCGACTCCAGTAGAGCACAGTGACTCCAGTAGAACACACCGACTCCAGTAGAGCACACCGACTCCAGTAGAGCACATCGACTCCAGTAGAGCACACCGACTCCACTAGAGCACAGTGACTCCAGTAGAGTACACCGACTCCACTAGAGCACACTGACTCCACTAGAGCACACCGACTCCATTAGAGCACACCGACTCCAGTAGAGCACACCGACTCCAGTAGAGCACACCGACTCCACTAGAGCACACCGACTCCACTAGAGCACACCGACTCCAGTAGAGTACACCGACTCCAGTAGAGCACACCGACTCCAGTAGAGTACATCGACTCCAGTAGAGCACACCCACTCCAGTAGAGCACACCGACTCCAGTAGAGCACACCGACTCCACTAGAGCACACCGACTCCAGTAGAGTACACCGACTCCAGTAGAGCACACCGACTCCAGTAGAGTACATCGACTCCAGTAGAGCACACCGACTCCAGTAGAGCACACCGACTCCAGTAGAGCACACCGACTCCACTAGAGCACACAGACTCCAGTAGAGCACAGTGACTCCTGTAGAACACACCGACTCAAGTAGAGTACACCGACTCCACTAGAGCACACAGACTCCACTAGAGCACACCAACTCCAGTAGAGCACACCGACTCCAGTAGAGCACACCGACTCCAGTAGAGCACACCGACTCCAGTAGAGCACACCGACTCCACTAGAGCACACTGACTCCAGTAGAGTACACCGACTCCAGTAGAGTACACCGACTCCAGTAGAGCACACCGACTCCAGTAGAGTACATCGACTCCAGTAGAGCACACCGACTCCAGTAGAGCACACCGACTCCAGTAGAGCACACCGACTCCACTAGAGCACACTGACTCCAGTAGAGTACACCGACTCCAGTAGAGTACACCGACTCCAGTAGAGCACATCGACTCCACTAGAGCACACCAACTCCAGTAGAGCACATCGACTCCAGTAGAGCACACCGACTCCAGTAGAGCACACCGACTCCAGTAGAGCACATCGACTCCAGTAGAGCACACCGACTCCAGTAGAGCACACCGACTCCACTAGAGCACACCGACTCCAGTAGAGCACACCGACTCCAGTAGAGCACACCGACTCCAGTAGAGCACACCGACTCCACTAGAGCACACCGACTCCGGTAGAGTACACCGACTCCAGTAGAGTACACCGACTCCAGTAGAGCACATCGACTCCACTAGAGCACACCGACTCCAGTAGAGCACACCGATTCCAGTAGAGCACACCGACTCCAGTAGAGCACACCGACTCCACTAGAGCACACCGACTCCAGTAGAGTACACCGACTCCAGTAGAGTACACCGACTCCAGTAGAGCACATCGACTCCACTAGAGCACACCGACTCCAGTAGAGCACACCGACTTCAGTAGAGCACACCGACTCCAGTAGAGCACAGTGACTCCAGTAGAACACACCGACTCCAGTAGAGCACACCGACTCCAGTAGAGCACACAGACTCCAGTAGAGTACATCGACTCCAGTAGAGTACACCGACTCCAGTAGAGCACACCGACTCCAGTAGAGTAGACCGACTCCAGTAGAGCACACCGACTCCAGTAGAGCACACCGACTCCAGTAGAGCACACTGACTCCAGTAGAGCACACCGACTCCAGTAGAGCACACCGACTCCAGTAGAGCACACTGACTCCACTAGAGCACACCGACTCCAGTAGAGCACACTGACTCCATTAGTGCACACCGACTCCAGTAGAGCACACCGACTCCACTAGAGCACATCGACTTCAGTAGAGCACACCGACTCCAGTAGAGCACATCGACTCCGGTAGATCACACCGACTCCAGTAGAGCACACTGACTCCAGTAGAGCACACTGACTCCAGTAGAGCACATCGACTCCAGTAGAGCACACCGACTCCAGTAGAGCACACCGACTCCACTAGAGCACACCGACTCCATTAGAGCACACCGACTCCAGTAGAGCACACCGACTCCACTAGAGCACACCGACTCCAGTAGAGCACACAGACTCCAGTAGAGCACACCGACTCCAGTAGAGTACACCGACTCCACTAGAGCACACCGACTCCAGTAGTGCACACCGACTCCACTAGAGCACACCGACTCCAGTAGAGCACATCGACTCCAGTAGAGCACACCGACTCCAGTAGAGTACACCGACTCCAGTAGAGCACACCGACTCCAGTAGAGCACACCGACTCCAGTAGAGTACACCGACTCCAGTAGAGCACAGCGACTCCAGTAGAGCACACCGACTCCAGTAGAGTACACCGACTCCACTTGAGCACACAGACTCCACTAGAGCACACTGACTCCACTAGAGCACACCGACTCCAGTAGAGCACACCGACTCCACTAGAGCACACTGACTCCAGTAGAGTACACCGACTCCAGTAGAGTACACCGACTCCAGTAGAGCACACTGACTCCAGTAGAACACAGCGACTCCAGTAGAGCACACTGACTCCAGTAGAGCACAGCACCTCCAGTAGAGTACACCGACTCCAGTAGAGCACAGCGACTCCAGTAGAGCACACTGACTCCAGTAGAGCACAGCACCTCCAGTAGAGTACACCGACTCCAGTAGAGTACACCGACTCCAGTAGAGTACACCGACTCCAGTAGAGCACACAGACTCCAGTAGAGCACAGTGACTCCAGTAGAGCACACTGACTCCAGTAGAGCACACCGACTCCAGTAGAGCACACCGACTCCAGTAGAGCACAGTGACTCCAGTAGAACACTCCGACTCCAGTAGAGCACACCGACTCCAGTAGAGCACACAGACTCCAGTAGAGCACACCGACTCCACTAGAGCACACCGACTCCAGTAGAGCACATCGACTCCAGTAGAGCACACCGAGTCCAGTAGAGCACACCGACTCCACTAGAGCACACCGACTCCAGTAGAGCACAGCGACTCCAGTAGAGCACACTGACTCCAGTAGAGCACAGTGACTCCAGTAGAGTACACCGACTCCACTAGAGCACACTGACTCCAGTAGAGTACACCGACTCCAGTAGAGCACAGTGACTCCAGTAGAGCACACCGACTCCAGTAGAGCACAGTGACTCCAGTAGAGCACACCGACTCCAGTAGAGCACACCAACTCCAGTAGAGCACACCGACTCCAGTAGAGCACACAGACTCCACTAGAGCACACCGACTCCAGTAGAGCACACCGACTCCAATAGAGAACACCGACTCCAGTAGAGCACAGTGACTCCAGTAGAGCACACCGACTCCAGTAGAGCACACCGACTCCAGTAGAGCACACCGACTCCAGTAGAGCACATCGACTTCAGTAGATCACAGCAACTCCAGTAGAGCACACTGACTGCAGTAGAGCACAGTGACTCCAGTAGAGCACACTGACTCCAGTAGAGCACACCGACTCCAGTAGAGCACACCGCCTCCAGTAGAGCACAGCAACTCCAGTAGAGCACACCGTCTCCAGTAGAGCACACCGACTTCGGTAGAGCACACAGACTCCAGTAGAGCACATCGACTTCAGTAGAGCACACCGACTCCAGTAGAGTACACCGACTCCAGTAGAGCACACCGACTCAGTAGAGCACACCGACTCCAGTAGAGCACACCGCCTCCAGTAGAGCAGACTGACTCCAGTAGAGCACACAGACTCCAGTAGAGCACATCGACTTCAGTAGAGCACACCGACTCAGTAGAGCACACCGACTCCAGTAGAGCACACCGACTCCAGTAGAGCACACCGCCTCCAGTAGAGCACAGCAACTCCAGTAGAGCACACCGACTCCAGTAGAGCACACCGACTCCAGTAGAGCACACAGACTCCAGTAGAGTACACCGACTCCAGTAGAGCACACCGACTCCAGTAGAGCACACCGACTCCAGTAGAGCACACAGACTCCAGTAGAGTACATCGACTCCAGTAGAGCACACCGACTCCAGTAGAGCACACCGCCTCCAGTAGAGCACACTGACTCCAGTAGAGCACAGCACCTCCAGTAGAATACACCGACTCCAGTAGAGCACAGCGACTCCATTAGAGCACACTGACTCCAGTAGAGCACAGCACCTCCAGTAGAGTACACCGACTCCAGTAGAGTACACCGACTCCAGTAGAGTACACCGACTCCAGTAGAGCATACCGACTCCAGTAGAGCACACAGACTCCAGTAGAGCACACCGCCTCCAGTAGAGCACACAGACTCCAGTAGAGCACACCGCCTCCAGTAGAGCACAGCAACTCCGGTAGAGCACAGCACCTCCAGTAGAGTACACTGACTCCAGTAGAGCACAGCGACTCCAGTAGAGCACACCGACTCCAGTAGAGCACACCGACTCCAGTAGAGTACACCGACTCCAGTAGAGCACAGTGACTCCAGTAGAGCACACTGACTCCAGTAGAGCACACTGACTCCAGTAGAACACAGCAACTCCAGTAGAGCACACCGACTCCAGTAGAGCACATCGACTTCAGTAGAGCACACCGACTCCAGTAGAGCACACAGACTCCAGTAGAGCACACCGCCTCCAGTAGAGCACACTGCCTCCAGTAGAGCACAGCGACTCCAGTAGAGCACACTGACTCCAGTAGAGCACAGCACCTCCAGTAGAGTACACCGACTCCAGTAGAGCACAGCGACTCCAGTAGAGCACACTGACTCCGGTAGAGCACAGCACCTCCAGTAGAGTACACCTACTCCAGTAGAGTACACCGACTCCAGTAGAGCACAGCACCTCCAGTAGAGTACACCGACTCCAGTAGAGTACACCGACTCCAGTAGAGCACACAGACTCCAGTAGAGCACACCGACTCCAGTAGAGCACACAGACTCCAGTAGAGCACACCGCCTCCAGTAGAGTACACTGCCTCCAGTAGAGCACAGCGACTCCAGTAGAGCACACTGACTCCAGTAGAGCACAGCACCTCCAGTAGAGTACACCGACTCCAGTAGAGCACAGCAACTCCAGTAGAGCACACTGACTCCAGTAGAGCACACAGAATCCAGTAGAGCACAGTGACTCCAGTAGAACACACCGACTCCAGTAGAGTACACCGACTCCACTAGAGCACACAGACTCCACTAGAGCACACCGAGTCCAGTAGAGCACATCGACTCTAGTAGAGCACACCGACTCCAGTAGAACACACCGACTCCAGTAGAGCACACCGACTCCAGTAGAGCACACCGACTCCAGTAGAGCACACCGACTCCAGTAGAGTACACCGACTCCAGTAGAGCACACCGACTCCACTAGAGCACACCGACTCCACTAGAGCACACCGACTCCAGTAGAGCACACCGACTCCAGTAGAGCACAGCGACTCCAGTAGAGCACACCGACTCCAGTAGAGCACACCGACTCCAGTAGAGCACACAGACTCCAGTAGAGCACAGTGACTCCAGTAGAACACACCGACTCAAGTTGAGTACACAGACTCCACTAGAGCACACAGACTCCACTAGAGCACACCAACTCCAGTAGAGCACATCGACTCCAGTAGAGCACACCGACTCCAGTAGAGTACATCGACTCCAGTAGAGCACACCGACTCCAGTAGAGCACACCGACTCCAGTAGAGCACACCGACTCCAGTAGAGCACACCGACTCCACTAGAGCACACTGACTCCAGTAGAGTACACCGACTCCAGTAGAGTACACCGACTCCAGTAGAGCACACCGACTCCAGTAGAGCACACTGACTCCAGTAGAGTACACCGACTCCACTAGAGCACATCGACTTCAGTAGAGCACACCGACTCCAGTAGAGCACAGCGACTCCAGTAGAGCACACTGACTCCAGTAGATTACACCGACTCCACTAGAGCACACCGACTGCACTAGAGCACACCGACTCCAGTAGAGCACACCGACTCCAGTAGAGCACACCGACTTCAGTAGAGCACACCGACTCCATTAGAGCACACCGACTCCAGTAGAGCACACCGACTCCACTAGAGCACATCGACTTCAGTAGAGCACACCGACTCCAGTAGAGTACACCGACTCCAGTAGAACACACCGACTCCAGTAGAGTACACCGACTCCACTAGAGCACACAGACTCCACTAGAGCACACCGAGTCCAGTAGAGCACATCGACTCTAGTAGAGCACACAGACTCCAGTAGAGCACACCGACTCCAGTAGAGCACACAGACTCCAGTAGAGCACATCGACTCCACTAGAGCACACAGACTCCACTAGAGCACACCGACTCCACTAGAGCACACGGCCTCCAGTAGAGCACACCGACTCCAGTAGAACACACCGACTCCAGTAGAGCACACCGACTCCAGTAGAGCACACCGACTCCAGTTGAGCACACCGACTCCAGTAGAGTACACCGACTCCAGTAGAGCACACCGACTCCACTAGAGCACACCGACTCCACTAGAGCACACCGACTCCAGTAGAGCACACCGACTTCAGTAGAGCACAGCGACTCCAGTAGAGCACACCGACTCCAGTAGAGCACACCGACTCCAGTAGAGCACACAGACTCCAGTAGAGCACAGTGACTCCAGTAGAACACACCGACTCAAGTTGCGTACACCGACTCCACTAGAGCACACAGACTCCACTAGAGCACACCAACTCCAGTAGAGCACATCGACTCCAGTAGAGCACACCAACTCCAGTAGAGTACATCGACTCCAGTAGAGCACACCGACTCCAGTAGAGCACACCGACTCCAGTAGAGCACAGCGACTCCAGTAGAGCACACCGACTCCACTAGAGCACACTGACTCCAGTAGAGCACACCGACTCCACTAGAGCACACCGACTCCAGTAGAGCACATCGACTCCAGTAGAGCACACCGACTCCAGTAGAGTACACCGACTCCAGTAGAGCACACCGACTCCAGTAGAGCACACCGACTCCAGTAGAGTACACCGACTCCAGTAGAGCACAGCGACTCCAGTAGAGCACACCGACTCCAGTAGAGTACACCGACTCCACTTGAGCACACAGACTCCACTAGAGCACACTGACTCCACTAGAGCACACCGACTCCAGTAGAGCACACCGACTCCACTAGAGCACACTGACTCCAGTAGAGTACACCGACTCCAGTAGAGTACACCGACTCCAGTAGAGCACACTGACTCCAGTAGAACACAGCGACTCCAGTAGAGCACACTGACTCCAGTAGAGCACAGCACCTCCAGTAGAGTACACCGACTCCAGTAGAGCACAGCGACTCCAGTAGAGCACACTGACTCCAGTAGAGCACAGCACCTCCAGTAGAGTACACCGACTCCAGTAGAGTACACCGACTCCAGTAGAGCACACCGACTCCAGTAGAGCACATAGACTCCAGTAGAGCACACCGACTCCACTAGAGCACACCGACTCCAGTAGAGCACATCGACTCCAGTAGAGCACACCGACTCCAGTAGAGCACACCGACTCCAGTAGAGCACAGTGACTCCAGTAGAACACACCGACTCCAGTAGAGCACATCGACTTCAGTAGATCACAGCAACTCCAGTAGAGCACACTGACTCCAGTAGAGCACAGTGACTCCAGTAGAGCACACTGACTCCAGTAGAGCACACCGACTCCAGTAGAGCACACCGCCTCCAGTAGAGCACAGCAACTCCAGTAGAGCACACCGACTCCAGTAGAGCACACCGACTCCACTAGAGCACACAGACTCCACTAGAGCACACCGACTCCAGTAGAGCACACTGACTCCAGTAGAGCACACCGACTCCAGTAGAGCACACTGACTCCAGTAGAGCACACCGACTCCAGTAGAGCACACCGCCTCCAGTAGAGCACAGCAACTCCAGTAGAGCACACCGACTCCAGTAGAGCACACCGCCTCCAGTAGAGCACAGCAACTCCAGTAGAGCACACTGACTCCAGTAGAGCACATCGACTTCAGTAGAGCACACCGACTCAGTAGAGCACATCGACTCCAGTAGAGCACACCGCCTCCAGTAGAGCAGACTGACTCCAGTAGAGCACACAGACTCCAGTAGAGCACATCGACTTCAGTAGAGCACACCGACTCAGTAGAGCACACCGACTCCAGTAGAGCACACCGCCTCCAGTAGAGCACAGCAACTCCAGTAGAGCACACCGACTCCAGTAGAGCACACCGACTCCAGTAGAGCACACAGACTCCAGTAGAGTACACCGACTCCAGTAGAGCACACCGACTCCAGTAGAGTACACCGACTCCAGTAGAGCACAGCAACTCCAGTAGAGCACACTGACTCCAGTAGAGCACACAGAATCCAGTAGAGCACAGTGACTCCAGTAGAACACACCGACTCCAGTAGAGTACACCGACTCCACTAGAGCACACAGACTCCACTAGAGCACACCGAGTCCAGTAGAGCACATCGACTCTAGTAGAGCACACCGACTCCAGTAGAACACACCGACTCCAGTAGAGCACACCGACTCCAGTAGAGCACACCGACTCCAGTAGAGCACACCGACTCCAGTAGAGTACACCGACTCCAGTAGAGCACACCGACTCCACTAGAGCACACCGACTCCACTAGAGCACACCGACTCCAGTAGAGCACACCGACTCCAGTAGAGCACAGCGACTCCAGTAGAGCACACCGACTCCAGTAGAGCACACCGACTCCAGTAGAGCACACAGACTCCAGTAGAGCACAGTGACTCCAGTAGAACACACCGACTCAAGTTGAGTACACAGACTCCACTAGAGCACACAGACTCCACTAGAGCACACCAACTCCAGTAGAGCACATCGACTCCAGTAGAGCACACCGACTCCAGTAGAGTACATCGACTCCAGTAGAGCACACCGACTCCAGTAGAGCACACCGACTCCAGTAGAGCACACCGACTCCAGTAGAGCACACCGACTCCACTAGAGCACACTGACTCCAGTAGAGTACACCGACTCCAGTAGAGTACACCGACTCCAGTAGAGCACACCGACTCCAGTAGAGCACACTGACTCCAGTAGAGTACACCGACTCCACTAGAGCACATCGACTTCAGTAGAGCACACCGACTCCAGTAGAGCACAGCGACTCCAGTAGAGCACACTGACTCCAGTAGAGTACACCTACTCCACTAGAGCACACCGACTGCACTAGAGCACACCGACTCCAGTAGAGCACACCGACTCCAGTAGAGCACACCGACTTCAGTAGAGCACACCGACTCCATTAGAGCACACCGACTCCAGTAGAGCACACCGACTCCACTAGAGCACATCGACTTCAGTAGAGCACACCGACTCCAGTAGAGTACACCGACTCCAGTAGAACACACCGACTCCAGTAGAGTACACCGACTCCACTAGAGCACACAGACTCCACTAGAGCACACCGAGTCCAGTAGAGCACATCGACTCTAGTAGAGCACACAGACTCCAGTAGAGCACACCGACTCCAGTAGAGCACACAGACTCCAGTAGAGCACATCGACTCCACTAGAGCACACAGACTCCACTAGAGCACACCGACTCCACTAGAGCACACGGCCTCCAGTAGAGCACACCGACTCCAGTAGAACACACCGACTCCAGTAGAGCACACCGACTCCAGTAGAGCACACCGACTCCAGTTGAGCACACCGACTCCAGTAGAGTACACCGACTCCAGTAGAGCACACCGACTCCACTAGAGCACACCGACTCCACTAGAGCACACCGACTCCAGTAGAGCACACCGACTCCAGTAGAGCACAGCGACTCCAGTAGAGCACACCGACTCCAGTAGAGCACACCGACTCCAGTAGAGCACACAGACTCCAGTAGAGCACAGTGACTCCAGTAGAACACACCGACTCAAGTTGCGTACACCGACTCCACTAGAGCACACAGACTCCACTAGAGCACACCAACTCCAGTAGAGCACATCGACTCCAGTAGAGCACACCAACTCCAGTAGAGTACATCGACTCCAGTAGAGCACACCGACTCCAGTAGAGCACACCGACTCCAGTAGAGCACAGCGACTCCAGTAGAGCACACCGACTCCACTAGAGCACACTGACTCCAGTAGAGCACACCGACTCCACTAGAGCACACCGACTCCAGTAGAGCACATCGACTCCAGTAGAGCACACCGACTCCAGTAGAGTACACCGACTCCAGTAGAGCACACCGACTCCAGTAGAGCACACCGACTCCAGTAGAGTACACCGACTCCAGTAGAGCACAGCGACTCCAGTAGAGCACACCGACTCCAGTAGAGTACACCGACTCCACTTGAGCACACAGACTCCACTAGAGCACACTGACTCCACTAGAGCACACCGACTCCAGTAGAGCACACCGACTCCACTAGAGCACACTGACTCCAGTAGAGTACACCGACTCCAGTAGAGTACACCGACTCCAGTAGAGCACACTGACTCCAGTAGAACACAGCGACTCCAGTAGAGCACACTGACTCCAGTAGAGCACAGCACCTCCAGTAGAGTACACCGACTCCAGTAGAGCACAGCGACTCCAGTAGAGCACACTGACTCCAGTAGAGCACAGCACCTCCAGTAGAGTACACCGACTCCAGTAGAGTACACCTCCAGTAGAGTACACCGACTCCAGTAGAGCACACAGACTCCAGTAGAGCACAGTGACTCCAGTAGAGCACACTGACTCCAGTAGAGCACACCGACTCCAGTAGAGCACACCGACTCCAGTAGAGCACAGTGACTCCAGTAGAACACACCGACTCCAGTAGAGCACACCGACTCCAGTAGAGCACATAGACTCCAGTAGAGCACACCGACTCCACTAGAGCACACCGACTCCAGTAGAGCACATCGACTCCAGTAGAGCACACCGACTCCAGTAGAGCACGCCGACTCCACTAGAGCACACCGACTCCAGTAGAGCACAGCGACTCCAGTAGAGCACACGACTCCAGTAGAGCACAGTGACTCCAGTAGAGTACACCGACTCCACTAGATCACACTGACTCCAGTAGAGTACACCGACTCCAGTAGAGCACAGTGACTCCAGTAGAGCACACCGACTCCAGTAGAGCACAGTGACTCCAGTAGAGCACACCGACTCCAGTAGAGCACACCAACTCCAGTAGAGCACACCGACTCCAGTAGAGCACACAGACTCCACTAGAGCACACCGACTCCAGTAGAGCACACTGACTCCACTAGAGCACACCGACTCCAATAGAGAACACCGACACCAGTAGAGCACAGTGACTCCAGTAGAGCACACCGACTCCAGTTGAGCACACCGACTCCAGTAGAGCACACCGACTCCAGTAGAGCACATCGACTTCAGTAGATCACAGCAACTCCAGTAGAGCACACTGACTCCAGTAGAGCACAGTGACTCCAGTAGAGCACACTGACTCCAGTAGAGCACACCGACTCCAGTAGAGCACACCGCCTCCAGTAGAGCACAGCAACTCCAGTAGAGCACACCGACTCCAGTAGAGCACACCGACTCCACTAGAGCACACAGACTCCACTAGAGCACACCGACTCCAGTAGAGCACACTGACTCCAGTAGAGCACACCGACTCCAGTAGAGCACACTGACTCCAGTAGAGCACACCGACTCCAGTAGAGCACACCGCCTCCAGTAGAGCACAGCAACTCCAGTAGAGCACACCGACTCCAGTAGAGCACACCGCCTCCAGTAGAGCACAGCAACTCCAGTAGAGCACACTGACTCCAGTAGAGCACATCGACTTCAGTAGAGCACACCGACTCAGTAGAGCACATCGACTCCAGTAGAGCACACCGCCTCCAGTAGAGCAGACTGACTCCAGTAGAGCACACAGACTCCAGTAGAGCACATCGACTTCAGTAGAGCACACCGACTCAGAAGAGCACACCGACTCCAGTAGAGCACACCGCCTCCAGTAGAGCACAGCAACTCCAGTAGAGCACACCGACTCCAGTAGAGCACACCGACTCCAGTAGAGCACACAGACTCCAGTAGAGTACACCGACTCCAGTAGAGCACACCGACTCCAGTAGAGCACACCGACTCCAGTAGAGCACAGCAACTCCAGTAGAGCACACTGACTCCAGTAGAGCACATCGACTTCAGTAGAGCACACCGACTCAGTAGAGCACACCGACTCCAGTAGAGCACACCGCCTCCAGTAGAGCAGACTGACTCCAGTAGAGCACACAGACTCCAGTAGAGCACATCGACTTCAGTAGAGCACACCGACTCAGTAGAGCACACCGACTCCAGTAGAGCACACCGCCTCCAGTAGAGCACAGCAACTCCAGTAGAGTACACTGACTCCAGTAGAGCACAGCGACTCCAGTAGAGCACACCGACTCCAGTAGAGCACACCGACTCCAGTAGAGTACACCGACTCCAGTAGAGCACAGTGACTCCAGTAGAGCACACTGACTCCAGTAGAGCACACTGACTCCAGTAGAGCACAGCAACTCCAGTAGAGCACAACGACTCCAGTAGAGCACATCGACTTCATTAGAGCACACCGACTCCAGTAGAGCACACAGACTCCAGTAGAGCACACCGCCTCCAGTAGAGCACACTGCCTCCAGTAGAGCACAGCGACTCCAGTAGAGCACACTGACTCCAGTAGAGCACAGCACCTCCAGTAGAGTACACCGACTCCAGTAGAGCACAGCGACTCCAGTAGAGCAGACTGACTCCAGTAGAGCACAGCACCTCCAGTAGAGTACACCGACTCCAGTAGAGCACAGCAACTCCAGTAGAGCACACTGACTCCAGTAGAGCACAGCACCTCCAGTAGAGCACAGCACCTCCAGTAGAGCACAGCACCTCCAGTAGAGTACACCGACTCTAGTAGAGTACACCGACTCCAGTAGAGCACACCGCCTCCAGTAGAGCACACCGCCTCCAGTAGAGCACACCGCCTCCAGTAGAGCACAGCGACTCCAGTAGATCACAGCGACTCCAGTAGAGCACACCGACTCCAGTAGAGCACAGTGACTCTAGTAGAGCACACTGACTCCAGTAGAGCACACCGACTCCAATAGAGCACACCGACTCCAGTAGAGCACAGAGACTCCAGTAGAGCACACTGACTCCAGTAGAACATAGCAACTCCAGTAGAGCACACCGATTCCAGTAGAGCACACAGACTCCAGTAGAGCACACCGACTCCAGTAGAGCACAGCGACTCCAGTAGAGCACACTGACTCCAGTAGAACACATCAACTCTAGTAGAGCACACTGACTCCAGTAGAGCACAGCACCTCCAGTAGAGTACACCGACTCCAGTAGAGTACACCGACTCCAGTAGAGTACACCGACTCCAGTAGAGTACACCGACTCCAGTAGAGCACACAGACTCCAGTAGAGCACACCGCCTCCAGTAGAGCACACCACCTCCAGTAGAGCACACCGACTCCAGTAGAGTACACCGACTCCTCTAGAGCACACAGACTCCACTAGAGCACACTGACTCCACTAGAGTACACCGACTCCAGTAGAGCACACCGACTCCACTAGAGCACACTGACTCCAGTAGAGTACACCGACTCCAGTAGAGTACACCGACTCCAGTAGAGTACACCGACTCCAGTAGAGCACACTGACTCCAGTAGAACACAGCAACTCCAGCAGAGCACACCGACTCCAGTAGAGCACACCGACTCCAGTAGAGCACACCGACTCCAGTAGAGCACAGTGACTCCAGTAGAGCACACCGACTCCAGTAGAGCACACCGACTCCAGTAGAGCACAGCGACTCCAGTAGAGTACACCGACTCCAGTAGAGTACACCGACTCCAGTAGAGCACACCGCCTCCAGTAGAGCACACCGCCTCCAGTAGAGCACAGCAACTCCAGTAGATCACAGCGACTCCAGTAGAGCACACCGACTCCAGTAGAGCACAGTGACTCTAGTAGAGCACACTGACTCCAGTAGAGCACACCGACTCCAGTAGAGCACACCGACTCCAGTAGAGCACAGAGACTCCAGTAGAGCACACTGACTCCAGTAGAGCACACCGATTCCAGTAGAGCACACAGACTCCAGTAGAGCACACCGACTCCAGTAGAGCACAGCGACTCCAGTAGAGCACACTGACTCCAGTAGAACACATCAACTCTAGTAGAGCACAGTGACTCCAGTAGAGCACAGCACCTCCAGTAGAGTACACCGACTCCAGTAGAGTACACCGACTCCAGTAGAGTACACCGACTCCAGTAGAGTACACCGACTCCAGTAGAGCACACAGACTCCAGTAGAGCACACCGCCTCCAGTAGAGCACACCACCTCCAGTAGAGCACACCGACTCCAGTAGAGTACACCGACTCCTCTAGAGCACACAGACTCCACTAGAGCACACTGACTCCACTAGAGCACACCGACTCCAGTAGAGCACACCGACTCCACTAGAGCACACTGACTCCAGTAGAGTACACCGACTCCAGTAGAGTACACCGACTCCAGTAGAGTACACCGACTCCAGTAGAGCACACTGACTCCAGTAGAACACAGCAACTCCAGTAGAGCACACCGACTCCAGTACAGCACACCGACTCCAGTAGAGCACACCGACTCCAGTAGAGCACAGTGACTCCAGTAGAGCACACCGACTCCAGTAGAGCACACCGACTCCAGTAGAGCACAGCGACTCCAGTAGAGTACACCGACTCCAGTAGAGTACACGGACTCCAGTAGAGCACAGTGACTCCAGTAGAACACACCGACTACAGTAGAGCACAGCGACTCCAGTAGAGCACACTGACTCCAGTAGAGCACAGCACCTCCAGTAGTGTACACCGACTCCAGTAGAGTACACCGACTCCAGTAGAGTACACCGACTCCAGTAGAGCACACCGACTCCAGTAGAGCACAGTGACTCCAGTAGAGCACACTGACTCCAGTAGTGCACACCGACTCCAGTAGAGCACATCGACTCCAGTAGAGCACAGTGACTCCAGTAGAACACACCGACTCCAGTAGAGCACACCGACTCCAGTAGAGCACACAGACTCCAGTAGAGCACACCGACTCCACTAGAGCACACCGACTCCAGTAGAGCACATCGACTCCAGTAGAGCACACCGACTCCAGTAGAGCACACCGACTCCACTGGAGCACACCGACTCCAGTAGAGTACACCGACTCCAGTAGAGCACACCGACTCCAGTAGAGCACATCGACTCCAGTAGAGCACACCGACTCCAGTAGAGCACACCGACTCCACTGGAGCACACCGACTCCAGTAGAGTACACCGACTCCAGTAGAGCACACCGACTCCACTAGAGCACACTGACTCCAGTAGAGTACACCGACTCCAGTAGAGCACACCGACTCCAGTAGAGCACACCGACTCCAGTAGAGCACACCGACTCCAGTAGAGTACACCGACTCCAGTAGAGCACAGCGACTCCAGTAGAGCACACTGACTCCAGTAGAGCACAGTGACTCCGGTAGAGTACACCGACTCCACTAGAGCACACTGACTCCAGTAGAGTACACCGACTCCAGTAGAGCACAGTGACTCCAGTAGAGCACACCGACTCCAGTAGAGCACAGTGACTCCAGTAGAGCACACCGACTCCAGTAGAGCACACCGACTCCAGTAGAGCACACCGACTCCAGTAGAGCACATCGACTTCAGTAGATCACAGCAACTCCAGTAGAGCACACTGACTCCAGTAGAGCACAGTGACTCCAGTAGAGCACACTGACTCCAGTAGAGCACACCGACTCCAGTAGAGCACACCGCCTCCAGTAGAGCACAGCAACTCCAGTAGAGCACACCGACTCCAGTAGAGCACACCGACTCCAGTAGAGCACACAGACTCCAGTAGAGCACAGCGACTTCAGTAGAGCACACCGACTCAGTAGAGCACACCGACTCCAGTAGAGCACACCGCCTCCAGTAGAGCACACTGACTCCAGTAGAGCACACAGACTCCAGTAGAGCACACCGACTCCAGTAGAGCACACCGCCTCCAGTAGAGCACACCGACTCCAGTAGAGCACACCGACTCCAGTAGAGCACACAGACTCCAGTAGAGTACACCGACTCCAGTAGAGTACACCGACTCCAGTAGAGCACACCGACTCCAGTAGAGCACACCGACTCCAGTAGAGCACACAGACTCCAGTAGAGTACATCGACTCCAGTAGAGCACACCGACTCCAGTAGAGCACACCGCCTCCAGTAGAGCATGCTGACTCCAGTAGAGCACAGCACCTCCAGTAGAATACACCGACTCCAGTAGAGCACAGCGACTCCAGTAGAGCACACTGACTCCAGTAGAGCACAGCACCTCCAGTAGAGTACACCGACTCCAGTAGAGTACACCGACTCCAGTAGAGTACACCGACTCCAGTAGAGCACACCGACTCCAGTAGAGCACACAGACTCCAGTAGAGCACACCGCCTCCAGTAGAGCACACAGACTCCAGTAGAGTACACCGCCTCCAGTAGAGCACAGCAACTCCGGTAGAGCACAGCACCTCCAGTAGAGTACACCGACTCCTGTAGAGCACACCGACTCCAGTAGAGCACACCGACTCCAGTAGAGTACACCGACTCCAGTAGAGCACAGTGACTCCAGTAGAGCACACTGACTCCAGTAGAGCACACTGACTCCAGTAGAACACAGCAACTCCAGTAGAGCACACCGACTCCAGTAGAGCACATCGACTTCAGTAGAGCACACCAACTCCAGTAGAGCACACAGACTACAGTAGAGCACACCGCCTCCAGTAGAGCACACTGCCTCCAGTAGAGCACAGCGACTCCAGTAGAGCACACTGACTCCAGTAGAGCACAGCACCTCCAGTAGAGTACACCGACTCCAGTAGAGCACAGCGACTCCAGTAGAGCACACTGACTCCAGTAGAGCACAGCACCTCCAGTAGAGTACACCGACTCCAGTAGAGTACACCGACTCCAGTAGAGCACAGCACCTCCAGTAGAGTACACCGACTCCAGTAGAGTACACCGACTCCAGTAGAGCACACAGACTCCAGTAGAGCACACCGACTCCAGTAGAGCACACAGACTCCAGTAGAGCACACCGCCTCCAGTAGAGTACACTGCCTCCAGTAGAGCACAGCGACTCCAGTAGAGCACACTGACTCCAGTAGAGCACAGCACCTCCAGTAGAGTACACCGACTCCAGTAGAGCACAGCAACTCCAGTAGAGCACACTGACTCCAGTAGAGCACAGCACCTCCAGTAGAGCACAGCACCTCCAGTAGAGCACAGCACCTCCAGTAGAGTACACCGACTCCAGTAGAGTACACCGACTCCAGTAGAGCACACCGCCTCCAGTAGAGCACACCGCCTCCAGTAGAGCACACCGCCTCCAGTAGAGCACAGCAACTCCGGTAGATCACAGCGACTCCAGTAGAGCACACCGACTCCAGTAGAGCACAGTGACTCTAGTAGAGCACACTGACTCCAGTAGAGCACACCGACTCCAGTAGAGCACACCGACTCCAGTAGAGCACAGAGACTCCAGTAGAGCACACTGACTCCAGTAGAACACAGCAACTCCAGTAGAGCACACCGATTCCAGTAGAGCACACAGACTCCAGTAGAGCACACCGACTCCAGTAGAGCACAGCGACTCCAGTAGAGCACACTGACTCCAGTAGAACACATCAACTCTAGTAGAGCACACTGACTCCAGTAGAGCACCGCACCTCCAGTAGAGTACACCGACTCCAGTAGAGTACACCGACTCCAGTAGAGTACACCGACTCCAGTAGAGTACACCGACTCCAGTAGAGCACACAGACTCCAGTAGAGCACACCGCCTCCAGTAGAGCACAGCAACTCCAGTAGACCACACCACCTCCAGTAGAGCACACCGACTCCAGTAGAGCACACCGACTCCAGTAGAGCACACCGACTCCAGTAGAGTACACCGACTCCAGTAGAGCACAGTGACTCCAGTAGAGCACAGCAACTCCAGTAGAGCACACTGACTCCAGTAGAGCACACCGACTCCAGTAGAGCACACCGACTCCAGTAGAGCACATCGACTACAGTAGAGTACACCGACTCCAGTAGAGCACACAGACTCCAGTAGAGCACACCGCCTCCAGTAGAGCACACCGCCTCCAGTAGAGCACAGCGACTCCAGTAGAGCACACTGACTCCAGTAGAGCACACAGACTCCAGTAGAGCACACAGACTCCAGTAGAGCACACCGACTCCAGTAGAGCACACCGACTCCAGTAGAGAACACAGAATCCAGTAGAGCACACCGCCTCCAGTAGAGCACACAGACTCCAGTAGAGCACACAGACTCCAGTAGAGCACTCAGGCTCCAGTAGAGCACACCGACTCCAGTAGAGCACACCGACTGCAGTAGAGCACACAGACTCCAGTAGAGCACACCGCCTCCAGTAGAGCTCACCGCCTCCAGTAGAGCACACCGACTCCAGTAGAGCACACCGACTCCAGTAGAGCACACAGACTCCAGTAGAGCACACAGACTCCAGTAGAGCACACCGACTCCAGTAGAGCACACCGCCTCCAGTAGAGCACACCGCCTCCAGTAGAGCACACTGCCTCCAGTAGAGCACAGCGACTCCAGTAGAGCACACTGACTCCAGTAGAGCACAGCGACTCCAGTAGAGCACACTGACTCCAGTAGAGCACAGCACCTCCAGTAGAGTACACCGACTCCAGTAGAGTACACCGACTCCAGTAGAGCACACAGACTCCAGTAGAGCACACCGACTCCAGTAGAGCACACAGACTCCAGTAGAGCACACCGCCTCCAGTAGAGTACACTGCCTCCAGTAGAGCACAGTGAGTCCAGTAGAGCACACTGACTCCAGTAGAGCACAGCACCTCCAGTAGAGTACACCGACTCCAGTAGAGTACACCGACTCTAGTAGAGCACTTAGACTCCAGTAGAGCACACCGCCTCCAGTAGAGCACACCGCCTCCAGTAGAGCACAGCGACTCCAGTAGAGCACACCGACTCCAGTAGAGCACAGTGACTCCAGTAGAGCACACTGACTCCAGTAGAGCACACCGACTCCAGTAGAGCACACCGACTCCTGTAGAGCACACTGACTCCAGTAGAACACAGCAACTCCAGTAGAGCACAGCAACTCCAGTAGAGCACAGCGACTCCAGTAGAGCACACCGACTCCAGTAGAGCACATCGCCTCCAGTAGAGCACACTGACTCCTGTAGAACACAGCAACTCCAGTAGAGCACACTGACTCCAGTAGAGCACAGCACCTCCAGTAGAGTACACCGACTTCAGTAGAGCACTCCGACTCCAGTAGAGTACACCGACTCCAGTAGAGCACAGTGACTCCAGTAGAGTACACCGACTTCAGTAGAGCACACCGACTCCAGTAGAGCACACCGACTCCAGTAGAGCACACTGACTCCAGTAGAGCACATTGACTCCAGTAGAGTACACCGACTCCAGTAGAGCACAGTGACTCCAGTAGAACACAGCAACTCCAGTAGAGCACACTGACTCCAGTAGAGCACACCGACTCCAGTAGAGCACACCGACTCCAGTAGAGCACACAGACTCCAGTAGAGCACACCGACTCCAGTAGAGCACACCGACTCCAGTAGAGCACACCGACTCCAGTAGAGCACAGTGACTCCAGTAGAGCACAGTGACTCCAGTAGAGCACAGCGACTCCAGTAGAGCACACTGACTCCAGTAGAGCACAGCACCTCCAGTAGAGTACACCGACTCCAGTAGAGCACAGCGACTCCAGTAGAGCACACTGACTCCAGTAGAGCACAGCACCTCCAGTAGAGTACACCGACTCCAGTAGAGTACACCGACTCCAGTAGAGCACATAGACTCCAGTAGAGCACACCGACTCCAGTAGAGCACACAGACTCCTGTAGAGCACACCGCCTCCAGTAGAGTACACTGCCTCCAGTAGAGCACAGCGACTCCAGTAGAGCACACTGACTCCAGTAGAGCACAGCACCTCCAGTAGAGTACACCGACTCCAGTAGAGCACACCGACTCCAGTAGAGTACACCGACTCCAGTAGAGTACACCGCCTCCAGTAGAACACATCGAGTCCAGTAGAACACAGCAACTCCAGTAGAGCACACCGAGTCCAGTCGAACACACCGACTCCAGTAGAGCACACAGACTCCAGTAGAGCACACCACCTCCAGTAGAGCACACCGACTCCAGTAGAGCACACCGACTCCAGTAGAGCACACCGACTCCAGTAGAGCACACCGACTCCAGTAGAGTACACCGACTCCAATAGAGCACAGCGACTCCAGTAGAGCACACCGCCTCCAGTAGAGCACACCGCCTCCAGTAGAGCACAGCGACTCCAGTAGAGCACACCGACTCCAGTAGAGCACACCGACTCCAGTAGAGCACACCGACTCCAGTAGCGTACACCGACTCCAGTAGAGCACACCGCCTCCAGTAGAGCACAGCTACTCCAGTAGAGCACACTGACTCCAGTAGAGCACAGCACCTCCAGTAGAGCACACTGACTCCAGTAGAGCACACCGACTCCAGTAGAGTACACCGACTCCAGTAGAGTACACCGACTCCAGTCGAGCACTCAGACTCCAGTAGAGCACACCGCCTCCAGTAGAGCACACCGCCTCCAGTAGAGCACTGCGACTCCAGTAGAGCACACCGACTCCAGTAGAGCACACCGACTCCAGTAGAGCACAGTGACTCCAGTAGAGCACACTGACTCCAGTAGAGCACACCGACTCCAGTAGAGCACACCGACTCCTGTAGAGCACACTGACTCCAGTAGAACACAGCGACTCCAGTAGAGCACAGCGACTCCAGTAGAGCACACCGACTCCAGTAGAGCACAGCGACTCCAGTAGAGCACACTGACTCCAGTAGAACACAGCAACTCCAGTAGAGCACACTGACTCCAGTAGAGCACAGCACCTCCAGTAGAGTACACCGACTTCAGTAGAGCACACCGACTCCAGTAGAGTACACCGACTCCAGTAGAGCACAGTGACTCCAGTAGAGCACACCGACTTCAGTAGAGCACACCGACTCCAGTAGACCACACCGACTCCAGTAGAGCACACCGACTCCAGTAGAGCACACCGACTCCAGTAGAGCACACCGACTCCAGTAGAGTACACCGACTCCAGTAGAGCACAGTGACTCCAGTAGAGCACAGCAACTCCAGTAGACCACACCACCTCCAGTAGAGCACACCGACTCCAGTAGAGCACACCGACTCCAGTAGAGCACACCGACTCCAGTAGAGTACACCGACTCCAGTAGAGCACAGTGACTCCAGTAGAGCACAGCAACTCCAGTAGAGCACACTGACTCCAGTAGAGCACACCGACTCCAGTAGAGCACACCGACTCCAGTAGAGCACATCGACTACAGTAGAGTACACCGACTCCAGTAGAGCACACAGACTCCAGTAGAGCACACCGCCTCCAGTAGAGCACACCGCCTCCAGTAGAGCACAGCGACTCCAGTAGAGCACACCGACTCCAGTAGAGCACACAGACTCCAGTAGAGCACACAGACTCCAGTAGAGCACACCGACTCCAGTAGAGCACACCGACTCCAGTAGAGAACACAGAATCCAGTAGAGCACACCGCCTCCAGTAGAGCACACAGACTCCAGTAGAGCACACAGACTCCAGTAGAGCACTCAGACTCCAGTAGAGCACACCGACTCCAGTAGAGCACACCGACTGCAGTAGAGCACACAGACTCCAGTAGAGCACACCGCCTCCAGTAGAGCACACCGCCTCCAGTAGAGCACACCGACTCCAGTAGAGCACACCGACTCCAGTAGAGCACACAGACTCCAGTAGAGCACACCGACTCCAGTAGAGCACACCGCCTCCAGTAGAGCACACCGCCTCCAGTAGAGCACACTGCCTCCAGTAGAGCACAGCGACTCCAGTAGAGCACACTGACTCCAGTAGAGCACAGCGACTCCAGTAGAGCACACTGACTCCAGTAGAGCACAGCACCTCCAGTAGAGTACACCGACTCCAGTAGAGTACACCGACTCCAGTAGAGCACACAGACTCCAGTAGAGCACACCGACTCCAGTAGAGCACACAGACTCCAGTAGAGCACACCGCCTCCAGTAGAGTACACTGCCTCCAGTAGAGCACAGTGAGTCCAGTAGAGCACACTGACTCCAGTAGAGCACAGCACCTCCAGTAGAGTACACCGACTCCAGTAGAGTACACCGACTCCAGTAGAGCACTTAGACTCCAGTAGAGCACACCGCCTCCAGTAGAGCACACCGCCTCCAGTAGAGCACAGCGACTCCAGTAGAGCACACCGACTCCAGTAGAGCACAGTGACTCCAGTAGAGCACACTGACTCCAGTAGAGCACACCGACTCCAGTAGAGCACACCGACTCCTGTAGAGCACACTGACTCCAGTAGAACACAGCAACTCCAGTAGAGCACAGCAACTCCAGTAGAGCACAGCGACTCCAGTAGAGCACACCGACTCCAGTAGAGCACATCGCCTCCAGTAGAGCACACTGACTCCTGTAGAACACAGCAACTCCAGTAGAGCACACTGACTCCAGTAGAGCACAGCAGCTCCAGTAGAGTACACCGACTTCAGTAGAGCACTCCGACTCCAGTAGAGTACACCGACTCCAGTAGAGCACAGTGACTCCAGTAGAGTACACCGACTTCAGTAGAGCACACCGACTCCAGTAGAGCACACCGACTCCAGTAGAGCACACTGACTCCAGTAGAGCACATTGACTCCAGTAGAGTACACCGACTCCAGTAGAGCACAGTGACTCCAGTAGAACACAGCAACTCCAGTAGAGCACACTGACTCCAGTAGAGCACACCGACTCCAGTAGAGCACACCGACTCCAGTAGAGCACACAGACTCCAGTAGAGCACACCGACTCCAGTAGAGCACACCGACTCCAGTAGAGCACACCGACTCCAGTAGAGCACAGTGACTCTAGTAGAGCACAGTGACTCCAGTAGAGCACAGCGACTCCAGTAGAGCACACTGACTCCAGTAGAGCACAGCACCTCCAGTAGAGTACACCGACTCCAGTAGAGCACAGCGACTCCAGTAGAGCACACTGACTCCAGTAGAGCACAGCACCTCCAGTAGAGTACACCGACTCCAGTAGAGTACACCGACTCCAGTAGAGCACATAGACTCCAGTAGAGCACACCGACTCCAGTAGAGCACACAGACTCCAGTAGAGCACACCGCCTCCAGTAGAGTACACTGCCTCCAGTAGAGCACAGCGACTCCAGTAGAGCACACTGACTCCAGTAGAGCACAGCACCTCCAGTAGAGTACACCGACTCCAGTAGAGCACACCGACTCCAGTAGAGTACACCGACTCCAGTAGAGTACACCGCCTCCAGTAGAACACATCGAGTCCAGTAGAACACAGCAACTCCAGTAGAGCACACCGAGTCCAGTCGAACACACCGACTCCAGTAGAGCACACAGACTCCAGTAGAGCACACCACCTCCAGTAGAGCACACCGACTCCAGTAGAGCACACCGACTCCAGTAGAGCACACCGACTCCAGTAGAGCACACCGACTCCAGTAGAGTACACCGACTCCAATAGAGCACAGCGACTCCAGTAGAGCACACCGCCTCCAGTAGAGCACACCGCCTCCAGTAGAGCACAGCGACTCCAGTAGAGCACACCGACTCCAGTAGAGCACACCGACTCCAGTAGCGTACACCGACTCCAGTAGAGCACACCGACTCCAGTAGAGCACACCGCCTCCAGTAGAGCACAGCTACTCCAGTAGAGCACACTGACTCCAGTAGAGCACAGCACCTCCAGTAGAGCACACTGACTCCAGTAGAGCACACCGACTCCAGTAGAGTACACCGACTCCAGTAGAGTACACCGACTCCAGTCGAGCACTCAGACTCCAGTAGAGCACACCGCCTCCAGTAGAGCACACCGCCTCCAGTAGAGCACTGCGACTCCAGTAGAGCACACCGACTCCAGTAGAGCACACCGACTCCAGTAGAGCACAGTGACTCCAGTAGAGCACACTGACTCCAGTAGAGCACACCGACTCCAGTAGAGCACACCGACTCCTGTAGAGCACACTGACTCCAGTAGAACACAGCGACTCCAGTAGAGCACAGCGACTCCAGTAGAGCACACCGACTCCAGTAGAGCACAGCGACTCCAGTAGAGCACACTGACTCCAGTAGAACACAGCAACTCCAGTAGAGCACACTGACTCCAGTAGAGCACAGCACCTCCAGTAGAGTACACCGACTTCAGTAGAGCACACCGACTCCAGTAGAGTACACCGACTCCAGTAGAGCACAGTGACTCCAGTAGAGCACACCGACTTCAGTAGAGCACACCGACTCCAGTAGACCACACCGACTCCAGTAGAGCACACTGACTCCAGTAGAGCACACCGACTCCAGTAGAGCACACCGACTCCAGTAGAGCACACAGACTCCAGTAGAGCACACCGACTCCAGTAGAGCACACCGACTCCAGTAGAGCACAGTGACTCCAGTAGAGCACAGTGACTCCAGTAGAGCACACTGACTCCAGTAGAACACAGCAACTCCAGTAGAGCACACCGACTCCAGTAGAGCACATCGACTTCAGTAGAGCACACTGACTCCAGTAGAGCACACTGACTCCACTAGAGCACACCAACTCCAGTAGAGCACACCGACTCCACTAGAGCACAGCGACTCCAGCAGAGCACAGCGACTCCAGTAGAACACACCGACTCCACTAGAGCACAGCGACTCCAGCAGAGCACAGCGACTCCAGTAGAGCACACTGACTCCAGTAGAGCACACTGACTCCAGTAGAGCACACCGACTCCAGTAGAGCACACCGACTCCACTAGAGTACAGCGACTCCAGCAGAGCACAGCGACTCCAGTAGAACACACCGACTCCACTAGAGCACAGCGACTCCAGCAGAGCACAGCGACTCCAGTAGAGCACACTGACTCCAGTAGAGCACACCGACTCCAGTAGAGCACAGCGACTCCAGTAGAGCACACCGACTCCAGTAGAGCACACCGACTCCAGTAGAGCACAGCGACTCCAGTAGAGCACAGCGCCTCCAGTAGAGCACACCGACTCCAGTAGAGCACAGCGTCTCCAGTAGAGCGCACCGACTCCAGTAGTGCACAGCGCCTCCAGTAGAGCACACCGCCTCCAGTAGAACACATCGACTCCAGTAGTGCACACCGACTCCACTAGAGCACACTGACTCCAGTAGAGGACACCGACTCCAGTAGAGCACACCGACTCCAGTAGAGCACACCGACTCCAGTAGAACACACCTACTCCAGTAGAGCACACCGTCTCCAGTAGAGCACACCGACTCCAGTAGAGCACACTGACTCCAGTAGAGGACACCGACTCCAGTAGAGTACACCGACTCCAGTAGAGCACACCGACTCCAGTAGAGCACAGCGACTCCAGTAGAGCACACCGACTCCAGTAGAGCACACTGACTCCAGTAGAGTACACCGACTCCAGTAGAGTAGACCGCCTCCAGTAGAGCACACCGACTCCAGTAGAGCACACTGACTCCAGTAGAGTACACCGACTCCAGTAGAGTAGACCGCCTCCAGTAGAGCACAGCGACTCCAGTAGAGTACACCGACTCCAGTAGAGCACACCGACTCCAGTAGAGCACACCGACTCCAGTAGAGCACACTGACTCCACTAGAGCACACCGACTCCAGTAGAGCACACCGACTCCAGTAGAGCACACCGACTCCAGTAGAGCACACCGACTCCAGTAGAGCACACCGACTCCAGTAGAGTACAGTGACTCCAGTAGTGCACACTGACTCCAGTAGAGTACACCGCCTCCAGTAGAGCACACCGACTCCAGTAGAGCACACCGACTCCAGTAGAGTATACCGACTCCAGTAGAGCACACAGACTCCACTAGAGCACACCGACTCCAGTAGAGCACACAGACTCCACTAGAGCACCCCGACTCCAGTAGAGTACACCGCCTCCAGTAGAGCACACAGACTCCACTAGAGCACACCGACTCCAGTAGAGCACACAGACTCCAGTAGAGCACACCGACTCCACTAGAGCACACAGACTCCAGTAGAGCACACCGACTCCAGTAGAGTACACCGACTCCAGTAGAGCACACCGACTCCACTAGAGCACACCGACTCCAGTAGAGTACACCGACTCCAGTAGAGCACATCGTCTCCAGTTGAGCACACCGACTCCAGTAGAGCACACCGACTCCAGTAGAGCACACTGACTCCAGTAGAGCACACCGACTCCAGTAGAGCACACAGACTCCAGTAGAGCACACCGACTCCAGTAGAGCACACTGACTCCAGTAGAGCACACCGACTCCAGTAGAGCACACAGACTCCAGTAGAGCATACTGACTCCAGTAGAGCACATCGACTCCAGTAGAGCACACAGACTCCAGTAGAGCACACCGACTCCAGTAGAGCACACTGACTCCAGTAGAGCACACCGACTCCAGTAGAGCACACCGACTCCAGTAGAGTACACCGACTGCAGTAGAGCACACCGACTCCAGTAGAGCACATCGACTCCAGTAGAGCACACCGACTCCAGTAGAGTACATCGACTCCAGTAGAGCACACCGACTCCAGTAGAGCACACCGACTCCAGTAGAGTACATCGACTCCAGTAGAGCACATCGACTCCAGTAGAGTACACCGACTCCACTAGAGCACACCGACTCCACTAGAGCACACCGACTCCAGTAGAGCACACAGACTCCAGTAGAGCACACCGACTCCACTAGAGCACACAGACTCCAGTAGAGCACACCGACTCAAGTAGAGTACACCGACTCCAGTAGAGCACACCGACTCCACTAGAGCACACCGACTCCAGTAGAGTACACCGACTCCAGTAGAGCACATCGTCTCCAGTTGAGCACACCGACTCCAGTAGAGCACACCGACTCCAGTAGAGCACACTGACTCCAGTAGAGCACACCGACTCCAGTAGAGCACACAGACTCCAGTAGAGCACACCGACTCCAGTAGAGCACACTGACTCCAGTAGAGCACACCGACTCCAGTAGAGCACACAGACTCCAGTAGAGCATACTGACTCCAGTAGAGCACATCGACTCCAGTAGAGCACACAGACTCCAGTAGAGCACACCGACTCCAGTAGAGCACACTGACTCCAGTAGAGCACACCGACTCCAGTAGAGCACACCGACTCCAGTAGAGTACACCGACTGCAGTAGAGCACACCGACTCCAGTAGAGCACATCGACTCCAGTAGAGCACACCGACTCCAGTAGAGTACATCGACTCCAGTAGAGCTCACCGACTCCAGTAGAGCACACCGACTCCAGTAGAGTACATCGACTCCAGTAGAGCACATCGACTCCAGTAGAGTACACCGACTCCTCTAGAGCACACCGACTCCAGTAGAGTACACCGACTCCAGTAGAGCACACAGACTCCACTAGAGCACATCGACTCCAGTAGAGCACACCGACTCCAGTAGAGCACACCGACTCCAGTAGAGTACACCGACTCCAGTAGAGCACACCGACTCCAGTAGAGCACACCGACTCCAGTAGAGTACAGTGACTCCAGTAGTGCACACTGACTCCAGTAGAGTACACCGACTCCACTAGAGCACACAGACTCCAGTAGAGCACACCGACTCCAGTAGAGCACACCGACTCCAGTAGAGCACACCGACTCCAGTAGAGTACAGTGACTCCAGTAGTGCACACTGACTCCAGTAGAGTACACCGACTCCACTAGAGCACACAGACTCCAGTAGAGCACACCGACTCCAGTAGAGCACACCGACTCCAGTAGAGCACACCGACTCCAGTAGAGTACAGTGACTCCAGTAGTGCACACTGACTCCAGTAGAGTACACCGACTCCACTAGAGCACACAGACTCCAGTAGAGCACACCGACTCCAGTAGAGCACACCGACTCCAGTAGAGCACACCGACTCCAGTAGAGCACACAGACTCCAGTAGAGCACACAGACTCCAGTAGAGCACACAGACTCCAGTAGAGCACACCGACTCCAGTAGAGCACACTGACTCCAGTAGAACACAGCAACTCCAGTAGAGCACACCGACTCCAGTAGAGCACACCGACTCCAGTAGAGCACACTGACTCCAGTAGAACACAGCAACTCCAGTAGAGCACACCGAATCCAGTAGAGCACACCGACTCCAGTAGAGTACAGTGACTCCAGTAGTGCACACTGACTCCAGTAGAGTACACCGACTCCTCTAGAGCACACAGACTCCAGTAGAGCACACCGACTCCAGTAGAGCACACCGACTCCAGTAGAGCACACCGACTCCAGTAGAGCACACAGACTCCAGTAGAGCACACAGACTCCAGTAGAGCACACCGACTCCAGTAGAGCACACCGACTCCAGTAGAGCACACTGACTCCAGTAGAACACAGCAACTCCAGTAGAGCACACCGACTCCAGTAGAGCACACCGACTCCAGTAGAGCACACAGACCCCAGTACAGCACATCGACTCCAGTAGAGCACATCGACTCCAGTAGAACACACAGACTTCAGTAGAGCACAGCACCTCCAGAAGAGCACACAGACTCCAGTAGTGCACATCGACTCCAGTAGAGCACATCGACTTCAGTAGAGCACACAGACTCCAGTAGAGCACAGCACCTCCAGTAGAGCACACAGACTCCAGTAGATCACACCGACTCCAGTAGAGCACACCGACTCCAGTAGAGCACACCGACTCCAGTAGAGCACACCGACTCCAGTAGAGCATATCGACTCCAGTAGAGCACATCGACTTCAGTAGAGCACACCGACTCCAGTAGAGCACACCGACTCCAGTAGAGCACACCGACTCCAGTAGAGTATACCGACTCCAGTAGAGCACACAGACTCCACTAGAGCACACCGACTCCAGTAGAGCACACAGACTCCACTAGAGCACCCCGACTCCAGTAGAGTACACCGCCTCCAGTAGAGCACACAGACTCCACTAGAGCACACCGACTCCAGTAGAGCACACAGACTCCAGTAGAGCACACCGACTCCACTAGAGCACACAGACTCCAGTAGAGCACACCGACTCCAGTAGAGTACACCGACTCCAGTAGAGCACACCGACTCCACTAGAGCACACCGACTCCAGTAGAGTACACCGACTCCAGTAGAGCACATCGTCTCCAGTTGAGCACACCGACTCCAGTAGAGCACACCGACTCCAGTAGAGCACACTGACTCCAGTAGAGCACACCGACTCCAGTAGAGCACACAGACTCCAGTAGAGCACACCGACTCCAGTAGAGCACACTGACTCCAGTAGAGCACACCGACTCCAGTAGAGCACACAGACTCCAGTAGAGCATACTGACTCCAGTAGAGCACATCGACTCCAGTAGAGCACACAGACTCCAGTAGAGCACACCGACTCCAGTAGAGCACACTGACTCCAGTAGAGCACACCGACTCCAGTAGAGCACACCGACTCCAGTAGAGTACACCGACTGCAGTAGAGCACACCGACTCCAGTAGAGCACATCGACTCCAGTAGAGCACACCGACTCCAGTAGAGTACATCGACTCCAGTAGAGCACACCGACTCCAGTAGAGCACACCGACTCCAGTAGAGTACATCGACTCCAGTAGAGCACATCGACTCCAGTAGAGTACACCGACTCCACTAGAGCACACCGACTCCACTAGAGCACACCGACTCCAGTAGAGCACACAGACTCCAGTAGAGCACACCGACTCCACTAGAGCACACAGACTCCAGTAGAGCACACCGACTCAAGTAGAGTACACCGACTCCAGTAGAGCACACCGACTCCACTAGAGCACACCGACTCCAGTAGAGTACACCGACTCCAGTAGAGCACATCGTCTCCAGTTGAGCACACCGACTCCAGTAGAGCACACCGACTCCAGTAGAGCACACTGACTCCAGTAGAGCACACCGACTCCAGTAGAGCACACAGACTCCAGTAGAGCACACCGACTCCAGTAGAGCACACTGACTCCAGTAGAGCACACCGACTCCAGTAGAGCACACAGACTCCAGTAGAGCATACTGACTCCAGTAGAGCACATCGACTCCAGTAGAGCACACAGACTCCAGTAGAGCACACCGACTCCAGTAGAGCACACTGACTCCAGTAGAGCACACCGACTCCAGTAGAGCACACCGACTCCAGTAGAGTACACCGACTGCAGTAGAGCACACCGACTCCAGTAGAGCACATCGACTCCAGTAGAGCACACCGACTCCAGTAGAGTACATCGACTCCAGTAGAGCTCACCGACTCCAGTAGAGCACACCGACTCCAGTAGAGTACATCGACTCCAGTAGAGCACATCGACTCCAGTAGAGTACACCGACTCCTCTAGAGCACACCGACTCCAGTAGAGTACACCGACTCCAGTAGAGCACACAGACTCCACTAGAGCACATCGACTCCAGTAGAGCACACCGACTCCAGTAGAGCACACCGACTCCAGTAGAGTACACCGACTCCAGTAGAGCACACCGACTCCAGTAGAGCACACCGACTCCAGTAGAGTACAGTGACTCCAGTAGTGCACACTGACTCCAGTAGAGTACACCGACTCCACTAGAGCACACAGACTCCAGTAGAGCACACCGACTCCAGTAGAGCACACCGACTCCAGTAGAGCACACCGACTCCAGTAGAGTACAGTGACTCCAGTAGTGCACACTGACTCCAGTAGAGTACACCGACTCCACTAGAGCACACAGACTCCAGTAGAGCACACCGACTCCAGTAGAGCACACCGACTCCAGTAGAGCACACCGACTCCAGTAGAGTACAGTGACTCCAGTAGTGCACACTGACTCCAGTAGAGTACACCGACTCCACTAGAGCACACAGACTCCAGTAGAGCACACCGACTCCAGTAGAGCACACCGACTCCAGTAGAGCACACCGACTCCAGTAGAGCACACAGACTCCAGTAGAGCACACAGACTCCAGTAGAGCACACAGACTCCAGTAGAGCACACCGACTCCAGTAGAGCACACTGACTCCAGTAGAACACAGCAACTCCAGTAGAGCACACCGACTCCAGTAGAGCACACCGACTCCAGTAGAGCACACTGACTCCAGTAGAACACAGCAACTCCAGTAGAGCACACCGAATCCAGTAGAGCACACCGACTCCAGTAGAGTACAGTGACTCCAGTAGTGCACACTGACTCCAGTAGAGTACACCGACTCCTCTAGAGCACACAGACTCCAGTAGAGCACACCGACTCCAGTAGAGCACACCGACTCCAGTAGAGCACACCGACTCCAGTAGAGCACACAGACTCCAGTAGAGCACACAGACTCCAGTAGAGCACACCGACTCCAGTAGAGCACACCGACTCCAGTAGAGCACACTGACTCCAGTAGAACACAGCAACTCCAGTAGAGCACACCGACTCCAGTAGAGCACACCGACTCCAGTAGAGCACACAGACCCCAGTACAGCACATCGACTCCAGTAGAGCACATCGACTCCAGTAGAACACACAGACTTCAGTAGAGCACAGCACCTCCAGAAGAGCACACAGACTCCAGTAGTGCACATCGACTCCAGTAGAGCACATCGACTTCAGTAGAGCACACAGACTCCAGTAGAGCACAGCACCTCCAGTAGAGCACACAGACTCCAGTAGATCACACCGACTCCAGTAGAGCACACCGACTCCAGTAGAGCACACCGACTCCAGTAGAGCACACCGACTCCAGTAGAGCATATCGACTCCAGTAGAGCACATCGACTTCAGTAGAGCACACCGACTCCAGTAGAGCACACAGACTCCACTAGAGCACATCGACTCCAGTAGAGTACACCGACTCCAGTAGAGCACACCGACTCCAGTAGAGCACAGCACCTCCAACGCCTCTGTCCTAAGTGGCTGTAATTGGGTAACACTGCAGCTTGACGTCTGGTCCTCACTGTTACCAAGGCCATGGGGTTACACTACTGTCTGCCAACAAACCAGGGATAAACCAATGTAGATCAGTTTTCTCGCAGAGAAAAGCAGCATAAAGTGTAGGTGAGATTACATGTTGTGCCAACACTCTTTTATTGTCTGTGGTGTCCATGAACATGTTATTTGAAAGAGCATGTTAAATACTCCGAAATCTCTTACTTATGGTATTTTGGCTGTTTACAATGTATGTTGGAAAGTACCTGGATAGGAGAGGTTGAGAGAGATGTGGGTCACATACCAGGCAAATGAGACCAGTTTAGGTGGGCACCATGGTGGGTATGGATAAGTTGAGGCAAAAGGCCTGTTTCTGTGTTGCGTTTGTCTCTGATTCTGTGACTCTCTGTGGAAAGCCTGGTGATATTCAAGCCAATTGATACAGGGAAAATGCAGTGTTTCAAAATGATATCCTGACTGAGTTTGTTGCAGAGTAATTTATCCATTTGTTAGAAAGCTGTAGAACTAACTGGCAGGCTCATTCAGTTGGAAGTGGTAGACCATAGAACATTACTGCACAGTCCAGACCCTTCAGCCAACGATGTTGTGCCAACATTTTAACCAACTCTAAGATCAATCTAACCCTTCCCTCCTACATAACTCTCCATTTTTCTCATACTGATGTGCCTATCTACGAATTTCTTAAATGCCTTGACTGTATCTGCCACTACAACCACCTGACAGGGCATTCCACACACGCACCACTCTCTGTGTAAAAAAACTTACCTCTGCCATCCCCACTGTACTCTCTTCCAATTTCTTTAAAATTATGACTCTTGGTGTTAGCCATTTCCTCCCTGATAAAAAGTCTCTGGTTAGCCACACTACATTTATGATTCTTATCATCTTGTACAATTCTATCAAGTCTCCTCTCATCCTCCTTCACTGCAAAAGAGAAAAGCTCCAGCTCGTTTAACCTATCCTCTAAAGGCATGCTTTCTGGTAAATCTCCTCTGTACCCTCTCTAAAGTTTCTACACCCATCCTACAGTGAAGCAACCAGAAATGAATACAATATTCCTAGTGTGGTCTAAACAGGGTTTTAAAGAGCTGCAACATTACCTCATGGCTTTTGAACTAAGGGTGTTGTGCGAGGTGTTCTTCCCACTGTAGTAAACAACACCAGAAGGCAGTAATTACCCACACTGACAGTCCACAATGATTGCAAGTCCACTTCAGTTGAGTGCAGTTATGACCATGGCTGGAGGCGGAAAATGAACTCACGCTGACTCTATTACTCCACACAGATTAAAGCATCGAGGCGTGAGAGTGGAGAATGTTTAGCGTGGTCTGCCTGTGTTTGTCTTGTCTCACTCTCTTCTCATACTACCATCGTGGAGGCGCAGTAGTCAGGGGTTGCTGCACTGCAGGCTCCTGGCCCGGCTTCCCTCGCCTCAGTACTGAATTGAGCGCAGCCGCGGACTTGCTCTCGGGGTCTCTGCAGCTCACGTTCTGTGTGTTACTTGTTTACTTTGTTTTACGAGGGGTGATTGATGTTCATGGCCTAAGGTAGAAGGAGTCAATTTTAGAAAGCCTAGCACATTTATTTTTCAACATAGTCCCCTCCTACATTTACACATTTAGTCATGGAGCATACGGGTCTTGGACCTCCAGAAAGTGTCCACAGCAGTGGTGATTGATAAGTTTGTGGCCCAAGGTAGAAGGATGTGGTTCAACTCTTTGAGTGATTATGCAGAAAGTTTGAGTTAATAAGTTATCAGGGGTGATTGATAAGTCATGGCCTAAGGTAGAAGGAGATGAGTTATTAACTTCAAACTTTCTGCATAATCACTCAAAGAGTTGACCTGCATGTGCATGTAAAGAGAGCTGTATAACTCATCTGCTTCTACCACAGGCCACAAACTTATCAATCACCCATGCTGTGGACACTTTCTGGAGGTCCAAGATCCGTATGCTCCATGACTGATGGACTAAGTGTGTAAATGTAGGAGGAGACTATGTTGAAAAATAAATGTGCTAGGTTTTCTAAAACTGACTCCTTCTACCTTAGGCCACAAACATATCAATCACCCCTTGTACTAGAACGATTTGTCCTCTTCTGCTCTTTGGATATTTGCTGGCCTTGGTTATGTGGCATTTTTTCCCCTTTATTTATGGTGTTTCTTTGTTTTGTGTCTGCCTGCAAGAATCTCAAGGTTGTATATGGTATACATACTTTGATAATAAATTTGAACTTTGAACCTTTCAATTTCTTGCTCCTTGTCTCTAATGTAAACTGGAAATGGTAAACATCTTGTGGTGAATTATACAAATGCGGTGCTATACACTGTAGAACAAATATTTACTTACTTTATTACCAGACCCGAGCAGCTGAGTACACTCAGAGCTGTGCACAGTCTTAAAGGGAAATACAATATTCTTAAGAAGGAAATATAATGTCATTGCATAATATTAACACTTCATTCTCTGTCAAAGTACTCAGCTCTGTACATGACATGGTTTGCCTAGGTACAGATTCAGATTAATTTATCACATGTACAGAACATCGAAACACACAGTGAAATATCTCATTTGCATTAACAAACAGCACAGCCGAGTGCTGCCCCCAGCAGATCCCCATCGTACATTCTGGTGCCAACGTAGCATGCCCACGATATTCCATAGTTCAAGTCCAAGTTTATTGTCATATGACTGTACATATATACAACCCAACTAAACAATGTTCCTCCACCCACAAAACATATATCACACACAGTACATAAAACAAAATATTACCATAAATAGGCTAAACAAATATAATTAAAAATGCACGTAATGCACAGCACAGGTAAACAGTAAACAGCTCACTGTCCTGCTGACGAGACCTCGGCGGTGGCAGGGTATTCATTAGTCTCACAGCCCGAGGGACGAAGCTGTTACCCAGTCTGGCAGTCCTAATTGTGATGGTACCGCACGTCTTTCCTGATGGTAGAGGGTCAAAGAGATTGTGGGATGGGTGGTAGGGATCCTCAGCAATGCTGAATAGAACACAAACAACAGCAATAAAGCAAAATCAACAATCAACCTTTCAGATCCCTCCCACCCAAGCACACATACAGACAGGCCTCTAACCCTAGGACAGACCTTTGCTATGTTTTGTAACATCACAACATTAAATTAATTCAAACAAAGACACGGGAGTCTCAGATTACTAGTGTAACTTCACTTTTACTTTAAGCGAGGCACCCATGTATCACATGATAGCGTGATGACATATGCATTTCACATATATACATTATATACATATAACCCATATATATAGAAGATTACTCAAATATTATTGAAATATTAAACACAACATCCTCGTCCCTGGATTCTCAGACTCGCAGTCACTGGGCATCCAAATTTGGACGTCATCCCAGGATGCTGATCACAGGTTGGAACTTTGGGATTTGACTTCCAGACTCCCATAAACCTCCACCCCTGGTGACTGGAGCACGCATGATTCCTTCAGGCCTTTTCCTTTGGTAAACGCAAGGAAATCTGCAGATGCTGGAAATTCAAACAACACACACAAAATGCTGGTGGATCACAGCAGGCCAGGCAGCATCTACAGGGAGAAGTACTGTCAACGTTTTGGGCTGAGACCCTTCGTCAGGACTAACTGAAAGGAAAGATAGTAAGAGATTTGAAAGTAGTGGGGGGAGGGGGAAATGTGAAATGATAGGAGAAGACCGGAGGGGGTGGGATGAAGCTAAGAGCTGGAAAGGTGATTGGTGAAAGTGATACAGAGCTGGAGAAGGGAAAGGATCATGGGACGGGAGGCTTCAGGAGAAAGAAATGGGGAGGGGGGGAGCACCCGAGGGAGAAGGAGAACAGGCAGGGTGATGGGCAGAGAGAGAGAGAAAAAAAACAACTAAATATGTCAGGGATGGGGTAAGAAGGGGAGGAAGGGCATTAACGGAAGTTAGAGAAGTCAATGTTCATGCCATCAGGTTGGAGGCTACCCGGCCGGTATATAAGGTGTTGTTCCTCCAACCTGAGCGTGGATTCATCTTGACAGTAGAGGAGGCCATGGATAGACATATCAGAATGGGTCCTTTGATCTTCCTTTGGTCTTCGGCCTACAGGCTTCAGCCTTTGGTTTTGCCCTCTAGTCTTCACCAGGTTTGACATTTGGGCCTCTACTTCTGGGCCCACAAGGACCTCTGACCCCAGTGACCTGGGAGGTCACTAGCACTTGTAACTCCCGCCCATACCAGGGACTCACTGCAGATATGGACTTCCAACCCAGAACATGACTCATCTTTCCATCTTTGGTATTGTCTACCGAATCACTGTATCTATCATAGAGAATTTATCAGTTGAACTTCATTGTTATTAGTCAGGATATCAGTTTGATGCATTGGATTTACCTATGTCAATTAGCTTGAATGTCACCAGTGAAAGACTTTCCAGTTTAGAGAGTCACCGAATCACAGCCGATTGCAGCACTGAAGAAGTCCCTTCGGCCCATCTAATCTATACTGATCTAGGGGCTCATCAAAACTAGTCCCACTTGCTTGTGTTTGGCCCATAGCTCTCTAAACCTTTCCTATTAATGTATTTATCCAAATGTCTTCTGAATGTTGTTATTGTATCTGTTTCAACTACTTTGTCTGGCAGCTCATTCCATATAGGCACCACTCTCTGCCTTTCCCTTCAGGTCTGTTTTAAACCCTTCCCTTCTCACCTTAAACTTATGGCCTCTAGTTTTTGGTTCCTTTTCCTTGTGAGTGCATTCATTCTATCCCTACACTTCATACTTTTATACACCACCAGTCTCCTAAACTCAGTGAATTAAATTTTAGTCTGCCAATTTTCTTACTTCAACTCAGGCCCTACAATTCCTGGCATCATACTCAAAAATCTTCTTTGCACTCTTTCCAGCTTAATAACATCTTTCCTATAACTGGGTGGCCAAAGCTGCACACAGTCGTCCAAAAGTGGCTTCGGCAACGGCTGGTAAAACTGCAAGCATCCTAATGCAGAATCAGAATCCGAGTCGGACCTTTTATCACTGACGCACGGCGCAGTAATTTGCTGTTTTGGTCCAACAGTGCAATGCAAGACATAAATAAATGTCTATAAGTTACAATAAAAATAAAGTCAGTGGGGAAGAATAGTGAGGTGGTATTGATGGACCATTCAGAAATCTGCTGGCTGAGGGGAAGAAGCAACTCCGAAAATGTTGAGTGTGGGTCTTCAGGCCCCTGTACATCCTCCCTGATGGTAGCAATGAGAAGAGGGTATATTCCAGATGGTGAGAGGCATCTGCTCATATACTCAGTGCCCTGACTGCAGAAGGACAGTCCTTCAGTCAAGGCATTGACTATGTGGTTGTCAGCCTAGAAACTGGTATTGCCGTAAAGCTTACAGTCAAAATAAAGACTGGTTAGTTAGAAGTGATGTATCACATTTGGGTGCCATGGTACTGCAGTGGTTAGCACAGCAGCTTGGGGTGTCAGAGTTCGAAGTTCAATCCCTGTGTCCTTTGTAAGGAGTCTGCATGTCCTTCCTGTGAACTATTTCCCTTGGGTGCTCAAGTTCCCTCTCACACTTCGAGAGACTGGTAGGTTAAACAGGTGGGTTTCTGGTGGCGCAGTTCGAAAGGCTGGAATGGTTCATCCTGCACTGTCTTTCTGAATAAGTTACAGCGATTAACTGACTACCCCTATTTGCACGAGCAGTTCAGCCTCTCATGTCTTTTGACTTACCAAGATGTAATATTATGAGGCAATTGAGTCCTCTAGACCCCTTATTCACATTCCCATCCTGTAAGTTGGCTGATAATGATCCCGGTGGGTCAGGGGGGAGGAGAGGTCACAGGGGCATCACAGCCATGCCAAAACTGTGACCATGCTTTATCTGCATATTCCTACTTGCCCAGAATGACACACAAACAAGAACCAAAATTGATGGCTTTTTTCCAGCTTACTCATCGGAGGGCTCCTGACAGTTGCTTCAGATGGATTCAGCAGTGTTAGTAATGAAGCAAACTCTGAATATATCAGTCTGCTAAGTTTCCAGCTCCATCAAGTACTACCTTTAACCGTAATACCATCACAAAGGATAAAAGATCTACCTCAGTACACAGTAAGTCATCCAAGGAGGAGATTGTGCACTCTAGTCTTTCATTCATTAAAATAATGAGTGGAAAATCATGTAATTTCCTGATCTCCACTTCCATCTCGTACTGGGAGTACTGTTGGGAACATTTCTCAGTCGATACTTGCTTTCAATATTTGCACTGACTCCCAGAAATTCGGAGGGAAAAAATCCAGCTTGGATTGTTGAACCTGAACAAAGAGGAAAGCAAAAGTGTGATGAATGTGCAACGTCTCGTCACAAATGAGTATTTTCTCAAAATTGTTTTACTGTTTCAGAATAGCAGTTCAGGAAACAGAAAAAATGTGTGTACATGGGATATTTCTTAAGGAGTCCATAAAGAAGGATAATTTGCAATTTACAAACATTGTCCTTCAAGGATTAGGAATTGTTTACATTTAGAAATAAATGATTTCATTAAAGTTACAGCTAACAATGGAAAACAAAAGTACGGAAGCAATGTTGAACCATCAGAAGGCCTTTCTTTAGACAGAGCTTTGAGCTTTGCTAGTCACTTCATTATGCTAGGATTTCTAAATAAAGCAAGAAAATGAAGAAATATCCTTCATATAGAACCTTTCACTTACTCAAGACAGCCAAAGGATTGTACAGTCCTTTAGTCATCTAAATATACAGGAAGCATTTTGGTTAAAAGCCCAAAGACACACACTCAGTGTTTTTCCTTCTCCTCCACCACCAGGTTTCTGAACAGGCCATGAAGCCCACGAACACTACCTCACTTTCTGCTCTCTTTTTTCACTACTTATTTTTTATATTTCTTATTGTTAACTTGCAGTAATTTTTGAATCTACTACTCTACTGTTGCCTCAAAACAAAACCTATGAGACATGTCAATGATGTTAAAACTGATTCTGATTTAAAGTTGAAATATCAAAGTTCAAAGTACATTGATTATCAAAGTATGTATATTATATACACCTTGAGACTTGTCTCCATAAAGGCAGCCACAGAACAAAGAATCCCAATAGAACCCATTTAAAAAGAGTGCCTACCACCCAATGTGCAAAAATAAAGAAGACATTAGGCAAACAGTAAAAGTAAGCAAATAATATTAAGAACCAAAGTTTATGAAAGTAAGTTCACAGCTCCAAAGATATCCATTCCAGGAGCCCATTAGTTACAGACCACAGCCTCAGTTCAGTGCAGAGGGCAGTAAACCTTGGCGCACAGTGAGCTGAACATTGGCCAGTTCCTTGCTTCCGGGCCCTGACACCCTGACCTTTTCAATCTGCATGGCGTTTAAATCATTGAAACATTGGCTTGTTCCTTGCTCTCGGCCTATGCCCCACTGCCTTGACTCTGCCTCAGCTCAGATTCACCGTTTCAAAGCGCTCTAAACTCATTCCGGCAATGACAGTTCATTGGATCATTCCTCACACTCAGGTCCAGGCCCCACTGCCTGGATTCAGCGGTGCACGTCATACCATAACTATCCTGCACTTTCAAGACTTCAGTTCACACTGCCAAAATGCTAGGTTGTGCAGGTGGTTCAAAAGTTCAACTCCAAAAGGGAAATTACAGGCTATTAATTGCAGTGATCGTTTTCCAGAAAAAGTGCAATTAATAAAGTAGTTAGTAGTTTGCTAACTGTTAAGAGATTTCTGGACATCATGTCTTAGATTTGACAATGTTAAGGGTTAACTCAACAGAAGATTTCAAGGAGATATGAAATAATGGCTCACTGGCCACTAAGGTGCTCACAAATTGAAGTCATGGTTAATGGAGCAGAGTGAAAAAAGGTGAGGTTTAATAAAAGGTTAATTTAGATTCCGATTCAGAAATCTGAAATAACCCCAGAAATGCTGGGAATTCTCAGTTGGTCAGGCAGCATCTGTGGGGAGAAGAAGAGTTAAAGGTTAAGGATTTTTTCAATTTCAAACTTTAGCTCTTTCTCCTTGCATAGGTACGCTAGTCCTTCCTCAATTCATGTCACCTGACCAACTGAATATTTCCAGTACTTTCTATCCTTTTATGAGGTCATCTCTTTCTGCAGATTGTGAAAAAGCAGAGGCATTGAATGATTGAAGGGTAAACACTGTAAAAACGGGTTGACCACACATTTATATATACTGCATACATCACAACTAGGTACAGCAACTCCTCTGCACAAACTACAAGAAACAACAGAGAGCTGTGGTCCTAACTCGGGCCATCCTGGAAACCATCCTCCCTCCACAGACTATGTCTATACTTCTTGCTAACTCAGTCAAGCAACCAACATAACAGAACCCCCCACCCCCCAGACATTCTCTCTTCTCACCTCTTCCATTGGGCAGAAGATACAAAATTCTAAGCCATGTACCACCAGGCTCAAAGAGAGCTTTTGCCATACAGTACCGTACAAGACGTAAATATTAGTGTAAGTCACAAAATAAGTAAATAGTTCAAAAGGTGAATAATGAGTGAGTGTTCATGGGTTGATGGACTGTTCAGATATCTGATGGTGGAAGTAAAGAGGTTCAGCACCCTCCCATTCAGCTAGGTGTTGTCCTCAGACTTGGAGATGGTACACTTAATCGCCCATTGAAAATCATCAATATTCATTGCCAGTAGTTGGAGCCCAGGTGCAAATCACTGTGGCACTCTGCTGTCTATCACTCAAAGAAAAAAATAATAATTCCTACTTTTTGGTCTCCTGTTGGCCATCCAGCTTGCTTTCCTTGTTGGCCATTTATCCCCAGTCACTTGTATCTTATTAGCTTTCTTAACCGTTGCTCTCTCAAAAGTGGTGGTTGAATTGTCCATTTCAGCCGGAGCATAACTTTTCCCTGAGCGGAGACTAATGGTGAAAGTTGCACCAGGAAGCTCAGTTTTAAAATGAAAATCAAAACAGAAATAACTGCCGACGCTGGAGATCTGAAATCAAACAGAGCATTCTGGAAATGTTCAGCAGGTCAGGTGGTATCTATGGAAAGAATTAGAATCATACAGCACAGAACAGTATAGCACAGTAAGGCCCTTTGGCCCACACTGTTGTGCTGACCCTTTAACCTACTCCAAGATCAATCAAACTCTTCTCTCCTACATAACACTCCATTTTTCTTTAATCAATGTGTCTATTTGTGTTAAATGTTCTGAGCATATCTGCCTTACCACCATGTCTGGAAGTGTGTTCCATGCACCCATCACTCAGTAAAAACATACCTCTGACATTCTCCCCATACTGTCCTCCCAACATCTTAAAACTATGCCCCCATTTGTATTAGCCATTTTGGTCCTATGAGAAAGTCTCTGAATGTCCTGTCAATCTATGCCTCTTATCATCTTATACTCCTCTATCAAAGCACCTCTCACTCTACTTCATTCCAAAGAGAAAAGCCCTAGCTCGCTCAACCTATCCTCATAAGAACTGCTTTCCAATCTGGGCAATGTCCTGGTAATTCTCTTCTGCACTCTCTCTGAATCTTCCACATCCTTCCTATGGTAACATGCCAAGAGCTGAACACCATACAGAGGATTTCTGTTAATTGGTTAATCAGGGCAGTTGCTTATTTATTCAACTCTTAAAGAACAAAACCAAATCAAGAAAATAGCTGAGATTCTCTTTATTTATTTGGGACATTGTGCTGTTTAATCCTTCAAGTTTGACCTTCCAAATGAATCACTTCACACCTTTACGGGTTGAACTCCATCTGCCACTTCTCAGCCCGGTTCTGCATCCTATCAACATCCCACTGTAACTTGCAACAACCTTTTACACTATCCTCAGCTCCACCAACCTTTGCGTCATCAAGCTTACTAACCTACCTCCCACATCCTCATCCAAGTCATTTATAAAAATCACAAAGACCAGGGGTCCAGAACAGATTCCTGTGGAACACCACTGGCGGCTGATCATCGGGGAGAATTCTGAGTCCACTCAGTCAAGTTCCCCTAGATTCCATACCTCCTGAATGTCTGAATGAGCCTGCTATGGAGATTTAAGTCCATTATCACTGGCATATGCCCTAAAATATCTTGCTTTGTGGCACCAGTACAGTGCGAGGCGTAAAAATATACTATAACTTACAATAAAATAAATAGTACAAAAGAGAAGAGCAAGGTGGTGTTCACTGGCTTATGGATTATTTAGAAATTTGATGGTGGAGGGGAAGAATCTGTTCCTAAAACATTCTGAGTACCTCCCCCCAGAGGGCAGCAATGAGGAGAGGGTACGTTGTGGACAGTGAGGATCTCATCCTTAATAATCAAGTCTAACATCTTCCCAACCACTGGTCAGACTAACTGGCCAATGATTTCCTGTCTTTTACCTCCCTCCCTTCCTTAAGAGTGGGGTAACATTTGTGATCCAGAATGTAGTGATTCTTAAAAATGACTAATTAATGCCTCCACAATCTCTTCAGCTGCCATCTGGCCCAAGTGACTTACCTATCTTCAGAACTTCCAGCTCCTCAAGCACCTTCTCCTTAGTGATAGCAACTGCATTTATTCCTGCCTCTTGACATCCTTCTATTTCTGGCACAGTGCTGGTATCTTTTATAGTGAAGAATAATGCAAAATACTTGCTCACTATTTGTTTGTTTCCCATGACTTCAGCATAATTTCCAGTGGTCCAACGTCACTGCAGCCTCCCTTTTTTTTTGGAATTTTATTTCAGGGATAAGGCAAGGAGTAGGCCCTTTTGCCCCTTTGAGCTGTGCTGCCCCAGCAAACCCTGGAAAATCTGATTAACCCTAATCACAGGACAATTTACAAAGACCAATTCACCCACCTGGTACGTCATGGGTCTGTGGAAGGAAAGCAGAGCACCCAGGCATTCCACAAGGAGAACAGACAGAACTGTGCTGGAATCGATCTCCAAATTCCAGAACACCCAGAGCTATGAGAGCGTTTTGCTAACTGAAGAGAACCTTTGGTATCCTCTTTTATATTTCTGGCTAGCTTACCTTCATGTTTCATCCTTTCTGTCTTTATTACTTTTCTAGTCACCAACAGTGAAGGTCACCGCAGTGAACTATAGATTTACTAACTTCTATAGAAATAGTGTTGAAAGTACTCTGAAAGTTCAATTTATTGTCATATACATGTTTACTGCCAAATGAAACAATGTTCCTCCCGACCAAGGTACAAAACACAGTACATGTAACTCACACAAATAACACATAAAGTAATTTTACCACTGGTAAATTAATAAACCAAGGGAACTTGAGTTGCAAGTTCACCTTAATGTGAATTTGTGATGCAAGTTCCCTTGCTGGGACGGTGAGGCCTCTGCTCTGTATGCTTCCAGTGATGGGGAAGTGCAAGTGCAAGGGATAGGCATGACATGGTCCAGGCAGAGATACAAAACCACAAGGGTGAAAGGAGGTATGAAAGCCAGAGGAGTTGGGATCACAGGATACCTGGACCAAATGGGATCTTCCCAAATGCAAGATCACTTGAGCAGAGGTTTGGAGACAGGAGCCCTTCCGCATTTCTTTCCTCCTGATGTGTGCCCTACACCATCACAGCTGCACACATGGGGGCTGAGAGAGGACCCTAACTATAGGTGGTGCCAGGACAAGGTCCTACTGTCTATTGCTGACACACTGGAGCAGAACAGATGTAAAAGGAGACCAGCTGGTGGTAGAAAGGCAAACAAGGAAATCATTTTCACTAAGGAGAGGGCCGCAATAGTCATGTCAAAGAGGCCTAGATCTAATCTGCTGCTAACTGCTAAATTATGGGAGATGAGGGTCGATGTGAGGAGGAAGCAGCAGTTCCCCGAGGTGGTGAAAACCACACTTCAACTGGATATCAAACTGTGGTCCACCGAAGACAAGAAAATCACCCTGGTGGAGCTCACAGTACCATGGGAGGAAGGATGTGAGGAGGCTTACGAGAGGAAGGCCCTGAAGTACCAGTCCTTAGTCCAGGAGTGCAGGGATAAAGGATGACAGACGTGGCTATTCTCCATGGAGATTGGCTGCAGAGGGTTCCCGGCAAGTTGGGCTTGGAGGTTGCAGTCTGCGCTGGGCCTTGATGAAAAGAGCAAGAACCAAGCAGCTCACAGGATGGGGGAGGAGGCAGAAAGATCTTCTTGCTGGAAATGGAGCAGGCGAGAGGAGTTGAGCTAGAAGTCAGGAGCAGATGGGCAGTGACTTGGCCACCATTGCTGACCCACCAACTGGAGAGTGCAGTGGTTAAGGGTGGAAACACTCTGTGAAGGTTGGGCACCACCTGACAACATCTGCCCCTGGCCAAAGACTTTGGTTACCTCATCAGGTAACTGTCGAGAGCACCCCAGTGTATGATGCAAGGAAAAAAATAAAAAGTATAATGCTACTGGTGCTTCATGCCTGATGAGGCCTGGGTGGTGATGGGGAGTTCAGCAGACTTACAGCCCAGGGGAAGAGCTGTCTCCCATCCTAACAGTTCTAATGTTACTGTACCTCCTGCAGGATGGTAGGGGCCAAAGAGATTATTGGATGGCTGGAGGGATCATGGACAATGTTCAGGGCAAGTCTCCTGATAAATATCGCTGATGGATGGAAGAGAGTTCCCTATGATTCTCTCAATAGTGTGTGCAATCTTTTGTAAGAACTTGAGGTGCCTTAGAATTGGTGTATAAGCTGATGATGCAGCTGGTCAGCTCTGGTATAACAATTTGAACGCAGAGGATTGTATGTAGGAAGCTGCAGTGTGTAGTAACTCAGCCCGGTATATCAGGGCACGTCTCTCCCCACCCTTGGGTAGATCTTACAGGAGGTGCTTCCTCAAGAAGGCGACAACTATCATCACAGTTCCCCATCTTCAGGGCCATGCCATCTTCTCACAGCTACAGGAGGTACAGAAGCCTGAACTCCCACGCGACCGGTTTAATTGATGTTGTTTCTGTTATGTGAAGTTACGCGCTGATGATGCAGCTGCAAGCAAGTTTCTCATTGCACTAGTGCACGCTCGTATTGTCACGCCATCTGCAGAAATTCTCTGACAACGCCGCAATAATTGGTTGGATAAAGGGAGGACGGGAGGATGAATACAGGGCCCCTGTGGAGGACTTCGCCAAATGGTGCAAGCTGAATCATCTGCAGCTCAACATCAGAAAGACAAAGGAGGTGGCAATGGACTTTAGGAAAACTAAGCCTGCACTGCTCCCTGTTATTATTGATGGTGAGGACCTACAAGTACCCGGGGGCTGCACCTGGATTACGGATTTTAGTGGAGCACCGACACAGAGGCTGTGTTCAGGAAGAGCCAGACCCACCTCTACTTGCCGAGGAGAGTGAGGTCCTTTGGAGTATGCAGGCCTCTCCCTCACATGCTCCACCAGTCTGCCGTTGCCAGTACAATCTTCTGTGTGTTGGTGTGCTGGGGCAATGGCATCAACACGGGTGATGCCAGCAGGCTCAATAAACTGATTAGAAAAGCTGCCTCTGCTTTAGAGTCAAACTGGACAGGCTGGAGGCTGTGGCAGAGCAAGTGACCCTATGGAAAATCCTGGCCATTCTGAACACTGTTTCGCTCCCTCTGCATTTCACCTTGGCTGAACAGCTGAGCACTTTTAGTAAAAGACTTAAGGCTGATTTATGTTTGTGCTTACGGGCTAGGCTGCAGCCTATGCTGTAGCCCTGATTTTCACTTCTGTGTCACTCAACGCCGTAGCGAGCATGCGTTGGTGTGCGCCAAAACGCTAGTTGACGGTGGGGTTTCTATGCCACTGTGTTTAATTTCTTTGTGAGAAACATGGACGAGGAAATGCATTTCAAACATTTTTGCATGTCGGCAGGTAGATTTGATGATTTGGTTCATCTATTTCGCATCGGTGTACAGACACGGCGGAGAAGAGGCAACCGGAAATGCGTAGGAGGAAATGCGATGCTACCAAGCAGACCAATCACAGTTGTTGTGGTCTGTGTTACCACGATGCATGAGTTACTTTGTTGGTGAGGTGCACGTCACCCAACGCCGTAGTGTATGGTGTAGGTACAGCGTAGGGTACACAGTACCTACGGTGTGGATGCGATGCACAAGTTTAAATCAGCCTCAAGACAACTGTGCTGCTCCAAACAGTCTATATGAGGTCATCCCTACTCTCAGCCATTAGGCTCTATAATGAGTCAACCTACAGCCAGGGAAACGATTACCCCCCCTCCCCCACCATCCTGTTAGACTGTTTGTGGTAACTTACTTTTTGTTCTTTCTACTTCTCTTTATATCTGTGAACTTGTAACGCTCTTGTGACACTGTAATTTGCTTTGGGATCAATAGAGTATCTACCTTTGGTGTTGGTTTGTTATTGTCAAGCGTAATGAGATGCAGTGAAAAGCTTCTCCTACACACTGTTCATACAATCAGATTATTACAAAATGCACTGAGGTAGAACAAGGTAAAGCAACATCAAAGACAAAGTGTAACAGTTACCGGGAAAATGCAACGCAGGTAGATATTAGAATGCAAGATCATAGTGAGACAGACTCACAGGATAAGAGTCCATATTATTGTACAAGGAATGTACAATGGAATGATGGAAGTGTCCTTGACACTTGTACAAAAAACAATAAGCTTGACTTTGATTTTGACCTTAGTACGCTACGGGTCACTCAGGGTGAATGCAGTTAACTCTTGATATTTTGGATTAGGGATTCTCAGGTTCCTGTCACTGATGAGGAAGTGTCCATTATTCAGTATGAGCAATGTGTGAGCTTCAGCTCAATTCCCTATTAACCTCACTGTAGTGGATTTCTGCCGCAAACATACCCCCCATGCCCTTCTGTTCTTTCATGCTTTATACTTCAATGAGGTTATTTGGACTGCAGGGATCTTGGATATTATTTCTTCTCTTTGAGGCTTCAACCTCATTGAGAGTTTAAATTGTTCTTTGTCTGTCTGCCTGGCTTCCTCGTTATGAAGCGATGGGTGTCCCAGTGTGCCGAGACACAACCAGCAGCCTTCAGTGGCCTAAGCGCTCGAAGGAGTGCCCGCTGTTCAGTTTCTTATGACAGGGTTGAAATTCGCCAGAGAAACCTGTCGAAGTTCTCTCAAACCTGTTCACTGCAAGCAAGCAGTTATGGAGTGCAGTGCATCTTACAATCTGATGCAATTGCAATTGCAAGCCGAACAGCTGACGGGATTCCACTGAAGGAAAAATCTCAGAATGGATATAAACTGCACTTTCAGTCAGTGGAGTGTGTTCGATCAATTGGCACATCTTCCATTTGTCTTTTAAAGGGTGGGTAGTGTATTCTGATCCCTGGTCTCCCTCAATTGGTACAGGAATAATTAAGAGGTACAGGGACCATTAGATTCAGGGCCAGGTACTTCTCTTCAGTTATCAGGCTCCTGAACTGGCGTGGATACTTTCACTCACCTGAATGCTAAACAGACCCCGTAACCTGTAGACTCACTTTCAAGGATGCTGTGACTCAGCTTCTTAGTATTATTTAGTTATTTTAGTTGCACAATTAGTTAAGATGGTGAACCACAGTGACGTATTGTGGGCTACTTACACAGCTTCTAAATATACTTCTGAATTACTCTCGCTGCAATCTGCAGCCTGTAATATCCCTTTAAGCGACATCCCGTACCTTTAACCATCTTAACAAACTAGCGATTTCATGATTTTCTGAAAGACTCAGCCAATTGAACTCTTAAGCATGCAGATACAGCACCTTTTAGTGGGTGAAGGTACATCACCACGGCCAAAAGACAGAGAGGACGGGAGGACCTCAACCCAGACTGAAAAGCTGAGGAAGTAAATTTCTTCTACCTAGCATCTTACTGGTAAATATACAGTCACTGGAGAACAAGACTGAGGACCAGAGGGCAAGATTGATACATTGGAAGGAAATGAGGGATTGCTGTGTCGGTGATCCACAGGGACATGGCTCACTCCAGACATGTCAGATATGTTGGTTAGACCTGGGAGTTTCTCAATACACAACATACAAACATAGAAAACCTACAGCACAATACAGGCTCTTTGGCCCACGAAGCTGTGCCGAACATGTCCCTACCTTAGGCTTTACCCATAGCCCTCTATTTTTCTGAGCTCCATGTAGCCACCCAGGAGTCCACTCCATGGACTGGAGTGATGATTACTTTGAATTTCGAACCTTGAATTTGTCTTCTTATGCACACTGGGTGTTTGTCAATGTTTGTAATATATAGTTTTTCATAAATACTGTTGTATTTCTTTATTTTCCTCCAAGAAAATGAACCTCAAAGTATCATATGGTGACATATTTGTATACATGCTTTAATAATAAATTTATTTTGAATTTAGATCAAATTCCACCATCAAACCTGGGCACTTGCCTTCACATAACTAAGAGTCTTTCTCAAACAACTGCTTCTGGAATCTCCTCTGGTCTATCAATGTCGTACAGGGGATGGGATCTGCCATCCCTACTCTGGCTGGCTTGTACATGACTGCAGACCCCCATCGTCTGGCTGATCTTAAATACATTGATATGGAGCACAGTGACATGGCCCAGCCATGTTCAGTCAGGGGTAGCTGACAGATGCAGGCCTGGTCTGTAAAACTCATATCTCCAAGTTAAAAAATCAATAATATTTAATTGTATCGATTTACTACCTTGGTTACCAATTAAATCAAGCTAGACAGAACCAAATGTGTCAGAAAGCTGCAAACTTGATAAATCAGACAGTAAAGTATCCTGACATACTTTGGTTAGCATGAATAATTGCAGCGAGAAAGTGCCGGAGAGGAAGAAGTGTATAGGCACGAACTAATAGAATGGAAGCACAGGGCAGAACATGATAACAAGCCAGGAAGAGGGCCTGTCCCTGAAGAACTAATCCAAAGTTCAAACTGTTCTAAGTAAATTTATTATCACAGTACAAATATGTCACTACCTGAAGATCCATGTTCTTGTGGGCATCCATCATAGAACAAAGCAAAACAATAAAAATGATGAAAAACTGCACACAAAGGCTGGCAATCAGAAATGTGCAAAAGAAAACCATCTGTGCCAATAACATTAAATAATAAGTAACTAGCTGGCTAGATAAATAATAAATTACTTATTAAACAAACAATCAAATAAATAAATACATAATCCTGAGAACATGAGTTGGGGAATCAGTTCAGAGTTATGGTGAGTGGTTGTTCATGTTAATTGGAATAAGCACACCTATATATAAAACAAACTGCAATTCTGGAGGAAAGAACTGTAGATAAACTGATTACATAAGCATGGTGCTTTCCTAGGAGTTAAGTCTGTTGAGTTTAAGGGACTCTGAGCATTGAGTTGTCTATAGAACATTCTAATGTTTATTGAAGCAGAGAAGCCAACCTAAGCTACGTGCATTAAATAAAAATTAAATCTTGGTACCCAGTAACTTATCCTGAGTCACATGGAAAAGTTTGAAGTTCTTGTTTTTGATGTTTACTATGAGAGGGCAGGAGATTGGGGGTGAGGTGGAAAATGAATCAGCCATGATGAAATGGCGAGCAGATGTGATGGGCCAAATGGCCTAATTCTGCTCTGTATCCTATGGTCTAAATTCTGCCAACACTGTCAGTGACATCGGAACTTAAAGAAGCCACCGGGAGGGCAGCAATGGGTTCAAGACAATACAAGACTATCTTACAGGATAGCAAAATCAGACCGGTCCCACAAGCAACTGGATCAGGAATGGTCCCCAGCAAGGCCACAGCTCCTACAGCTGTCAAATATTTAAACACTTTTTTTTTGTAATGCTTCTGAGCTATTCAGAAACATTCAAATATGTTTAATTCTTTTTGGAAACTTAAAACACCTTAATGAACTAAAATATGAATCACGTTGCTGTTAATACAACACTGGCCGTGAACAATAGTTCATTCCTTCAAGCCAGTCACTGCTTTAAGGATTCCTCCTTTCACAGCTGCAGAGCAGACTGCGACGATCCCTTGAATAAACTGCACACCTTACTAAGTTCCTCATGTCTCACAGATATCCGCCTGCACGCTCTGAGGGGATCTGCTTTCCAGGCTTGGAACACAATGAGCTCACATACTGAAATGACATACATTCAGAGGAACCGGAAGTGGCTAAGACACAGAAACACTTGAAAGGATTGCTCCATGTGTTTAACTACTAAGAAGTCTTGAACAATCTGTTACATAAAAATATATTGTGAGTGATTAAAAAAGATAAATCAATCGCTATAAAAATGTTGTCACACACGGTTGTTTGAAGCAGGGAGTGATCTCTGTGGCATCTTCTCCTGTTGAGTGAAATGAGGGGTCCAGTGCTATTGTCAACAACTCTTAGAGGGGCTGGGCGGGGTATGTTGTATCCAGAGATACCGGCCACGTGACAGACGCACTGCCACCTGGCTGGTCGGAGGACACACCACACGCCAATCAACATTTGGTCCCTCCCGACTAATCAATGCACACCTAAATTATTGGTCACCTTAATTGGATTATCTCACCCAGCCCCATGCTATAAAAGGTGAGACATGTGCCTGGCTCGGTCTCTCTTACAGACCACCTCATTGATGGTAAATACATTGATTTATGTTTGGGAAGGTCTATCGTTTGTCCTGGTAAGGGAGCCGCAGCTATTCAAGGTCAAGGGGGATAGCTGTTGTAGTGCTTTCCCCTTGTTCTTTGTATGTGTAACCGTACCCTGTCCCCAAACCGCTTCCTGTGTATTGTAGTTGCTCGTGTTGACCTGACTTCCCCTTGTAAATAAATTCCTTATTATTAAAACTGTATCCAGGCCTCAACTGTTGAGACTCAAAGAACCAGTTATTTTCCATCACAACATTTGGCGCTGAGAACAGGGTTTATGGGGACGGCCTGCGATGTCTTCAATAAGGGTGACAATGTCAGGTACAGCGGTGGCGAGGGGGGGTGCAGCCTTGTTCAATTGTCTATAATCAACGGTCATCCGCCAGGAGCCGTTCTTCTTACGGACGGGCCAAATGGGGCTATTGAAAGGTGAGGTAGCGGTTCTAATAATTCCCTCCCATAACAGGGCTTGAATGGAGTCTGCGATTTCTTGGCACCCCCCCCCCCCGGCGCTCTGTACTGACTGTTACAGATGATCTTGGAGGGAGGGGAATAACAATTGGCTCCCACTTAGCCGCCCCGACGACAATACTGGCTCACGCGAAATGCCAAAGGTGAACTTGCCCCTGTTTGTTTCAAGTGATTGTCCCTTTAAAACATTGATCCCAAGGATACATTCCGGTGAGGAGGCAATAAGGACTTGTACACGTCTGGGGGAATGGTTGCCTATGGCTAGGCGAAGGGTGACCTCCCTAGTGGGTAAAAGAGAGAATCCCCAATCCCTCTATCTGCATGTCCGTACCCCTCCATAAGGCAGGATTGCCTGGGATAATCGTGTGCTGGGCACCTGTGTCGACAAGCGCCGTCCACCTCTGTGTGTTTCCCTTTCCCCAGTGTACTGTGACGGGTATATGTGGCCTCAGGTCCACCTCTGTGTGTTTCCCTTTCCCCAGTGTACTGTGACGGGTATATGTGGCCTCAGGTCCACCTCTCTGTGTTTCCCTTTCCCCAGTGTACTGTGATGGGTATATGTGGCCTCAGGTCCACCTCTGTGTGTTTCCCTTTCCCCAGTGTACTGTGACGGGTATATGTGGCCTCAGGTCCACCTCTGTGTTTCCCTTTCCCCAGTGTACTGTGACGGGTATATGTGGCCTCAGGTCCACCTCTGTGTTTCCCTTTCCCCAGTGTACTGTGACGGGTATATGTGGCCTCAGGTCCACCTCTGTGTTTCCCTTTCCCCAATGTACCGTGAAGGGTATATGTGGCCTCAGGTCCACCTCCGTGTTTCCCTTTCCCCAGTGTACTGTGACGGGTATATGTGGCCTCAGGTCCACCTCTGTGTGTTTCCCTTTCCCCAGTGTACTGTGACGGGTATATGTGGCCTCAGGTCCCCCTCTGTGTGTTTCCCTTTCCCCAGTGTACTGTGACGGGTATATGTGGCCTCAGGTCCACCTCAGTGTGTTTCCCTTTCCCCAGTGTACTGTGACGGGTATATGTGGCCTCAGGTCCACCTCTGTGTGTTTCCCTTTCCCCAGTGTACTGTGACGGGTATATGTGGCCTCAGGTCCACCTCTGTGTTTCCCTTTCCCCAGTGTACTGTGACGGGTATATGTGGCCTCAGAGTCCCCCTCTGTGTGTTTCCCTTTCCCCAGTGTACTGTGACGGGTATATGTGGCCTCAGGTCCACCTCTGTGTTTCCCTTTCCCCAGTGTACTGTGACGGGTATATGTGGCCTCAGGTCCACCTCTGTGTGTTTCCCTTTCCCCAGTGTACTGTGACGGGTATATGTGGCCTCAGGTCCACCTCTGTGTGTTTCCCTTTCCCCAGTGTACTGTGACGGGTATATGTGGCCTCAGGTCCACCTCTGTGTGTTTCCCTTTCCCCAGTGTACTGTGACGGGTATATGTGGCCCCAGAGTCCCCCTCAGTTTCTGGACTAAGTCCCTACCTGAAGCGGCAGTGTGGTACAGCCCCTTCGAGCGCCAGCTACTAGCCTGCTACCTGGCGCTCCTCACCACAGAACAGCAAACAGGCACCGACTGTCGTCCTTCGCCCCCATCTCCCCATAATGCGATGGGACAAGTCCCCTGATTCTACCCACAAGGAGGGCCGTGCCCAGAGGTCCTCCATTGTCAAGTGGAAGTGGTACATTGCGGACCGGGGACATCCCCGAGGTACAACCCTCCCCAGCATGTTGGGGGTCAACCCTCAGATTCCCTCGACCCCGACAGCAAACTGCGCGCCTGGTTCACAGACGGCTCCGGCCGCTGGAAAGGGGGTAAACAATTTTGGAAAGCGGCAGCACTTCATCCCGCCATGGGTAGAATTTTAACCACCGAGGGGGAGGGGGGGTTCCAGTCGACTTGCCGAGCTGGCGGCAGTAACCCTCACCCTCCAAAACACTACCGGACCAGTCCACATCTATACTGACTCCTGGGCAGTAGTTAACGGTATTGCAGTATGGATGATCTGGTGTCAAGACGTGGGGTGGGAAATACACAGAAGTCCCCTCTGGGAACAGCACCACTGGCGTTTCATTTTGGACCAGGCTACCCACAGGAAAATTTCTGTCCACCGTGTGCCCATACCCGGAAAAGATAATGAAAAGGCAACGTTTAATACTGCTGTGGACCAGGCTGCCCAAGTATCATCTGCAGCCCCCAACACAGACCCCAGTGCACTAGCTGCGTGGGCACACCACAAAGATGGCCACTTAGGGGCCGATGGCACGCGGTGCTGGGCTGAACAATTCGGTGTCGCCTTGACACTCGATCAATGTAAAACCTCTGTAGATAACTGCCCCATCGTCCAGCAAGTCAAGCCACGGGACTGGCCGATAGGGCCACTGGGCCACATTCGTCGCGACACGGGAGCGGGTCAGGTATGGCAAATCGACTATATTGGACCGCTCCCACGACTGAATAAGAAGCAGTATGTCCTCACGATGGTGGGCACATACTCCGATGTCCTGGTGGCGGTGCCCTGTGAGAGGGCCGACCGGAACGGCACCATCAGAGGATTACAGCACCTCTCCTCTATCTATGGGGTCCCATGGGAGGTACAATCCGATCAGGGCTCACATTTTGCTGGGACCAAAGCCCAGACCTGGGCGGCTGAGGCGGGGATCTCGTGGCTGTTCCATGTACCCCACCACCCCCAGGCATCGGGCTTAATTGAAAGAATGAACGGCCTGCTCAAGGAACAAATCTGCACTCTGACACCCTCTCGCACGCTGCAGGGGTGGCTAAGTGTCCTTCAGCAGGCCGTTGACCAGTTAAACACACGGCCCACTAGCCAAGGGGGATCCCCACTGGCCCGATACCTGACACAGTCCCCATCTCCCGACTGGGAAACCACCGAACCCCCCGAGACCGAGGACTCGGGCAGAGTATGGATCCGACAGCCACAGAGCCTCCCCAGAAAGGGAGAAATTGTCGCGCGCGGTCCAGGGGTCCATTCCGGGTAAATCAGATTTGTCCTGTATACATTGTCCTGGCATTCAACCAGACGGGAATGAGTTCCCTCCTGCACCTACCCCCCCCCCCCCCCCCCCCCCACGTCTCCCTCTACAGGACAATGGTGAGACTCCAGTCATCCCTCCTGGTCGCTGTGATGCTCGGCTCTGTGACAGCTGCCAACACCTTCCCACCTTCCTCAGGGTCGCTTACGAGTTTGCCAGCAACTCCAACAGATCCGACTGCTGGATCTGCTTGCGGGCGCCAGCACACGCTGATGATGCGCTGCCTCTCACGCCGATCCCGCTGGATGACATCGAGATGAACTGTTTACACAGACTGTTTGCTCCTGCTGGTTTTGGCATATCTATGTGTGTGTGGGGGGGGGGGGGTGCCCTGCTGGCAGTCCCCCACCACTTTCCTCCCCACTCCACAACATCTCGTCCCTTGCCCCCCGATGGGGTGGGTGCTTCAGGAACTGGTATTTCCCTCCCTGCAATTTGACCTCCACCCGAGTCCCCACCCTCAGAGTTATTCCACAGCCACTGAGTACAAATAATGAATGCTGGTGCAGACTCCGCAATGCGCACACTTCTAACTTTTACGTTGGTCACAGCAACTGTCAGTGAAACTGGTACCCGGGCGCCCCAGTGACCACTGCCGACGATGCCGCTAAGCTGGGAGCTCCCTGGACTCTAAACGGGACCCACTGGATCTGCGGCCACCGCCCTACCCATGGCTCCCCACGAGCTGGTACGGCTGCTGCTTTCTAGCATATGTGGTGCCCTTCATCCACCCCCGAATGACCTTGGGGAGCATCCGTTGTACAATGGCCACCGGGACAAGAGGGCCATTACAGAGACAGAGGTTCTGGATGATAGCCTTTCTCAGTTATGGTACGGCCCGGCTGTCCCGGGAGGTGATCCAGATGGCCAGTGTGCTCGAGACTCTGGCCAACGAGACGGCAGAGGCACTGCCACACACGGAGGATGCCCTCACCCGAACGGCGGCAGAACTGACAGCTGTCAGGATGGTCGCCCTGTAGAACCGAATGGCACTGGACTACCTACTCGCTGCTGATGGTGGAACGTGGGCGGTGGTTGGTAAGGAATGCTGTACCTTTATCCCTGATGAGTCCAGCAACATCACTCACTTGGCCGCTCACAATCGGGACTCGGTGGCTAAAATTCAGAAATCAACACCTCATGGGGCATGTTTGGGTCCTTAGAGGGGTGGTGGGCAACAACTCTTAGAGGGGCTGGGCGGGGTATGTACACATGTGTGGAGCATCCAAACTCGGTGATGCTCAAGTGCAGTGAGTCCAGCAGCTTTGCTGTTCTCATATGCCCTTGCAATGCAGTGAAGCCATTCAGTCCATCGAGCCTGTGCAATTCCACCAACCCCCATTCACACACTGCCTCACGGGCTCAATTCCCGCACACCTACTCTTGGTAATTTGTAGCACACTGCCAACCAGTGGGCCTTTTGGCTGTGAGAAGAAACTGGAATAGCCAGAGGCACCTACACGGTCACTGGGAGCGCTTGCAAACTCTACACAGACAGCAGAGGAAGTCAGGAGTGAGCTGTGAGGCAGCAGCTCTTCTCGTTGTGCCACTCTGTCGCCAACTCAGCCACCTTCTCCAATATCAGAACATTCCTACCACCTATATCCCGATTTTCTTCTCTTATCCATGAGCATCCATGGCCATCGGCTGCCTTACTGGAGAAGCAGGTTAGGCTTCAGCAGGTAATTCAGAGGGAAAAGCATAATGTCTAGGTGAAGGCAGATGCTCCCATTTTAACTGTGATTTTTCCAGACATTCAAAATTCATATTGAAGTTTGTTTATCACAGTGAAATGTGTCATTTGCATTGGTGACCTGAGGTGTTCTGGGAGAAACTCCCAAGTGTCGCCACCCACAGCAAGCCCACAATGCTCAGCAGAACAACACAGAGCACAACTGGCAACAAAACAACAGCAGCAAAACAAAGCTGATCTTCCCTTTTACCCACTGACCCATGAACACACAGTCCAGCCCAGCACAGGCCGTTAGCCTCCAGCAGGGCTGGCACTCAGACTCACAGACACCAGGTCTTTGACTACCCCAGTAGACCTACGGAGATTTGCGGACACAGGGTTCTGGCTGATGGGCCTCGACTTTGGGACTTCCAATCGACCCTCGAGCCTTGACTCCAGGACATGCCACTCATCAAGAACTAGGATTCAATAGCAACCCATTTGGCAGTGTCTTTTTTTTAAGGCACTTGCTTAATAATTGACAATTGTATATTAAAAATTAATATAATCAGAGAAACAGTTGCTCCTTTTCGTTATTCTAAACTCTCCTAGCATACTGGTTGGTGTTAATCTTTACAATGTTAATGGTCAGGGTTCAAATCCTGCCACTGTCTGTAAAGAGTTTGTATGTTCTCCCCTGACTACGTGGCTTCCTTCAGGTTCTCCAGGTATTCGTTTAATGCTAAGATTTTCTTTTTAGCTGCAATGTAGGCTTTGTTACCCGTTTGAGAGTTTTAGTTAATGGCCCTATTTGGCCTAGCGTTTATTGTTTATCTTCCCTTTAAGACTGTTTACATTAAAGTTTGTGAACTATCAACCTGCTTTAGGGTCTCTCACTCTGCACTTGGGCCACATCTGATCCTGGTAACAGAGCAAGTTTGTAAATCTGGCAGGAGCAAGGGTGGAGTGCCACAGGAGGGGTGCGGGACATGTGGCACAGAAGGAGTGCCATGGCAGACGAGGTGCAGCCCTGAGATACCAGGCAATGTCATTTGATTCCAAACACTTAGTTTTATTGATCCTTACAGAATGTCTCTGGTGCTTCCTGCTCCCTCCCCTCTCCCTTCTACTTTTCCCAACCATGAAACCCCTCTTCCTACCCCCTTCCCATTCTCAGTCTACCATAGAGACCCATATCAGAATGGTTTATCATCACTCATATATGTCATAAAATTTAATTTTTTTGCAGCAGTATAGTACAATGCATAAAATTACTATAGTAATGTGCAAAAGTCTTGGAGACCCTATCTAGATATATACGGCTAAGACTTTTGCACAGTACTGTAGATGTGACAAATAGCGTTAATCTTTAAGTTTTCTGAAGTTCTAGTGTGTTAAGCCAAAGCTAACATTTGCCCATTCCAGAGAGCTGCTACAACCACCTGGTGAATTGAGATTACTCTGTTCTCCTCCGTTGTTACTTTGACTGTACTGTGATACGTTCTTCAGCATGTGTACACCTGTTTATTTTATTATAACTATTTAAGTAACCTCTTGCCTTCCCTACACACATGTAATTCATCATGACCAACAGGATATCATAAACGGTGCATGCCCTGCATAAATTAGCTGTATCGATTTCCACCAGCTGACCTAACTCCGTACTTTAACCCCTAACGCAAAACTCTGGTGAGCCCCACAGATCTGCTTCTAAAAATCCTTTCAAAGTCTAAATAAGCCTTTGATGTCTGCTGAGGGATCTGATTGCATTGTAGACAGGTCTGCAGACGGTACCAATGTCGGTGGAGGTTCAGGTGGTATCATAGAGGCAGAGTTTCTGTGAGTCTGGAAAAGAGGCCCCAAGGTCAAAGATCAAAGTTGGCGAGTGTAAGGAAGGAGTTAAATATGATTTTGACTTGGTAAATGCTAAAATAAAATGGAAGTCTTTAAGATAAAATGGTGTTAGCAGGAAGAGGGATAGTTTTGAGAAGGTTAAAGGAGTGCAAGTCTACAACCTTGCATGCAGGTAATGATGAATATATAATTGGCTGAGCAAGGTGTGGTTAGTGTACAGGTGGAGGTACCAAATGGTGCCCTATCATGGGGAAGTACTGGGGTAAGAGTTATGTTGGAGTTTCGAAGGGATCTGGAAGGGTATAAATAGGGTCAAGATCTTTGTACAACGGGAAAACTTCTGTTACCCCAATGATCACTGATAACCAGAATTGATCAATACCTTTATTGGTTATGTCAACAACAAGCATGCAAATTACACAAAACGAAATATCTTTATTGGCAACTTTGGTGTCCATTGCTCATTCGACTGACTTGAGTCAGCTTCTCATTGGACCTATCCCAAATTTTGAGCAGCGTTATTTTATGGCTTGTCCCCTAAACTTGTGCCTCAGGTAACTTCCTTTATTCTATAAGACCATAAGACCTAAGAGCAGAAGATGGCCATTCAGTCCATCAAGTCTGCTCTGCCATTCCATCATGGCCGATTTAGTATCATTCTCCTGCCTTCTCTATGTTACCTTTGACACCCTGACTAATTAAGAATCTATCAATCTCTTTAAATATACTGAATGACCTGGCCTGCACAGCTGTCTGTAGCAATGAATTCAACAGATTCGCCACCCCCTGGTTGAAGAAATTCCCCCTTCTAAATGGATATCTCTCTGTCCTGAGCTGTGCCCTTTAGTCCTAGACACACCCACTTCTTCATTCATTCTAACTCTGATCAGTTCAGCTAGATCTACCAAACACTGGGCGTAGACCACTTCAGATTAAAGGGTGTTCTTTCTACAAGCTTGCCATTTTTACCTAATCAAATAAACAACATGCTCTCTGGAAATGATTTAGTAGATCATCAGCAGGAAACTCATTGTGTCCACTTTCAATTGCCTGAGCAATTGCTTGGACCTGTCACCAATACTTCATGAAACAGTTCACAAAATGGTGGCTGCAAGAACACTCTCACAAAATGGCAGCCTCATTCCTGTTTGTTGATTTGCAGATTTTAGTTCATTATATATTCATGTATACTTTGACCCTGATGGGTATTTGTCAAGCATCCCTGTATGTTATTGATGCACCATCAATAACTCTCGGAGACGTGAGGCGAGGTATAGGCTTTTATTGGCTGGAAGAAAGAACAATCAACAAATGACTACATCCTGGAGACTGAGGCCGGGGCTGTGTCTCCAGTCGCCTTTATACCGGGGTCCATGGGAGGAGCCACAGGAGCTGTCAGCAGAGGTGGGGGGGGGGGGCATGTCCAGACAGGTATATGTAGTTCACCACAGTTATGAAGGCATGTAATGTGAGAGGTCATTCTGGATAGATGACTTCCAAGTAAAATAAACAGCAGCATAATTGTTCCTCACCTCTCCTTCTCTTGCATATGTTATTTACAGCCACCAAGCTTCCCAGTATTACAAATATAACAACCGGTAATGAGGTGACAAGCCCTCATGTGATATTCACAAAATGCTGGATGAACTCAGCAAGCCAGGCAGCATCTATGGAAAAGAGTACAGTCGACGTTTCAGGCCAAAACCCTTCGGCAGGATTGGGGAAGAAAAGATGAGGAGTAGATTTAAAAGGTGGAGGGTGGGGAGAGAGAAACACAAGGTGATAGGTGAAACTGGGAAGGGAGGGGTGAAGTAAAGAGCTGGGAAGTTGATTGGTGAGAGAGATACAGGGCTGGGGAAAGGGGAATCTAATAGGAGAGGACAGAAGGCCATGGAAGAAAGAAAAAGAGGGAGGAGCAGTAGAGGGAAGCGATGGGTAGGCAAGGAGATAAGGTGAGAGAAGGAAAAGGGGATGGGGAATAGTGAAGGATCTCCCAGTGGCCACCTATTTTAATTCCACTTCCCATTCCCATTCCAATATGTCAATCCATGGCCTCCTCTACTGTCGTGATGAGGTCACACTTGGGCTGGAGGAACAACACCTGATATTCTGACTGGGTAGCCTCCAACCTGATGCCACAAACATCAACTTCTCAAACTTCTCATAATGGCACCCATGCCTCCTTCAACATTTCCCATCACCCTTTTCCTCTATCCCCACTCTTTTGCCTCCTGCCTATCAGCCACAGTTTATCAATGTTAGACTCTTTCCTATAATACCATGGGCTCATTGTTTGTTAAGCAGCCTCACGTGTGACATCTTGTCAAAGGCCTTCTGAAAATCTAAATACACACCATCAACCAATTCTCCTTTGTCTATCCTGCTTGTTATTTCTTCAAAGAATTCCAACAGATACATCAGGCACCATTTTCCCTTGAGGAAACCATACAGACTATTTTATCATGTACCTCCAAGTACCCTGAGTTATTCTTAATAATTGATTCCAACATCTTCCCAACCATTGAGGACGGACTAACTGGCCTATAGTTTTTTTTTCTTCTGCCTCTCTCCCTCTTGAAGAGTGGAGTGACATTTACAATTTTCCAGTCTTCCAGAACCATTCCAGAATCTAGTGATTCTTGAAAGATCATTACTAATGCCTCCACGATCTCTTCAGCCACTTCTTTCAAAACTCTGGGGTGGACACTATCTGGTCCAGGTGACTTACCTGCTTTCAGATCTTTCAGTTTCCAAGAATCTTCTCTCTGGCAATGGTAACTTCACACACATCATGACCCCTGATACCTGGAACTTCCACCATACTGCTAGTCTCTTCCACAGTGAAGACTGATGCAAAATACTTACTCAGTTAATCCGACATTTCATTGTCCCCCATTACTACCTCTCCAGCATCATTTTCCAGCGGTTTAGATTTATTGTTGAGCTGTTTAGATTTCCTAAAACGAATCAAGAGGAAGGAGAGTTTATTTCACAGTTTGTGGCAGTGTTGAAGCATTTGCCTAAACACCGTGATTTTGGGCAGTCATTGTATGACGCGGTTTGTGATAGGCTCGTATGTGGTCTATACAGTTAGGCAGTTCAGAAACATTTGCTTACAGGAGACAGATTAATGTTACAAAAGACAATTGAAATTAGTCCGTCTCTATTGGCAATCAACGTTGCTGTTGTGGCAAAACTGGGCATTCAGCAAAAGAGTGCAGGTATAAGATTTAGATTGCTGAAGCTGTGCCAGAAAGGGACATATTGAATGTGACTGCAAAAGTAAAAAAATACGCTGTCGAGCAAAAGCAGTGTAATAAAGAAAAATGACTTTTAAAAAAGCAAAAAGAAACATACAAACAAATGGAGCAAACTGAGAATGGGCTGAATGACTCTCACTCTGTGGTTGAAGAAGCTTTACACATTTTATCTGTTTCAGGACACAAAGACGGCTATTGGGCGACCCTCTGGTTGCACAGGATCATAGTGAGGATGCAGGTGGGCACGGGTGAGCAGTTTCACTGGTGTTGGAGACAGCTTACAATGAGAAATTTCAATGACTCAGCCAAGCAGGGGCAAGGTTGACATTACGGACTTACGTTGATGAAGCTCTTCCAGTCAGGGAATTGTTATGTTTGTCCTTTGTGTGGGTTTTCAAATGATGGAACTTATTTTATTTACGGATTTTCAGAATGGTTTCAGCTCGACCACATTTTATGTGGGACCTTCCGCCTGCCAAGAGTGTGCGAATGTGTGTGTGTCCTGTTCACCAACGACTCTTCAAGTTCCGGGTGAACCATTCTCATTGGCATTTCCCTTTGGGAACTGAGGTTCTTTATTATGTACCACCTCTTTACTTCACTCCTCCCCCCCACTCCCGGTTTCACCTATTACCCTGTGTTTCTCCCTCTGAAAGAGGGAGTCCTTCTGAAGAGTCTTGGCCCAAAATGTTGATAGCAGATAGCAATCTTTTTCATAGATGCTGCCTGGCCTGCTGAGTTCCTCCAGCATTTTGCGTGTGCTGTTTGGATTTCCAGCATCTGCAGATTTTGTCTTGTTTGTAATAACACACCTTTAAAGAAAACAAACATAATACTATGCCCTCATTAAACTGTAAGAAATAATAATGCTTTCCAACAAGGATATTTACATTAATTTCAATTGTAATGAGCAAATACAGTCCCTTATTCATTTTATACTCTCAATCCATCTTTGTGGTGGCTTAATGATACCTTTTGAAACGTGATTTGTTTCCCCAGATGTCTTGCTTACACTCGTGTCCTTTTGAGAAATCTGCTCTATGTGTTCATTTCTTTGACATTTCTTCTGCCAAGATCCTACCTGTTTGTCTCTGTTCTTCTTTTTTGTGGTGCAACCATATTTTGCTCCAAGTGCCTCATAATGGAGCCCTGAACTACATACATGTCATCAGTGAGTTTTTGCATGAGTTCCAACTGATTCTGTCTCAATTCACAAAACTCCTTTTCGTTGGCTGTGTATCATGGATAACAGCTCCTCCAGTTGGTTTGTATTGAACTGATGCTGTTGTTCTGGCCTTGGGTATTGCATGGTCTCCACATCTTCCTTTTTGTTTTTCCTCTTCAACTCCAGAGAGGATCATGGGGACTTTTTGATTTCCAGTCTCTAACTGAAAGTTGATAAGAGACAGATTGCATGATATGTAAGCAAAACTGGTGACTTCTTCATCATGATCACTCTGCACAGCACTGGCATCCTGACTGCCGTGCTGGTGTAGCTGGTACAGAAGGTGGAGTCCATGTGAAGGTGGGGTCAGTAGTCAGAAAACAGGGTGACTGTCAGGAGAGGGAAGGGAAATGCCCGGATAGTGGAGAGGACCCCTGTGGCTGCCTTCCTCAGTAACAAGTATATTTTTTTGAATGCTGTTGAGGGGGATGACCTGACAGGGAACGGCCATGGTGACCAGGTCTCTGGCACTGAGCCTGGCGCTGTTGTGCAGGAGGGGAGAAGAGGAATGCGGTAGTCATAGGGGATTCCATAGTCAGGGGAACAAACAGCAGGTTCTGCGAGCCTGATAGAGATACCCACATGGTGTATTGCCTCCCAGGTGCCAGAGTACGGGATGTCTCAGATCAAGTCCAGAATATTCTGAAGGGAGAGGGCGAGCTGCCAGCTGTCTTGGTACATGTTGGTACCAATGACATAGATAGGAAAAGGGAGGAGGTCCTGAAGAGAGATTTCCGGGAGTTAGGAAGGAAGCTGAGAAGCAGGGCCTCCAGGGTAGTAATCTCAGGATTGCTACCTGTGCCACGTGCTAGCGAGGGCAAGAATAGAAGGATCAGGCAGATGAATGTGTGGCTGAGAGGCTGGTGCAGGGGGCAGGGCTTCAGATTTTTGGATCATTGGGATCTCTTCTGGGGGAAGAATGACCTGTTCAAAAAAGACAGGTTACACTTGAACCTGAAGGGGACGAATATCCTGGCGGGAAGGTTTCATAGAGCTGTTAGGGAGGGTTTAAACTAATTTGGAAGGGGGATGGGAACCGGAATGATAGAGCAGAGGAGGAGGAAATCAGAAATAAATCTAAGATAGTGAGCAGTAAGGATGTCAGGAAGGACAGGCGGGTGATGGGGTAAATTTGCAGCCATTGGGATGAGTTGCAGTGCAATCAAAGCAAAAATTACCAAATACTGGACTTAAGGTGTTATACTTAAATGCACGCAGCATAAGGAATAAGGTGGATGATCTTGTTGTACAGTTACAGATTGGCAGATATGATATTGTGGCCATCACTGAGATGTGGCTAAAGGATGCATGTGTCTGGGAGCTGAATGTCCAAGGATACTGATGCACCATCAATAACTCACACTGAGACGTAAGGCGAGATATCGGCTTTTATTGACTGGAAGAAGGAACCAGGAGTGAGTGTCCATCATACTATGTCCTGGAGACTGAGGCCGAGCGTTAGGCCTCAGATCGCCTTTATACAGGGGCCTGTGGGAGGAGCCACAGGAGCAGTCAGCAGGGGGCGTGTCCAGACAGGCACATAGTTCACCACAGATACACGGTGCATCGGGAGGATAGGCAGGTAGGCAGAGGGGGTGGCGTGGCTTTATTGGTAAGAAATTATATTAAATCATTAGAAAGAATTGACATAGGATCAGAAGGTGCAGAATCTTTATGGGTTGAGCTAAGAAATTGCAGGGGTAAAAGGACCTTGATGGCAGTTATCTACAGGCCTCCAAACAGCTGCAGTGCTGTGCACTACAAATTACAACAGGAAATAGAAAAGGCTTGCCAGAAGGGCAGTGTTATGATAATTGTAGGGGATTTTAACATGCGAGTGGATTGGGAAAATCAGATCAGTACTGGATCTCAAGAGAGAGAATTTGTAGAATGTCTACGAGATGGCTTTTTAGAACAGCTTGTTGTTGAGCCCACTAGGGGATTGGCTGTACTGGATTGGGTATTGCGTAATGGACCAGAGGTGATTAGAGAGATTGATGTGAAGGAACCCTTAGGAGGCAGTGATCACAACATGATTGAGTTCACTGTGAAATTTGAGAAAGAGAAGCCGAAATCTGATGTGTCGGTATTTCAGTGGAGTAAAAGAAATTACAGTGGCATGAGAGAGGAACTGGCAAAAGTTGACTGGAAAGGGACACTAGTGGGAAGGACGGCAGAGCAGCAGTGGCTGGAGTTTATGTGAGAAATGAGAAAGGTGCAAGACAGATATATTCCAAAGAAGAAGAAATTTTCGAATGGAAAAAGGATGCAACCAAGGCTGACAAGAGAAGTCAAAGCCAAAGTAAAAGCAAAGCAGAGGGCATACAAGGAAGCAAAAATTAGTGGGAAAACAGAGGACTGGGAAGTTTTTAAAAGCTTACAAAAGGAAACTAAGAAGGTTATTAAGAGGGAAAAGATGAACTATGAAAGGAAGCTAGCAAATAATATCAAAGAGGATACTAAAAGCTTTTTCAAGTATATAAAGAGTAAAAGACAGGTGAGAGTAGATATAGGACTGATAGAAAATGACGCTGGAGAAATTTTAATGGGAGATAAGGAGATGGCCGAGGAAGTGAACGAGTATTTTGCATCAGTCTTCACTGAGGAAAACATCAGCGGTATACCGGACACTCAAGGGTAAGAGAAGTGTGTGCAGTCACAATTACAACAGAGAAAGTACTCAGGAAGCTGAAAAGTCTAAGGGTAGATAAATCTCCCAGACCAGATGGAATGCGCCTTCGTGTTCTGAAGGAAGTAGCTGTGGAGATTGCGGAGGCATTAGCAATGATCTTTCAAAAGTCAATAGATTCTGGTATGGTTCCGGAGGACTGGAAGATTGCAAATGTCACTCCGCTATTTAAGAGGGGGGCAAGGAAGCAAAAAGGAAATTATAGACCTGTTAACATGACATTGGTGGTTGGGAAGTTGTTGGAGTCGATTGTCAAGGTTGAGGTTACAGAGTACCTGGAGGCATATGACAAGATAGGTAGAACTCAGCATGGTTTTCTTAAAGGAAAATCCTGCCTGTCAAACCTAGTGCAATTCTTTGAGGGAATTACAAGTAGGCTAGACAAGGGAGATGCAGTGGATGTTGTGTATTTGGATTTTCAGAAGGCTTTTGACAAAGTACCGCACCTGAGGCTGCTAAACAAGATAGGAGCCCATAGAATTACGGGAAAGTTAAATACGTGGATAGAGTGTTGGCTGATTGGCAGGAAACAGAGAGTGGGAATAAAGGGATCCCATTCTGGTTGGCTGCTGGTTATCAGTGGTGTTCCACAAGGGTCCGTGTTGGGGCCGCTTCTTTTTACGTTGTACATCAATGATTTGGATTATGGAATAGATGCCTTTGTGGCTAAGTTTGCTGATGATACAAAGATAGGTGGAGGGGCTGGTATTGCTGAGGAAACAGAGTCTGCAGAGAGACTTGGATAGATTGGGAGAATGGGCAAAGAAGTGGCAAATGAAATACAATGTTGGAAAGTGTACGGTCATGCACTTTGGTAGAAGAAATAAATGGGCAGACTATTATTTAAATGGGGAGAGAATTCAAAGTTCTGAGATGCAATGGGACTTGGGAGTCCTCGTGCAGGATACCCTTAAGGTTAACCTCCAGGTTGAGTCGGTGGTGAAGAAGGCGAATGCAATGTTGGCATTCATTTCTAGAGGAATAGTGTATAGGAGCAGGGATGTGATGTTGAGGCTCTAAGGCACTGGTAAGACCTCACTTGGAGTACTGTGTGTAGTTTTGGGCTCCTTATTTAAGAAAGGATGTTGGAGAGGGTTCAGAGAAAGTTCACTGGGATGATTCCGGGAATGAGAGGGTTAACATATGAGGAATGTTTAACTGCTTTGGAATGTACTCCTTGGAGTTTAGAAGAATGAGGGGGGACCTCATAGAAACATTTTGAATATTGAAGGGCATGGACAAAGTTGATGTGGCAAAGTTGTTACCCATGGTGGGGGAGTCTAGTAAGAGAGGGCATGACTTAAGGATTGAAGGGTGCCCATTCAGAACAGAGATGCAAAGAAATTTTTTTACTCTGGGACTGTGTGTGTGTGTGTCTGTGTGTCTGTGTGTCTGTGTGTCTGTGTGTGTGTGTGTGTGATTCACCAACATCTGGGTGAACTCTTCACATTACACACTGGCATTGAAGTTCTTTATTATGTACAGACGTAATAATACAGGGAGTAGTGCATGTTACAGTGGAGATTAACGAACAGAGAAAGGAACTTCACTGGACATTTTGAAGATAGTTCTCCAGCACTTCTGGGCTGCTCGTGGTTGAAGCAGCTCAAGCTTAACTGGCACAAAGTGCACTTGATTGGGGGAGCACTGGTCTACAAGTGGTATTGAAGAAACACAGAGGAGTATTTAATGGAGAATGTATGAAAGTAAGAACGAATGGACAATGTGAAAAGGATCACTGTTATACTGGCTATTAAGCCTGAAACAACACCCAAATTCCATATGCCTTCAAAACAAAGGTGGAGGTTGAATTGGTCCAGAATAAGGTATTGAAACCAGTGCGTGTAAGTAAATGGGCAAATCCAGTGGTTCCTGTCCTAAAAAGGGATGGGTCTTTAAGCCTCTTTGGAAACTTCAATGTAACCATTATGACTGAACAATACCCTCTTCCCTTATTGATGACTTTTGTGCAGGATTGGTGGAGGATAGACATTCAACAAGATTGACTTGTGTCAAGCATACTTGCCGATGAATTTGGAGCCAGAGTCACAGGAACTGCTGACCATAGTGACTCACAAAGGAACGTTCACCTACTGAAGTTTTCAGTTTCGCATCACCTGGCCTCCCACACTTCTCCAGCTCCTGAGTGGATTCACAGGGTTGCAATGCTATTAGGGTGACTTACTCACTACTAGGAAAATGAGCAAAACTTGTTCCTAACCTGGGAACATCCTAACCATGCTGAAACCACTTCACGAGCTTTTAAATAAATCAACACACTGGCAGTGGATAGGTTGCTGTGTAAAGGCTTTTAAAAAGACCATAAGAGTTTTGTCACAATCAGAAGCACTCGCTCACTTCAACCCATCATTGCCCGTACAGCTGGCCTACGACACATCACCCAGTGGTGTGGGGGTTGTTATCTCACACATCATGCTACTGGGGGAAGAATGTCCAATGACATTCAGCAAGGCAGAGAGCCACTCTGCCCGGATTGCCTCACAGTCGTCTTTGGAGTTAAGAAATTAAATCAATTCCTCCCTTAGGTTGACAATTTACACTACCCACTGACTATTGGCCCTTGACGTCAATTTCTGGTTCCGATTTGGGCATTCCTTCCTCAGCCGCTAGTCCAATGCAATATCGGGTCTGTTATAATCTGAGCATCAGTGCAAAATAAAACTCAGGTCCTAGCACCACTCAAATGCTGATGGACCGTCCAGACTCTCCTTGGCTGTTATGGCTCCAGAGGCATGTCTGAAAGAGATCTTTTACTTCACGGAAGTGCCTACAGCTCTGAAAACAGTGGTGCAAGTCTGGAAGCACACACGCACTGACCCTGTTCTATGTAAAGTGGTAACTGACGAATGGAAAGGAGAGCCAACCGTAAAACTAGGCTCGATGAACAGAACTCACAGTCCAAGCAGGATGCTTACAATGGGGCTACCGTGTTGTCATCCCTCCACCATTCAGAAAGCAAGTGCTTGTCGAGTCACACGTAGGACGCTGTGGCGCAGAGTGCATGAAGGAAATCACATGCAGCTACTTCCGATAAGCAGAACTGGCTGTAACCATTGTAGGGAAGGGCAAAGCATGCCCACGTTGTCAGTGAGTGGGAAATGGTCTTCAAATTGTTCCTTTGCACCCAGGGTGATGGCCTGAAGAACCATGGCAGAGGATTCACAGAGAGTTTGCAGGACCTGCTCTTGGTTGTAGTGGACACACACAGCAAATCGCCCGAGGCTGCCATCATGAAGAGCACGACATCTGAACAATGTATTGAGGAGCTACGCTCCATCTTTAGCTGCTTTGGGCTTCCTCAACAGCTTGTAAGTGACAATGGCCTACAACTTCTGTCTGAAGAGGCACTTATAGGAGCAAACAGTAGTCAGCGCATGGTCAGCACCATATCATGCAGCCACAAATGGCCTTGCTGAATAATTCATGCAAACAATGAAACAAGCCTTCAAGACTTCAGTGGCTTTTAGCACTTTCTTGCCGACCAACCGCAACACATCACACCACACCAAACTGGCTTTAGCCACTGCACTGATGAAAAGGCAGCTTCACACCCAGCTTGACCGGCTTAGACCCCCAAACACAAAACAGATTGTGCAAAACGAACAGGAAATCCCAGCAGAGAGGTGTGCCAAAGCAAAGTGCAGGCATCTCACAGCAGGACAGAGAGTAATTGTGCAGAGCTACATCTCTGGGACAAAGTGGATACCTGTGACGGTGGTGACACAAGCTGGCCCTGTGTCATACAGAGTGGAAGCAGGTCACCACAATATCTGGGGAAGTTAAGTTGATCAGCCTTTGCACACTTCTGAGTCTAAGAAAACCAAAACAAACTGACCAATCCAGATCCAGTGGAGAAATGGTACAGGATTCTGAGATAATGACAGCAGAACCTCTGTTAAGCTCAATAACATGACCAGTGAGCCCCCCATCAACTATGCTTTCTGAGGTGCTCCCTATTGACAATGCAGTACCCAAGCCAAAGAGATACACCATCAAGAGATAACCTTAGGTTGCCGATACCCTCACGGGAACAGGTGGCCTCCAGACAGATTGAATGTCTGGTTTAGTGTCTAATCCTCAGCACATGGGACAGAATAATCTCCAGGGTTATGTCTGGGAATAGAGGTAGTCTACCCTCTCTTCTTAGTTTATGAAAGAATTGTTTTTTTTGTTGTTGGTTGAATTTGATGATCACTCTGTTGAGTGTTAATAGTTCAGCAGCTGGTGAACTATGGGAAGGGGAAGAAACCTTTAAAATAAGGGGTGGGGAGAGATATGTTATGTATTCATATACATTTTGACCCTTACAGGTTGCTGTCAAGATTCCCCGTGTGTTACATACTGAATGTAATGTGAGAGGGTATTCTGGGTAGATGAACTACAGGTAAAATAAACAGCATCACATTTGCTCCTTACCTCTCCATCTCTTCTGTGTATTATTCATGGCCACCTGGCTTTCCAGTATCACAAGCATAGCAGTTCAATCTGGCCAGCACAGAGACTGCTACGTTCTTGATTAGTAAAAGGGTTAAGGATTATGGGGAAAAGACAGATGGATGAGGTTGAAAAAAATGAGTCATTATTAAATAGTGGAGGAGACTCAATGGGTCAAAAGGCTTAACTTTGCTTTTTATTTTTATGGTTGTATGTGGTTATTCCATCACCAGGGGTTGGGTTACCTTGGATCTGACCAGGGTGCTCAGACCTGTCAACTGCAATGTCCGATGACTCACTCCAATCTGAACCAAGTGAAGGGAATGGTAGTGAAGGTGTGTCAGCAAGGTCTGGCCTGGGGTACAAAGGTCCCATGCTGCAGAAAGTCCATAAGTCCTAGAGACGTTTGAAATTAGTTTAAAGGGGCTAATAAAAGCTAAGAAAATAAATAACTTACAACACCAAAAATTTTAAAAAGAAATATTGAAGCCACAGAATTTCATTAACTAAAATGAAACAAGCACATCAGGTGTTGCTGTACTGAAGGCTGGTGTTGCCATCCAACTTAACAATGCCACAGAAGGTAATTGAGGGTTTGGATGGGAAGCACGTTTTCCAAAATACCAACCTAAGCTAGTCCCACCTGCTCACAGTTCACCCATATCCCTCCCATTTCACCCATTTCCTACCCACCTACCTGTCCAAGTATCTTTTAAACGTCGGCAATGTAACTGCCTCAACCACTTCCTCTGGCAGCTCATTCCATGTCCTGACCACTCTGTGGGTGAAAACATTTTCCCGAAGTTTTCATTCCTCTCTCCTCTCACCTTAAATCCATGCCCTACAGTTCTTGCTTCCCCAGCCCTGAGAAAATTTGTGAACATTGACACAGTCTATGCCACTCATGACTCTACACACCTCTAACAATCACTCCTCAGTCTCCTAACGTCATAGAACCTTACAGCACAGTACAGGCCCTTCGTCCCACAGGGCTGACCATCCTACTCCAAGATGAATAGAACCCTTCTCTCCTGCATAACCCTCCATTTTCCTTTCATCTATGTGCCTATGCAATGGTTTCCTAAAGGCCCCAAATGTATCTGCCTCTGACACCATCCTTGGCAAGGCATTCTATAGACTGACCACTTTCTGTTAAAAGAACTTACATCTAACATCCTCCTTTTACTTTCTTCCATTCACTTTAAAATTATGACCCCTCATATTAGCCATTTCTACCCTAGTCTTTGGCTGTCCATTCGATCTATGCCTCTTATCTTCTTTTTTTCACCTCTATCAAGTCGCCACTCATCCTCCTTCATTCCAAAGAGAAAAGGCCTAGCGGACTTGGCCTGTTCTCATAAGACCATGCTTTCTAACCCAGGCAGCATCCTAGTATGTCTCCTCTGCACGTCTCTAAAACTTCCACATTAGAAACATAGAAATCTACAACATATTACAAGCCTTTCGGTCCACAATGTTGTGCCAACCATGTAACCTACTCTAGAAACTGCCTAGAATTCCCCTACCGCATAGCCCTCTATTTTTCTAAGCTCCTTGTACCTATCTAAGAATTTCTTAAATGACCCTATTGTGTCCACCTCCACCACCTTCGCTGGCAGTACATTCCATGCACGCACCACTCTCTGTATGAGAAACTTACCTCTGACATCTCCCTTGTCCCTACTTCCAAGCACCTTAAAACTATGCCTCCTCATGTTAGCCATTTCAGCCCTGGGAAAAAGCCTCTGGCTATCCACATGATCACTGCCTTTTATCAACTTATACACCTCTATCAGGTCACCTGTCATCCTCTGTCGCTGAATATATTCTTCCTATAATGAAATGACCAGGCTGAACAGAATATTCCATGAAAATGTCCCAACTTGCTGAACTTCCTCTCTGTAACTCATTCTCAGATCCTAGTAACATCCTTGTAAATCTCTTCTGCATTCCTTCCAGCTTGATGGCATTTTCTACAGCAGGATGAACAAAACTGAACACAATTTTCCAGGTGCAGCCTCACTAACATCTTGTAGAACTGCAGAATCTCAGTTTCTATACTCAGTGCCTTGCCTGATGATGGCCAATATGCCAAATGCCTTCTTCACCACCCTATCTACCTATGATATCACTTTCAAGACACAATGTTGTTGTATTCCAATGTCCTTCTGTTCTACACCACTTGCAAGGGCAATTTACTGTGAAAACCCTTCCCTCATTTGTCTTCCCCAAAATGCAATACATCACACTTATCGAAATTAAACTGCATCTGCCATTCCTTGGCCCACTTACCCAGCTGGTCAAAATCCCTATATATGTGTCTAAGACTTTTGCACAGTGCTGTACATCCTCTACTTTTAGACTCCTTTAACCTGGAGGGAATAGTCTATGAACATCTACCTCACTTGCCCCCTTGTGATTTGATAAAACTCTTTAATGTCACTTCTCAGAGATTCACCAGGAGTTCTGCAGATGCTGAAAATCTAGAGCAAGCAAAGTGCTCGAAGAACTCAACAATCAGGCAGCTTCTATGGCAGGAAATAAACAGTCAAAGTTTCAGGCCACCTTCCTTCATCAGGAAAAGAAGAGGTCAGAAGTCAGAATAAGAAAATTTGAAGGGGAGTGGGGTCACAGCTGCCAGCTTGTACTCCTCCCTCAGCCACACCCACCCTTTTTCACTTTCCCACTGCCTTCTTATTTTGCCTTCTGCTGCCCCCCCCATCCATTCCAGTCCTGAAGAAGGATCTCAACTTGAAATGGTGTTTATTTCCCTCCATTGATGCTGCCTGACCTGCTGAGTTCCTCCAGCATTTGTGTGTGTGTTTCAGGCTACCCCTTGGCTTCCTTCACTCCAGGGAAAATGGAAAATGGTCCCAAACTGTCTAACCTTTCCTTTTGACACCAGCCCTGCCGTCCTGATAATATCCTTGTGAATCTTTCCTGCACCCTTGGCTTCCGCCAAGATCGAGGCACGATGCAGTTTGCTGCTCCACTCCGGAGCTGATATCTGTTATTTGTTAAGCGGGGTGCCGGGCACAATCCTAATCTGATGAAAAACGGACGTGGGAGCACGGAGGAACATCTGGAAATCACCAGGAAGGCCTTCTTCATTGCTGCTGCTGTTGTGAGGTCCGGGACTCTGCTGAGAAGAACAGACCCCCAGTCCTCGGGGTCACATTGCCGGTGGCCTTTGGTGGAGGTGTTGTAGTGCGCTCGGCAGAGGATGGTGCTCAGAGAGGCTGTGCCGAAGAGGATGGTCGGAGGCTTGGAGGTTCGATGGACTCGGAGTCCGCTGCGGTCGGGGCACTTTCACTGTGTGCTGTGTCTGCGAGGTTGAGTCCAACAGAGCTTTCATTATGTGCTGCGTCTGCGAGGTTGGAGTCCGGTGGCGCCGTGGAAGTTCATAGCGGGGGTACTCCCGTCTGCGTGGGATGACGAATCTATCAGGACCCTGAGGACTCGTGGAAACTCTGTGGTGGTTTCTTTCGAACTTATAGTCTTTTAACATCTTTGGATTATTTTTACTGTGCCCATGGTCTGTTTTTCATTAATTATGGTATTGTCTGCACTGTTGTAACCATATGTTAACTATAACTATATGTAACTATGTGGTTTTGTGTAGGTCTTGTAGCTTTAGTTTTTGGTTTGTTGGGTGGCAGAGTTGGTCTCCTGACCTGGTGTGTCTGGGTAGTCTTGTTTTGTCTGGTGGATTTGGAGCTCCTTTCCGGGGAACGCGCTAAGATGGTAGCGCAATATTAATACGCAGCAGCCTCTCCGGACTCTGGATTGGGGATTGCCAAATGTTATGTGGATTTTCTGGTGTAGTCTGTTTTGTCGTGTGCTTTTTGTGGTATCATTCTGGAGAACGTTGTATCATTTTTTAACTGCATTGCATTTGTGGTTTCTAAATGACAATAAACTGAATCTGAACTGAACTGATAAATAATCCAATCTAGTCTAATGCATATATTTCTTCTTGCAATTTATAGTATTATTTTTGTATTGCACTGTACTGCTTCCCCAAAATAACAAATTTCATGACTTATGTTAGTGTTATTACAGGTGATGCTAAATGACATCCTTCCTATAACTCTATGACCAGAACTGTATACAATATTGCTAGTGTGGTCTCACCAGTGATTTACATGGTTGTAACATATTTCTGATGTGAATGCATGCAAAGGACCAAACAAAAAAAAAAGGACCATGATTGACCAGTAGAACACAGTATTTTTTTCTGCACCAGATCAGTTTTCACTGTCCTGGACTTTAACTGGGGATGTGTCTCACTAATATAAACTTTTGCTGTGAGTGCCACCTGGTGCTGTTCATTGGTCGGGGATGGCTGGAAGAATTGGACATGATGTGTGTTTGTACACCTCAGAAACAAAAGCCTGGTCTGTGGGTTTTTGAGATTAGCTTAATCTGTTGTAGAGAACAATAGGGTTTAAAACACAAGGCTTTCTTTCTATGTTGCATGTAGGCACGCAAAGCCTTCAAGTGAACAAAACAACAGTAAACATTTGCAGACAGAGCAACTCTGAGCCAGCAAACTGTTTCTGATTGTTCACAAAGACAAGGCTGGAACTATACAAGAGTAAGGCAAAGAATTGGGAGAATTGGCCATCGCCAAAGACATGTGGAGTTCTACAGTTTGGGAAGAAATGTTTAGACTGTAGGTGTCTGTTACCATGGGAAGAGTAGAGGGAGGCTAGACTTCGAGTGCTAACTGGGCAGGAGGCAGAAGGGGGAAGAGCTATAAAAATGTATATATATTTAATACACAATGCATTTATGAGCATAAAACCAAGTGAGTTGCAAGACATTGTATTTACTATGGAGAAGGACTTGGAAGATAATGAGTTCAGGCAGAGAACAGTGATGTGAAATGCCTTGATAGTATTCTCCCCCACATAGACCATAACCTTCCTGTTTCCTTTCATCCACATGTCTATATAAGAGTCTCTTAAACGTTGCTAATGTATCTGCCTCTACCGCCACCCCTGGCAGTGCATTCCACTTACCTCTTATCTCTTCCTCTACCACTTCCTCTGCAAAAAGCCTACTTCTGACATCCACCCTATATTTTCCTCCAATCACCTTAAAAGTATGTTCTCTCATACCGCTATTGCTGACTGTGCACTCTATCTATGCTTCTCATAAGCAATACACCTCTATCAAGTTACTTCTCACACTCTAAAAGTGGGAAGTCCTAGCTTGCTCAACCATTTGCCGTAAGATCTGTTCACTAATTCAGGCAGCATTCTGGTAACTCTCGTCTGTACCCGCTCCTTCTTTTAATGAGGTGACCAGACTGAACACAATATTCCAGGTGTGGTCTATCCAGAGTTTTATGGAGCTGTCAACATTGCAGCTCTTGAACTCAATCCCCGATCAACAAAGTCCAGCAAAGCGTACACCTTCTTAACCATCCTATCAGCTTGTGTGGCAACTTTGAGGGATCTATGGACATGGACCCTGAGATCCCTCTGTTCTTCCACATTGTTAAGAATCCTGCCATTAACTTTGGTCTCTGTTTTCAGGTTCAAACTTCCTAAGTGTATCACTCCACGCTTTTCCAGATTGAGCTCCATCTGCCCTTCTCAGTCCAGCTCAGCATCCTATCAATGTCCCTTTGCAACCTATGACAACCTCTTCACAGTATCCACAACACTACCAACCTTTGTGTCATCTGCAAATGCATCCTAATGCACCTTTCCACTTCCTCATCTGAGTCATTTCTAAACAGATCCCTGCAGAATACCCACTGGTCAGCAACCTCGAGACAGAATATCTCTCTGCCTTTTGTGGGTAAGCCAATTCTGAATCCACACAATTAAGTTTCCCTGGATAAGGAGGCTAGATAAAAATTCTTCAGTCTGACCTGCCTGGGATTTGGTAACGCTGGTCTCCAAAATACTGTTATTTTCTTTTAGATGTTGCTAAGAAGTATAATACATTTTTGAAGTAATTTCAAAAGACAGCCTGAACTGAAGCCCTGGAGTATTAAAAGGAGTGCAGAAACTGGGGCCCGGGATGTATCAAAGGGAGCACTGGAACCGGCAGCCAATGAGCCAGGTGCCAAACCACTGGGAGTTCCAGCCAATCAGACAGTGAATTGTTGGAGTTTTATTGCATTTGGCAAAGGGTAAAAAGATTTTGTTATTTGTTGATCGAGGCACTACTTCAGTGACATATGAAATGGCTGCTAAATGTTTCAATACTGCAGGTTGATGCAATTCCCAAGTATGTTTACTTGAAAGATATCTATCACAATTCTCTTACCAAGGAAATAATATGCAACTATCGAGAAGTGTAGTCTACTTATTTTTTGTCCGACCACTTTACCGGCAAATGCTCAGGAATTATTATGCATGCGTAACTTGTATGTACATAATCTTGTGTTTGTGTCCAAGTGCTTGATGATGTTGGTGATGATGCCGTCTACAATCTTATTCAGTCAACAGAGTTCCTTTTGGTCACATTAGGATTCCTAATTAGCTGTATCATCTACACAGTTCATGTACTGTACATCAAAGGCTTGAAATGACAAATGCAGAGACTTAAGAAAACTGAAAAGAGATATGCAGTGTGTTGGAAATTGAAACTGTAAATCAGTTTCAGGAAATCAGCTTGGAACAGTTTACAGAATGATGTGACAGCTACTTTAGACCTTCTGCAAGTTTTCCTGAATACTGATGTGTTTGGCGGAGCAATAAACATTTGGGATTCTTCAGTGGTGTATTGGATGGTGGGTAGAATGGATTGTCTCGAATATGATAAAACCAGCCATTGTCTTTAACTTTAAGAAATTTAAAAATAATTAGATAGAAGATCTAGTGACTCTTCTGGGCTTAATAATGTTTACTTAAATACTAACAGTCAGGGATATATTTGTCAATGTACCATTAGCACAGATAATCAATGACATACAGTACATTCCATATGCAAAATGCACAACTATTAAAACTGCATAGGTTAATAATCAATAGGTTTGGGATGATTTATAAATGGAATACTTTAATTTGTCAGAAGTTTTCAGTTTATAACCTTGGAACCATGGAATGGCTAACTCTCTTAATGGAATTCAACTCCACATTGGAGAAATGGGAAGGTAAAATGGTGTCCATTGCTCCAGAACAGAACACTTTTAAAACCCAGAACACCTAATTATTTTAGGTTTTTAAGTACCGTATCTGCACTCTCTGATCTGAGATCTATTATGCAATAATCCAAGGACTATGGCTACAGACAACTTTGCATGATAGACATATAATGAATTTCACCGAGCATCATATTCACTATCAGAATCAGAATCAGGTTTACTGTCTCTGAAAACAGTAAGCTATGAAAGTTGCTGTTTGAGCTAGCAGTAGTGTGCAAAACTCTTACCCACGTATACAGTATATAGCGAGGGTGCCTAAGACTTTTACGCAGTACTGTAGTAATTTTATGTATTGCACTGTACTACAACTGCAAAAATATATATTTAATGCTATATGTGAGTGGTGGTAAACCTGATTCTGATATTGGTCTCTATTGTGGACTGAGAGAGACAAGGGGTCAGGAAGAGGGGAATCATGGTTGGGAAGAGGGCAAGGGAGAAGGGAGGGAGTGGAAAGCATCAGAAAGACATTCTGTAATGATCAATAAATAAATCATTTGGAATCAAGTGACTTTGCCTGGCATCTCAGGGCTGGGTGTGAGGGCACCCTCGTCACCTCCCGCCCCATGTGGGCAGATTCGCTAGAGCTGTTGGAGAGGGTTGAAACTAGTTTAGCAGCGGGTTGGGAATCAGAGTAATAGGTCAGAGGATGGGGCAGTTGGCATGCAGGGAGAATGTGAGTAACGATAGGTAGTTGATAGGGCAAAACTGGTCAATGGGATGGGCTGAAGTGTGTTTATTTTAATGCAAGAAGTATTAGGAATAAGGATGAATTTAGAGCAAAGAACTATGATGTTGCGGCCATTACGAAGACGTGGCTATCTCAGGGGCTATCTCTGCTGAATATTCTGGGGGTTTAGAAATTTCATAAGAGACAGGGAGGGAGGTAAAAGAGGTGGGGGAATGGCATTGCTAGTCAGTGATAGTATCACAGCTGCAGCAAGGGAGGACACCGAGGAGGGATCCTTTGTGAGTGGGGTGGAAGTCAGAAATAGGAGGAGAGCAATCACTCTACAGGAAGTATTCTATAGACCCCTCAGATAGCAACAGCAACACTGAAGAACAGATCAGGAGGCAGATTTTGGAAAGGTGCAAAAATAACAGTAATATTCTCATTGGTGATTTGAACTTCCCTAATATTGATGGGAGCTTCTTAGTGCAAAGTGTATAAAGGTGGCAGGACATTTTAGGCATGGCTCCTGACAATGTGAGCAGGCTGACTAGAGGAAAGGCAATACTGGATCTGTTGCTAGGTCAGGTGACAGATCTGTCAGTGAGAGAGCATTTCAGGATCAGTGACCACAATTCCCTGACCTTTACCATAACCTTGGAGAGGGGTAGGAGATGACAGTATGGAAACGTATTAAATTGTGGGAGGGTGGATTATGATGCTGTTAGGCTGGAGTATAACCTGGGGACAGATATACTCAGGGGAGTGCACAACAAAAATGTGAAGGTTATTTAGAAGCACTGGGCTGGGGTTCTAGAGGGGTTGGTCCAATTGAGGCAGGAAAATGATGGCAGGGTGAATAAACTATGGCCTACAAGACAGGTGGAAAATCTAGTCGAGAGGAAGAAATTTACTTGAGGTTTTGGAAATATGGATCAGACAGGACTCTAGAGAGTCACAATGTAGCTAGGAAAGTTTAAGAGTGGACTTAGGAGAACTAGAAGGGAGTATGAGAAGGACCTGATGAGCAGGATTAAGAAAAATCCCAAGATATTCTATACATATGTAAAGAACAGGAGGATGACTAAGGTGATGGTAGAATTGATCAGTGATAGAAGAGGAAAGATATGCCTAGATTCAGACGAGGAAGAGGAAGCACGTAATGATTATTTTGGTGCAGGATTCAAATGGTTCTGTTTATTATCAGAGAATGTATATAGTATGCAACCTGAAATTCTTAGTCTTCACAGACATTCACAAGACAGAACACAAAAAAAATGAATGATTAAAAATTGCTAGAACCACAAGGCTCCCCTCTCCCTCCTTCCCCACGCAAGCAGCAGCAAGCATCAATGCATCAGCCTCCCCGGTCCTCCTCCCATCCGTTTCAGTAAAAAAGCATTCGTGCCCATCAGCAAAGCACCCAAAAGGAGATCAGGAGCTTCAGTCAACAAAAACTATTGTTCACCCGACAGTTCGGCACGTCACAGGCTCTCTCTCTCACTAACAAGGGACAGAGGTACATCACTCATTTCCACAGCGAAAGGGGAGATTAACAGTGGCTCTTACAGAGTCGGTCTGCCATATTGCTTTTCATTCTGAGCTTCTGCAACTCGAGGATCAGCAGCAAACTCTCCCTACCGTTGAGAGAGAGAGAATATGATCACCGGATCAGTGAGGGCTCTATCCACCCATCCGTCACAACGAAATCCGCGGTGCTTCAGTCGGCTCCACCAGCCTGGAAGCCGATGTCCATAGGGCCGCACCCTGGAGGTGCCATCTTCCAAGTCGTGCCTGGAGAGTGTTGGCAAAACAGCTGGCCAGCTAGCTGCAGGGAAGGGAACTCCTTCGGCACTCAAAACAGCAGGTTTTCAATGTCATTACAGATCAGGGACCTCAGTCACCTTGAAAGAGAGAAAAAAGGATATTAAAGAGAGGAATTTAAACTGTTTTCACAGATGAGCTCAAACAGGCAGCCAACTGGCGCCATCTTAACTCCGCCCACTTAACTTTACCAATGAGGAGGGCCTTGACGTTTGTACTGGCAGTGTAGGACAAGCTGATATGCTAGAAAATGCCAACATAAAGGAAGAAGATATTCTGTTACTTTTGAAAAACTTAGGATAGATAAATCCCTTGGGCCTGGTGGGATAGACCCCAGGTTACTACAGGAAGCGAGGGTAGAGATTGCTGCATCTTTGGTGCTGACCTTTAAGACCTCACTGGCCACAGATGATACCAGATGATTGGAGGGTGGCAAATGTAATTCCTTTCTGCAAGAAAGGGAACCGGGATAACTCTGGGAATTATAAACCAGTGAGTCTCATTTCAGTTGTGGGTAAACTACTGGAGAATATTCTTAGAGACAGGAATTATGAGCATTTGGAGAAGCAATGTCTGATTACGAATAGTCAGCATGGCTTTGTGAGGAGCAGGTCATGCCTCATGAGCCTGATTGGATTCTTTGAGGAAATGACAAAGCACATTGATTCAGGTAGAGTAGTGGACATGGCACATGCAGTTTTTAGTAAGGTGTTTGATAGGGCTCCTAATGGTAGCTCATTCAGAATATCAGTAGGCTTGGGATCCTGGGAAACCTGGCTTTGTGTATTAAGTTTTAAACAACCCATAGAAGGAAAAGTATGGTTATAGATGGAGTGTTTTCTGCCTGAAGGTCAGAGACCAATGGTGTTGCACAAGTTTCTGTTCTGGGGACCCCGTGCTCTTTGTGAATTTTATAACTGACTTGGATAGGAAAGGGTAACAGTGGATTAGTAAGTTTGCAGATGACAGGAAGGTTGGTGGAAGTGTGGATAATATAGAACATTTTTGTAGGTTATAACAGATGTTGACAAGATGCAGAGTTGGGCTGAGAAGTGGCAGTTGTTCAACCCAGAAAAGTGAAGTGATTCACTTTGGAAGGTCGAACTTGTAAGGAGGCGGTGGAATCAGATACACTCATTATGTTTAAGAGACGTTTAGACAGACACTTCAACAAGCAGATTTAGAAGGATCCATCCTTAATTCAGGAAAATATTGGCATGAACATAATAGAACTGGCTCAGGTTGTGTGACTCTGTGACTCTAAATTAGAGACCAGACAATTGGAGGACATGGAATACTTGGAAAATGTTGATCTATGTTTCACTTGCCTTCCTGAAAGGAGAGGTGGGGGGGGGGGGGGGGAGAAGAGTAGTAGATGTAAATAAGTGTAGTGACCTTTCTAGTGCATTTAATCGTGTGTACATTATGTGCTTGAATAAATCAGGCTGAAGTTTTGGAGTTTTGCTTCCTGTGTATTACTCTGCACCGTCTGCCAGCACTGTGCTGAGAACCCATGGGGCTACATACTTTACATAACCAAATTTAAAAGTTGCAGCTGTTACGGGAGGATTTCAACTTACGGATCATTCATCATTTACTGTCACTTCAGCTGAAGGATAAATATTGGACAGGAAATTGAAAATAACTCTGTGGCTTTCCTTTGAAGTAATTCCTTGGGATCTTTTACAGGCACCTGAGGGAATAGTCAGGATCCCAGTCTAAGATCTCTCCCAAAAGTCAGCCCATACACATCGGAGTACTAACCAGTGCCTTTTTATCAGAACCTGGATTCAAAAGCTTTGAGGCAGCTGTGATACAGGCAGATGCACAGCTGACACCTGGATATGGAGATTCCATTTCACACTTGGCCACGATAATTGGCGAAATGTCATTTGGATATGCAGATGGATCAACGCTGTAATGTTGCTTTAAGTAAGTGCTGCCCTATATTCAGTTACACGTTGAAGGGCTCTTGCTGCAATAAAAATAAATGTCTGAAAGTAGTCAAATCTTAGAAGTGCAATGCTCTTCCCACTCTACTCTCCATTGGCAGTAGTTTGGAACATGTGACCCATAACCAGCTGAGACCCTCTCTATTCAACTGGTTGGCAAGGAACTGCCCCAGATTCTGCTGGCCTCCTGTGTCATTACTTTTCCTGTTAAGGAATATTGAGTTTGCCTTGGAATTGTCTCAGGAATGATGAACTGTTGCCAATAATCTGCAGTTAGTTCTTCCGGTCAAGATGGCACCAGCTTACCATGCTCCCTCGATTGACATCTTCCAGAGAGCCCACAAAAATGTCTATTCTACTTCCTTCATGTCTGTTTCTCACCTTAAATCTGTTTCTGGTACTGCTGGAGCCTGCGATCTCCCATTTGGAGATGAATTGCTGTCTCCGAGATAACGCTCAGGGAAGTAAGTGTACTCTCAGATGGCCTTGATATTGAGAAACTTCAAGAAAGGGCACGAGCTGAAGTTCAACTCCATTTTGCTGACTGAAGTATCCATCAATCATTGATTAAAGCATCAAGGAAGATTGAAACGTGGAGGCAAATGTAGAAGGTGAGCTAGAGTTCAAGGCTGACTGCCTTTCTTTTGCTCACTGCCAAAAGAGTCTGTGAACGGCCTACTGCTGCGTGACTTGTTGTGGCAAACGAGAAGGGCTCTACCTCGTGCAGTGACCCTCTTTTCCGATGAATGTCATTGGAGGATGGTATCGTGGTTCTGCATTTACCGATTGGACTACTGTGTTTATGGACTGTGGACGTTTTCAGACCTTTGGTTTTTATATTCTGTGTTCTTCATTACCCGTTCCTTTTCCATTTTGCTGTGTGAGGGGAGGGGGTTTGGGGGTAGATGTTCTGTTGTGTTCTATTAGTTTTTTTGTGGTGGGGGTTGTTTTGGGGGTCAATGTTCTTGTTGCATTTTGTGTGAAGGGAGGGGTGATGGCTGATGATCAGGATCTATTATTTTGTGCGGGGGGGTTGGATTTGATGTTTCTCTCTGAACACCTCTCATGTTCTTTATTATTTTTATGACTATCTGGAGAAGATGAATTTCAAAGTTGTACATGACTACGTCACCTCACATGTGTTACACCATTATTGGCATAGAGCCAGAGTTAATTAATTCACTAAAATATTAATTAAATATTTTATAGATAATGTAAGGTTATTGATTGAAGATTGCAAAGAAGGCCCTCATGACTGTATGACCAGATACTGATCTAATTCCATCTACAAGTTTACAAATAATACCACCATCATGGGCTGTATCTCAAATAAAGGGAGGTAGGTCTTAGGCATGCTGTCATGACAACAACTTTTCCTTAAATGTCAACAAAACCAAGGAGCTGGTCATTGACTTCAGGAGGGGTCAGTGCATAACCTCCTGTCAACATCAACAGTGCTGAGGTTTAGAAGACTGAGAGCTTCAAGTTCCTTGGACTGAATGTCAACAACAGGCTGTCCAGCTCCAGCCACAATGACGTCATGGCCAAGAAAGCTCACCAACGCGCCTCTACTTCATCAGAAGGCTAAAGGACTTTAGTGCGTCCCCATCTTATTCCTACCAATTTTTGACACTCCGTGGAAGTATCCAACCTGGATACATTGTGGCTTGTTATGATAACTGCTCCCCCACTATCCACCTCAGACCCATGTCCATGTGAGTTTACTTCCTCTTCCCTGCGGGAGAAAGACAGTGTGTATTCACCGTCTTCTGATATCAGACACAATTATAAGGATATTGAAGAGACTCTTAGATTGGCATATGGATGAAAGGTAAAAGGAGGGGTTTGGGCTGTGTAGGAGGGAGGGCTCAGACTTATCATGGAGTAGGTTTATTTACATCAACACTACATGGTGGGTAGAAGGGCCTGCACTGTGTCGCACTGTTCTTTGTTTTATGCTATATGTTCTAAGTGCAATACCTCACGCGGTCAAATTAAACTCCATCTGCCATTTCTCTGCCCATTTCCACAACGGATCTATATCCCTCTGGCAATCTTCTGTACTATCCACAACACCACCAGTCTTTGTATCATCTGCAAACTTAATAACCAACCCATTCCCATTTTCTTCCAGGTTACTTGTTTTCTAAGTGACAGTCCTTCACAGCTCAAACACAGACACGCCCCAAAATCAGGTGCTCCAGAATGTCCACTCTGTTAGAGCCTGCTTCCCCTTTATGCCTAAAAACAGCTTTCAAATGTAGCTGCCTCATCCCCTCTGCTGCCCAGGCTGCAGGCTATGTTCAGTGATTAATCTGGTTCCACCTGAATTCTCGATTTTAATTGTTTCCTGTGTGTGTCTTATACATGATTTGGTTGGGGATTGTGAGACCATCAGTACGTATGGGTCAAGACTGCTTAATTTTATTCTAATTGAATTTTATTAGTTCCACAAATGACGTAAGATAAATGCAAAGGAGAATAAATAGAACTACTCAATTCAAAGGGGGCATTCCTGCCTCCCACCACCCTAGGTTTCTTGCTCAGTTGAGCCCCTCACCTTGCAAGCGTAAGCATAGAATATTACCTAGCACTCACCCCCACTCCTAATAAGATGAATGATTAATAAAGGTAGATTCCACGAAAGGCAAGTGGAGCTTAACCAGATTAATGAAGGTGTGGGCCATTCCAAAGTGGCAGGGTCCAGAGACACTGAATCTCCAGTAATGGGATCATTAAACACAGGGGATAATTTCTCCACTGCCCACACACATACAGGAAATAATGTTAGATTACAACCCAGGTGATGAGAAAGTGATATTTATTGCTATTCTTCAAGGCAATGCTTGTGGCGTTTTCAGAGCACTTTTGGTCATCTTGCCAATCTAGACTTCCCACTACCGAAATTCCTTTCATTATTTTACTTCTGCTTGCGGTTGGAAGACATAGTTTCTCTCATGTAACTGTGAAGTTCTGGTAAGTGCGAATTTGCTCTCCTATGTTGTGCTCTGAAATGGACCAATGGTCTGACTTTAAAAAAGGCAGATATACTGAATTGTTTTGGGTATAAGCCATTTGAGTTCCGCACTTTACTTACCGGAATACCCTGCAGATCGGGCAGCATCTATGAAAATTGAAAGACAGCGAGCTTACTTTTCAGTGTCAACGACCTTTCTTATAGGGTCATAGAGCACTACAGCACAGAAACATGCCCTTCCATCCACCTTTAAAAGGTGGGTTTCAGACACTGACACAATGCTCAAGCAAATTAGCTGTGCCACAAGCTTAGCATAAATATTCATGCATCTGGTTTATACTGTATGCTGGTCCCATGAGAGAGAGAAAAGGAATTGCAAAACAGCTGGGATCCCTTATCCCGGTGTTCAGAAGTGTGACTGAAATATTAAATATTATTACTGAATTAAATTAGTTGACCTGGAATAATTTGCACCACCATTGCAAATGGCTCTATTTTAATTTTTATCCTTTTCAAGCAGGGACATTTATATGTATTTTTTTATTTGCACAATCTGCCTTAACCTGCACATTGATTGTTTGTAAGTCTTGGTGTGTAGTTTTCATTGATTCTATTGTATTTCTTTGTTCTACTGTGAATGTCTGCAAGAAAACAAATCTCAGGGTAGAATATACGGTGACAATTATGTATTATAATAAATGATTTTTTTGAACTTTGAACTTGAAGTACTCAAGCCTCTCAAAGGCAGTACCACTGATAGACAAGTGCATGCGTACCAGTACTAGAGCTTTTTCTGAAGTCAATGACCAGCCCTTTTGTAATGTTTTCACCTGGTCTGTGCCTGGTTTCCTGCTACTCTTGAGATCCTTCATTCTGAAGCATCCTGCACCACCAGGCATTTTTCCGGAAGGGATGGATCCTGAGGGATTTCATGGCACCTCACACGACCTGGAGCCTACCCCAGCAGCTGAGTAAAGATATGATAAAGCCCCAGATTTAAGAATGGGAAATGCCATTATGTGTTTTTAGGGACACCCCGCAGATCAAGCCAACCAGACTGGAGACATCATCAGTGTGTACAGTGAAGTCTCTATCTCTCTGTACTCTTCACTGCCTCAGTAAAGCCACCAGGATATTCAAAGACCCCACCCACTCTAAATATTCTCTCTTGTCCCCTCTCCCTTTTGGGAGAAGACACAAAAGCTTGAAAGCACATATCACCAAGCTGTAGGACAGCTTTTGTCCTGCTGTTATCAGACCTCTTGTACAATAAGATGGATTTTTGACCTCACAATCATGATCTTGCACTTTATCGTTTACCTGCACTACAGCTTCTCTGTAGTTGTTACGCTTTATTCAAAGTTTCAAAGTAAATTTATTATCAAAGAATATATAAAGTATACACATTGAGATTTGTTTGTTTTTTATCGTTTACCTGCACTACAGCTTCTCTGTAGTTGTTACGCTTTATTCAAAGTTTCAAAGTAAATTTATTATCAAAGAATATATAAAGTATACACATTGAGATTTGTTTGTTTACAGGCAGTCACTAAACAGGGATCCCAAAAGAACCCAAATAAAAAAAAAGACCAAATTCACAGAGAAAGAGACAAAAAAACCCACAAAACAAATGATATAGAGAATCGGAGTGAGCAACAACAGCATTCTGAACCAAACTGAGTCCTTGGATACAAATGCCCAGAGCAGATCAGAGTAGGCCCAAAACCTCAGTATTCAGCTCATCATATTAGTGGGACAAGTCGTTGCAAAGTTGGCAGACACGAAGCACAGCAGTCGGGGGCAATCTCACAGCTTTAGCATGGCAGAGGGAGAAGTGCCCAGACTATTTGGGCTGGCGTTTAAATTGTCCGAACCTCGCACTAAGGCCCGGCATTGCTGTTGTTTTACCTTGTTCTGCCTCAGTGCGCAGTGTAATGATTTAACCTCTAGGAGCAAGTTTTCCACTGCACAATAAACCAATAGCAATCCCATTTGCTGTATAGGGATGGAACCAAATACAGGCAGATCCCTTGTAACGTTAGGACTCAATTGATGACTTCTCTGTAAGTCATCCACATTCACTTTTTACATGAAAGCAATTAGTTTGTCTGCAGTGATTGGGTTAAATGGGACAGATGTGATCAGCAGTGGGTTAGGCTGGCAGAAGTGTGGTCAATGGACTATTGATTTATTGAGATACAGCACTGATTAGGCTTCCAGCAGCTCCGCGCATCAACGCCTGATTAAACCCTAGCCTCATCACAGGACAATTTAACCTACTAAATGGTAGGTCTTCGGACTGTGGGAGGTAACCAGAGCACCCAGAGGAAACTCTCGCGGTCACAGGTAGAACAGACATACTCTTCACAGGCAGCGGCAAGAACTGAACCCGGGTCGCTGGTACTGTGAAGTGTTGTGCTAACCACTACACTATCGTGATTGCTTGGTATCAAACAGAAATGTGGGAAGGGAAGAGGAGGTGGAGAAAGGAAGGCTGTAAAGGTAGACGCAAAAGATGATGGGTAGCGGAGAAGAAGGGTCCTTCTAAGCTAATCATGGCTCCCATTTCCCACTCATGCTTTATCAGTTAATTAATCCACAGGTACATTATAAGAACTGCCTTCAAGCATCATCCTTACAGCATCCACAAGCTGCAGAGCAATTTACAGTCAACTCTGAGGATCACTGGTTTTCGAAATAGTTCCAACTTTTCCAAAAATATATTTGTGTGAAAAAATTTAATTGTCTTCTTCATTCTAACAGCGGCCCACACTAAAGATAAAAAAGATATATCTGAATATTTTATCGAAAGGGCAGCTGTTCCCACATTGCACAATGGAACACTGTGTTCTCCATCCAGGTAGAAACATAGTTAATGATACTCAGGATAAACAAACTACCCATACCCAACGCAAGAAACACCTTCCTCTGTTTTGATGTACACGCGACAAATAAAGCCAATCTTTATCTTTATGACAGGTAATGTTTGCAATAAAGTGACCCATTTGGCCCATTATGGCTCTTTGAAAGAGTGGTATCTCTGGTCCTGATCTCCTACTCTCCTGTTCTCTCCCCATCACCCTGTACGTTATTCCCGACTGGAAACTCTCTCAGCTGTAGGGTTGTGTTCAGCTGCCTTTGCTGAAGTTGCAGGCACTCGGTAAAATGGATGGTTTTTGCTTCTCCTTCCCTTTCCCACACTGGTACCTGTCTTTGTTTCCCTCACTACACTTCTGGAGGTACATCCACCCTCAGGAACTTCAGACAGACCCTGATGTGAAGAGCACTCAACTTTCCAACTGTAAATCATTATCGCCGTGTGCTATGTGATATGACGTGGGTGATCATGTAGAACCCTGCTTAAACTTCACTGGGGTTATGACCCTCTGTGACTGGATTCTCGACTTCCTAACTGGTAGAGCACAATCTGTGCGAATTGGCAATAATATCTCCACCTTGCTGACGATCAACACTGACGCACCTCAAGGATGTGTGCAAAGCCCACTGCTCTAGTCCCTCTACACCCATGACTGTGAGGCTCAGCACAGCTCAAGTGCCATCTAGAAATTTTTAATGATGCAGAATCTTAGACGATGAGAGAAGGTGTACAGGAGCGAGGTGTACCAGCTAGTTGAGTGGTGCACTCAACGCCAGTAAGACCAAAGAATTGATTGTAGACTTCAGAAAGGATAAGACATAGAAACACACATCAGCCCTCATAGAGGGAATATCTCTGAGGGTCTAACCTGGTCCCAATATATTAATGCAGCTATAAAGAAAGCAAGACAGTGGCAATATTTCATTAGGAGTTTGAGGAGATTAGGTTTAAAACACTCAAAACATCTACAGATATACTATAGAGAGAATTCTGACAGGCTGCATCACTAACTGGTATGGTGAATGGGTAGGGAGGGCTACTGCACAGGAAAAAACTGAACTGCAGAGAGTGGTAAAATTAGTCAGGTCCATCATGGGTACTATGCTCCATAGTATCCAAGACATCTTCAAGGAGCAGTGCCTTGGAAAGGCGGCATCCAACATTAAGGACCCTCACCACTCAGGGAATGTCCTTTTCTCATTGTTACCATCAGGTAGGAGGTACAGAAGCCTGAAGACACCCACTCAGTGATTCAGAAACAGCTTCTTCCCTTCTGCCATCTGATTTCTGGTTAAACACCACTTCACTACTTCGTTTTATTTCTATTTTTGCACAATCTATTTTAACTAGTTAATATATACAACTATATACTTACTGTAATTCAGTTTTTTCTCTATATTTATCATGTAATACATTGTACAGCTGCCACAAAGTTAACTGATGAAGTACAGTATTGCTGGTGATATTAAACCTCATTCCTCATTCTGATTCTGATTCACAGACCGGTTGCAAAGCATTACGTCTTTATGGAGAGAGCTGGAAATGAATTCACAGCAGTCCTTCCTGGAGAGAGGTGAGTGAGTGGATTTACACCCAACTTACAATGTGCTTTCTATTCTGTTTGAGCTTAGAACGAGGGAGGGGTAGGGAGTGGACACAGAGAATTGGAAGCTAAAATATTGTATTGATTTTAAATTTAAAACTAAAGCTTTATTGCAGTTGATTGCAATGTTATCTGCAGCCACACTGACAGCAACGTCACGGGGAATAACGTTTAGTGTTAGTGAGCAGGAAGAGTGTGGCTTGTGGTGGGTCTTTAGACCACCAACTATTCCTGCAATTAATGGGCTCCTTCAACAAATATGATATTAAATAAACAGCATTTATGAATGTATTCATGAGGGTGCCCCTCTTTCTTCCCTTTCCCCAATGGCCCCATCTCCTCTCCTGTCACATTCCTTCTTCTCCAACCTTTTACCTTTCCCACCCCACAGCGCATTCAGATAGCACAAGGTAAAACAATAACAAAATGCAGCTTAAAGTGCTACAGCTGTTAAGAAAATGCAGTGCAGGGTTGACATTAAGGTGCAAAACTTATCAAAGTAGACTGTGCGGTAAAGAGTTCATCTTATTATACAAGGGAACTGTTTTATAGGCTTCTAACCTCCAGATAGAAGCTATCCTTGAGTCCAGCGCAATGTATCTTCTGCTTGAAGGGAGCGGGGAGAAGTGATAAATCAGGGTGGATGGGGGCTTTTAATACGCTGGCTGCTTTACTGATGCAGTGGGTAGAGTCGACAGAGGCTCGGGGGGGTGAGGGGGGGAGGTTGGCACAGGTGTTCTCAGCTCTCTGTAGTTTCTTGGGGTGACGTGCAGGGCAGTTACCAAACCTTGCCATAATGCATCCAGACAGAATGCATCAATAAAACAAGGGACATGCCACATTTCTTTAGCTTCTTGAGGAAGTCAAGGTGCTGATTGGCTTTCGTGGCTGTGGCATCTGTGTGATTGGATAAGGACAGGCTATTAATGATGCTCATGTCTCGGAGCTTGACGCTGTTAACCCTCTTGATCTCAGCATCATTAGTGCAAACAGGAGCACCTGCACCTCCCCTCCCCCCAACCTCAACCTCATGAAATCAATGACCTCTATTTTTCTGCTGACATTGAGAGAAAGGTTATTGTCATAAACTAAATACGATGGATTCTGCTTAACTGGGCCATTGGTTAATCATGCCAACTGCTTGTTTGGGGCACTCTTAAAGAACAAGAACTAAGCGAGAAAATAGAAGGGATTCCTTTAGTTTATTTGGAACACGATGCTGCATGGTTGGGATAGCACAGTTGCTGAACGGTTTCTCACTAGCATCTGTTGCGTGCACCCGTGACGCTATCACACTCTACACTGTGCTCCGAGCGAACAATTTTAAAATAGCATTATTGTATGTGCTTATGTTATGTTATCCATTTGGGCCAACGGACACCAATTCAAAAAGCAGTGATTCTGATCATTCTGTTTTTCATTTTGACTTTCAAAAAAATTTCAGGCCTTTGCCAAGATGCCACAAAAAGATTTGACACTAGATGAAAAAAATTACCCTAGGTGTCCGTGCTGATTTTGTTACAGTCAATCATAAGAACTTGATGAATTCCTCCATCAATGACTATTAGGAACTAATATACAGTTTTATAGTACTGTGTTAGTATTAATAGTAGTAATTTGTTCTGTATTTCATTTAAAACCATAATTTCTTGCTCAGTTAAAAAGTAGTTTGTCTTCCTTATATCTTTTGAACAATTTCCATGTTTAATTGTGCCAAAATGTACTGGTCCTGATGTATCCCAATTAACTGGAATCCACTGCATATAATGATTAAGCCTTTATACTTTGCCAGATTCCTTCATTACCTGCATGCTCACTTACCAAAATGAAATTAACTAAGTATAAGATAACATGTTATTGGAGTACCTTGCATCTTTGGATTAACTTATTTGTTTAGAGAAACAGCATGGAACAAGCCTTTTACCCCACTGAGCACACTGCCCAGCAACCCACTGATCTAATCCTAGCCTAATCACAGGATAGTTTACAATGACTAATTAACCTACTAATGGATATGTCTTTGGAACATGGGTGGAAACTGGAGCAGCTAGAGGAAACCCACATGCGCACAGGAAGAACATACCAACGTTCTTACAGAAGACATCAGAATGGAACTCCAAACGCCAATGTCCCGAGCTGTAATCACGCCTTGCTAACTGGTATGCTACTATGGCTTTGAGACTTTAGCAAGGCTTTCACAGTCTGGTGCTTTATGACCAATTGGTACATCCTAGTCTCCTTGTGTCCTGTTGGGACAAAGCAGGGTCCTTCTTAGAATTCAACTCATGGGAACTCTCTGATCACTTACAAATTAAGAAGAGGATAAAAGAAAAAAGCCATCAGATCAACAAATTAGTTTATTCCTCTTTCAATAAGATAAGGCCATGCTGATTAGCATGATAGGGGATCAGCTCTCAATATATTCAAGGGTTCAGCCTCCACAGCTTCTGGGAGACAGAATTCCAGAAGCACAGAATTATATGCGGGAAAGAAGTCCTTTCTTTTCTCAGTTTTAAATGGACATCCCTTACTTTGAGATGAAACCCTTTGGAACTAGACTCCATTGCAACAATGGCTGACAAGGGAACTCAAAGACAACATAAAAGGAAAAGAGGAGGCATATAACATAGCAAAGATTACTGTGAAGATAGAAGATTGGGAAGCTTTAAAACAAAACAGCAGAAGGAAATCAATCAGCCACAAGGAGCGGAAAAGGTGAAGTATGAAGGGAAGCAAGCCAGTAATATAAAAGAGGATGGCAAAAGTTTGCTCAGACATATAAAGAGTAAAAGAGAGATGAGTGTGGATTTCAAACCACTGAAAAATGAAGCTGGAGAAATAGTAATGGGGAATAAAGAATTAGCAGATGAACTTAATGCGCAAGTATGTTGTGTCAACCTTCACTGTGGATGACACTAACAGTAACCAAAAATTCAAGAGTGTCAGAGGGCAGAAGTGGGAAGCTGAAAGGACTGAAGGTAGATAAGTCAACTGGACCAGATAGACTGCATCCCAGGGTTCTGAAATAGGTGCCAGAAGGGATTGTAAAGACATTAGTTATAATTTATCAAGAGTTGCTAGCTGCTGGAATAGTTCTTAAGGATTGCAAAATTGCAAATATCATCCTCTCTTTAAGAAGGGAGGGAGGCAAAAGAAAGGAAATTTTAGACCAGTTAGCCTCACTTCAGTGGTTGGGGAATATGTTGGAGTCTATTATCAAGGATGCAATTTTGGGGTACATGAAGGCACATGAACCCAAAGTCAGCATGGTTTCCTTATGGGGAAATCTTGCCTGAAAAATCTGTTGGAATTCTTTGAGGAACTAACAAGCAGGACAGACAAAGGAGAGTCAGTGGATGTTGTTTACTTGGATTTTCAGAAGCCTTTGACAAGATGCTGCACATGAGGCTGCTTAACAAAATAAGAGCCCATGGTATTACAAGAAAGGGACTAAAAGGACAGAAGATCGGCTGACCAGCAGGAAACAAAGAGTGGGAACAAAGGGGACCTTTTCTGATTGGCTGCCGGTGACTAATGGTGTTCCTCAGGGGTCTGTTCTGGGACTGCTTCTTTTCATATTCTAAGTCAATGATGGAACCTATGGCTTTGTGGCCAAGTTTGCAGACAATATGAAGATAGGTGGAGGGTCAGGTACTGCTGTGGCAGCAGGAGTCTGAAGAAGGACAGACTAAAAGAATGGGCAAAGAAGCTACAAATGGAATATAGTGTAGGGAAATATATGGTTATGCACTTCGGGAGAAGGAATAAAGGAGTAAAACAAAGGTCCTGCAATTGCTGGAAATCCATATCAGAATACATAGCAACTCTACAGGTCAGGCACATCTATGGAAGTAAATGAACAGTCAACCTTTGGGCTAAGACCTTCATCAGGTCTGGAAATGAAAAGGGAAGATGTCAGAATAAGAAGGGGGAGGGAGTGGAAGGAGACAAGCTCGGTGGGTGGGGGAGGGGAATAATGTAAGAAGCTGGCTGGTGATTGGTGGAAAAGGCGAAGAGCTGGAGAAGGAGGAATCTGATGGTAGAGGAGAGTGGCCAAAAGAGAAAGGAAAGGAGGTGGGGCTCAGGGCAAGGTGATAGGCAGATGAGGAGAAGAATTAAGAGTCCAGAATGTGGAATTGAAGAAGAGAGAAGGGGAAGGGAAAAACATACTGGAAGTTAGAAATCAATGTTTATGCTGACATGTTGGAGGCTACCTAGACGGAATAATAGGTGTTGCTCCTCCATCCTGAGAGTGGCCTCATTATGGCAGAAGGGGAGGCCATGGACCAACATGTCGGAACAGGACAAAAAAGCTGTGAACTATTTCCTAAATGCTGAGAAAATTTGAAAATCAGAGTTACAAAGGGAATTCGGAGTCTTTGTCACAGGATTCCCTGAAAGTTAACTTGCAGGTTGAGTTAGTGGTGAGGAAAGCAAATGCAATAATAGGATTCATTTTAGAGGACTGGAATATAAGAGCAAGGACGTACTGTTCAGGCTTTGTAAGGCTTTGGTCAGACTACTGTTTTGGGCCCCTTATCTAAGAAAAGATGTGCTGGCATTGGAGAGGGTCCAGAGGAGGTTCACAAGTATGATTTCAGGAATAGAAGGCTTATTGTATGGGGAATGTTTGAAGGATCTGGGCCTGTATTCGTGAAGTTTAGATAAATGAGTAGGATGAGCTAATGATTATGAAAGGCCTAGTTAGTGTTGATGTGGAGAGGATGTTTCCAATAGTGGGTCAGTGTAGAACTAAAGGACACAGCCTCAGAATAGAAGGACATCCATTTGGAAAGAAGATGAGGAATATAAAATAGTACAGCACAGGAACAGGCCATTCAGCCCACAATGTTGTGCCAAACCAGGTAAAAAGTAAATCAAAAACACCCAAACACTAATCCTTCCTACCTACACCATGTCCATATCCCTCCATCTTCCTTACATCCATGTGTCTGTCCAAGTGTCTCTAAAAAGCTTCTAATGTATTTGCCTCTGCCACCAGACCAGGCATCCACCACTCTCTGAGTAAAAACTTACTCCTCACATGCCCCTTGAACCTACCCCCTCTCACCTTCAATGCACGCTGCTGGTATTAGACATTTCAACCCTGGGAAACAAATGCGCTCTGTCCACTCTATCTATGCCTCTCATAATCTTGTAAATGTCTATCAGATCTCCCCTCCACCTCCAGCGCTACAGAGAAATCAATGCAAGTTTATCCAGTCTCTCGTGATAACACTTGCCCTCTAAACCTCTTCTGTACCTTTTCCAAAACCTCAACAACATTCCTGTAGTGGGGCAACCAGAACTATATGCAATACTCCAGATGTGGCCAGAGTTTTGCCAAGGTGCAATGTGGCCTCCTCACCTTTGAACTCAGTGCATCGAATAATGAAAGCAAGCATTCCATAAGCCTTCTTAACCACCTTATTGACCTGTGTAGCCACTTTCAAGGAGCTGTGAACTTGCATCCCAAGATCTCTTTGCTCAGCAACACTGTTAAGGATCTTGCCCTTAACAGCGTACTGTGTCATTGCATTTGCCCTGATAAAGTGCAACACCTCACATTTATCTGAGTTAAGCTCCATCAGCCACTTCTCTGCTCATATCTGCAATTGATCTATATTGAGCTGTATTATTTGACAGACCTATATTATCCATTCACCTACATTCACCGATCTTGGTATCGTCCACAAAATTACTATCCCACCCATCTACATTTCAATCCAGGTCCTTTATACACATCACAGCTGATGTCCGAGCATAGATCCCTACAGAACTCCACTAAATATAGATCACCAGTTTGAATAATCCCTTTAACCACTTTCCTCCTCTATGTAACACACACAAGATGCTGGTGGAACGCAGCAGGCCAGGCAGCATCTATAGGGAGAAGCAATGTCGACGTTTCGGGCCGAGACCCTTTGTCAGGACTAACTGAAAGGAAAGATAGTAAGAGATTTGAAAGTAGGAGGGGGAGGGGAAAATGCGAAATGATAGGAGAAGACCGGAGGGGGTTGGTTGAAGCTGAGAGCCAGAAAGATGATTGGCAAAAGGGATACAGAGCTAGAGAAGGGAAAGGATGATGGGACGGGAGGGCTAGGGAGAAAGAAAGGGGCAGGGAGATGGAGAACAGGGGGAGTGATGGGCAGAGAGAGAAAGAAAAAAAAAGGGAGGGGGAAAAATAACTAAATATATCAGGGATGGAATAAGAAAGGGAGGAGGGGCATTAATGGAAGGTACAGAAGTCAATATTCATGCCATCAGGTTGGAGGCTACCCAGCTGGTATAAGGTGTTGTTCCTCCAACCTGAGTGTGGCTTCATCTTGACAGTAGAGGAGGCCATGGATAGACATATCAGAATGGGAATGGGGCATGGAATTAAAATGTGTGACCACTGGGAGATCCTGCTTTCTCTGGCGGACAGAGCATAGGTGTTCAGCAAAATGGTCTCCCAGTCTGTGTCGGGTCTCACCAATATATAAAAGGCCACACCGGGAGCACCAGATGCATTATACCACAACAGCCAACTCACAGGTGAAGTGTTGCCTCACCTAGAAGGACTGTCTGGGGCCCTGAATGGTGATGAGGGAGGAAGTGTATGGACTTGTTCTGCTTGCAAGGATAAGTGCCAGGAGGGAGATCGGTGGGAAGGGATGGGGGGAGATGAATGGATAAGGGAGTCGCGTAGGGAACGATCCCTGTGGAAAGCAGAAAGAGGGGTGGAGGGAAAGATGTGCTTGGTAGTGGTATCCCGTTGGAGGTGGCAGAAGTTACGGAGAATTATACATTGGACCTGGAGGCTGGTGGGGTGGTGGGGGGACCCTGTCCTGAGTGTGGTGGTGGGCAGATGGGGTGAGGGCAGGTGTGCAGGAAATGGGAGAGATGCATTTGAGAGCAGCGTTGATGGTGGACGAAGGGAAGCTCCTTTGTTTAAGAAAGGAAGACTTCTTCTTCATCCTGGAATGAAAAGCCTCATCCTGAGAGCAGATGCGGCGGAGACGGAGGAATTGTGAGAAGGGGATAGCATTTTTGCAAGAGACAGGGTGGGAAAAGGAATAGTCCAGGTAGCTGTGAGAGTCTGTAGGCTTATAGTAGATATCAGTGGATAGGCCGTCTCCAGAGATGGAGACAGAAAGATCAAGAAAGGGGAGGGAGGTGTCAGGAATAGACCAGGTAAATTTGAGGGCAGGGTGAAAGTTGGAGGCAAAGTTAATGAAGTTAATCCTCTTATGTGTAAGCCAGTTCTGAATCCAAGCAGCCAATTTGCTACAGATCCCATGCACCTTAATCTTCTAAATGAGCCTCCGAAGAGAGACTTTGTCAAACACCTTACTAAAATCCATGTTAACAACATCCACTGCCCTAACCTCATCAATCTCTCTCATCACCTTGCCAAGGACTTTTCATGGCTCCTCCTGGCTTGCCTAAATCCTATTTCTTTCACTAGAAGGTGGTAGATCTATAGAATTCATTGCCACGGATGGCTGTGGAGGCCGTCAATGGGTATATTTATAGCAGAGGTTGATAGTTGCTTGGTTAGTCAGGGTATGGGGAGAAGGTTGGAGATGGGGTTGAGAGAGATAAGAAATCAGCCACGATGGAATGACAGAACAGGCTCTTCGGGCTAAGTGGCCTACTTCTGCTTCAACATCTATGGTTTGTCATGGGGGTGAATGAATTTCTGTAATTAAGCTCCCTATCTCTCAAGAACACATCTCATTCTCCTCAACTCCAAAAAATCCTGGTCCATTCTACCTCCTCACAAGACAATCTATCAAAAATCCAGGATCATCCTAGTGGAATGGAGATACCACTTTGTCCGTTATTAGGGAGAGAGGGAGAGAGCCTGTGGTATGTTGAATGCTGGGTGAACGAGTAGCCTTTGGGGTACCACAAGTCTGTGTCTTTACTGTGCTTTGCTCATGTTTGAGTGCTGGCTGGTGGGTGCCAATGCGGGGAGGGGGGACCGTTGCTTGCTGTCGCTTATGCACGGAAGGGAGGGGAGCTGGGGGGACGGACTTTGGGGTTCTATCTCATTTGTTCTTTGGGGCACTCCTCTGTTTTTGTGGATGTTTGTGAAGAACAAGCATTTCAAGATGTGTATTGTATATATTTCTCTGACATTAAATGTACCTTTGAAATCTTTGAAACCTTTGAATCTTTGCTGATCTGTCTCCAGTCATAGTATATTTTTTCTGCATTGGGACACCAAGATTCTGCACAGAAATCGAGTGGTGGTCTCACTGGTGCTTTCTTATAGCTGCAGTGAAACTTCCCTCCCATTTTTTACTCCAAACCACTGGAGATGAAAGCCAGTATTTCCTCAGCCTTCCCAGACACTGCATGTACATGGTAACTCTTATGCTCTAATAACTTCTTTACTTCTATGTAAACTTTTGCCACATTCCATGTTTTCTCCTTAACTTGAATGTTTAACTTCTTGGCTTAGACCTGCTGGTTCATCCTCACCTTCGAATCATGCCTCTAATCTTGCAACTCCCAGCTGAGACACGTGCAAATCCACTGGTGCCTTTGTTTTTTGCATCCCGTGCTCCCAGTGCAGCATCCTCTACATTGGTAAGATCTGCTGCGGAATGAGGGGCAACTTTGCTCCATCTGCCGTAACAGCCAGAATCTTCAGGTGACCCACTCATTTTAATTGCACTTTCCATTCCCATGCTCACATGTTTCCACCGACTCTTCTACTGACAATGATTAGAGGAACAACACATCATATTCCACCTTGGTAGTCTCCAGCCTGACTGCATGATCATTGGTTTCTCTAACTTCTGCCTCTGTCTCCTTTGTTTTCCTTTATATCACCAGCCCCTTCACCCCAACTCTCTCTACTCCCCCATATTCTCCATCTGCCCATCACCCACACACTCCTCCCTCTGGTTCTCCTTGCCACCTCCTTCTTTTTATTCAATGCTCTACCATCCTCTCCTATCAGATTCCATGTCCTTCAGCCCTTTGTCATTTCCACCTTTCACCAGCCAGCTTCTTACATCATTCCCACACTCCTCCCCCCCTCACCAGCCTATCAGCTCCCCTCACCTAGATCCATCCATCACCCGCCAGTCTTGTTCCACCCTTTGCCCAACCCTTTCATGCCCGCTATCTCCCCTCCTTCCTTCCAGTCGAGATGAAGGGTCTCGGCCCAAAACATCAACTGTCCATTTCCCTCCATGGATGCTACCTGACCTGCTGAGTTCCTCTAATTGTTGTGTGTCACTTTAATATTGGGATATATTTTGCTGGGAGCCATAATTAATATCTTCTTCAATCTCCGCCATTGCTTACCTCTTGTCTTACTTGCTCGGTTATTTGCTTGACCCACTTCAGCCAGCTCTCTGCACCTTCCTCTGTAGGTATAGTAACATTCAAGCCTCTCACAGGGTGTATCAATGCAATCATGAAGAAAGCATGCCAGTGGCTATACTTCAACTGGATTTTGAGCAAATTTCTACAGATGTACCGAGGAGAGCTCTCTGACTGGCTGCATCACTGCCTGGTATCAAGGCTCCACTGCGCAGGACCGAAAGATCTGCAGAAGGCTGCAGCTGGCTCCACCGTGGGCACAGCTCTCCCCACCATGGAGAAAATCTTCAAACGGCAGTGCTGCAAGACAGTGACATCCATTATGAAAGACCTTCACCACCTGGAACATGTCCTCCTCGTATTACTGTCACTTGGGAGGAATTACTGGAGCTTGAAGACCCAAACAATGTGGAGGCTTGTAGCCATTTCCATCAGATTTCTGAATGGTCCATGTCAACACTACCTCATTATTTGACTTTTGCACTATTTACTTATCTTCACAACTTACAGTAATTTGTATGCATTGTAATGTACAGCTGCCTCAAAACAATATATTTGACAATATATGTCAGTGATAACAAACCTGATCCAAGTTTGTTGCTCTCATCTCCACTGATTATCTTACTTGTTAAGTTATTTGCTCACTACAGTTATTGCCTCACTACAGGAAGGATGTGGAAAAGCATAGAAAGGGTTCAGAGGAGATTTACAAGGATGTTGCCTGGATTGGGGAGCATGCCTTATGAGAATAGGTTAAGTGAACATGGCCTTTTCTCCTTGGAGCGACGGAGGATGAGAGAGTGGTGAGTGTGTGGAATGGGCTGCCGGCAGCAGTGAGGGAGGCAGATACAATTGGGTCTTTTAAGAGACTCCTGGATAGGTACATGGAGCTTAGAAAAGTAGAGGGCTATGCTTAACCCTAGGTAATTTCTAAGGTAAGGACATGTTCAGCACAGCTTTGTGGGCCGAAGGGCCTGTATTGCACTGTATGCTTTCGATGTATGTTTCTAATTAGTTTATTCTGTCACTTTTCTCTGTAGGTCTCCTTATTTACACATAAGTTTCAACTGTGTTACATGTAAGGTCTCGACCTGAAGTGTTGACTGTTCAATCCCTTGTCCTCCCCTACAGATGGTGACTGATCTGCTGATTTCTCCCAGCAGATCCTGTTTTTATCACTCTCATGCTGAACACTCTAATTTATATGCAAGCAGATCTTTTTCTCCGAGATCATTCATTAAACGTGAAATATTACACACATGGAACCTCCGCAATCACAAGGAATGCTTTTACAAACTCTGTGATTATTTTGGCAGTAAATCTGCTCCTCCTGCTTAAATACTGCCGATACAGTAGAGCACAAGAAGATAAAGCAGGGGTGGTCCGCCAGGCTGCCTCGCAGCTTAATGAGATCCTGACTGATCTAAACACCAGCTCCTAATTTCGGAGCGGCTCTCTCCTAAATTCCGTGAGCACTTTGGCAATTAGGAAATAAGCCCAGTGACCATCTATGCACCGACCTGCTCACACCAGTCTTCAGATATTTAAACCTGCTAATAAGACCATAAGACAAAGGAGCAGACTTAGGTCATTTGGCCCATTGAGTCTGCTCCAGCATTCTATCATGGCTGATTTATTATCCCTCTCAAAACCATTCTCCTGTCTTCTTGCCATAACTCCTGACACCCCTTCTAACAAAGATCCTATCAACCACCAACTTGACCTCCCAGCAATCAGTGACAATCAGTTCCACAGATTCATCACCATCTCGCCAAAGAAATTCCTTCTCATCTCTGTTCTAAAGCAATGTCCTTGTATTCTCTGGCTGAGCGCTTTGGTCTTAGATTTCCCCACAGTAAGAAATACACTCTCTGCGACCAGTCTATCTAGACACTTCAATATTCAATAGGTTTCAATGAGATTCCACTCCCCCCACACCATTCTTCTAAACTCCAGTGAGTACAGGCCTAGAGTCATCAAATGTACCTCAAAAGTTAACACTTTCATTCCAGGCATCATTCTCTTGAACCTTCTCTGGACCCTCTCCAATGCCAGTATATCCTTTCTTAGATAAGGGGCCCAAAGCTGATCACCATATTTCAAGTGTAGTCTGACCAATGCCTTATAAAGCCTTAGCATTTTTGCCTTTATATTCTAGTCCTCTCTAAATGAATGCTAACATTGCTTTTGCCTTTCTTACGACCAACTCAACCTGCAAGGTAACACTTAGGGAATCCTGTAGTAGCACTTCAAAGTCCCTTTGCACCTCTGATTTCTTAATTTGCTCCCTGTTTAGAAAATAATCTGTAGCTTTATTCGTTCTACAAATGTGCTTGACCATGCCCATTCCTACACCATATTCTATCTGCTGCTAATAGTCTCCTAATATCTCCAGGTCCTTCTACAGACTCCCTGCTTCATCAACACTAGTTGCCCCTCCACCTTTCTTTGTATCGTCTGCAAACTTGGCCATAAAGCCATCAATTCCATCATCCAGAACATTGATATGTAACGTGAAAAGAAATAGTCCCAACACTGACCCCTGCGGAGCACCACTAGTCACCTCCAGTCAATCAGAAAAGGCCCTCTTTATTCCCACTATTTGCCTCCTGCCAGCTAGCCAATCTTTTACCCATACTATTATTTTTAAGTAGTTCTGTATTTTACACAGGCGATCTCTTCCTTGTGGAATGGGGAAGAAGATGTGCTGGGAAGGTCAGTGGCTCCAAGCCACAATTTCGGAGGGATAAAGAATAGTGAAAAAAAGGTAGAGGCAAGAACATGGAACAGAAGAGTAGAGTGCAGGCCCTTCAGTTCATATTGTGCCAACCTTTAACCTACTCCAAGATCAATCTAATGGGGCATGGGTCTAGCAACCCAGTACCATATAAACCTCAAGCTGCAGAAACACCAACAGAAGCTTCAAATACCTCATCTCTTAGAGAGCAAGGATCTTTGAAGAGGGTCTGCACTGGGATATTTGAAAGACTGGCACAGACTCTGGTGAGCTGCTCTAGGTAGCTTATGCCCCAGTAGGAGTAATGGCTTAAGAGGAAGATCAATGTATAACAAGGAATGTATACCAGCTAATATTGCAATGAATTATGGTCTGAGTTTCTTTCACATCTGAGTTGGAAATTCTCATTCCCTCCTGGTTTGTGAGCATATCTACAAGGCAAGAGGCTTAGCAGATGGAATACAGTTTAGGGAAGTGAGTGATGATGCACTTCAGTAGAAGGAATAAAGATATAGACTATTTTCTAAACGGGGAGTGAATTCAGAAACCACAAATGCAAAAAGACTTGGAAGTCGGATTACAGGGTTCTCTAAAGGTTAACTTGCAGGCTGGGTCAGTAGTAAGGAAGGCAAATGCAGTGTCTGCATTCACCTTGATAGGACTGGAATACAAAACTAAGGATGTAATGCTGAGACTTTATAAGGCAATGGACATACCACATTTTGAAGTTTTGGGCCCCGTATCTGGGAAAGGACGTGCTGGAATTGGAGAAGATCCAGAGGAGCTTTACGAGAATTTTCCTGGGAATTAAAGGGTTAATATGTGATAACTCTGGGTCGTACTCACTGGTTTAAGAGTTCAGAGGAATGATGGGGGATCTCACTGAAAACCACCGAATATTGAAAGGCTTAGGTAATGTTGGTCTGGAGAGGATGTTTCCTATAGTGAGAGAGTCCAGGACCAGAGGGTACAGCCTCCTTTAGAACAGAGATAAGGAGGAATTTCTTTAGCCAGAGGATGATGATCTGTGGAATTTATTGCCACAGATTGCTGTGAAGGCCAAGTCATTGTGTATATTTAAAGCAGAGTTTGATAGGTTTTTGATTAAGAGTGTCAAAAGATACTTAGAGAAGGCAGGAGAATGAGGTTGAGAGGGAAAATGAATCAGCCATGATTGAATGGTGGAGTTGAATCAATGGCCTAATTCTACTCTGATGTCTTATTGTCTTGTACTCTTCTGGATTCCTTAGATGATCCGGAGGAAAGAAGTTGAGGCTGTGGCCTGGTTTGTTGAAGTAAATGTGTTACCTGTGACATATCCGCACACACACACACACACACACACACACACACACACACACACACAGAGGAGTTTCAGAGAGTGAAGTCAGTAAGATGTTGCAGTTTTTTCAATCTTTGGGTCTTCTCAGTGATTGATTACGTTCCTGGGATTGTGCATTGTTAAACTAAAAACCCACGTACACATGCACTAATGGCTACCTAAAGAACAAATTTCCTCCTTAGATATAGAAATAAAACCTGGCACTGTTTTACATAAAGTTTCCTGTGTTTGTTGGATGAAATAATGGAGGAAATGTGAAATTAATATCATTTTCACAAATATCAGAGGAACTGACTGCACAGAAATTACCTCCAAGAACAGTTTCCAGCGATAATCATTGCCATCTGGTGAATATGTGAACAGTAAGTGAGCGATCTTTTGGCTCTCGCTGTTGAAGCTCCCAGGAAAGGCAGCAGCACCCTTTCTCTCTACTGCCCTCACCCACAGCAGGGGTATGGGGTATGGAAGAAGCACTCCCTGAGAACCAGACACCTGGTGTCAGAGCCCAAGGTCTAGGTCAACACTCCTGGCTGATGCAACATGTGGCTCTGTTGGAAGATCTTTCTCACGTATCCTGACACCAGGATCTCAATGCAACATTCTGGAGAGAAGAGATGTTTCTTTCATGTCCTGTCCAAAGCAGAATGGGGCAGGCTTTCTGGAATGCAGTCCCTTCTCCATTTTCCCTTTAGCAACACAATAGGAGGTTGTTCAGCCAACGCATTCATGCTAGCTTTCAGGAGGACTATCTCATCAGTTCCTTTACCTCTAACTACCTCTGCATTTTACTCTCTCACACTCATCCATCATGTCATTTGGCCAATCAAGTCTGCTCTGCCATTCAGCCATGTTTGATATTTTTCAGTCCCATTCTCCCACCATAACCCTTAACCTACTTATCACGATCCTACCAATTTCTGCCGAAAATATACACAATGACTAGGCTTCGAAAGTGAGTGAATTTGTGGCAGTGAATTCCACAGATTCACCACCATCTGGCTGAAGAAATTCTTCTTCCTTTCATCTCCTTTATTCCGAGGAGAACCCTCAGATCCTACATTCTCTTACTAATAGAGACCATCTACTTTAAACAAGCCTTTCAGTAGACTCTGGCTTTCAAAGTGATCCCCTCATCCTTTTGAAATGCATCAAGTACAGGGGCATCAAATGCTCTTCATATATTAAACTTCCATTCCTTGGATCACTTCCGTGAACCTCCAAGGCCAACATATCCTTCCTTAGATACGGGGCCAAAATTGCCTACAGATTCCACCTTGATTCTTTTACCCTTTAACTTATATTACCTTAAAGCAGCCATAGGAGGAAAACAGAGCACCCAGAGGTAACTGACACAATCACAGGACGACCCTGCAAACTCCACATAGACAACACTTGTGTCGAGGTCACTGGAGTTGTAACGTGTCAGTTCTAACAACAGCACCACTGGAACTCCCAAAAGTTAGTGAACATTTAGATTTAATAGAGGATTTCTCACAAGCCACTGAATGTTCCCTCACTCATTCAGCATCTCCTCCACAACCACTGTCAACAGTGATGCTCTACAAGGCTGTGTGCTCAGCTTCCTGCTCTACTCACTTTATACTTATGACTGTGAGGCTAATCACAGCTCCAATACAATATTTAAGTTTGCTGACGATACCATTGTTGGCCAAAACAAAGGTGTGCAAATCGCCAAATAGGCAGGAGATTGAAAATCTGGTGGAATGGTATTACAACAACAACCTCAAACTCAATGTCTGCTAAACCAAAGAGCTTCTTGTTGATTACAGGAAGAGGAAACCAGATGTCCATGAACCAGTCATCATTAGGGGACTGGAGGTGGAGAGGGACAGTAACTTGGAGCTATCATTTCAGAGGATCTGTCTAAGGACCAGCATGTGTGCCATTGCAAAGAAAGGACAACAGTGCTTCTTACTATTTTAGAAGTTTGTGCAGATTAGGCATGTTAACTAAAACTTAGACAAACTTCTACAGATACACATTGGAGAGCATCTTGACTGGTTGTATGATAGCCTGATATGGAAACACCAATGACCATGAATGAAAAAGCCTACAAAAAGTGGTGGATACAGTGCAGTCCATCACAGGCAAAGCCCTCTCTGCCATTGAAAACATCTACAAAGAAAGCCATATTGATCATCAAAGACCCTCAACATCTAGGCCATGCTCTTCTCGTTACAACCATCAGGATCCTTAGGTCCCACGCCACCAGGTTCAGGAACACTTATGATCTTTCCTGAACCGATGTGAACAACTTCAATGACCTCAAATCTGAACTGAGTCCAAGACCTGCAGATTCACTTTCAAAGACTCTTTAAACCTCATGGTCTCAGTACAATTTATTTGTTTTATTTACATGACTTATCTTCTTTTGCACGTTGGTTATTTTGTTTATGAATAGACTTCTTAAATTCTATTGCATTTATTTATTGATTTTCATGTAAATACCTGCAAGAAAATTAATCTCAAGGTAGTATATGGTAACATATACAGTATGTACTTTTAAATAAACTTTACTTTGACTTCAACTCTAGGAAAAAAGGTACTGGCTGACTACTCTATCTGTGTCTTTGCATTGTACTTCTGCTGTGAAACAACACCATACATGACAGTGATAACAAACCTGGTTCTGACTTTGACTATCTGTCTATTGTAAACCTCTTATAAACCTCTATCATCTCCTCCCAGATTCTGCCACTCTCGAGAGAACAGACCTAATTTGTCCAACCTCTCCTGAGAGCTCATGCCCTCTAATCCAGGCAGCAAGATGGTTAAGCTCTTCTGCACTCTCTCCAATGCCACCATCTCCTTTCTACAATGTGGGGATGTCATGAGATCCATTGCTGTGTCATGGAGAGAAACAAACAGGGGTCTTCATAATTTTAGCATTGCCCATAAGGCCACAAGACCATAAAATCATCAGAGCAGATTAGGCCATTCAGCTCATTGGAGAGCTCCACCGTTCCATCATGGATGATTTATTCTCCTTGTCAACCCCATTCTCCTGTCTTCTCCCACAACCTTTGACACCCATACTAATCAAGAACCTATCAATTTCCACTTTAAATATAGCCAATGATGTGACCTCCACAGCTATCTGTGGCAATGAATTACACAGATTCACTACTCTATGGCTAAAGAAATTCTTTCTCATCTCTGTTCTAAATAGACGCTTTTGCATTTTGAGGTTTGCACCCTGGTCCCTGACACCCCCACTGATGGAAACATTCTCTCCCTGTCTACACTATCTAGGTCATTTAATATTCAATAGGCTTCAATGAGATCTCCCTCATTCTCCTAAACTCCAGTGAGTACAGGTGCAAAGCTATTAAATGCTCCTCATAAGTTAACCCCTTTCGTTCCTGGGATCATTCTCTTGAACCTCTTCTGGATGGTCTCTAATGTCAGCACATCTGTTCCTAGATAAGGCACCAAAAACTGCTCACAATATTCCAAATACAGTCTGGCCAATGCCTTATAAAGTCTCAGTGTTACATCCTTGCTCTTACAGTATATTCTGCTCATCTCAAAATGAATGCTAACATTGCATATGCCTTCCTTACTGCCGACACAACCCACCCATTAACCCTGCACAAGGACGCCCAAGTCTCTATCACCTCTGATTTCTGAATTTGTTCCCTTTTAGGTCATTGTGCTGGGTGAATGGAAGGGTTAAATTTGGAAAGCAGGTTAAAAATGTCTCCATTGTTCTCAGCTGTTCCAGAGCTGGGCATGTCCAATAGGTGCTCTATTGGCCAAAGCTGCCGACAAGAAAAACAGTTCAAATTAACTCCGTCGGCCCTTGTCTGGATTTCCAAAAATAAAGCAGCAGATCAATTAGCATGAGTAGCTGAGCTTTCTGCGGCGCCAGAGTTGGCCAGCTCTGCTTGTGTGGAAAAGAGCTGTTCTAAATTTAGCTTCGTTACTTGGCAAAGGTGTGAGCTGTATTACCATTCTGACTGGAGTTAGCTCCCCATCTCAGTACACTGTTCTTCTGTCAAGTGCTCACTTCCACCTCTGGCACTGCGGATTTTCATTCGAGGCAATTCATGTTTAGCATATTTCTAATGGCAATGTAGTTATTGCGACATCTACATGTAGTAGTAACAATTCCTTCAGGTTGTTATAGCCGGGGGAGGTACTGGGGACAAGTTCCCACTCCCTATTAAGTGCTCCCAATGCATGCATCTCAAATAGCATCTGACAACCAAGTGTAATGCCTGGCCTTCACGTGTGGCTTAGCTGCTAAGCCATGTGGAACCATTTCTACTGACAAGAGAAGGGGCAAAGGTGGGTTGCTAGCATCTTAAAACCAGTCGCTTTGAGTAGGTGGGGCTTGTCAGCCATGTTTGGCAGCTCTTCTGGAAGGAAAGCTCTGATTTCAAACCTCTGTTGCCACATGGCTAGACCCACTCATGGGGAAGGCTTTGAGAGTAATCTCCAAGGGCAAATCCAGAACAGGAGTTCCCTAAGGCAGCCTTATGCTGAGTTCAGCGCTGACTGGAAACGCTTGCAGTACTGCTGGTACCAAACTGTATCAGTCTCTGCCATTCCTTTGGATTCATCAGCTCTGTAGAGAGGGAGAGGCTGCAGTGTGCTCTCCTTAGCATACTGCCCTGTATATCATGTAGACAGCTAGTACGAAATATCTACACTTGACCTTGACCAATGGAGGGCCTTAAATATTGCTGTAGTAGTAGTGCAATCACTCAAGTTGAGAATACCGTTCTCCTAAGCGGGTTCCCTTAATGGAGAATGCCTGTGCATGACTTTATTCAACATGGGGCGGCTGAGGCACATGCCTTGACAGTTCGGATCACGGTCCAGTGGCACAGAATGGGGACCTTTCACTGTCCTGTGATGTGTCATCATCTTTCACCAGCTCAATCACTGAGGTCTTGGTTGGATCACTTTGTTTCTGAAGCCTCCCCTTTGACCTCACCGCCAAGGGTGACCCTACCAGGAGCTAAGCACCAGGTGTCTAACCTCCAGGCGGCATCGCTCTCAGAATCTCAGGAATTCTCAAGCTTCTCCACTGTGACAAACTGATGATCCTGGGAGAAGGATCTGATTCTTTAAAGCTCTCTGAATTAGCAAGGGCGATATCGGCAGGAGCCGTTTGGAAAGAACAATTCTTGTCAGGACTGAGTCATTCTTTGAACTGGCAAGTGAGAAATTGGTATCATTGCAGGGCAGGAGCCATTTGAAAAGAACAGCTATCATTGGGAGTGAGTTTTATCTGAGCCAATGAAAAGAAGGCAGATGTAAGCATAGGAGGATGTGGGAGTACCCTGTGTTAGAGTGGTCAGGCTTTGGTGAGAATAGGCGAGGTGAGTGAGAAATTTAGAGATTTCAGTGAGAAGGCACTGGTAGGAACAAGTAAGCTTTTTAAATTGTCTATAAATCCTTAGCCCATGTTTCAGTGCAGAGAGGATGGTTAAGGCAGTGGGATGCTCCTCCTGGGGATTTCAGGGTATGTAACAGTCTTTCTGATGACTATATCTGCAGGAAGTGCACCCAACTTCAGCTCCTGACTGACAAAGTCAAGGAGCTGGAGCTGAATGCACTCAAGACTGTCTGTGAGGCTGAAAACCTCATGGATGAGTTTTTTACCGAGGTGGTCACACGCAGAATGCAAGCTCCTGATTGCCGGGGGTGACCGCCAGGAGAAGTGAGGGAGTAAGCAGCTAGTGGTGGGTTCCCCTGTGGTCATTCCCCTTCGGCAACAAGTAGGTGGCTTTGGTAGTGCTGTGGGAAGATGGGGTGGTGGGAATGATCTATCAGGGCCCAACAGCAGCCGCCCAGCCAGCGGCTCTGTGGCCAGCTCCGAGGCGCAGCAGGGAAGAGTAAAATCAGGCAGAGAAATAGTAATTGGAGAATTGATAATTGGGGTTACAGACAGGAGATTCTGTGGGCAAGAAAGAGACGCTAGGATGGTGCATCGCCTCCTAGGTGCTAGGGTCCAGGACGTCTCGGAGCAGCTGCAGAAGATTCTAAAGAGGGATTGTGAGCAGTGAGAGGTCATGGAGCACATTGGCACCAATGGCATAGAAAGGGGGAAGAAGTCCTTCACAGAGAGCATAGGGAGTTAGGAAAGAGGCTGAAGAGCAGGACCTCCAAGGTAGTACTCTCTGGATTACCCCTGGTACCATGAGCTAGTTGAGGCAGGAATAGAATGACAGTGCAGATGAATGAGTGGCTGAGCAACCACTACAGGGGGCAGAGTTTCAGGTTCTTGGATCATTGGAACATCTTCTGGGGGAGGGGGTGAGCTGCACAAGAGGGACGAGTTGCTCCTAAACTGGAAGGGAACCAAGCAAATTGACCGGTGCTACTAGGGTTTAAACTAGTCTGGCAGAGGGGTGTGAACCAGTGAACCAGGTCAGAAAGTGGATGGATAAAGAGGAAGGTAGAATGTTAAGTCCAGTAAAACCAGGGAGGAGTAAAGTAATAGATATGATATGATGGATTGTTTGAGGTGTTTATTTCAGTGCTCGGAGTATGGTGGGTAAACGTGAGGAACCTAGAGTATGGATCAGTACATGGAATTATGATGTGACCATTACAGAAACTTGGTTCAGAGTGGGACTTAATTTGAAGTTTTAGAAAAAATAGAGAGGGATGTAAAAGAGTTGGGGGGGGGCGGAGGAAGTTGCACTACTAATCTAGGACAAAATCACAGCTGCACTGAGGGGACATAATGTAAGGCTCATCCACTGGGTCTTTATACTCTAAGATAGGAAGGGTGCAATCGCTCTGATGGGATTGTACCACAGGCACCACACCCCCCTGTCACCACCACCAATTGGTGGTGTTGTAGGTAGCGTAGATGACTAGCAAGGAATTTAATAGTATGTAGATCAGCTGCAGATATGAGGAGAGAAATGGCACACGGAGTTTAATCCAGCCAAAAGCGAAGTACTGTACTTTGGTCGGTCAAATGTAAAGAGGCCATACACTGTTAATGGCAAGACCCTTAGCAGTGTTGATGAGCAGAGATCTTGGGGTCGAAGTTCACCGTTCCCTGGAAGTGGCCACACAGGTTGATAGGATTGTTAAGGGGGCACATGGTATTCTTGCTTTTATTAGTCAAGGCATTGCGTTCAAAAAGTCAGGAAGTAATGTTTCAGCTTTATAAAACTCTAGTTAGGCTGCATCTGGAGAATTGCATACCGTTCTGGTCACCCCCCCCACCCACACCCCCATTATAGGAAAGATATCGAGGCTTTGGAGAGGGTGCAGGCTGCTGAATGTATTAGAGGTCATGTGCTGTAATGAGAGTTGGATAAACTTGGGTCTTTTTCTCTGGAGGCTGAGGGGAGTTCTGATAGTTTATAAGATTATCAGAGCCACTGATAGAGTAGATGGACAGTATCTTTTTCCCAGGGCTGAAATGTCTAATACCAGAGGACATACTTTTAAGGTGAGAGGGTAATTTCAAAAGAGATGTGAGAGGCAAGTTTTTACACAGAGAGTACTGCCTTGGGTGGAAGTAGTGGCGGGTACATTAGGGGCTTTTAAGAGCTGTTTAGATAGGCACATGAATGCGAGGAAAATGGAGGGATGTGGACGTTGTGTTGGCAGAAGGGATTAGTTTAATTTGCCATTTGATTACTAAATTATTTGGTTCAGCATAATATTGTGGGCAGAAGGGCCTGTTTTGGTGTTGCATTGTTCTATCTTCTATGCTCTAAATACGTCTATATGAGCACCACGATCAGAATAATCAAACAATACGAGAATTTAATCAGGAATTTTGTTCTGCTTTGCTCTATAAATCCTCCAGATTGGTTGCAGTATCACGCAAGTTCAGTTTCTGCAATCTCTCACCGTAATTTAACACTTTAATCTCTGGTATACTTGGTAAATCAGTCCTGCAGGACTTGTGTATCTCTCCAGAAGACTAACGTTTAAGACTCTGTCCTTGTGAAGTATCAGTGCCTTGCTTTTTGTATATGAATTCCCTTCAAATACCGGCCACCACTCCATTAGCTGTTTTTAATTTGTTCGTCGTTTTCCTGACCTACCTAGAAATTCAATTATATAGCAGTTTCTTTTTCAATTTATTCCATCAGAAACTGATTTCTTTTTTAATCAGGAGTAGCCACAGTCATTTCTTTCTTGTATCACTGCAGAAATATGACCAGATACATCTGGGTCTGAGTTTCCCTGTAGATTTTGTTTTTGGACACACAGGAAGATGTCTGGGCTCAGTGCCCTATTCCGAGTGTTATGAGAGGTTCTGGATCACGTAGTCCTGGGATCACCATTACTGGTCACTCCAAGGATATTTGGGTCTTCCCAACACAGTGCTGCACTGAGACCCCTGTCAGTCTATTCCTTATCCCGGCTTCCCATCACTCATCACTAACAGGTGCATCTCCAACTCAGCACCAAACCCCCAACCCCACCCCTTGCCCCTGAAGTCATTTCTAATCCCTGACCACCGAGTCAAGTAAATTTGTCATCAGCAGACGTGTGTGACCCTATAGATTACCTTGAGATGCAACTTCTAGTAGGCATACAGAAAAATAAAGAGATGCAACGGTATTTATAAAAATAATTCAATGAACAAATAACAAATGTGCAAAAGAAGACAAATTGGGCAAATAAATAAACGATACTGAGAACATGAGTTGTAGAGCCCTTGAAAGTAAGTCTGAAAGTTGTGGAATCAGTTCAGAGTTGAGGTGAGTGAAGTTATCCACACTGGTTCAGGAGTCTGATGGTTGAAGGGTATTAGCTGTTCCTGAACCTGGTGGTGTGGGACCTGCTGCCAGATGGTAGTAATGAGATGAGAGCGTTGCCGGGATGGATGCTTCCTTCTTGTGCATCCCCCCATGTAGATATACTCAGTGGTGGGAAGGTCTCTGCCTGTGATAGAGTTATCCCTTTGACCTATCAGCTCCCTGACTGCCCAATCTCTCACACCATTTCATACCCTTCTACCCTGTTCCTGTGATTTGGCATCACTAAACCCTCCAGTCCAGAACATCCTCCTTATACCATGAAATCCATGTTCCAGAGAAGGTGAGCAGTTTCATCTCCCTTCCCTTCCTGTCCTGATGAACTATCCCGAAACTTGGACAGTTTAATTCTCTCCACAGTTGAATTTGTGTGTGTTGCTCTAGATACAAGCTGCCTACCTGTGGGTCTGTTGTCCCAAATGAACTGAATGGTCTCTGCTCTTTTGGTTTACATGGGACACCTGTCTCTCCCAGGTGCCTGGCCCTCAGTGTGAAAGGTAGGTCCAGAACAGCAATTTACATTAACCCCTCCAAGCACTCAGTGAGTCTGCCACAGGTACAGGAAAAGTCGTGGAATTTTCTTTAAATGTTATTTTCCATTCAGCACATTTAAGGCTGAGATTGAGTGATCCTTGACTGGTAAAGAGGTTAAGGGTTATGCAGAGAAGGTAGAACAATGTTATCTTATTAACTGCTTGCTGATTATCAATGTTTAATCCTCTCTCCACTATGTTGACCCATGGTTTCCACTTCTGTACCTAACACTGCTTCAGCCCACCGGCCTCAGCAAATCCCAATAATGGGAATCTCCCCGCCTCTCTCCATCTACTCACCCACTCTGCAATACAGTACAGTCCCTTCGGCCCATCTTCATGCTGACCTTTAACCTGCTCCAAGATCAATCCAACCATTCTCTCCTGCATAGCTTTCCGTTTTCCTATCATCAATGTGTCTATCCAGGAGTTTTTAAACAGCCTCTACCATCTCTCCTGTCTGAGCAATCCAAAGATCCACCATACTCTGTGTAAAAAAAATTACTTCAGACATTCCCCCTATACTTTCCTCCAAACACATTAAGATGTTGTCCCTTTGTATTTGCCATTTCCACCCAGGTACAGGTCTCTGGCTGCCAACTTGATTTGTGCCTCTAACAAGTCAGCTCTCATCCTCCTTCACTCCAAAGAGAAAAGCTCCAGCTTGTTCAACCTATCTCATAGGACGTGCTCTGTAGTCCAGCCAGCATCCTGGTAAATCTCTGCACCTCCTCAAAAGCTTCCCCATCCTTTGTACAATAAGGTGACTAGAAAGAAACACTGTCTCCAAGTGAGGTCGACCCGTACAAGATTACCTCACAGCTCCTCAGCTCAATCCCCAACTAACTCTATCAGCTTGTTCTGTAACTTTGAGGGATCTGTGGACACGGACCCCCCAAACCCCTCTGTTCCCTCGTGTTTCAGAATCCTGCACTAACCCTGCTCCTTCAACTCTTCTGAAGCTGTGAACTCCCCTAACCCTGGAATAAAAGAAACAAACACATTGCTTATAGAATGTGGGAGGTCACATTGAGGTTGTACAGGAAGCTGGTCAATCTGCTGTAGGAATAATTTATCAAACTCGAAAAATGCAGAAAAGTTCTGCAAGGATGCTGACACAATCTGAGGGCTGAGATATAGGGAGAGGCTAGACAGACTCTGACTTTGCTCCTTGGAGGTTAAGAGACTGCAAGCTGATCTTACAGAGATGTATAAAATCATTCAGGCCATGGAAAAATAGAATGTATTCTTTTTCCCAGGGTTGGGGTAGCAAAACAAGACAGCATAGATTGAAGCTGGTGGAATAAGGTTTAATAGGAACTTGAGGGGCACATTTATTACACAAAGGGTAATGTCTGTACATGGAATGGGTTGCCTAAGAAAGTGGTTGAGGCAGATACAATTACAAGTTCTAAAAGACAGTTGAGCAGGTATGTGGATTGCAAAGGTAAAAAGATAAATATTTTAAAATATTAGCTTTATTTGTCACATGTACATTGAAACAAACAGTCAAATGCATCATTTTGTGACAAATCAAATCAATGAGGATTGTGCTGGGCATCCTGTAAGAGTTGCCAAGCTTCCAATGCCAATGCACTCTCAAGGACTCTACAACTCATGTTCTCAATATTTATTACTTACTGTATTTATTTATTATTATTTTTTTTTCTTTTTTGTATTTGTACAACTTGTTGTCCTTGCACATTGGTTGTTTGTCCGTCTTTATTTGTATGCAGTTTTTCATTGATTCTATTGTGTTTCTTTATATCTACTGTGAATGCCCACAAGAAAATGAATCTCAGGGTAGTATATACTGACATGTACTCACTTTGATAATAAACTTGCTTTGAAAATTGAACTTTGTACATTGCATGCCCACTGCTCACTTACCCTAATTCACATGTCTTTGGAATGTGGGAGGAAATTGGAGCACACTGAGGAAACACACACAGTCACGGGGAGAACATACAAAACCGCATATAGGCAGAGGCGGGAATCGAACTCGAGTCTTACAGTAGGCTCGGGTGTTGCTAACTACATCGCACTGAGCCTGTTTAGAAGGTTATGTGCCAAACACTGGGAAATGGCATCAGCTTGAATGGGACATCTTGGCCAGCATAGACCAGTTGGGCTGAAGGGCCTACTCTTTTTGCTGTGTGACTCGATGAGTATGTACAGCTGGAGGAACACAGCAGGTTGAACAGCATCTGTAGATGAAAAATGTTGGTCGATGAGACCAAGTATTATGCCTTATTGCTGGCTCTCAACCTGAAGCACTTCCTCCACAGATGCTGCTCGACACACTGAATTCCTCCAGCATTTTGTTTAAAGCTCTAGCTTCCTGCATCTGCTTTCTCTTGAGTTCTCGCTCTCGAATGACTGGTCCCACACTCTACAACTCTGAGCTTTTACTTAGCTTCCCTTTGTTCACCTCCAGCTCCCTCCTTCAGCGCCATTTCCTTCCTCCATTCTGACATATAACTCTGACCAGGTTTGTGCTTCGGCTTTAGTTTAGCCTCCCCTTTTAGTCTAGTTTTTCCTCAGTGAATCACAGTGAAAAAAAACCTCTGTCAATGTGGTTTTTGTTTAGCAGAAAGGAGTCCAATAGGGACCAACTCCCAGCAACGGCGCTATTAGCTGGAAGCACAAGTGAAAGTCCAGCCTTCTTGGATCTATCCTAATCAGACAGTGAAATACCTCCTCTGTGGAATGTAACATTGCGGAGCCAATCACCACAATTACCCTCCTTGTGACTTTTCCTATTGTATTAAACCTTCCACTTTATCACAGGCCAGCATTTGCCTTTGTCAGTGCCTACAAATCCTTCAGCATTTTAGACTGTCTCTTGACAGGAAAAGGCTGCTTAACTAGAAAATGATTTGTAGTGTGAGAATAAGATTCTTCCATCTCATGTGTATTTTGTTATGATATTAAGTGACTGCTTGAGACTTGCTGGTTGGACATTGCAAATTCCCAGCAATAGTCAGAAAAGTTACCCAAAGCTGCAAAAGTCCACGTTCTCTCTCTCCCACAGGTCATTCAATTGCTCTTGTAAACTAAGCCATGATCCATACCCTCCTGACAACTCAGCTGCCTGTCTGTTGCAGTGTTGAAAGGGTTAACTGCTCTGGTGCAAGGTAGCATAGTGGTTAGTAAAAATGCCTTATGATGCCAGGTATCTCTGATCAGGATTCAATTCCTGACGCTGTCTGCAATGAGCTTTTATGTTCTTCCTGTGACTACGTGGGTTCCCTCTGGGTGTCCTGTTGGGGTTAATGAGCTGTGGCATGCTACGGTGGCATCAGAATTGTGGCAACACTTGTGGGCTGTCTCCAGCGCCATCCTGGCTGACTTGATTTGATGCAAACAATTCCTTTCACTGAATGCTTCAATATTTGTGACCAATAAAGTTAACCTTCATTGCTCCCATGATATATGTGTTTCTTTTCCTCCTTCTGTGCAGTGGTTATGCTTTTCCTTTTTTTTTAATTGGCTTATTTGGGTTTCTTGCTTTGTGGCTGCCTGTAAGCAGATAAATCTCAAGGTTGTATACTTTATAAATTCTTTGATAATAAATGTGCTTTGATTAAATCATTCAAGGATCTCCTGCAGTAAATGGCACCTGAAGTTGTCCCGTACATGTGCAATTGTCTTAAGTTAGGGGATTTACTGGGACTCTTAAAGTTTGAGAGATAGAAAGCATTTGGCATTATCCATTTTGCACAATCTGGTTTAAACAGAATGGTTTAACATAAAAATGTGAAAACATTTATTACTTACATGCCACAGTTATTCCAAAAGCTATGGCTCATATCAAGATTCACAATCTTCCTTTATTATAGGATACCTGAGCTGCAGCTTTGATAATCATACAGTATTACTTTTCTTCCAGGTTCATGGCTGATCAAGATGTAATTATTTTTTTTTGAACTATGCCACCCTTCGGTTCATCTTGTCCATGCTGACCAAACTCTCTGTCTGAGTTGGTCCCATTTGGCTGCGTTTGGCACATTGGCTTCTAAACCTTTCCAAACCATATCCCAGTCTGGAAAGTCCAGATGAAATGTCTCAGCCCAAAATGTCGACCGTCCATTTCCTTCTGTAGATGTTGGGGTTAGGGTCAGGGTCTGTAGATGTTGCCTGACCCAGCATTCCTCCAGTCTCTTGTGTGTTACTCCTGCAGTCTCTCGTGTTGCCCTGTCTTTTAAAAGCTGTGACTGTCTCACTTTTCAGTGCCCTGTTTCACATACTCCACACCACATCACACCTGGAACATCGCCTTCAACTCTGGTTGCCTTATTAGAGGACAGACAGGGAGGCTTTGGAGAGGGCACAGAAGAGGTTGATCAAAATGTTGCCTGGATTAGAGTGCATGTGCTATGGGGAGAGATTGGACAAATTGGATTGTTTTTTCCAGAGCGGCAGATGCTGACAGGAGATCTAATAGACATTTACATGATTGTGTGAGGCATAGATAGAGTAAGCAGCTAGTCTCTCAGAGTCAGAATCAGAATTAGGTTTATTATCACTCACACAGACTATGTCGTAAAATTCGTGGCTTTGTGCAACAGTACAGTGTCATACTATAGGTTACAAAAAGACTGCAGCATGGTAGTGTAGTGGTTAGCACAACACTTTATAGTACTAACAACCCGGGTTCAATTCCCACTGCTTTCTGTAAGGAGTTTGCATGTTCTCCCTCTGAATGCAAAGGTTTCCTCCAGGTGCTCCAGTTTCCACCCACAGCCTAAAGATGTACTGGCTGCGAGGTTAATTGGTTATTGTAAATTGTCCTCTGATTAGGTTAGGTTTAAATCGGGGTTGCTGGGTGGCATGGATTGAAGGGTTTGAAGGGCCTGTTCCACTCTGTATCTCCATAAATTTAAAAAGATAACAATAAGCAGTGTTCAAAAAGAAAAGTGAGGTGGCATTCATATGTTCATGGAGCATTCAGAAATCCGATGGTGGAGGGGAAAAAGCTGTTCCTAAAATATTCTTCAGGCTCCTGTACCTCCTCCCAGATGGTAGTTATGAGAAGAGGCCATGTCCGAGGGTCAAAATGCCTAACCCTAAGGTGAGGCGGGGGGCAGCAAATCAGAATGCAAGTGAAGGAGAGTGGTGATGTCTGGAATGCACTGCCAGGGGTGGTAGTAAAGGCAAATACCATACTGACTTTCAGGAGGCTCTTAGATAGGGGCATGACCGTGCAAAGAATGGATGAGTATCACCTTGAGTAGGTAGAAGGGATTAATTTAGTTGGACACTTAATGACTAATTTAACTAGTTCGTCACAACCTGTGGGGCCAAAGGGCCTGTTCTTGTGCTGTACTGTTCCACGTTCTATGTTATATGAGAGACATTTGGTAGAATTTTACTGGACTAATACATAGAAGTGCAGGTTGCCTCATTAGGAGAGGTGAACAGCCTCAGCTCGTATCCACTACAGAGGAAGAACTTGACTGAGGTATGTAGGGCACTGAGACGTCTGCACAGCGATTCCCGAGAACTTTTCAGTGACGGCAAGTTCACTCCATGAGGAGAGACCGAGGAGGAAGTCATCCGGCTCTGGGAGAAGAGAAAACAGAATCAGAATCACAACACAGGTGAGGCAGCAGGCTTGCAGTTCGGGGTCCCATCATCGGCAGGTCTGGGAGTCGATACAGAAGGTCAGTCAGAAGTCTGAAATTCAAAGCTGGTGGCCAAGGACTAGGGACTGGAGACTGGAGACTCGTCCTGGGGTTGAAGGACTGTCTGTGTGGGTAGGTGGGAGGGAGGAATGGGGTTTGTCTTGCAGTTGTTGTTTCACTGCTTGTTGTGTTCTGTGTTGTTCTGCTGGGCACTGTGGCCGTTGTTGGTGCTCGAATGTGTGGCAACTCTTGAGCACATCCCTGGGTGTGTTGGTTGTTAACACAAACAATGCATTTCATTGTATGGTTCAATGTACAAGTGATTAATAAATAAATTAACCTGAATCACGGCTGCCCATTCATCCAATTATGTGCCTTCTAGCCCTCCTGAGGTAGGTAGGATTGTTCAAAGTTCATAGTTCAAAGTACATATATGTCACTATATACAACTCTGAGATTTATTTTCTTGTGGGCATACTCAATAAATCATAATAGAATAATAACCATAATAGAATCAATGAATGACCACATCAACTTGGGCCTTCAACCAATATGCACCAAACTGTGAGAATACAAAACCAAAGAAATAATGATAATGATGATGATGATGATGATGATGATGATGATGATAATAATAATAAATAAGAGAGGACATGAGATGAAGAGCCCTAGAAAGTGGGTTCATAGGTTGTGGGAACATTTCAATGATAGGGGAAGTGAAATTGAGTGAAGTTAACCCCTTTGATTCAAGATCCTGATGGTTTATGGGTAGTAATGGTTCCTGAAACTGCTGGTGTGAGTCTTGCGGCTCCTGTACCACCTTCCCAATGGCAGCAGCAAAAGAGACTGGGGATTCTGATGATCAATGCTGTTTTCCTGAGGCAACGCTTCATGTAGATCTGCCCAATGGTGGGGATAAAATTACCCCTAGGCCGTATCCACTACCTTTTGAAGGATGTTCCATTTAAGGTCATTGGTGTTTCCATATCAGCCTGCCAGTCAATATACTCTCCACCACACATTAAAGAAGTTTGCCAAAGTTTTAGATAACATGTCGAATCTTCTCAAACCCCTAAGGAAGTAGAGGCACTGACGTGTTTTCTTCATAATTGCACTTACGTGCCGGGCTCAGGACAAATCCTCCAAAATGATAACACCAAGGAATTTAAGGTTGCTGCCCTTCTCCATCTCTGATCCTCCGATGAGGCCTGGCTCAGGGACCTCTGGTTTCCCTCTCCTGAAGTCAATAATCAGCTCCCTGGTCTTGCTAGCATTGAGTGAGAGGTTGTTGCTGTGGCACCACTCATCCAGATTTTCAAACTCCCTTATGCAGATTCGTCACCGCCATTGATACAGCTAAAGACAGTGTGTCATCAGCAAACTTTAATGTGCATTGAGCTGTGCTTAGCCTCACAGTTATAAGTGTAGAGCGAGTAGAGCAGGGGGCTAAGCTCACAGCCTTGTGGTGCACCTGTGCTGATAGAGACTGTGGTGAAGATGTTGTTGCAAATCCGAACTGACTGGGGTCTACAAGCGCGGAATTCGAAGATCCAATTACACAAGGAGGTATTGAGGCCAAGGTCTTGAAGCTTATTGATTAGTTTTGAGAGGATGATGGTTTTGTATGCAGAGCTGTGGTCTTCTACTCCCTTGCTCTAAATACACCACTTTGCATCTGGGTGTTGGACAACAGACCTCAGATAGTCAAGCTGAATAACCACTCCTCCCCCTCCATTATGCTCACCATGAATGCCCCAGGGCTCTGTGCTTAGTCCATTGCTTTACACTTTGTGACACGTTTGAGACTGCACACTCCCAAGCAATCACAGTGTCAAGCTCACCGATGACACAACAATGGTGGGGCTCATCACCAGCAACGATGGTGGAGGAGCTCGAAGCCGGGTGCCAGGCAAGTAACCTCTTCCTCAATGCCAACAAGACAAAGGAGATGGTTATTGACTTTCAGAGAGCTCACACCCCTCTTTACATCCGTGGCACAGTAGTGGAAACTGCAAGCTGTTTCAAGCTCCTGGGAGCGCACATCACACACAACCTCTCATGGTCCCAGAAAACATCCTACAATGTCAGGAATGCTCATCAATGCCTCTACTTTCTGAGGAGGCTGAAGAGAGCTGGACTTTGCACATCTATGCTCATGTCATTCTACAGATGCACGGTAGAGAGCATCCCAGCAAGCTGCATTACTGCATTGTATGAAAACTGCACTGCGGCGGACAGGAAGCCTCTGCAGTAAGTAGTCAAAACTACCCAGTGTATCACCAGCACGAGCTTCCTGTCATCAAGAACCGAGAGGTGCCGGAAAGGGGCCAGTAACATTGTAAAGGATCCGACCTACCCTGCTCATGGACCGTTTATCCCACTCCCATCAGTGGGGAGGCTACACCGCATCTATGCCAGGACCACCAGATTCAAAACAGGTACTTTCCCCAAGCAGCAAGTCTGATCATTGTCTCCACCGATTAACCCACCTCTCCAGACGTCCTCCCCCAAGCAGCACTTTATCATTTCCTGTCATCACCTGACATGCGGACACTCCTGTGCCCAGTGTCACTTTGTGCAATTAATCAATGTATATAAGCAATCTTATGTACTTATATTTATTGTTTTTATTATTATTGTGTTTTTTTTTGTGTTATTTTGTGTGCCGTAACATATCCTGACTTACAAGTATTTCATTCTCCTTTACACTTGTATACTGGAAATGACATTAACCAATCTTGAAGTCTGACTGTCGCTGAAAATAAGCAGGCAGCTGCAGCAAGAGATTAGGAATGTGAGTGATCTGTTAGGCTAAGGAAGTCATATTGAGATTACAGACGGCATTAGTGAGACTACATCTTGAGTGTTGAGTACAGTTATGGAATTGGAATTGGTTTATTATTGTCATATGTACTGAGATACAGTGAAAAGCTTTTCTTGTTCAAACACATCAAATCATTCAGTGCACTGAGGTAGTCAAGCTAAAACAATAACAGAATGGAGAATGAAGTGTAACAGCTACAGACGTAGTGTCAAGCAGGTAGACAAAAAGGTGCAAGACAATAATGCGATAGACTGTGAGGTTAAGACTCCATTTTATTGTGCCAGCTCTGGTTTCTTAAGTAAGAAAGTGTGCCCTTGCCTTAGAGAGAACTCAGCAGAGGTTCACAAGACTGGTTACAGAGATTCGGGTAGATGAAGCTTGTCAGCCTGGGAAGACAGTCCATCTATGAGAGGGAAAACTCTGATTTCAAATCTCCGCTGCCTTGCAGCCATACCCACTCATGGGAAAGGCTTCGGGAGTAAACTCTGAGGACAAATCTGGAGCTGGAGGCCCTAAGGCAGTCCTATGTTGTCTTCAACCTCACTCTGGCAACTCCTACGATGACATCGGTGCCAAGCTTTATCAGCCCTTGTCCTTCCCTTGGACAATATCGGTGTCGTGGAGAGGGGAGACTTCTTGCATGGGCAACAGCCAGTCTTCCATACAACCCTGCCCAGGCCTGTGCCCTGGAGAAGACTTTCCAGTCACAGAGCCATGGTCTTGTGAGACTAACGGATGCCATACATACAGAGATGGCAGGTTTACCAGAGGAAAGAGGATGGAATGGACCAGACTTGTATCAGGACATAGAAAACAGAAAACAGAACAGCATAACGCAGAAAAAGCCTTTCAGCCCACCATGTTATGCTGAACTAGTTAAACTAATGATGCTTTCTGCCTGCACATAGCCCTCCATCTGTTGCACATTCACGTGCCCATTTAAGAGTCTGTCAAACCCTGTATTCTCTCACATTTAGAAAAACAAAAGAAGATCACACCAAAGCTAATATGAGGAAATCTGCAGATGCTGGAAATTCAAGCAACACACACGAAATGCTGGTGGAATGCAGCAGGCCAGGCAGCACCTATAGGGAGAAGCACTGTCGACGTTTCGGGCCGAGACCCTTCGTCAGGACTGAGCTTACATCTTTAAAGGACTTGACAGGCTAGATACAGGGAGGATGTTGCCTCTGCACGAGGACTGTAGGACCAAGGAGAACGGTTTTGGACTCAGGGGATAAGGGAACAAGTAACAGCTATTGAGTACTGAGATAAATAGACAATAGACAATAGGTGCAGAAATAGACCATTCGGCCCTTCGAGCCTGCACCGCCATTCTGAGATCATGGCTGATCATCCAGTATCAATACCTGGCTCCTGCCTTGTCCCCATATCCCTTGATTCCCCTATCCATAAGATACCTATCTAGCTCCTTCTTGAAAGCATCCAGAGAATTGGCCTCCACTGCCTTCCGAGGCAGTGCATTCCAGACCCCCACAACTCTCTGGCAGAAGAAGTTCTTCCTTAACTCTGTCCTAAATGACCTACCCCTTATTCTCAAACCATGCCCTCTGGTACTGGACTCTCCCAGCATCTGGAACATATTTCCTGCCTCTATCTTGTCCAATCCCTTAATAATCTTATATGTTTTAATCAGGTCCCCTCTCAATCTCCTTAATTCCTGCGTGTACAAGACCAGTCTCTCTAACCTCTCTGCGTAAGACAGTCCAGACATTCCAGGAATTAACCTCGTGAATCTACGCTGCACTTCCTCTACAGCCAGGATGTCCTTCCTTAACCCTGGAGACCAAAACTGTACACAATACTCCAGGTGTGGTCTCACCAGGGCTCTGCACAAATGGAAGAGGATTTCCTTGCTCTTGTACTCAATTCCCTTTGTAATAAAGGCCAACATTTCATTAGCTTTCTTCACTGCCTGCTGCACTTGCTCATTCACCTTCAGTGACTGATGAACAAGGACTCCTAGATCTCTTTGTATTTCTCCCTTACCTAACTCTACACTGTTCAGACAATAATCTGCCTTCCTGTTCTTACTCCCAAAGTGGATAACCTCACACTTATTCACATTAAACGTCATCTGCCAAGCATCTGCCCACTCACCCAGCCTATCCAAGTCACCCTGAATTCTCCTAACATCCTCATCACATGTCACACTGCCACCCAGCTTAGTATCATCAACAAACTTGCTGATGTTATTCTCAATGCCTTCATCTAAATCGCTGATGTAAATCGTAAACAGCTGTGGTCCCAATACTGAGCCCTGTGGCACCCCACTAGTCACCACCTGCCATTCCGAGAAACACCCATTCACCGTTACCCTTTGCTTTCTATCTGCCAACCAGTTTTCTATCCATGTCAATGTCTTCCCCCTAATGCCATGAGCTCTAATTTTACCCACCAATCTCCTATGTGGGACCTTATCAAATGGCTTCTGAAAATCGAGGTACACTACATCCACTGGATCTCCCTTGTCGAACTTCCTGGTTACATCCTCGAAAAACTCCAATAGATTAGTCAAGCATGATTTGCCCTTGGTAAATCCATGCTGGCTCAGCCCAAACCTATCACTGCTATCTAGATATGCCACTATTTCATCTTTAATAATGGACTCTAGCATCTTGCCTACTACTGATGTTAGGCTGACAGGACGATTGTTTTTCCCCTCCCTCCTTTCCTAAAAAGTGGGATAACATTAGCCATTCTCCAATCCTCAGGAACTGATCCTGAATCTAAGGAACATTGGAAAATGATTACCAATGCATCAGCAATTTCCAGAGCCACCTCCTTTAGTACCCTAGGATGCAGACCATCTGGACCTGGGGATTTGTTAGCCTTCTGTCCCATCAGTCTTCTCATCACCGTTTCCTTCCTAATGTCAATCTGTTTCATTTCCTCTGTTACCCTATGTCCTTGGCCCATCCATACATCTGGGAGATTGCTTGTGTCTTCCCTAGTGAAGACAGATCTAAAGTACTTATTAAATTCTTCTGCCATTTCTCTGTTTCCCATAACAATTTCACCCAATTCATTCTTCAAGGGCCCAACATTGTTCTTAACTATCTTCTTTCTCTTCACATACCTAAAAAAGCTTTTGCTATCCTCCTTTATATTCCTGGCTAGCTTGCGTTCGTACCTCATTTTTTCTCTTGCCTTTTTAGTTAAGTTCTGTTGTTCCTTAAAAATTTCCCAATCATCTGTCTTCCCACTCACCTTAGCTCTGTCATTCTTCCTTTTTTTTAATGCTATGCAATCTCTGACTTCCTTTGTCAACCACTGTGGCCCCTTTCCCCCCTTTGAATCCTTCCTTCTCTGGGGGATGAACTGATTTTGCACCTTGTGCATTATTCCCAAGAATACCTGCCATTGCTGTTCCACTGTCTTTTCTGCTAGGATATCCATCCTTTTAACTTTGGCTAGCTCCTCCCTCATGGCTCCATAGTCTCCTTTGTTCAACTGCAACACTGACACCTCCAATCTGCCCTTATCCTTCTCAAATTGCAAATGTTTTTACCCTGAGTGTGGTGAACCTTTAAAGTTCTCTGCCCTGGCTGGCTGTGGAGGCTTAGTCGAGCTTGTTCAACACAGATTGCTAGGTCTGTGAACATTAAGCTATTTGGGAGGCGGAGATAGTGCTGAGGCAGATCAGCCAGGCTCCTGATGAATGGTGGAAAGGGCTGGACTGGTGGATTGTGGATACTTTCTGCTCCTCCTCCTGTTCTTCTGCCCTGACATCACAAACCATTAGTCCCCAGACTCTGCTCTTCCCCTCCACTTCCTACCACCACTCGAACCACCTGCCCCTATTACTCAAGCAACTGAGTCAATAGATTTAAATAAATGGTTAATAACACTGTCAGGATGTGTGTTGCCAATCAGACAATTCATATTTGTGCCTGCCAATGCCAGACACCTTAGTCAGAATCAGAATCAGGTTTATTATCACTGACATGTGCCATAAAAATTGTTGTACTGCAGTAGCAATACAATGCAAGACATAAAAATTAATAGAAGTTTCAAAATAATGATAAAAGTGCAGAAGACAATTAACGAGGCAACGTGCACAAATTCATGGACTGCTCAGAAATCTGATGGCTGAGCGGAAGAGCTCTTCTTAAGTCTTTGAGTGTGGGTCTTCAGGCTCTTGTACCTCCTTCCTGATGGTAGTGAGCAGAAGGGAGCATGTCCGTTTGGTGAGGCTGATTAATGATAGACACCGCCTACTTGACGCACTGCCTCTTGAAAATATCCTTGATAGCAGGGAGGGCCGTGCCTGTGTTAGAGTTGTCTGAGTCTACAACCACCTGTTTGGCATGCCCCTTGTTTATTTCCCTCCGCAGAGAAACAGGCCCCTCGGCCCATCAAGTCTGTCCTCGCCATAGAGAACAATTAACACCAATCCTTTAATTGCCCTATTTTATTCTGCCACCTTTCCATTAAATCCTTCCAGATTCTTCCACTCAGTCTCACACTTGGGGCAATTTACAATTACAAACCTACCAACCTGCAAGTCTTTGGGATGCTGGAGGAAACTGAAACGCACACAGTCACAGAGAGAGTGGCAAATTCCACACAATCTCAATTTCCTCATGGTCTTTGAAAATCTTACATCCCGTTATCTATTCCCTTCTCACCTTTCACTACACACAGGGGGAAATAACTAACTCACGTAAAAGTGTTTGAAATAACCCCATTATACACCAAATGGATCTAAATCACAAACGAGAAAATCCGCAGATACTTGCTGAAAATCCGAGCAACGCTTTTTTTTCTCTGTGTTGTTTTTTTACATAGCTCAGTCTAATTTTTGTACTGTGTCATGTAACACCATGGTCCTGAAAAACGTTGTCCCATTTTTACTATGTACTGTACCAGCAGTTATGGTCAAAATGACAATAAAAGTGACTTGATTTGACTCAAACACTCACAGAATGCTAAAGGAAAAGCAGAATCTCCCAGTGGCCACCCATTTTAATTCCACGTCCCATTCCCATTCTGATATTCTATCCATGGCCTCCTCTACTGTCACAGTGAAGCCACACTCAGGTTGTATACCTTATATTCTCTCCTGGTAGCCTCCAATCTGATGGCATGAACATTGATTCTTTGAACTTCAGAATCAGAATCAGAATCCGGTTTAATATCACTGGCATGAGTCATGAAATTAGCAGCAGCAGTTCAATGCAATACAGAAGAAAAAAATAATAATAATAATAATAATAAATTAATAAGTAAATCCTACAAGGTGAATTTAGGGAGTTAGGAGATAAACTAAAAAGTAGGACCACAAAGGTAATAATCTCTGGATTACGACCAATGCCACATGCCAGTCAGAGTAGAAATAGGAAGATATTTCAGATGAATACATGGCTTGAAAAATGGTGCAAGGGGGAGGGATTCAAATTTCTGGGGCATTGGAACCAGTTCTGGGGGAGGTGGGACCGGTATAAACAGGACGGTCTGCACCTAGGCTGGACTGGAACCAATGTCCTAGGGGGTGCGTTTGCTACTGCTGTTCAGGAGGATTTAAAGTAATGTGGCAGGGCGATGGGAACAAGTGCAGAGAGACAGAGGGGTGTAAAATGAGGTTAGAAACAAAAAGTAGTAAGGTGAAAAGTAAAAGTGGAAGGCAGGCAAATCCAGGGAAGCAAAAGGAGCCACTTTTCAACATAATTGTATAAGGGCTAAAACATAATTGTGTAAGTGTTGTAAAAACAAGCCTGAAGGCTTTGTGTGTCAATGCGAGGAGCATTTGTAACAAGGTGGATGAATTGAATGTGCAGATAGTTATTAATGAATATGATATAGTTGGGATCACAGAGACATGGCTCCAGGGTGACCACGGATGGGAGCTCAATATTCAGGGATATTCAATATTCAGGAGGGATAGACAGGAAAAAAAAGGAGGTGGGGTAGCATTGCTGGTTAGAGAGGGGATTAACGCAATAGGAGGGAAGGACATTAGCCTGGAGGATGTGGAATCGATATGGGCAGAGCTGCATAACACTAAGGGGAAGAAAACGCTGGTGGGAGTTGTGTACAGGCCACCTAACAGTAGTAGTGAGGTTGGGGATGGCATCAAACAGGAAATTAGAAATGTGTGCAATAAAGGAACAGTGGTTATAATGGGTGACTTCAATCTACATATAGATTGGGTGAACCAAATTGGTAGGATGCTGAGGAAGAGGATTTCTTGGAATGTATGTGGGACAGTTTTCTGAACCAACATGTCGAGGAACCAACTAGAGAGCAGGCCATTCTAGTTTGGGTATTGAGTAATGAGGAAGGGTTAGTTAGCAATCTTGTCGTGTGAGGCCCCTTGGGTAAGAGTGACCATAATATGGTGGAATTCTTCATTAAGATGGAGAGTGACATAGTTAATTCAGAAACAAAGGTTCTGAACTTAAAGAAGGGTAACTTTGAAGGTATGAGACGTGAATTAGCTAAGATATACTGGCAAATGATATTTAAAGGGTTGACGGTGGATAAACCAGTGCACCCGTGGCTGACAAGGGAAATTAGGGATAGTATCAAGTCCAAAGAAGAAACATATAAATTAGCAAAAAAAAAGCGGCACACCTGAGGACTGGGAGAAATTCAGAATGCAGCAGAGGAGGACAAAGGGCTTAATTAGGAAAGGGAAAAAAGATTGTGAGAGAAAGCTGGCAAGAAACATAAAAACTGACTGTAGAAGCTTTTATAGGTTAGTGAAAAGAAAAAGATTGGTCAAGACAAGGTCCCTTACAGTCAGAAACAGGTGAATTGATCATAGGGAACAAAGACATGGCAGACCAATTGAATAACTACTTTGGTTCTGTCTTCACTAAGGAGGACATAAATAATCTTCCGGAAATAGTAAGGGACCGAGGGTCTAGTGAGATGGAGGAACTGAGGGAAATACATGTTAGTAGGGAAGTGGTGTTAGGTAAATTGAAGGGATTAAAGGCAGATAAATCCCCAGGGCCAGATGGTCTGCATCCCAGAGTGCTTAAGGAAGTAGCCCAAGAAATAGTGGATGCATTAGTGATAATTTTTCAAAACTCCTTAGATTCTGGATTAGTTCCTGAGGATTGGAGGATGGCTAACGTAACCCCACCTTTTAAAAAAGGAGGGAGAGAAAATCTGGGGAATTATAGACCGATGAGTCTGACATCAGTGGTGGGGAAAATGCTAGAGTCGGTTATCAAAGATGTGATAACAGCACATTTGGAAAGAGGTGAAATCATCGGACAAAGTCAGCATGGATTTGTGAAAGGAAAATCATGTCTGACGAATCTTATAGAATTTTTTGAAGATGTAACTAGTAGAGTGGATAGGGGAGAGCCAGTGGATGTGGTATATTTGGATTTTCAAAAGGCTTTTGACAAGGTCCCACACAGGAGCTTAGTGTGCAAACTTAAAGCACACGGTATTGGGGGTATGGTATTGATGTGGATAGAGAATTGGTTGGCAGACAGGAAGCAAAGAGTGGGAGTAAACGGGACTTCTTCAGAATGGCAGGCAGTGACTAGTGGGGTACCGCAAGGCTCAGTGCTGGGACCCCAGGTGTTTACAATATATATTAATGATTTAGACGAGGGAATTAAATGCAGCATCTCCAAGTTTGCGCATGACACGAAGCTGGGCGGCGGTGTTAGCTGTGAGGAGGATGCTAAGAGGATGCAGGGTGACTTGGATAGGTTAGGTGAGTGGGCAAATTCATGGCAGATGTGATTTAATGTGGATAAATGTTATCCACTTTGGTTGCAAGAACAGGAAAACAGATTATTATCTGAATGGTGGCTGATTATGAAAAAGGGAGGTGCAACGAGACCTGGGTGTCATTGTACACCAGTCATTGAAGGTGGGCATGCAGGTACAGCAGGCTGTGAAAAAGGCAAATGGTATGTTGGCATTCATAGCAAAAGGATTTGAGTACAGGAGCAGGGAGGTTCTACTGCAGTTGTACAAGGCCTTGGTGAGACCGCACCTAGAGTATTGTGTGCAGTTTTGGTCCCCTAATCTGAGTAAAGACATTCTTGCCATAGAGGGAGTACAGGGAAGGTTCACCAGATTGACTCCTGGGATGGCAGGACTTTCATTTGAAGAAAGACTGGATCGACTAGCTTATACTCACTGGAATTTAGAAGATTGATGGGGGATCTTATTGAAACGTATAAAATTCTAAAGAGATTGGACAGGCTAGATGCAGGAAGATTGTTTCCAATGTTGGGGAGGTCCAGAACGAGGGGTCACAGTTTAAGGATAAAAGGGAAAGCCTTTTAGGACTGAGATGAGGAAAAACTGCTTCACACAAAGAGTGGTGAATCTGTGGAGTTCTCTGGCACAGGAAACATTTGAGGCCGGTTCACTGACTATATTTAAGAGGAAGTTAGATATGGCTCTTGTGGCTAAAGGGATCAGGGGGTATGGAGAGAAAGCAGGTACGGGGTTCTGAGTTGGATGATCAGCCATGATCATACTGAATGGCGGTGCAGGCTCGAAGGGTCCAATGGCCTACTCCTGCACCTATTTTCTATGTTTCTATAATTGCAATATAAGTATATTGAATAGATTAAAAATTGTGCAAAAACATAACTAATATATATTCAGTGAGGTAGTGTTCAAGGATTCAGTGTCCATTTAGGAATCAGATAGCAGAGGGAAAGAAGCTGTTCCTGAATCACTGAGTTCATGTCTTCAGGCTTCTGTACCTCCTACCTGATGGTAACAGTGAGAAAAGAGCATGCCCTGGGTGTTGGAGGTCCTTAATAATGGACACTGCCTTTCTGAGACTCCGTTGCTTGAAAATGTCCTGGTACATTGTAGGCTAGTGCCCAAGATGGAGCTGACTAGATGTACAACCCTCTGCAGCTTCAGTCCTGTGCAGTAGCGCCTCCATACCAGACAGTGATGCAGTCTGTCAGAATGCTCTCCACAGTACAACTATAGAAGTTTTTGAGTGTATTTGTTGACATGCCAAATCTCTTCAAACTCCCTATGAAGTATAGTCACTGTCTTGCCTTCTTTATAACTGCATCAATATGTTGGGACCAGACTAGATCCTCAGAGATCTTGACACCCAGGAACCTGAAGCTGCTCACTCTCTCCACTTCTGATCCCTCTAAGAGGATTGGTATGTGTTCCTTCATCTTACCCTTCCTGAAGTCCATAATCAGCTCTTTCGTCTTACTGACATTGAGTGCCAGGTTTTTGCTGTGAAACCACTCCATTAGTTGGCATATCTCACTCCTGTAAACCTCTCATTACTAACTGAGATTCTACCAACAGCAGTTGTACCATCAGCATATTTATAGATGGTATTTGAGCTATATCTAGCCACACAGTCGTGTGTGTATATAGAGAGTAGAACAGTGGGCTAAGCACCCCTGAGGTACACCAGTGTTGATTGTCAGTGAGGCGATGTTATCACCAATCTGCACAGACTGTAGTCTTCCAGTTAGGAAGCTGAAGGTCCAATTATAGAGAAAGGTACAGAAGCCCAGGTTCTGTAACTTCTCAATCAAGTTTGTGGGAATGATGGTATCAAATGCTGAGCTATAGTCAATGAACAGCATCCTGACGTAGGTGTTTGTGTTGTCCAGGTGGTCTAAAGCCACGTGGGGAGCCATTGAGATTGTGTTGACCTATTGTGGCGATAGGCAAATTGCAATGGGTCCAGGTCCTTGCTGAGGCAGGAGTTCAGTCTAGTCATGACCAACCTCTCAAAGCATTTCATCACTGTCGATGTGAGTGCTGCTGGGTGATGGTCATTACGGTAGCTCGTGTTATTCTTCTTAAGCACTGGTATAATTGTTGCCTTTTTGAAACAAGTAGGAGCTTCTGTCTGTAGTGGTGAGAGGCTGAAAATGTCTTTGAAGCCTCCTGCCAGTTGGTTGGGATAGGTTTTCAGAGCCTTACCAGATACTCCACTGGGACCTTCCAGCTTGCGAGGGTTCACCCTTTTTAAAGATCCTGCTAACATTGGCCTCTGAGATGGAGATCACAGGGTCATCAGATGCAGCAGGGATCTTCACAGTTGTAGTTGTGTTCTCCCTTTCAAAGTGTGCATAGAAGGCATTGAGTTCATCTGGTAGTGAAGCATCGCTGCTGTTCATGCCATTGGGTTTTACTTTGTAGGAAGTAATGTCTTACAATCCCTGCCAGAGCTGTCATACATCAGATGTCACCTCCAGCCTCATTCAAAATTGTCTGTTCACTCTTGAAGTAGCCCTCTGCAAATCATACCTGGTTTTCTGGTACAGGCCTGGGTCGCCAGACTTGAATGCCACAGATCTAGCCTTTAGCAGACAACGTACTTCCTTGTTCATCCAAGGCTTTTGGTTTAGGAATTTGGTAGTGTCTTTGTAGGCACCCACTCATCCACACAGGTTTTAATGAAGTTGGTAACAACTGCAGCATACTCATCCAGGTTCGAAGATGAATCCCTGAATACAGTCCAGTCCACTGATTCAAAGCAGTCCTGTCGGTGCTCTTGTGCTTCCCTTGTCCAAACTTTCTTAGTTCTCACTGCTGGTGCTGCAGTCTTCAGTCTCTGCCTATACTCAGGGAGTAGAAGTACAGCCAGGTGATCAGATTTCCCAAACACAAAGTACACTGCAGATGCTGTGGTCAAATCAAGACATACAAAAAAGCTGGATGAACTCAACAGGTCGGGCAGCATCCGTTGAAAGGAGCAGTCAACGTTTCGGGTCGAGACCCTTCGTCAGGACTAAAGAAGGAGGGGGCAGGGGCCCTATAAAGAAGGTGGGGGGAGGGTGGAAAACCAATCAGAGGAAAGATCAAGGGGTGGGGGATGGGAAGCAGGGAGGGGATAGGCAGGAGAGGTGAAGAGGGAATCTAAGGGGAAAGCACTATGGGTAGTAGAAGAAGGCAGAGTCATGAGAGGTGATAGGCAACTAGAAGAGGAGACAGAGTGAAGGTGGGATGGGAGAATTCGATGTTCATACCAAGGGGCTGGAGACTACCCAGATGGTATATGAGATGTTGTTCCTCTAACCGATGTTTGGCCTCATCATGGCAGTAGAGGAGGCCATGTATGGACATATCCGAATGGGAATGTGAAGCAGAGTTGAAGTGGGTGGCAACCGGGAGATCCTGTCTGTTGTGGCGGACGGAACGGAGGTGCTCAATGAAGCGGTCCCCCAATCTGCGTCGGGTCTCACCGATGCAGAGGGGGCCGCACCGGGAGCACCAGATGCAATAGATTACCCCAATAGACTCACAAGTGTAGTGTTGCCTCACCTGGAAGGACTGTTTGGAGCCCTGAATGGTGGTAAGAGAGGAGGTGTAGGGACAGGTGTAGCACTTACACTTGCAGGGATAAATACCAGGTGGGAGATCTGTGGGGAGGGACGTGTGGACCAGGCAGTCACAGAGGGAGCAATCTCTGAAAAAAGCAGAGAGGGGTAGAGAGGGAAAGCTGTGCTTGGTGGTGGGGTCCTGTTGAAGGTGGCAGAAGTTGCGGAGGATAATATGCTGGATCCGGAGGCTGGTGGGGTGATAGTTGAGGACAAGGGGAACACGGTCCCTGTTGTGATGACGGGAGGATGGGGTGAGGGCTGAAGTGCGGGAAACGGAGGAGATGCGGGTGAGAGCATCATTGATGACGGCAGAAGGAAAACCACAATACTTAAAGAAAGAGGACATTTGGGATGCTTCCCCTCCCCCACCCCTTGATCTTTCCTCTAATTAGTTTTCCACCCTCCCCCCACCTTCTTTATAGGGCCCCTGCCCCCTCCTTCTTTAGTCCTGATGAAGGGTCTCAACCCGAAACGTTGATTGCTCCTTTCAACGGACGCTGCCCGACCTGCTGAGTTCATCCAGCATTTTTGTACGTCTTGATCAGACTTCCCGGGGTGAGGGCGTGGAATAGCACGGTAGGCATTCTTGATGGTGCTGCAGCAATGGTCCAGTGTGCTGTTTCCTCTGGGATTGCAAGAGATCTGTTGATGGTAATTGCTTAATGATTTTTCTCAGACTAGCCTGGTTAAAATCTGGGAATGCCTCCCCCCTCTGCCCAACACCTCCCTCTGGTGCTCTTCCCCCTTTTCTTTCTTCCATGGTCTTTTGTCCTCTCTGATCAGATCCCCCTTCTCCAGCCCTGTATCTCTTTCGCCAATCAATTCCCAGCCCCTTATTTCACTCCTTCCCCTCCCAGTTTCACCTATCGCCTTGTGTCTCTTCCTCACCTCCCTCCACCTTCTGACTCTGACTCCTCATCTTTTTTTTCCCAGTCGCGGTGAAGGGTCTTGGCCCGAAACTTCGACTGTACTCTCTTCCATTTGCTCCAGCATTCTGTGTGTGTTGATTGGATCTAAATGCTTGTTTGCCTCCAGTTTGCTCATCTGCTTCTGACCCGCCCAAAGATTACTCACTCATCTAGTGCAAGAAATAGTAAAAACTGAATTTTATCAAGCAGCATGTGATTAAGATAATTGTAAGTTAAAAAAAACACTTTGTATTGCTTTGGAATAATGTCAACGCTATCTCGTTACAAAATGAAAAGATGCAAAAAGATCCATTTTACAGATGATATATTAGTGACTGACATCACAAGGCTATGTGAAGACATTAGAAACAACAATGCAGGGAAGGGAGGTTACGTGAAGCAGCTGAACATTTCATGATCCAAGAATAACCACTTCCTCAGTAAGTATCCACTTTGGGAACTGATTTCTGCACATTCTTTGTTTGGGTTTGTTCCCTTAAAATATTTCTGGCATTTTGAACAGAACTGCTGTGAACATCCAAGGGAAGTAATACTGTGGGCTAAGCATTTCCATGTAAAATATTCGGCCCTGCAATGTTTATAAAGGCAGTTTATTTAATATCGCATTTGTTAAAGGAGCCCATAAATTGTAGGAATAGTTGGTGGTCTGGAAACCCACCACAAACCACACTCTTCCTGCTTGCTAACACAATTAAAAATTGTTCCCTGTGACTTTGCTGTCAGCGTGGCTTTAGATAACATTGCAATGAACTGCAATAAAGCTTTAGTTTTAAATTTAAAATCAATACAATATTTTATTTTCCAATATTCTGTGTCCACTCCCTACCCCTCGCATGTTCTAAACTCAAACAGAATAGAAAGCACATTGTAAGTTGGGTGTAAATCCAGTCGCCCACCTCTCTCCAGGATCGACTGCTTTGAATTCATTCCCAGCTCTCTCCATAAATATGTAATACCTTGTGACAGGTCTGTGAGTTGCAGTGAAATTTAAGCAGTGTTCTCCTGTAAGAAGGTGAAGTGCTCCTCACATCAGGGTCTGTCTGAAGTTCCTGAGGGTGGATGTACCTCAGGGAGTGTAGCAAGGGAAGCAAAGACAGGTACCAGTATGGGAAAGGGAGGGAGCAACAAAAAACGTCCATTTTACCGAGTGCCTCCAGTTTCAGCAACAACAGCTAAACAGAACCCCATAGTTCAGAGAGTTTCCAGTCGGGAATAATGTACAGGGTGATGGGGAGAGAGCAGGACAGCAGGAGATCAGGACCACTGCAGTCACTCTTTCAAAGAGCCAGCACTGACATAATGGTCTGAAAGGCCCCACAGCACTGAAGTACTTTATGTCTTTCACGGGAGAAAAGCCTTTTTTAAAAATTGGTTCCAAACTGAAGGAAAGAACTGGATGTGAGAATCAATGCTTGTTAGATAAAATAATCTAGTTTTCACAACGAGTTGTTACACACCTGTGGTGAACTACATATACCTGTCTGGACACGCCCCCTGCTGACTGCTCCTGTGGCTCCTCCCACAGACCCCTGTATAAAGGCAATTGAGGCCTGAGCCCGGCCTCTCAGTCTCCAGGATGTAGTATGGTGGTCAACCACTGCTTGTTCCTTCTTCCAGTCAATAAAAGCCGATATCTTTCCTTTACGTCTCAGAGAGAGTTATTGATGCTGCATCAACTCCTGCCCGCAAGTAGAAGTTTCCACACACCTCAGTTTTAAAACACTGTCCTTATTTTTGTCACAATGTCCCCTCAACTGTGTCAGAGAGAGGAGACCTACGAGCAACAGCGCTGGAGCTTAACCAGGAATGAGTGCCGAGCGTGACCATTTTGGGATTGTCTTCTCATCACCGTTCAAATTCTTACTGCCATTATACAATATCTGTCATGTTCTTAAGATTCAAGTGTAACTGGGTGACCATCGAATGCTATTCGTTATTGTTAAAAAGTGTACTCATCTGGGAAATGCTAGAATAGTTGTCTGTGCTTTTAAGTGGAGATGGTGACATCATTATGCACGTGGGGGACAGTGGGGAGACCATTTTGTTTTCTGCTGCAGAAGCTGTTGGGGCATTGGAATCAAGTTCCTCCAGAGCTACTGGGCTTGGTGAGGAAAGTTGAACATTAATTTACAATATCCATGTGTAGGTTTTTGGTTTGTTGGGTGGTAGTGCTGGTCTCTTGACTTGGTGTGTCTGGGTAGTCTTGTTTTGTCTGATGGGTTTGGAGCTCCTTTCCGCAAAACGTGCTAAGACGGTAGCGCAATATTGATACGCAGCAGCCTCTCCGGACTCTGGATTGGGGATTACCAAACGTTATGTGGTTTTCCTTGTGTGGACTGTTTTGTTGTGTGCTTTTTTTGTGATATCATTCCGGAGAGCGTTGTCTCATTTTTTAACTGCATTGTATTTGTGGTTTCTAAATGACAATAAACTGAATCTGAATTCATTTATGCTTTTTGGCGAATCGAGAGTATTGGTAATTTGACAAGTTTTACATGTGGATGCTTTAGATTTTCATGAGTAATGAACTTGAGGCTGGATAACGTGGGTTCCTCACCAGCCAAGTAGGTCAGGCTTCCTGTAATTTAACTACCAGGCAATATCTTGTAAAAGTTGTGCCAAAGTGTACCTTCTGTCTAACTTTATTGTTTCATGACTGATTGTGAATGTAACAGCGTAACGTGAATGTTCAGTCTCTGTTCGGGGGTTCAGCACCTGTGTACTAAAAAGTAGTAGACGTCTTAGATGAGATGTATTCGCTTACATTTTTCGCTGCGATGTGTAAGATACAGGGTTGGGGGAATTCTAATGTTGTTTGTATTGTGTTCCTTCAGAATTGCCACTGCCGTATTGGTACTGTATTAGTTTTGTGTGGTTTTCTTTGTATTTTTATACTGCATACGAAATCCGTCAATACACAAGTGTGTGGATCGAAGGTGAGACGGAGATTGTAATGGCGGGACCTGATTGTAAAGTCGTTCGTTTTGTTTTAACACTCTCTTCTGGCACTTAAACATCTAAAACAGATAAAGGAATTAAAACCCGAAAAAGTACTTGTTGTTCTGAGTGTGTACTTTTCCCCAGGCCACAACACAAGCACCCTCTGTACTTCACAGCAAAGCCAGTGAGCTGACTCTTTCATTCAGATCCTGGTTTATCTAGTGTGATTTCACACAAATTGTTACACTAGGGATTATTCCACATTGCTTTGCCACGTGAGCCCTGGCATTTTACTGACAAATATTATAGGTTATAAGTTATTGTCCCTCCCGACACTTACCTTTACAAGCAGCTACAGTGCCACACCTGCCCATTCACCACCTCCCTTACCTCCATCCAAGGCCCCAAACCAAACTTCCAGGCAAGGCAACACTTCGCCTGTGAATCTGCTAGGGCCGCCTATTGTGCTGTCTACGTTGGTGAGACCACTTCATCGAGCACTCTGCTGCATCTGCCAAAAGCAGAACATCCCAGTGGCCAAACATTTGAATTCCCATTCCCATTCCCGTTCCAACTTGTCTGTCCATAGCCTCCTCTAGTGCCATGAGGCCACCCTCAGGGCAGAGGACCAACACCTTATATTCCGTCTGGGTAGTCTCTAACTTGGTGGCATGAACGTCAATTTCTGCTTCTGATATAAAAATAAATTCCCTCCCCTTCTCCTCTTCTATTCCTCACTCTGGCCTCTTACCTCTTCTCACCTGCCTATCACCTCCCCGGCTCCCCTCCTCCTTCCCTTTCTTCTATAGTCCACTCTCCTCTCCTACCAAATTCTTTCACCTCCAGCTCTTTACCTTTTCCTCCCACCTGATTTCACCTATCACCTCCTTCCCCTCCACACACCTTTTTATTTTGATACCTTCCTCCTTCCTTCTCAATCCTGATGAAGGGTCTTAGCCCGAAACGTCGATTGTTTACTCTTTTCCATAGATGCTTCCTGACCTGCTGAGTTCCTACAGCATTTTGTGTGTGTGTTGCTTTGGATTTCCAGCATCTGCAGAATTTTTCAAGTTTAGGTTATTGAGAAGGTTGGATTTCTGTTAGAAGCTCAGGTAGCTAAAACTTTTCTGATTTGTAATCTTTTCTCTGTTGAAAAATCAATAAAATGATTGAAAATGAATGAGAAACTAAGGTAACGTAATGAGGAATATATTAAAATGTTGGATTGTAAAACAATATCAGTCTGATGTCATGCCTTTCCTATCAGTTTCCCTCCCTTGCCTGTTCCTTGCCTTCAGTGCTTTAATCCCCATGATTCACTTGGTGCACCCTGGCAGTGACAGCACACCGGAGACTTTCTCCTTGGAGGAAAAAGTCTGCCTCTCCTGTCACCAAACACATCAGGCTTCTGCCCCCTTCCTTTCCAGTCCTGATGAAGAGTGCAGCCTGAAATGTCGACTGTTTATTTCTCTCCATGGAGCTGCCTGACCTGCTGAGTTCCTCCAGCATTTTCTGTGCGTCGTCCTGATCTGTGTTTCTATTATCCCTGCATTCCAATTGGATCCCACCCCCAGGTTCTACCCTTAACCTGTACACAGAAGGCATTTTAGTGCGGCCAGTTATCCTTGGATTTTGAGAGAAAGCTGAAGCATGCAGTGGGAATCTACACAGTCACAGGGAGTGCATGCAAACTCCACGCAGACAGCAGCAGATGTTCGAATCAAAACATCTGCCAGAGCTTGAGGCAGCGGCTGTACTAGATGTTCCAGTGAGCCACACAAGTGTAGAGAGTGCCTGGGAACACCTTACCAAGTGCTTGCTTCCTCAGGGGAAGCCTTGAAGGTTCAGCGTCACCCTGAAGAGATGGAAATCTGTTTGCTTGAGTTGGCGGGATTCAAAGTTCGAAGTTCAAAGTATGTTTATTATCAAAGTACATGAAAGTTACCATGATTCATTTTCTTGCAGGAATTTACAGGAAAAAATAAGCACAACATAATTTTACGAAAAACCACATAAACGGGCTGATGCACTATCAATAACTCCAAAAGTCTGGAAGTAGAGTGAATAATGAAAGGCTTTTATTAGCAGTAAAATGGAGCACGTCCATGCTGGATGACTGTGGGAGGAGCAGAGACAGAATCACCTTTATCCAGGGGTCTGTGGGAGGAGGCACAGGAACAGTCAGCAGAGGGGCGTGTCCAGACAGATATACATGGTTTACCATATGGGCAAAGACTGACAAACAACCAATGCGCAAAAGGAGACAAACTGTGCAAATAAAAATAATGCTGAGTGTACGTGTTGTAAAGAGTTTTTGAAAGTGAGTCTAAAAGGCCTGATCTGCTGAGTGTGTAGGTTGTGGAATAAGTTCAGAATTAAGCTGGGTGAAGTTTTCCACGCTGGTTCTAAATCCCGATGGTTGTAGGGTAGTTACAGTTCCTGAAACTGGTGGTGTCTTACCTAAGGCTCCTGTACCTTCTTCCCGATGGTAGTGGTGAGCAGAGAGCAAGGCCTGGATGGTGGAGGTCCTGAGCTTTCTTGTTGCAGCTTTCCTTGCAGATGTGCTCAATGGTGGGAAGGTTTTGCCTGTGATGGACTGGGCTGTAATCTATCATTTTCTGTTCCTAGGCATTGGTACTTCCATGCCAGGCCATAATGCAACCAGTTCGGGTACTGTCCACTGTGCATTTATTGAAGTTTGTCACTGGATTCATCCTGTGTCATTCTGTCCCAGCTGAGAGCATGCAGAACACATGCCAGCCATTCCTAATCTGTTCCACAGCAGTGCTCTCTGCAGAATCGTCTATTGTACATCGGGAAGTCATTCAATGCAGAAGGCTGTGTGGAACCTTTCAGCACATGCCGTACTACTGATGATTTATGTGTCCTGTCTCTGAATCTGAGAGAAAATTCTTCAGCAAGTAGAAGTAGGTTTATGGCAACAAATCAGGGACACTTGCAAAGGAAGAATGACGGTTCAGCAATTGGAAAAATAATTCCAGGAATGCAGCAACAAGGGACCAAAGCTTCCTTGTCGCTAGGTTGCGAGTTCCGTCGGTGAGATTCACTCAGAATAAGAGAACACAGTTTTAAAGCAGGCAGATAGAAAGGAAAATTCAGAGCTAGCCCATGCTGGGCGGCTGCCTGCAAAACATACACTTGTTTGGTAGGGTAGATCGAGTGAATAAACAAATGGTTGTTATTTTTACTTCCAGCCAAGAGTTCATCCTGCTTTCACTCTTAAACTGAATGTATTGCAAGTAAAATCTGTTCAGAATGCAACAGATTGTCCACGTAACATCCTGATCTTGAGCCAAGAATGGTTGCACTGTTGGCAAATGTTTGACCAATTTCATACTGCAATGTTGCAGGTCAGAATGCTGGCGACTGAGATAGATAAATAGTTACACAGGACAAGTACTGGGAGCAATTTTTTTTTAGAAAATCAGAGAATTATCAACACAGAGAGAGAAATAGATGTCTTAATGACTTAGGGAGTCAATAGAATGGAAAAGACCCTTCCATTTCACCTTCTCCATGCCAACCATTATGTCTATCTACACTAATCCTGTTTGCCCCATTGGGCCCATCTCTCCAGACCTTTCATAGCCCAATTCAAATACCTTTTAATTATTGTAATTATATCTGCCTCCACCATCTCCTCTGGCAGTGCATTCCAGATATTCACCATCTTCAGTGTGAAAAATGTACCCCTTAGACCTCCTTTAGAAAATTTTCTTCTCACCTTAAACCCATGCCTTCTAGTTCTTCCCTTGGGGTGAGGGGGAGAAAAGGATTCTGAATAACTGTTTTATCTGTACCCAAAAATTTCATAAACTTTTATAAGGTCACACCTCGACCTCCTACATCTCAGTGGGAATGAGTCCAGCCTATCTAATTAACAGCCCTTTGTTCCAGACAATCTGGTAAATCAATGGCAAAGCCACCATTTATTTCCCAGAGCTAACTGAAATATCTTGGTCAGGTCCCCAGCATCTCTCCCTTGTCTTTACAGCAGAGCTTTATACACCTGGGGATTTACTCACCTTAAATCACGGCAAAATATCTAAAGACAAGTCCTAAAGGTCCTGAAGAAGGGTCTCGGCTCAAAATGTCAACTATTTATTCCTTTCCATAGATGCTGCCTGATCTGCTAAGTTCCTCCAGCATTTTGTGTGTGTTGCTTTAGATTTCCAGCATCTGCAGAACTTTGTGTTCAAAACATCTCATTCCTCCTTTTCAGTGATAACATGTTCTAGAATTTCTCCATCCAACAATGCCTTCCACCTTAATGAATACAGCTAATTCATTCTCTGGCTCCATGTCCAGATGTCTCTTTTGGTCTCTAATGGGCCTCAGTCTTTTCCTTAACATACTACTGAAATGTGAGTTTCCTTAATCTTCTTTTGTAAGTGCCTCCTACCATTTCTATGTTCCTGAAGGCCTCTGCTGTTTCCAGCTCTCCATACCTGCAGTATGCTTCCTACATCCCTTGAACCTTCCACTATATTCCTTGGCAGAGTTCCTTGGATGTGCTGTCTCTGTCTTTCACTCTGATTGCAATATGTTCGCCCTAAACTCGCATTGTTTTACTGAAGCTAACAATTCACCTCCTGACATCCCAGAGCTTTTCCATCATCTACTAGGCGCTAATAAAGAATGAGTTAATTTGGTAAATTAAACTGGTCATTTATACCGAGTCACAGTGCCTTCCACCTAGGTCATTTCATCACATCAGTGCATTGAAGGAGTGCAAGGTAAAGCCAAGAGAGAATGCAGAATAAAGTGTTACTGTAACAGAGAAAGTGCAGTGCAGGCAGACAATAAGGTGCAAGGTCATGATGAGGTAGATTGTGAGGTCAGGTGTCCATCTTATCATATTCAAAAATCTTATAACAGCAGGATAAAAACTGTTCTTGAGCCTAGCATTATGTGCTTTCAGGCTTTTGTAACTTCTGTCCGATAGGATGGGGGAGAAGAGAGCAGGTGTGGGCTGGAGGTGTCTTGTATTATATTGTCTACTTTACTGAGGCAGCGAGAGGGATAGACAGAGTCTATGGAGGGGAAGCTGGACCCTGTGATGTGCTGAGCTGTGTACACAACCCTCTGTAGTTCTTGAGGTCTCAGACTGAACGGTTGTCATACCGAACTGTGATACATCTGGATAGGATGCTTTCTATGGCGCAGTGATAAAAATTGGTGAAGGCCAGCAGGAACATTTTTAAATCCCACAACTCCCTGTTCAACAGCACAGCAGGAATAGCTTCACCAGTAGAACAAAGGATAACAAGAAATAGGAGCAAGAGAAGGCCATCTGGCCCACTGAGCTAGCTCCTCCACTTGACAAGACCATCTCTGTGTGTCCTCCCTGTGGAATGCATGGGGTGTCTTCAGGTTCTGCAGTTTCCTCCCACAGTCCAAAGACATACTGGCTAGGTGGATTAGTCATTAAAAATTGTCCCATCTGTAGGTTGGGGTTCGGATTAAATTGAGGTTTAGTCAGAGGTTGCTGGGGCAGCACGGATGGAAAGCTGGAAGGACCTATTCCACATTGTATCCCCAAATAAAAATAAACGGCTGCTCTGGCTGGAGACTCAACTCCACTGACTGACCTTTTTCCCATAAATCTCTGTTCCCCTGCTCTGCAGAAACCTAGCTCACTTAGCCTTATATATCTTTATGGGGTCACCTCTACTGCTTCCCCAGGAAGAGAATTCCACAGATTCACTACTCTCTGGAAAAAGAGTTTCTCCTTATCTTCATCTTAAATCCATTCCCCCAAACCTTGGGCAACTCTTATGGAAACCACTATCTTGCCTCTATCTTACCTAGCCCTTTCATAATTTTATAAGTTTCTACGTTCCTCTCACATTTTTCTGAATTCCAGTGAGTGTAGTCCCTGGTGACTCAATCTCTCCTCCAGCTAACTCCTTCATCTCTGGGATCAGACTGGTGAACTTCTACTGCACTGCCTCCAGTTTGTCTCTCTCATTGCAGCAGTTCAAGAAGATAGCTCACCCTCATTTTCTCAGGTGTAACTGGGGATCGGTGGTAGATTCTGTCCTTGCCAGTGATGCCCAGAGCTCAAGAAATGCTTGACAAGTCAGCAAGTTTCTCACTTCTTGTCCTTACTCCTGCACACGCCTACTTCCCCCTCACCTGGCTTCACCTATCACCTTCCAGCTTGTATTCCTTCCTCTCCCCCACTTTCCTATTCTGGTTTTCTCCCTTCCTTTCCAGACCAAGGTTTTCAGTTCAAACCGTCCATCACTCATTCCTTTCTTTAGATGTTGCCTGATTTGCTGAGTTCTTCCAGCAGTTAGTGTGTGTTGTTCCGGATTTCCAACATCTGCAGAATCTCTTTTGTGTACTTAGTGTGACACTGGTGGACGCACTGGCTGCTTTACTGAATGCTGAAGCCAGTCTGCTATTTATTGTTCTTCTCAAAACAAAACTTGGTATACTGAATGCAAGGAGCTGGGCTGAAATCACATTGCAGTCATGTAAGATGTGAGAGAGGCCACACTTGTGTTGTGTACAGTTCTGTCCACCCTATTACAGGAAAGATGTTGTTAAGCTAGAAAGAGTGCCAACAACATTTACGATGACGCTGCCTGGACTTGAGAGCCTGAGTCAGCAAAGGGTAAACAACAAGAGCAGGAGAGGTTTTGAAGTCAATGGACCAAATAGGGGCAGGTGGGACTGTGGGTAGCTCACTGGGCAACACAGTTGGAGTGGATGTGTTGGGCCAGGGAGTCTGCTTCAATGCTCTACATATGATTGTATGACTGGTGAGAATGACTTACTGTCCTGAGATGTGGGATGCCCGAGTCCCAATTTTTTCCATATCTCTTCAGACCGGTTTCAGAGGTGAAATCTGGTTTATTTTTCCTTTCCTTGCACAGCATTTGTGAGACAAGCTTGTTATTGCTGCTGTTGCCTCTGCTGAGATGGGTAAGCATGTCAAATCACCGCTTATCCCAGATTCTCTGCCCCATGAGCGCCTCAGGCAGTGTTTCAATCCATGAATCCACTGAGCAGTTTTGGTTCTCTTTTCAAAGGCAATGCTAGACATTTGGGAATGATTTCACGCAGTCATCGGGTACTTCAGATAGTGTTGTCACCCAACACAGGCTGAAACTTTCATCTATTAGGCAGTTAGATTACGTGCATAGAGCACTGTCCCCTAAAGCAACAGCATGTTCCACTGTTTGCAAATGTTTAATACATATTTAAAGTTGTAACATTATGACTATTGTACGTATTTGTATGACATTTGATTAATGAGAATATTTTAACATTTATTTACCATTGTTTAGTCTTGGACTGCTCTGCTGTCGGATTCCACATTCTAAAATCCAGCAGAAAGTCATGTTTTGCATCAAACTGTACATTTATGTCTTGTACAGAAGGAAGGAGCAGCGGGGAAGTAATGTTGCTGCTGCTGAGGTATGGCGAGAGGTGTTTGAGAGATCTATTCAGATAATATTTTCTGATAAACCCAAGCAGGCATCTCTGCATGACAAGCACAGCTCTAATGTGAAGCTATCAAAAGGAATGCTGGAACCTATTTCAACAGTTTGTGTGCATATCTCAATATTTAGACAATTTATGTGGATGATACCCAATCAAGAGTTGAACCTGAAGAGACAGCTTGGGCTTCAAACAGAAAACATAGGATAGCGGGAATGAAAACTCCACGGTGTGCATTGTCTGTTAGTTGGAGAAGTACTCCATGAATGCTGCTGGTGTTGCAAGTGGCAGACAGACTTTAAAGTACAAAGGTCAGGGTAAACGTATTATCTAAATGCATCACATTACTATATGATACTTTGAGATTAATTTCACAAGACCGTAAGACTCAGGGACAGAATTAGACCATTTGGCCCATCAAGTCTGTTCTGCCGTTCCATCATGGCTGATTTATTATTCCACTCAAAGCCATTCTGCCGCCTTATCCCAATAACCATTGACAACCACTTATCAGTCTCTGCTTTAAACATATCCACTGATTTGGCCTCCACAGTCATCTGTGGCAATGAATTCCACATATTCACTGCCCTCTGGCTAAAGAAATTCCTCCTCATCTCTGTTCTAAATGGACATCCCTCTATTCTGTGCCTATGCCCTCAAGTCCTGGACTCCCCCAGTATAGGAAGCATCCTAACCTCATCCACTCCATCTAGGCCTTTCAATATTCTAAAGGTTTCAATGAGAACCCCTCATTCTTTCAGACTCCGGTGAGTACAGGCCCAGAGCCATCAAATGCACCTTATAGTTAAGCATTTCATTCTTGAGAACCTCCTTTGGACCCTCCCCAATGGCAGTACATCTTTTCTGAGATAAGGAGCACAAAACTGCACACAATACTCCAAGTACAGTCTGACCAAAGCTTTATTAAGTCTCAGCATTACAACATTGCTTTTATATTCTAGTCCTCTCAAAATGAATGCTAACATTGCATTTGCCTTCCTTACCACTGACTCAACCTGCAAGTTTACCTTTAGGAAATGCTGCACGAGGACTCCCAAGTCCCTTTGCATTCTGATTTCTGAATTTGCTCCTGTTTAGATAATAATCTGCACTTGTATTCGTTCTATGAAAGTGTATGACCATACACTTCCCCATGCAGTATTGAATCTGCCACTTACTTGCCCATTCTCTTAATCTGAGTCCTTCTGCAAAGTCTCTGCTTCCTCAGCAATACCTGCCCCTCCACCCATCCACAAACTTGGCCATGAAGCCATCAATTCCATCATCAAGATCACTGACATATAACGTGGTAAAGAAGTAAGAAGCTTCCCGACACTAGCTGCTGCAGAACACCATGAGTCACTGGCAGCCAACCAGAAAATATAAACCATTTATTCCCACTCTTTTCCTTTTGCTAGTAAGCCAATCGTCTATCCATGCTAGTGCACAATGAAGTGTTGACAAGCTTGTGTTGTTTTCCCTAGAATGATGGAGGCTGAGGGGAGTTCTGATAGAAATTTGTAAGACCACGAGAGGGATAGATGGAGTATCAGGCAGTGTCTTTTTCCCAGGGTCAAAATATCTGACCGTAGAGGACATGCATTTAATGTGAGAAGCTGAAAGTTTAACAGAGATGTTAAGACCGTAAGACCAGAAGACATAGGAGCAGAATTAAGCTATTTGACCCATCGAGTCTGCTCCACCATTCAAGCATGGCTGATCCTCTTTCCTTTCCTCAGCCCCACTCCCAGTCTTCTCTCCATAACACTGATGCCGTGTCCAAACAAGAACCTATCAAGCTCTGCCTTAAATTCGCCCAACGACCTAGCCTCCACAGCTTCCCGTGGCAATAAATTTCACAGATTCACCACACTTTGGCTAAAGGAATTTCTCCATATCTCTGTTTTAAATGGATGGCCTTCTATCCTGAGGCTGTGCACTCTTGTCCTAGACTCCCCCACTATGGGAAACATCCTTTCCACATCCACTCTGTCTAGGACTTTCAACTTTTGAAAGTTTTTAATGAGATTTTCCTTCATCCTTCTAAATTCTATGAGCACAGACCCAGAACTATGAAATGTTCCTCATATGATAACCCTTTCTTTCCCGAAATCATCCTTGTGAACTTCTGTTGAACCCTCTCCAATGCCAGCACATCTTTTCTTAGATGAGGAGCCCGAAACTATTCAAAATACTCTAGGTGAGCCTCACCAGTGCCTTATAAAGCCTCAGTATCACATCCCTGCTCTTGTATTCCAGACCTCTTGAAATCAATGCTAACATGGCATTTGCCTTCCTCACCACTGACTCTCCTGTAAGTTAACATTTAGGGTGTTCTACACAAGGACTCTCAAGTAACTTTGCATCTCAGGTTTTTGGATTTTCTCCCCATTTAAAAAATAGTCTGCATATTTATTTTCTACTACTAAAATGCATGACTATGCCTTTTCCAATATTGTTTTTCATTTGCCACTGTTGCCCATTCTCCTAATCTGTCTAAGTCCTTCTGAATCCTACCTGTTTCCTCAACACTACCTGTCACTCCACCAATCTTCATATTAGGTGCAAATTTGGCAACTAAGCCATCTATTTCATCATCTAAATCACTGATATATAGCATAAAAAAGTGGTCCTAACACTGACCCCTGTGGAACACCACTAGTCACTGGCAGCCAACCAGAAAAGGATCCTTTTATTCCCACTCACTGCCTCCTTCCAATCAGTCAATGCTCTAACCATATTAGTAACTTTCCTGTAATACCATGGGCTCTTAACTTGATAAGAAGCCTCATGTGGGGCCTTGTCAAAGGCCTTCTGAAACTCCAAATATACAACATCCACTACACCCCTTTTATCTATCCTAATTGTAATCTTCTCAAAGAATATCAAAAGGTTTGTCAGGTAAGGTTTTCCTTTAAGGAAACCATGCTGACTTGTCCTGTGACTCCAAGTACACTGTAACCTCATCGTAGCAATTGTCTCCAACATCTTCCCAACCACTGAGGTCAGGCTAACTGATATACAATTTCTCTTCTGCTGCCTTCTTCCTTTCTTAAAGGGTGGAGCGACATTTGCAATTTCCAGTTGTCTGACACCACGCTAGAGTTCAATGATCTTTGAAAGATCTTTGCTCATGCCTCTACAATCCCCAACACCACCTCTTTCAGAAATCTAGGGTGCAGTTCATCTGGCCCAGGTGACTTATGCACCTTTATGCCCTTCAGCTTTTTGAGCACCTTCTCCCTTGTAATAGTAACTGCACTTATTTCTCTACCCTTGCACCCTTTAACATCTGTCACACTGCCAGCGCCTTCCACAGTGAAGCCTAATGCAAAATACTTAGTTAGTTCATTTGCCATCTTCTTGTCCCCCATTATATTTTCTCCCACCTCATTTTCTAGCAGTCCTATATCCACTCTCATCTGTCTCTCATTTTTACATACTTGAAAAAGCTCTTTCTATCCACTTTGATATTGTTTGCTAGCTTGCTTTCAAATTTCATCTTTTCCCTCCTAATCATTCTTTTAGTTGCTCTCTGTAGGTTTTTAAAAGTTTCCCAATCCACTCTCTTCCCACTAATTTTTGCTGTGTTGGATGCCATCTCATTTGCTTTTACATTAGCTTTGAATTCCCTTGTCAGCCACGGTTGTACTATTTTGCTATTTGAGTATTCCTTCATTTTTGGAATACATCTATCCTGCACCTTCTTAATTTTCCCCAGAAACTCAAGCCATTTAAGGGCAAGTTTTCTTACAGAGTGGAGGACACCTGGAATGCACTGTCAGGTTGCTAGTGGAGGTAAATACAATAGAGCCTCTTAACAGAAGGTTGTAAACTCATCCAGCTCCATCAGGGGCACACCCCTCTCCCCCCTGCATCAAGGTTATCTTCAAAAGGTGATGACTCACTAAGCGGCATCCATCATTCATGACCTCCACCACCCAGGACATGACCTCTTCTCATTTCTGTAATCAGGGAGCCTGAAGACACACTCAAGGTTCTGGGAACAGCTTGCTCCCTCTGCGATCACATTTCTGAACAGACCACGAATCTATCAAACACTACCTCATTATTGTTGCTGTCCTTTTTGCAGTACTTTATGTATTTTTATTTATTTATTATTTATCATTTATAGTCTATTTTATGTATTGCACTGTACTGCTGCCACAAAACAATAAATTTCACAACATCTATCATGTCAGTGATAATAACCGATTTTGATTGGGGTTCTTTTCCTTCTACCAATGCTTCCCCCATTTTCTTCACTGAATGTTTTGACTAAACACTTTGGAGGAGACGTTGACATGAAATGTCCTTTTCTCCCCGCTTCTTCGGTGTTGGCTGATCTGCTGAGTATTTGTTGACTGCAGGAGTACTTTTACTGGAAGAGGTAAAAATCTCACTGACTGGCCATTTCTGGTAACTTGTATCCATGGTACAAAGGCTCCTCTGGTTAGGAAGTCCTAACCAACAGAAATACCATTTTACACAAATTCTCCCATCCCTTCTTGAAGCATTTCATTCAAACTCATTCAGTCGAATTCCAAGTTACAACCGACCCGATTGCGCAAATTGATAAATCATTCCAGAAACATTGAGAAAAGGAATAAAGTTTGTTCTTATTGAATATTGTGTGGGAAATAAAACAATACAAAATGCAAAAAAAAACCCAACAGATTTTGCCAGTGTTTATGCCTGATCACTCACTACTGTGAGCAAAAAGATTTGGGCTGACACCCCTTCGTTACCTCAGCCTCTCCCGTACAGGGCCCATAAACAGCCGCTGTCTTCATCTGCAGGGCACTTCTTCTGCGGTGTTGCATTGTGGGAATCTACGACAGCCATGACCAGCTTCTGGTCATGATATGGACCGTAGAGTTGGGCCTATCTGCAGTGATAGACACAGGAGGTTCTGTAGATGCTGGAAATCTTGAGCGACACATACAAAATGCCGGACGACCACAGCGGACCAGGCAGCATCTATGGCGGTAAATAAACAATCGCTATCTCAGGCTGAGACCCTTCATCAGGGCTGACTACAGTGAGCTCGCTTTATCCTACCACGCCATGAATATCAGCTACACCATCTTTCTCCTTTGATACCTATTTATCCAATCCAATCCCTCTTCCTGATTGCCCCTTCCCTGAGCATTTCACATCTGGGAAACACATGAAGAGTGTGCTCCAAGGCATGGGTTCAAACTGGAGAGGGTGTGACAAAGGAGGACAATGCGACAACCTAGCGTAGGCGGAACGTCATATCCAAATCTTATTGCCTCCTCGCGTTGTGTGACTGAAGATGTACATTGATAATGTTTGGTGTTCTTTTCACTCGAGACTTAATACAACACCGTGATTAACAGTGTCCTCAGTTGTTAACTTACAATTGTGGATCACTTTATCATTGGTGATACAACTGGGCTAACATGAGAGAGAGACAAAAAAGTCATAGGAACAAATATACGTTTATAATGAGGGATCCGATGTGCTAAGAGGGGTTTGGACAATTTTCTTGATACCTAATCCTCCTGCAACTCAGAGTTACCTGGAATACCAATGATCTAATGTTTATTGGTTAGTGATTGGATCCATTAGCTGTGTGTAGTGTCAGGGTGATTATTCAGTGAAATGAAAGAATTAGAGCATATGTATGGAACGATAAATGGGTTACTAGCAAAGACAGATGTTTCCGACTTTTAGAGAAATTGGCTTACAGACAGTTCTTGGGAATGGAGCCTTTTGTTAACCCGGGGGGGGGGGGGGGGGGAGGTGTGTGTGTGTGTGTGTGTGTGTGTGTGTGTGAGAGAGAGAGAGAGAGAGAGTGTCTGCACATGCACGCCTGTGCTCACATTGGAACTGAAGTGACTATTGAATGTTTCAAATACATTTCACTGCAATGTCTATTAACTTCACATTTAATCAATACCAAAGGTTTGAGCATTGCTATCTGGCTTTGCTCCTGATGGATTTTAACAGGCTTCCTTGTTGAATTCTTTCCATTCTGTAAAATTGTTCCTGATGTTGATGTGGCTGTCAGGAACGACGACAGCCCCTTACAGATAAAGGAGGAGAGGGGTGGGGGGAAGGTGGAGGCTGTAAAGTTAATTGTTCTCTTGTTTTCAGAGCAGGCCTGGAGGAGTACTTCCTGGAAATCTATTTGTGGTGACTGCCTGCAGACTATCCATGTTCCCAATTCCCGGTGTAAAACATTCACACTGTTAGTACACCAGGAACACTTTAAAACCATCTGTATACTATCAATCTGTTGGAATGAGGGGCACATATATAATTGCTTTTTGCACCTTAAACTGATTAAAATTGACAGAACACTGCATGCTAACATAACAAACTTGGAATGGAAATCAGTCGTTAGGTGAAATTTAGAACGCCGCGCTGTTTTATGGACAACGGAACTGGGGTATCTCTTGCTTTCCATTAGTGTTGGCTAGTTTTGAAACCATTCCAATAGTGCTTTCCAGTTTTCCCATGATAAGCCAGTGACTAGGATTTTGCAATGCCGACTTTTATTGATATAGAAACAAAGAAAACTTACAGCACAATACAGGCCCTTCGGCCCACAATGTTGTGCCAAGCATGTCCCTACCCTGGAAATTACTAGGCTTACCTGTAGCATTCCATTTTACTAAGCTTCATGTACCTATCTAAAAGTCTCTTAAAAGACCCAATCATATCCGCCTCCACCACCGTTGCCGGCATCCCATTCCACACCACTCTCAGAGTAAAAAACTTACCCCTGACATCTCCTCTGTACCTACTCAACAGCACCTTAAACCTGCGTCCTCTTGTGGCAATCATTTCAGCCCTGGGAAAAACCTCTGACTATCCACATGATCAATGGCTCTCATCGTCTTATACATGTCTATCAGGTCACCTCTCATCCTCCAACGCTCCAAGGAGAAAAGGCCGAGTTCACTCAACTTGTTTTCATAAGGCATGCTCCCCAATCCAGGCAACATCCTTGTAAATCTCCTCTGCACCCTTCCTATGGTTTCCACATCCTTCCTGTAGTGAGGCGACCAGAACTGAGCACAATACTCCAAGTGGCATCTGAACAGGGTCCTATGTAGCTGCAACATTACTTCTCGGCTCTTAAACTCAATCCCATGATTGATGAAGGCCAATGCACTGTATGCTTTCTTAACCACAGAGTCAACCTGCATAGCAGTCTTGGACTCAGACCCCAAGATCCCTCTGATCCTCCATACTGTCAAGAGTCTTACCATTAATACTATATTCTGCCATCATATTTGACCTACCAAAATGAACCACTACATACTTATCTGGGTTGAACTCCATCTGCCACTTCTCAGCCCAGTTTTGTATCCAATCAATGTCTCGCTGTAACCTCTGACAGCCCTCCACACTATCCACAACACCTCCGACCTTTGTGTCATCAGCAAACTTACTAACCCATCCCTCCACTTCTTCATCCAGGTCATTCATAAAAACCAGGTAGAGTAAGGGTCCCAGAACAGATCCTTGAGGCACTCCACTGGTGACCAACCTCCATCAATCCCATCTACAACCACTCTCTGCCTTCTATGGGCAAGCCAGTACTGGATCCACAAATCAATGTCCCCTTGGATCCCATGTCTCCTTACTTTCTCAAGAATCTTTGCATGGGGTGCCTTATTAAATGTGTTGCTGAAATCCATATGTACTACATCTACTACTCTACCTTCATCAATGTATTTAGTCACATCCTCAAAAATTTCAATCAGGCTCATAAGGCACAACCTGCCCTTGACAAAGCCATGCTGACTATTTCTAATCATATTATACCCCTCCAAATGTTCATAAATCCTGCCTCTCAAGATCTTCTCCATCAACTTACCAACCACTGAACTAAGACTCACCAGTCTATAATTTCCTGGGCTATCTCTACTCCCTTTCTTGAATAAAGGAACAGCATCTGCAACCCTCCAATCCTCCAGAACCTCTCCCATCCCCATTGATGATGCAAAGATCATCACCAGAGGCTCAGCAATCTCCTCCCTCGCCTCCCGCAGTAGCCTGGGATACATCTCATCCAGTCCTGGTGACTTATCCAACTTGATACTTTCCAAAAGCTCCAGCACATCCTCTTTCTTAATATCTACATGCTCGAGCTTTTCAGGCTGCTGCAAGTCATCACTACAATCACCAAGATCCTTTTCCATAGTGAATACTGAAGCAAAGTATTCATTAAGTACCTCTGGTTCCATACACACTTTCCCACTGCCACACTTAATAGGTTCTATTCTTTCACGTCTTATCCTCAATATGCCACAAAGTTAATTTTTGTTTTTCTGGGTTTTTCTTCAAGTCAACCAAACTGAAAATAAAAGATAAAGATGAGCTTTATTTCTCCCATGTACATTGAAACATGACAGTGAAATGCATCATTTGTAACAAATCAAATTGGCGATGACTGTGCCAAACAGCCCACAAGTGTTCTCACACTTCCAGCAGCAACATAGCATGCCACAGCTCACTCACCCTAAGCATTGGTCTTTGGAACTGGGAGGAAACCAGGGCACCTGGAAGAAACCCATGGGGAGAATGAACAAACTTCTTTCAGACTGTGGTGAGAATTGAAACCTGATCTGGACCAGTATTCAGACTTTTATGTGGAAGAATTGGCGTCACATTGCACGGAAAGAGGTTTCTCAGCCCTTCAGGTCTACACTAGCCATCGGGCACCCAGACCATAATTCTGCCACTGGATTCAGTTTTATTCTTCCCCACAATCTCATCAACTTCCCGCAGCATTTACCCCTCATCTACGCACCAGGAGCCACTAACACTGGACAATTTGGTGGACCAGTAGTGTAGCAGTTAGCATAATACTCTTACAGCACCAGCAACCTGCATTTAATTCCGTCTGCTGTTTGTAAGCGGTGTGCATGCTCTTTGTGTGACCATATGGGTTTCCGCCATTTCCTTTCACATTCCAAAGATCATCAGTGATCTTCTCACGTTGGACGGTTAAATGCGGAGCAGTAAAGCGCGGTGCCTTTAAGGGTCATAGCCAAGGCCAATGCTGAAAACATGGCAGGACAAGCAGAATTCAAGTCAGGCTGAAGCACGGAGGGATGAGGCTTCCCCTGCCTGCCATCTTGTTTGTGAATGTACAGTCACTTGAATATAAGACTGATGATCTCAGGGCAAAGCTGCTTTATCAGAGGCAGATGAGGCAGATCTCAATTGTTTGTTCCATTGTGACTTGGTTCACAGCGAACACACTGGATGCAGTTATTTGGCCAGGAGGTTTTACGATTTTCTTGAATTCTGGTAAAGAAAGAAGAGGTGGAGTCTGCTTTTTAGTCAATTCTCATTGGTGCATGGACACTGGGGTCATGTCAACTTCTGGTCTCCTTGACATAGAACAACTAATGATTAAATGTAGACCATTCTACTTGCCTGGGGAGTTCTCGTACATAATCCTGACTGCAGTTTACATGCCACCAGCTGACAATTGTAAGCACACACTCGCAAAAATGCACGATGCAGTCTGTAAACAAGAAATGGTCCACCTTGACACATTTCAAATTATGGTCAGCATCTTTAATCAGGCTTTTTTAAAGAAAACTCTGTTCAATTATTACCAGCACGTAACCTGTTGCACCAGATGTCCCAATACACTACAGCACTGCCACACTACGATAAGGAATGCCTATTACTCTTTTCCAAGTCCGCATTTTGGTAAATTGGATCATTTGGCCGTACTCTTACTACCCGCATACAGATAAAGACTGAAAACCAAGGCTCCAGAGATCAAGACAATCAAGAGGTGGTCGCAGGAGGCTGAGGAACAGTTACAGGATTGCTTGGAGTCAGTGGACTAGCCATGTTCAAGAACTCATCTGTGGATCTAATAAATCTGTAATATTTATTATGCAGATGTTGTTCCTTTATTCAAGAAAGGGAGTAGAGATAGTCCAGGAAATTATAGACTGGTGAGTCTTAGTTCAGTGGTTGGTAAGTTGATAGCGAAGATCCTGAGAGGCAGGATTTATGAACATTTGGAGAGGTATAATATGATTAGGAATATTCAGCATGGCTTTGTCAAAGGCAGGTCGTGCCTTATGAGCCTGATTGAAATTTTTGAGGATGCTCCTAAAAACATTGATGAAGAAAGAGCAGTAGATGTCGTGTTTATGGATTTCAGCAAGGCATTGATAAGGTACCCCATGCAAGGCTTATTGAGAAAGTAAGGAGGTATGGAATCCAAGGGGCATTGCTTTGTGGATTCAGAACTGGCTTGCCCATAGAAGGCAGAGAGTGGTTGTAGATGGGGTTGATGGAGGTTGGTCACCAGTGGAGTGCCTCAGGGATCTGTTCTGGGACCCTTGCTCTTCGTGATTTTTATAAATGACCTGGATGAGGAAGTGGAGGGATGGGTTAGCAAGTTTGCTGATGACACAAAGGTTGGAGGTGTTGTGGATAATGTGAAGAGCTGTCAGAGGTTACAGCAGGACATTGATAGGATGTAAAACTGGGCTGAGCAGTGATGGAGTTCAACACAGATAAGTGCGAGGTGGCTCATTTTAGTAGGTCAATTATGATAGCAGAATATGGTATTGTGTTGGTGCATGGCCTAGTGGATAAGGCACTGGTTTAATGATCTGAAGGTCACTGGTTCGAGCCTCAGCTGTGTGTCCTTGAACAAGGCACTAAACAACACATTGCACTGCGACAACACCTGTGCCAAGCTGCTTGGGTACCAGTGCCCTTCCCTTGGACAACATCGGTGGCATGGAGAGGGGAAGGCCTGCAGGTTGGGCAACTGCCGGTCTCCCATACAACCCTGTCCAGGCCTGTGCCCTGGAAACCTTCCAAGGGGAAAATCCATGGTCTCACGAGACTAGCAGATGCCTATATATAAAATATAGTATTAATAGTAAGACTCTTGACAGTGTGGAGGATCAGACGGATCTTGAGGTCCAAGTCCATAGGATGCTTAAAGCAGTTGCGCAGGTTGACTCTGTGGTTAAGAAGGCATACAGTGTATCGGCCTTCATTAATTGTGGAATTGAATTTAGGAGCTGAGAGGCAATGTTGCAGCTATATAGGACCCTGGTCAGAACCCACTTTGAGTACTGTGCTCAGTCTGGTCTCACTACAGGAAGGATGTGGAAAGGGTGCAGAGGAGATTTACAAGGATGTTGCCTGGATTGGGGAGCATGCCTTATGAAAGCAAGTTAAGTGAACTCAACCTTTTCTCCTTGGAGCAATGGAGGATAAGAGGTGACCTGATAGAGGTGTACAAGATGATGAGAGTCATTGATGGTGTGGATAGTCAGAGGCTGAAGTGGTTGCCACAAGAGGATGCGGTTTAAGGTGCTGGGGAGTAGGTACAGAGGTGATGTCAGAGGTAAGTTTTTTACTCCGAGAGTGGTGACAGTGTAGAATGGGTTGCTGGCAAACGTGGTGGAGGTAGATACGATACGGTCTTTTAAGAGACTTTTGGATAGGTACATGGAGCTTAGAAAAATAGAGGGCTATGGGGAAATCTAGAAATTTTGAAGGTAGGGACATGTTCTGTGGGCCGAAGGGCCTGTATTGTGCTGTAGGCTTTCTATGTTTCTATGATCTGAATGACTACACCATGTAGATGTGGACAATAGTGGGGAGGGCTTTACCTGTGATGGACTGGGCCATATCCACTGCTTTTTGTAGGATTTTCCATCGAAGGGCGTTGATGTTTCCATACCAGGCCATCACGTAGCCAGTCAATGTACTTTCCATGACAACACCTATCGAAGTTTGTCAAAGTTTTAGATGTCATGCCTAATGTAGAATGAGAGGTGTAAATACGGTGCAGAGGAGGCTTAACAAGATGCTGCTTAGATCAGATAGTGTTTGCTATAAGCAGAGCTTATTGTTGTTTTGCCTGTAGTGGCAGAGGCTGATAGGAAACCAGGTTTTTAGAATCATGAGGAGATAGACAGAGTTCACAGCTATTTACCAGGGTGAAAATAGCTAATACTAGAGTACATCTTTTTAAGGAGAGAGAGGCAAAGTTCAAAGAGATGCGCAGGGAAAGTTTTTTACACAGAGAGTGGTGGGTGTGTGGAGGCAGATATGACAGAGACACTCTTAGAAAGGAACATGACCATGACCAAACGCCTGTGGAAGGGAGTAGATATCATCAGCTTAATAAGTTTAACAGAAACAGAGAAAATTCTGCAAATGCTGGAAATCCAGAACACAAACAAAGTGCAGGTGAGGCAGCATCTATGGAAAGGACCTGAAGGAAGGTTTCAGCCCAAAATGTTGGTTGATTGTTCCTTCCTATAGATGCTGCCAGACCTGTTTAATTAGCTTAACACAACATTCTGGCCTGAAGGTCCTGTTCTTGTGCTGAACTGTTCTGTCTTCTGTGTTCAGTGAAGGAGTACTGCCTCAGTAGGCTTGGGTTCTCTGAGAGGTTAAAATGGTAGCTATGGTATGTGTGCACATTCCCACAGGAAACCCTCTCTGCCTCCATGCTGGTGAAGAAAATTCACTTGAAGTACACAGAGTAATGAAACAGCATGTTATAGGTTACACAGTCTCTACAACTTTCGCATCATGAATTATACCCCCAATACCACAACATGCTGTAATATAGAATAAAGGCAGTGCACATCATTTTTATAAATGACTTAGATGAGGATGAGTTAGTAAGTTTTCAAATGCGATGAAGGTTGTAGATAATGTAGAGGGTTGTCGTAGGTCACAAGGGACATTGACAAGATGTAGAACTGGACTGAGAAGTGGGAGATAGAGTTCAATCCAGGAAAGTGTAAGGAGATTCACTTAAGAAGTTTGAAATTGAAGGCAGAATACAGGGGCAAAGGCAAGATTCTTAGCAGTGTGAAGGAACAGAAGGATCTTGGTGTCCACATCCATAGAACCCTCAAGGCTGTAGCACAAGTTGATAGGGTTGTTAAGAAAGCATATGATGCACTGACCTTCATTAGTCCAAGATTGAGTTCAAGAGCAACAAGGGAATATCTCTGCCCTATAAAACTCTGGTTAGGCTGATGAGGAAGCTTTAGAGTGGGTGTAAGGAGATTTACCAGGATATTGCCCAGAGTGGAGAACATGCCTTATGTGTATATGTTGAATGAGCCAAGGCTTTTCTCTTTGGGGCAAAGGAGAATAAGAGGTGACTTGATAGTGTTGTACAAGATAATAAGAGGCATCAATTAAGTGGACAGCCAGAGACTTTTCCCCAGGGCAGAAATTACTAATATGAGGGGCATAATTTTAAGGTGATTGGAAGAAAATATAGAGGGTGTTGTAACGTGATCAAAGTCACTGGAGGGACACTGAAGCTAGTGGATACAGGAATGTTTTTTTTCAACAAAATGAGACTCTCTTGGAGAAAGAGGTCTCCTGACATTTTTATATACTAAAGATCAAAATTAACAGCAGGACAATTCTATAGTTACAATGTACCTACAATGTCTCCTTTGAATTACATATTGCTTTTAAACACCTTCTCCTTCTCACCCACACTCCGGGCACCCAAAGTGAATGAATATCAGCATTGTGTGGTTTGCAATCAACTCCAATCTGCAGCTCCAGGAAAGTGTTCGTCCAGGGCTGCATTTTAAATTCAATCTACATTCCATGTTCAAGTCTGAAATTTGGCTACTGGTGAAGTAAACATTCACTATGTACCTTAACTCCAGAATTCACCCTAACAGGGGGATGTCAGAGGTAAGTATTTTATAGCAAGAGTGGTGAATCTGTGGAATGGAGGTAGTGGAAAGATAGTGGGAGATACAGTATATTAGGGACATTTAAGAAACTCCTAGGTAGGCCTATGGATGACAGAAATTTGGTGGGCTATTTAGGAGGGGAGGGTTAGAATAATCTTAGAGAAGGCTAAAAGGTTAGTGCAACATCATGGGCTGAAGCTCCTGGACTATGCTGTAGAGATCTATGTTCATTTAGGGTCTTCCTGCTTGAAGTTAGCATGGACCTGGTGAGATTAATGACCTCCTTCTTTCATAACTATTCCAGAAGTATAAAAAGAGGCACAGTACTAGCTCCCACTAGTAGATAAAATTGAGAAACAGTAGCCAACGTCAACATAGATGATGAGTCTGGAGAATTAATAATGGGAAAAAAGGAAATAGCAGAGACTTTGAACAAATATTTTGTCTCTACTTTCATGGTAGAAGAGACAGAAAACATTCCTGTTATACAGTAAGACTACAGTAATCCATATGCCTGAGACCTTTGTGCTGTATTACCTGATTTTACAATTTGCAAGATGATGTTTTGTACAATATTTATTTAGTTTTGTAACTCCAAATCTCAGAGTTCAAAGTAAATTTATTATCAAAGTACATGTATGTCACCTATACAAACCTGAGATTCATTTTCTTGCAGGCAATCACAGTAAATACAATAAACACAGTAGGGTCCATAAAAGATCACACCCAACAGGACAGATAAACAACCAATGCGCAAAAGACAACAAACTGTACAAATGCAAAAATAAATAAAAAATGTTTATTTTTTTCTCGGCTTAAGCTGGTAAAACCTGAGGTACGAGGATAGCCAAGCACCTTCATTTGTCAATTGCTAAGAACTTTTGGACTATTCTAGTGGTATTTTGTATTGTGGCTTTCTAGATATTACTGTGTAGTCCTAATTGTTTAATGCTACTGGTTAGTGCCTTTGGGATGGCATCAGTTGTAGATATTACTATTGGCACAATGTATACCTTGTTCATGTTCCATAGTCTTTCAATTTCCTCTTTTAACTCAGCATACTTCCAATATTTTTCACTTATTGATTTCTGTATGTTATGTGTATTTTGAATGGTTATATCTATTAAATAAATTGTTTTTACTTGTTTATCCTGTATTATTATACCTGACAGTTATTAAGGATTCTCTTATCTGTAACAACTTACCTGTAATATTTATTATTTATTATCAGTCATTATTATTATTAATTACTTTTTTTCTCAGCTCAAGCTGGTAAAACCTGAGGTACGTGCATAGCCAAGCTCTCTCATTTCTCAATTGCTAGGAACTTTCGGGCTATTCTAGTGGCGTTTGGTATTGTGGTTTACTGAAGATTTATATAGATATTATTGTGTACTTCTAATTGTTTAATACTATTGAGTAGGTCCTTTGAAATTACACTAGTTGTAGATATTACTTTTGGGACAATGTATCCCTTGTTCATGTTCCAAGGTCTTTGAATTTCCTCTTATTATTATTATTATATTATTTCTCTACTCGAGCTGGTAAAACCTTAGGTAATTTTATTAATTTTATTATTATTATTTTATTAATTTTAAAACATCAATTTTTCAGAGTCCTACAAATTATATTATGACCAATCCATTATTACAGCTAGGACAATCTATAATAACAAACTGGATATAATATTACAGGATAAACTAGCAAGAACAGCTAATTTAATAGATATAGCCATTCCAAACACGCATAATACACAGAAATCAGTAAATTAAAACACAGAAATATGCTGAGTTAAAAGAGGAAATTGAAAGACTATGGAACATGAACTGTTGCCAGGAGTGAAGGAAGTGAACCCAAGTGTAGGATACAGGCATGGAGATTGAGTTTGGATGTTTTACATGGGCATAAATGCCGAACAGCAAACAGGAGGGATCTTGACACGGAGCCCTGACACGGAGCATTGACTCAGAGAGATGGAGTCTCATAGGTAAACCTTGAAACCTAAACTTAGAACAAATGGTTCTAAGTGGTTGGGAAATGCAACTATCTTACGGGAAGAAGACTAACTGTTATGGTCGAGTTTGAAGTCCGCATTCTGTTTCTTGATCTGGTCCACGGACTCCGGGTCCTTTGACCACCCCTCGTTTCGCCTTGAACTCAAATATTCACACCTGAGGATGATCTTAGTTCAGTTGGGCTCAAGGAGGTGCACCTGATGCCTATTGGTTGGCTGTGAATATAAGGGGCTCTCGGATTGAGTATAGTTGGGGGGGGGGGTCATCCTGTCCGTCCCGGTTTGGAGTACCATCATTAACAACAAGTTCTGTGAGTGAGTTATGGACTGGGCTGCTCTGTAGCCCCCCCGAGTCTTCCGGCCTTAGTGAGTCTTGAAGTTGCCCTGGACTGAGCACCCTTCCTACCCCAAGCCTCAAGACCCCTGCCTCTAGCCAAGTCTCAAGACCACCTTGGACCCCAAGATCCTCTCTGAACTCCAAGATCTCCATGAACGCCACGGTTTCCACACCTTCCTAACCTTTAGCTTGTCCCGTCCTGCCCCTAGTACTTCAGTGCCTGCATCTTGCATTTGGGTCCAGTCTCACGTCCCCTTATGACACTAACGAACTGCTGACAAGTGGTTGTGATGCCAGGTTTCTTATACTGCAGTTCTTGATGGAAACTAGGCGTGCTGTTATCAAAGCAAATTAGAAGCAATTGGGAAATTAACGGTTGGAACCGTGGCACAATCAAAGGAAATTAGGAGCAAGATAGGGAATTAATGATCGAGACCATGGCAGCACCCCACTTCAACGGGACCCTCCGGGTGATCCACCAGGCTTGTCTGGATTGTCCTGATGGAAATCACGGATGAGGGAAGGGACCAGGATGAAGGAGCAGGGAATCCAGAAATGTTCCTCCAGGCCATATCCCTCCCAATCGACCAGGAATTGGAGGCCTCTGCCTCAGTGGCGCACATACAGTAATCGGCAGATGGTATATGCTGGGTGGTCATCAATGATCCGGGCAGGTGGAAGGGGTTCGGCAGGAGGGCACAAAGGGTTGACAGATACCAGCTTCAATTGGGTGATGTGGAATGTAGGATGGATGTGCATGGATCCGGGCAGTTTGAGTCTGACCACCGGGTTGATCATACTCTCAATCTCAAATGGTCCCAGGTAGCGAGGGGCCAGTTTCTTGGGTTCATTCTTGAAGGGGATGTCTTCAGAAGAAAGCCAAACCGTCTGCCCAGGTCAATAATCAGGAGCAGGAATCCGATGGCGATCGGCAATCCTCTGGTTGTGGTCGGCTGAACAGAGCAGGGCCGCGCTTGTGTCTTTCCAGACCTTGCGGCACCAGCGGCCATGGGTCTAAACAGAAGGCACGGCAATGTCCTCTTCATGAGGAGGTCGGTAACCGAGGGAGCATTCAACAGGAGACATTCCAATGGCGGTGCTGACCAGAGAGTTGTGGGCATGCTTGACCCAAACAAGATGGGTGCTCCAGGATGACGGGTTGTTGGCGGTTATGCGGTACAGTGCTGCTTCCAAATCCTAGTTTTCTTGTTCTGATTGACCGTTACTCTGCGGATGGAAGCAGAACAACAGACTTACTGAGGCTCCAAGGGCTTGACAGAAAGATCTCCAGACTTGAGAGATGAATTGGGGGCCCTGGTCAAAAATAATGTTAGAGGGAATCTGGTGAAGGCGGAAGACTTGCTGGACGAGAAGGTCAGCTGTTTCATGAGCTGTAGGGAGTTTGAGAAGGGCTACAAAGGGCTACGATAAAGATGGGGAAAGAAGAGCAGATATCTGGTTGATTATCCCAAACAGCTGTGGCCCACGCTAAGGCACTTCCTCGCAACAACCCCATAATATAAGCTTTCTTCGGCATGTCCGTGGAAGATGTGGATGACTGCTGATCGAACACCAAGGAGCATTGCAGAAGGAAGGTCCGGCTCTTGCCAAATCCCCAGCGTAGTGCTCTGGTTCAGGTATGTTTGGCTCTCTTGGCGTAGGGGGTTGCCACTACAGACTGTCTGAACTGGTTTGACAGAGTTCCAGGACAGGAGGAGGTAAGATTAGTGGATACACAGTCCACCTGGTCACCGATCTACATTATGTTAGCGGACAGAGAACGGAGGTTCTCCACTACATCCCTGAGACGTTGATCGTGCAGACCCAGTAGGGAGCCCTGGCTGGCGAGGGCTTGTTGCAGGGTCTTCATGTCCGCTGGGTGCATATTGGCCAGATCATTCTGTTGCAAGAAATGAAGGAAGCGAACCCAAGTGCAGGACACAGGCACGGAGATTGAGTTTGGATGCTTACACGGGCGTAAACATCGAACAGCAAGCAGGAGGGATCTTGACACGGAGCCCTGATATGGAACCTTGACATGGAGCTTTTGACTCAGAGACTTGACACAGAGCCTTGACTCAGAGAGATGGAGTTTCATAGGTAAACCTTGAAGCTGGAGCAAAACTTAGAACAAACCGTTCTAAGCGGTCAGGAAACATAGTTATCTCACAGGAAGAAGACCAATGAACTGGCAACTAGTGGTTGTGATGCCAGGGTTCTTACACTGCAGTTCTTGATGGAAACTAGGCGTGCCGTCATCAAAGCAAATTAGAAGCAATTGGGAAATTAATGGTTGGAACTGTGGCACAATCAAAGGAAATTAGGAGCAAGATAGGGAATTAACGATCGGGACAATGACATGAGCAGGGTATACATTGTTCCAATAGTAATATCTACAACTGGTGTCATCCCAAAGTCACTACACAGTAGTATTAAACAATTAAGGCTACACGGTAATATCTATGTAAATCCCCAGAAAGCTGCAATACTAAACACAACTAGAATAGTCTGAAAGTTCCTAGTAATTGAGAAATGAGTGTGCTTGGCTATGCCTGTACCTCAGGTTGTACCAGCTTGAGCTAAGAAAAAATACAATAAATATACAGGCAATAAATATCTAGGACATGAGATGAGAAGTCCTTGAAAGAGTCCATAGGTTGTGGAAACAGTTCAGTGATGGGGCAAGTGAAGTTTAATAGTTATCCCCTCTGGTTTAAGAGCTTAATGGTTGAGGTTACTTTTATGTCTTTGCACTAGACTGCTGCCACAAAACAACAAACTGCACAACATATGTCAGTGACAATAAAACTGCTTTGGATTCTGATATCAGATGTGCAATAGTTAGAGAAGCAAAGGTGAATATGATATCATTCTGGGAATCCCCACACCAAACCCGATTCTGGAGAGTGGGACAGGGAGTGTGGAAATCAGGAGAGAGGGCCAAATAAACAGACAGTGTACTATAAAGTATTGTGAGATGATTCACTGTGTTGGGTAGACTGAGTAAGGGATATATTGATACAATAAAGATTACAGAATGCTGGTGCCTTAAGTATATGAAACAGAAGGTTAATATTGCAGGCACATTAGGAAGGCAAATAGTATGTGCTTTGTTTTAACAAGATGAAACATAAGAATGGAGAACTTTTAATAAAACTCTACTGAAGTTTTAGGTGAGACCAGAACTTCAGTACTGAACATGGTTTGTTCTCTTTATCAGATATAGAATCAGGCTTTTTCTGACGTGGGGAGGCTGGTTCCTGGGATGTACTGAGCTGTGTAGCAGTTGCCACACCATGCCTGATGCATCAATACAGAACGCTTTTTATGGTGGATCAATAAAAATTGTTAAGAGTCAACAGGGACATGCCAAATTTCTTTTGCCACCTGAGGAAGTAGAGGCATTGGTGAGCTCTCTTGGACGTGACATCTACATGGTCGGGCCAGGACAGGCCATCGATAATGTTCACAGCCAGGATCTTGAAGCTCTCAAACTCAGCACCATTGATGCAGACAGGAGCATGTGCACTGCCCCCTTTATGAAGTCATTAACCAGCTCTTTTGTTGACATCACTGAAAAGTTGTCATGACACCATGTAACTAAGCTCTCTATTTCCTTCCAGCAGCTTGACTCATCGTTACTTGAGATGTGGCCCACTGCAGTGGTATCATCTGCCAACTTATTGGTGGAGAATCTGCTCATGAGTGCACTGGGAGTAGAGCAGGGTTTGAAGTTGCAAACTTGCGGGGCACCAGTGTTTAGAATAATGATGACAGAATTGTGAGGTAGTACTCATGGGTTCATGGACCACTCAGAATTCTGAGGGCAGAGGTGAAAGAAGAGGCTGTTGCTAAAATGTTGAGGGTGGGTCTTCAAACTCCTGTACCTTCTCCATGATGGTGGTAATGAGAAGAGGGCTTATCCCAGATAGTGAAGGTATTTAATGATGGATGCCCTCTTGAGGCACTACTTCTTGATGACGTCCTCGATGGTGTGGAGGCTTGTGCCTTTGCTGGAGCTCACTGACACTACAGCCATCTGCTGCCTCTTTCAATCCTGTGCTTCGGAGCCTCCATACCAGGTAGTGATGCAACCAGTCAGAATGCTCTCCTCGGTACATCGTTAGAAAGTTGCTGAAGTCTTTGGTGACGTAACAGATCTCCTCAAACTCCAAATGAAATATAGCCTCTAGCATGCCTTCCTTGTGATTGTATTAATGCGTTGGGCTCAGGCTCGAGCCCCTGAGATGCTGATGCCAGGGACCTGAATCTGCTCACTCTTTCCATTGCTGATCCCTCAATCAGAATTGGTTTGTGTCCTCCTGACTTCCCCCTTCCTGATGTCCACAAACAATCCCTTGGTCTGCAGATGTTTAGTATGGGGTTGTGTTGTGTCAACCAGGTGATCTATCTGACTCGTGTACACCTCATCGTCATCTGAGATTTTGCCAACAATAATGATGCCATCTGCAAATTTATAGATGACAATTGAGCTGTGCATAGCCACACAGTCATGAGTGTAGAGAGAGTAGAGCAGTGGGCTAAGCTCAGATCCTTGAGGTGTACCTGTGTTGATTGTCAGCGAGGAGGAGATGTAATTACTGATCTACACTGATTGTGGTCTCCTGATAAGGAAGAAAAATGCCGAGAACCTGAGCTCCAGAATCCTTGAAAATAAGTCTGCAGGTTGTGCAATCAGTTCAAAGTTGAGTAGAGTGAAGTTATTCACACTGGTTCAGGAGCTTGATGGTTGTAGGGTAATAATTGTTCCTGAACCTGGTGGTGTGGGACTTAAGGCTCCTGTACTTCCTTCCAAATGGTAGTAGAAAGGAGGGAGCTTGGCTTGAATGGTGGGGGTCCTTAATGTTGATTGCTGCTTTCATCGGGCAGAATCAGAATCAGGTTTATTATCACCGGCATGTGACGTGATATTTGTTAACTTAGCAGCAGCAGTTCAATGCAATATATAATTAGCAGAGAGAGAGAACAAAATAATAAATAAAATAAAACATAATAAATAAACAAGTAAATCAATTACATATATTGAATAGGTTATTTAAAAATGTGCAAAAGCGGAAATACTGTATATTAAAATAGTGAGTTAGTGTCCAAAGCTTCAAAGTTCATTTAGGAATTGGACAGCAGAGGGAAAGAAGCTGTTCCTGAATCACTGAGTGTGTGCCTTCAGGTTTCTGTACCCCCTACCTGATGGTAACAGTGAGAAAAGGGCATGCCCTGGGTGCTGGAGGTCCTTAATAATGGATGCTGCCTTTCTGAGATACCGCTTCCTAAAGATGTCCTGGACAGTGCTCCTTATAAATATGCTCAGTGGTAACGATAGTTTTCCATGTGACGGACTACGCTGTATTCACCACTTTCTGTAAGTGTTTCCATTCCTGGGCATTGGTGTTTCCATACCAGCCCAGGGTGAGAATGGAAATGTCTCCACATGAAAGTCACGCATTGACACAACTGAACTCTTGCTTTGTGGTAATGTCCAGCTAAAAAGACTCAATTATATCCTGAAAGAATATTAGCTCAGATAATTAAAGTCATATTTATTGTCGTAAGCACAAGCACATACACACACAAGTTTAATGAAAAACATACTTACAGCAGCATTATAGGCAGAAATCATCAGATATGCAACATTAACAACAAAAACAGACTTTATAGTCCATTTTTACATGGAAACACAATTAGAACATAGCAAAATCCATTTTAGTGCAGAGTGATCATAGTTTTATTAAACTGTAATGATTTGGGTTTTGCTGGTTGATTCAAGAACTGAATAGTTGCAGGGATAAATCAGTTCTAGAACCTGGTGGCCTGGAGCTGAAGAATTCGTTATGTCCTGTCTGATGTTAGATGCAAGAACGAGGCATGGGCCAGAGTGTGTGCGTTTTTAATGCTAGCTGTTGCCTTCTTGAGGCAGTGTCTCCTGTGGATACTGTTGACAGTGGGGAGAGATGTGTCTGTTATGTATTGGGCAGTGTTTGCTACACCTTACAGCTTCTTACATTCCTGCACATTCATATATTGTGCCAGACTGTGATAGAACCTGTTAGATACATTCAACAGGACACCTGTTCCTATTTTAATTTAACAATAAAACACGGCTACATCCTTCTGGCCCTTCGAGCCCTGCTGCCCCAGCAACCCCGACAAACCCAATTTGCCCTAACCTAAACACTGCACATATACAACCAGCAGTTAACCTACTTGGTAGATCTTTGGGCAGTGGGAGGAAACTGGAGCACCTGTGGAAAATCCACACATTGCACAGGGAGGACATACAGATTCCCTACAAAACAGGGCCAAAATTGAACTCCCAACTCTGAACTCTAGAATGCCCCAAGCTGTAATAGTGTCGCACTAATCGCCAAGCTACCCCTGGCCCCCATTGAGATACTCCGCTGTATGTTGTCATCATGATGTAATAAATCCCTAGAATAGAACCTGTCGATAATGGACAGCTCACAAATTGCTGAGGAACTCAGCAGGTGCAGCAGCTTCAGTGGAGGTGAGGAACTGTAAGCTTTCTTGTAGTTTAACTTCCCTAGGCTTGCTTTTTTGCATAATCACATGTATACGTCAAAAGTTTGAAGTAAAATTAATTATCAGAGTACCCACAAGTAACTCTACAGAAGCAACTACTGTAAAATCCTGGGATTCTTTTTCTATGGACATACTTAACAAATCTGTAGAACAGTAAATATCAACTGTAAACCAGCTGTGCAAATGCAGATATAAATAATAGCAATAAATAATGAGCATGAGATAACAAAATAACACAATCCTTAAATAAGTGTAGCTATCCCCTTTCATTCAAGAATCTGATGGTTGAGGAGAATTAACTATTCATCAACCTGGTGGTGCAGGTCCTGAGGCACCCGTACCTTCTACCTGATGGCAGCAGTGAGAAAAGAGCACGGCCTGGGTGGTGAGGATCTCTGATGACGGACGCTGCTTTCTTACAGCAATGTTTCATGTAGATTTGCTCGATGGCTGCAAAGGTTTTTCCCATAATGTACTGAGCCGAATCCACTAACTTTTGTAGGGTTTTCCATGCAAAGGCATTGGTGTTCCCAGACCAGGCTGTAATGCAGCCGGTCAGCACACTTCCCACCACACATCTATAGAAGTTTGCCAAGGTTTCTGATGTCATGCCAAACTCCGCAGACTCTTGAGGAACTAGAGGCTCTGAAGTGTTTTTTTCGCAATAATATTTATATGATGGGTCCTCTGAGGTAGTGACACGAAGAATTTCAAGTTACTGACCCTCTCCGCCTCTGATCCTCTGATGATTACTGGCTCATGGATCTCTGGTTTTCCTCTCCAGGTCAGTTGCTTGGTTCTATTAACAATGAGTGAGAGCTTGTTGTTATTACACCACTCAGCCAAGGTTTCAATCTCCCTCCTGTATGCTCATTCATCAATATCTTTGATACAGCCCACAACAGTGGTGTATGTGGTGTTGGGGCTGTACTTAGCCACTTGTAATTGCTCAGTGAATGTTTCAGTAATTACGGTAGAGTTGCTTTTGTATTTTCCCAGTAGCTTCTATAATTTTCAGGAGCCGGTGTCACTCCCCTTGAATCTGACTATTTTATAAGTTAATTTTTATGACAGGGATTTTTGTTAACTCTGGTCTGAGTATGAGATGACTACATTTGCTTTTTCCTTTGTCTTTTCTCTCTGCCCCTTTTTCTTGTTTATCTTCCACTCTTGTAACACTCAATAAAAGTTCAAAGTTGAAAATTTCAAGTGCTTTTATTATCAACGTGCGTATACTATATACAATCTTGAGGTGCGTCTCCCTACAGGCAGCCCCAAAACGAAGAAACCCAGTAGAACCCATTATAAAGGAAGACCATCAAAAGCCAATATGCAAAAAAAACAAATCATGGAAACATTCAAAAGTAAGCAAATAACATTCAGAACTACAGTTCACGAGAGTGAGTTCACGGCCACACACAGCCACTCCAGGAGCTGGGTTGTTGCAGGGCCACAGCCTCAGTTTGGCGCAGAGATGAATAAATCCCACCAAGCAGCGAACTGAATACCAGTCCATCCCTTACCTCCAGCACCAGCACCCAGATTGTAAGATACAAGTTTTATGCCTACTTCTTGACTTCCAAATAACCTTTGGATGGCAAGAGCTTCAGACTCCAAAAGAGGGGAAAAAACTGTTGATGCTTTAGGCTGAGAGCCTTCACCAGAACTGGAAAGAAAGGGGGCGGAAGCCAGAATAAGAAGGCAGGGGTGGGGGAAGAGTACGACCTGGGAGTTGAGTAATTCCAATTTCCATGACGACCAGCATTAATGCTGTAACAGACCAAGATGCAATCATTCAGGATACTTTCAGCAGAACCTTTGATTTAATCATACTGCATATTATTGGAAAACAAATAATGTGTGAAACAGAAGTTGAATCCAGTTCATATTTTTGAAAATTTAGGCTGCTCAGAGTCTCATTTTGCAGCAAAGTTAGATTATTATTAACTTTTGGAAGTGAGTGCAAATTACAAGGTGGATAGCAACGGAGACTTCATGAAAGTGTGTGCCTGAGGTGCAGTGCTGTTAACGCGATGCCGTGCATTGCAACACTGTGCTTCTCAAGTCAAAGTAAATTTTGCCATTTTAGGAAGCTCTTACCAGAAGTTACAACTGTATGCCATGTCTGCTTAAGCATAGATTTTGTCAAGACTTTTTCACCCCCTCTAGTGTTTACGAAGTGACAAAAGAAAGCTACTCTCCTGAGGTCAGGAGGTGGAAGAACATTGTTATGCCAAAGGGATAACTCTCTGCTTCTGCCAAGCCCTTGTCAGCTTAGTTGCTGTGTGCACTGCCTTCACAAGTGAAAAATTAAGTGCAAAGTTCAAGTTCAAAGTAATTTAGTTATCAAAATATGTATACTGTTGGTGGCTGGTAAAAAGACTCTTACTAGGAAATGGTTATCACAGGAGAGCCCAACTTTAAATACATGGATGGAAATTACAATAGACATTTACAAACTGGAGCTTAACAACTTGAATCATCCCACTGGTGAGCTTAACAACTTGGCATCTGCCTCTATCAGAGTTGTTGGTCGCTTCCATCCAATAGATATTCTACTCTTCAGGTGTCTATGCAGCTACACTGTCCAACTATCTGCCCCCCTGGACATACTTGGTCCACACCCATGATGATCCTGTCTCTGCTGCCTCGGCTACAGCCCTGCTGGTTGACTTGATCTCTCTTCTAGTGAAGCCAAGGTCATGCAGCCACTTCTGGAAAGTGAACACAATAAAGCCACGGCACCCTACTTCGATTGGATAGCATATGATTATATGATATATATGTACAATGTCTGAAATACATCTTATGGAAATGTTTGTTTGATAATGAACTTCAATAAAAATATATTATAAAAAATATGTATATCTAACCATATGCTACCTTGAGATTTATTTTCTTGCAGGTATTTACAGGACAGTAAAGAAATACAATAAAATTTATGAAAAGCTAAACATAAGCAGACAAAGACTGACCAACAGTCAATGCGCAAAAGAAGACAAATGGCTGAAATAAAAAATAATATTGAGAACGTGAGTTGTAAAGAGTCCTTGAAAGTGAGTGTGTAGGTCGAAGAATCAGTTTGGAGTGGTGGTGAGTGTTGTCATTCAGGCCAGTTCAGGAACCTGATGGTTAATTGTTCCTGAACCTTGTGGTGCGATACCCAAGGCTCCTGTACCTCCTTCCCAAAGGCAGTGGTGAGAAGCATGCATGCTCTGGATGGTGGATGCTGCACTCTTTGTCAACGTTCCCAATGGTGAAGAGGCCTTTGCCTGTGATAGACTGGTCTATATCCACAATTTTCTGTACTTTTCCATTCCTGGGCATTAGCGTTTCCATACCAGGCTGTGAAACAACTAGTTAGGATATACTGAGCAGCTATAGAAGGTTGTAAAAATTTCTGGTTACATGCTAAACCTGGACAATAGTAATACCTATGTCAGGCTGCTGTTTATTGATTACAGCTCAGTGTTCAACACCATCATACCCACAGTACTAATCAACAAGCTCCGAATCCTGGGCCTCTGTACCTCCCTCTACAACTGGATCCTGGACCTCCTCATCAGGAGACCACAGTCAGTGCAAATCGGAAATAACACCTCCTCCTTAATCAACACTGGTGCACCTCAACAATGCATGCATAGCCCACTGCCCTACTCTCTCTAAACCAGCGACTGTGTGGCTAGGCACAGACCAGATGCCATCCATAAATTTGCCAATGTCACAACTGTTGTTGGCAGAATTTCAGATGGGGACAAGGAGTGAGGCAGATCAGCTGCTTGAGTGGAGTCACAACATCTTTCCACTCAGTGTCACTAAGGCCAAGGAATTAACTGTGGATTTCAGGTCAAGGGAACACACACATTGAGTGATCATCAGTGGAAAGGGTGTGCAGTCTCAAGTTCCTGTGTGTCAACATCTCTGAGGATCTATCCTGGGCCCAACATATTGATGTAGCTACAAAGAGGGCACAACAGTGGCTATATTTCATTTGGAGTTCGAGGAGACTTGTTATGTCACCAAAGAAATCTGGCATTTTCGCGAGATGTACTGTGGAGTGCATTCAAACTGTTTGCATCACTTTCTGGTAAAAAAAAGGACCACTGCACAGGATTGGAAAACACTGCAGAGAGGTGCAAACTCAGCCAGCTGCACCATGGGCACTATCCTCTTCACCCTTGAGGACATCCTCAAAAGGCAATGCCTCAAAAAGGCAGCATCCATCATTAATGACCTCCATCACCCAAAACAGCCCTCTTCTCATTGCCACCATCAAGGAGCAGGTACAGGAGCCTGAAGACACACATTCAATACTTTAGGGGCAGCTTCTTCCCCTCTGCCATCAGATTTCTGAATGGGCATGTACACTACCTCACTATTTAGTTCTTTTTCTTTTGCTCTCTTTCTGCTTTACTTAATTAATTTTATATACACCTTATTGGAATATAGGTTTTATTATTATGTATTGCCATGTACTACTTCTACAAAACAACAAAATTCATGACATATGTCAGTGTTCTTAAACCTGATCGTAATTCTGAACCTAGACATACTTCTAAGAAAGTAGAGGTGTGCGTTAAGTTACAAAAGATTCCCCAAAACGTTTGATCTGAGATGAGAAGGCTGATGGCTGTCACTCCTCACCCGTAATGGTGAAGGTGTTGAAGCCACATTCCCCCTCACAGAGAGCCGTGGCAAAGGATATTTCTGCATAGTTGTAGCAGTTGGTTTTTGTTAGATTGCCATGTTCAGCTGGAGTTTGGGAAGTTGTTGTAGTAATTACGCAGGTGTCTGTAAAAGGACTTTGAAGTTGTTGTCATTCAGTAGAGAGGCTCCAAAATGATTTTCGGACACATGGTTTGACAGAGGGTCATTCATTATATTCCCAGTTTTGGCAGTTGGAGAATTTCTGATGCAATACTCAGCATGCCAAAGGATTATGTTTTGGAACCTACGGTTTGGTACAGTAACTGATCTGCCTGCGACCATAAGGAATTGCAAAGACTCAGAACATCATGGAAACCAACCTCCCCTCGATGGATTCTATTTATATTCTTGCTTCCTTAGTAAAGCAGCCAGCAAAATCAAAGACCCCACCACTCTGGACGTTCTTTCTCCTCCCCCCTCCCATTGAAAAGCACATATAGAGGTGTTAAAGTGTGTATCACCAGGCTCAGGGATACTTCTGTTATTGTGCGGTCTTTTGAACAGTTCCCTAATAAGATCAGATAGACCCTTAAACTCACTAACTACCTTGTAATGGCTTTGCACCTCTTTGTCTGCTTTCACTGCACATTCTCTGTAACTGTAGAACTTTATTCTGCATTCTGTTGTCTCTTTACCTCAGTGCACCATTTTAATGAAATGATCTGTATAAATGTTATACAAGTTTTTCACTGTAAATTGGAATTTGTGACAGAAATAAACCAATTTTCCAGTTCACTTCCATGCCATGTTGAATGCTTTCGTCAAATGAGTTGTAACCTTCTTTGTCACTCTGAATTGATTTCATAACCTACAGGCTTACTTTCAAGAGGACACACATGTACATTGATAACATGTTTACTTTGACTTTGACTTGGTGGTCAAAGTTTAGCAGTGACTTCAGGGGCAAGGGGTGGTGTTGGGGGTTTGGTGCTGAGTTGGAGATGCACTGTTAGTGATGAGTGATGGGAAGCTGGGATAAGGAATATACTGACAGGGGTCAGGAAGAAAAAATCCCTGGAGTGACCAATAATGGTGATCCCAGGACAACGTAGCCCAGAACCTCTCATAACACTCAGAAAAGGGCACTGAGCCTGCAAAGGACATATTCCTGTGTGTCCAAAGACAAAATCTACAGAGAATATTAGACCCAGATGTATCTGGTCATATTTCTGCAGTGATGTGGCAAGACAGAAATGATTGTGGCTTTTTTTTGTGCCATACTCTACCAGAGCCTCAGCAACCACTTTTTTTTTCAAAGTGGTTGTCTTGGAGGAATGATTCTGTGAGTGGTCCCTCACATCCTTCTCACAGCACAGTGTTCTTTTTACGAGGACAAGTTGTGAGCTCGACACTCAACCCAGCACGGATGGAAAGTGTGTCTTGGAATGGCCCGACCGGATTCAAACTCGGGAACCTTCGCTCCGGAGTCCGGCGCTGATGTCACTGCACCACCCAGCCAGTTGATTGTGGCTGTTCTTGATGAAAAAAAATCAGTTTCTGATTCTCCAAGGATCGTAACCTTGTCATTGTGGAGAGGCTTGTGAATTCCAGAGATGCTGAAACCGATGCTGTCTGGAGTTTACCCATCCAGTGCTTTGCTCCTGATAGGGTCACCCATGGTGGTAAGGTCAAAGAAGAGGTTCCAGACAAAAGGTAATCCAGGCAAGACTTTCAATGCTGTAGCTGGCAGAAGATGATGATATAATATAGTGGCAGTGAAGGCTGCAGTATTGAAAGGTCTCCGATCTTGCATTCCATGCCACTGGACCCTAACCCCAATCTGTTGAGGTGCCTGCATCAGCCTCCCCACATTAAACAAAGTCACGCACTCTCCATTAAGGGCAACCACCTTAGGAGAACATCATACTCAGCCTGAGTGACAGCACTACAATTACTATTACTACTAGATATAGATATGACAATAACTACATTGCCATTAGAAATGCACTAAACATGAGTTGCTTCTAATGAAGAGAGAATAAGATTCAGGAGAGCAAGAGATGAATAATGAGCATTTGAATATACATGACAATAGGATATTAAGATGGCAAGTTAGCTCCAGTATTAATGGTATACACAGTTCAAAGTGAATTTATTATCAAAGTACATATACATGACCATTTAGAACCTTGAGATTCATTTTCTTGTGGGCATTCACAGTAAATACAAATAAATCACAATAGACTCAGTGAGAAACTGGACTCAACAAGACATTCAAACGAGCAATGTCAGATGGCTTTCCGGAGATTGTACCTGGAGCTCTTGTACTTTACTTGGTCACAAGACATGAACACCACTGATCTGGCCTTCAGCACATTGTGGATCTCTTTGTTCATTCTGGGCTTCTGGTTGGAAAAGAGTCTAAATGATTTTATGGGGACATTCTCATCCATGACTGACTTTATAAAGACCACAACAACTCTGGTGTATTCGTTCAGATCGTCTGGTGAGTCTTTGAACTTGGCCCAGTTTACTGACCTGAAGCAGTCCCATGGCTGCTCCTCTGCCTCCTGTGATCACTTCTATGCTGTCCTTAACTTCTGGAGCCTTGCTCTTCAGCCTCTGCCTGCATGCAGGTGGGAGAGCAGCCAGGTGGTCTGACTTCCCAAAATGTGGTCAAATAGTAGGCATTCCTTATGGCGGTATAGCAATGGGTACGTTGTTGGGATGCCTGGCCCTGCAGGTGATACGTTGATGATAAGTGGGCAGAGTTTTCTTCAAGCAAGCCTGGTTGAAATCCCTGGTGATTTGAAAGGTGTCAGGGTAGCCTGTTTCTTGTTTGCTTATTACTGCACTCAATACCTTGAGTGCCTGACTAATATTGACCTTTGGCAGTGTGTAAAGTGTGATCAAGACATTGGAGGGGAACTCTCTTGGCAATTAGTAGTTGGCACTTAATCATCAGATGTTCCAGATCAGGGGGAACAAGAGTGCCACAGGACCACCACATCCACTACATAGGACCCTGATCAGACCCCACTTGGAGTACTGTGCTCAGTGCTGGTCACCTCACTACGAGAAGGAAGTGTAAACTATAGAAAGGGTGCAGAGGAGATTTACTAGGATGTTGTCTGGATTGGGAAGTTAGCCTTATGAGAACAGGTTGAGTGAACTTGGCCTTTTCTCCTTTGAGCGACAGAAGATGAGAGGTGACCTGATAGAGGTGTATAAGATGATGAAAGGCATTGATCATGGGGATAGTCAGAAGCTTTTCCCCAGGGCCGAAATAGCTATCATGAGAGGGCACAGGTTTAAGGTGCTTAGAAGCAGGTACAGAGAAGATGTCAGTGGTAAGCTTTTTATGCAGAGCGTGGTGAGTGCATGGAATGGGCTGCCAGCAATGGTGGTGGAGGCAGATATATTAGTCTTTTAAGACTCTCCTGGATAGGTACATGGAGCTTAGAAAAATAGAGGGCTATGAGTAACCCTAGGTAATTTCCAAAGTAAGCACATGTTCGGCCTAGCATTGTGGGCCGAAGGACCTGTATTGTGCTGTAGGTTTTCTATGTTTCTATCTGAGCACCACAAAGAGTTATATCATGAAACCCTTTTTGTCCTTTTCAAATCAGCATTCTGGTCCATCCAGTGGATCAACAGATAGGTCTTACTGAAGTACATTATCCAACTTGTTTGGAGAGAGCCACGTCTCTGTGAAACATAGAACACAGCAATCTCTCATTTCCCTCTGATACAGAAACCTTGCCCTTAGGTCCTTAATCTTGTTCCCCTGTGTCTGTACGTTTGCTAACAAGGTGCTAGGTAGAGGAAGTTTCATATCTCGCCGTTTTAACCTGGCTTGGAGTCCACCCCGTCTCCCTCTCATTCAGCCATGACAATATACTTTCCTCTGCTTAAAGGTGCTGTCGTTGCACTGGGAGTTAAGTTCACTGAGTCCTTCAGGAGTTCATAAAATTGATAGTTCATTAAGCCAGTTTAAAAGTATGTCACTTAAAGGGAAGGTACAGACTGCAGTTTGCAACAATAGTAGCTCAGAAGAGGTATAGTACATCTAGAAGTTTTGTGTGCTGCCAGCAAAATGTCACCATGCGACGCCAACACAAACTTGAAGATAGTACTCCTATACTCATGAAACATGTTCTTTAGTCCAGGCAACATCCATGTAAATCTCCTATGCACTTGCTCGAAAGTTTCCATTTTCTTCCTATAATGAGGCGACTTGAACTGAACACAATATTCTAAGTGTAATCAAACCAGGAACTTATAGAACAGTGCCTGTTGTGTCCTGTGTTGTTCTGCTGAGCAACTGCATTGGGAGCACCGGACACAATAGATGACGCTGACTGATTCACATATGGAGGGTTGCCTCACCTGGATGTGTGGTGGGGCAGCTCCAGGTGTAGCAGCTGAGTGCAGCTCTAGCGGCCATGGCTCCCCAGAATCCTGTTTATCTCTGCCCTGCAACTGGCATAATCTTAACCTTAGCCAGCTGCCTACCTCCAAAGTATTTCCACCTGTGAGCCAGATGGTCCCCAGGTCCTTTCCACGGCCCACCATCGGAGCACCCCCCACCCCAGCAAGGTGAATCCCCTCCTCAAGGGGAGCTCATCCTGCAGATGGCACTACCTATACTTCGAGCTTGCCTCTGCCACCCACATCTGCTCATCGCCTGAACTCCCTTACTCCGCAGCCTCATGCTCCAGACTGGGAATGCAAGAGGTGGCAGATGCTGAGATCTGGAGCAACAGCAATCTTCTCCAGCAGATGGTTCTATGTCTCTTTTACCACGTGTAGGGACCTGCTGCATGGATGGCAGACAGTTCTGATAAATCCTTCTGATCTTCCCAGGAACAATTTGTGCTTCCACTCTGCCAACAGTACCACATCCTGACAATGAAGAGATGCCTCCCGACTTACAGGCAGAACCACTCCGGCCACTGTCCTCACTCTGCCTGTGATGGTCCCCTGACACAGAAGAACTGTCATTGGTATCACACCCACTACCCCCTCCACCCTTCGCCCACAGCCCCTCACACCTCTGCAGTTGCCTCCAGTGACCTCGAGGCAGCAAATTCCCTTCCACTGAGAAGAAAAGTCACCAGCCTCTTTTATAAAACTGCACACAGTGGAATGGTTAGACTCAGCTTCTGGAACAGCTTCTTCCTCTCCACCATCAGATTTCTGAACGGTTCGTGACCCTGTGAGCATTACGTATCACCATCATATAATTAATGATGATTACCACCATCATTAGATCAACATCTGGGAAATGCCCTCTTCTCATTCCAGGCTGAGCACCCCTCATCCGAGATTCCAAAACCCTAAGTTCCCAGATTTCAAACTCCGAAATATGATTTTTTTTGAGCGCTGACATGATGCCACAAATGGAAAATTCCACGAGGTGCTGGGAGGGTCCCCAGGCGGTCTGCAGGTCTCTGTGTGCCATAGACTTCTCTCTGAGCAGTGACCTCATATTCTATGTAATGAAAAGAAACTAACGGAAAATAGAGAAAACACTACATAAAGTGGAAAATGAACGTCTGGATTGTGTATCGTTAGCATCAGAGTGAGCATATGCTGCTTAGCGTAGCTCTCCATGCCACACCTATCCAAGTTTCTCTTAAGTTTTGCAATTGAGCCTGCATCCACCACTTTTGCTGTTAGTTCGTTCCACATTCGCACCATTGAAAAAGTTCCCTGTTGTGTTCCCCTTAAATATTTCACCTTTCACCCTAAACGTTTGACCCCTTGTTCTAGTCTCACGCAACCTGAGGGGAAAAGGCCTGCAAGTTTTACTCAGCCTATACCTCTCACACAAAAGCGTTACCATAAACCATCATGAATCCTGAAACTGGAATATTTTTTTATGCAGTACCTCTTAGATCGCTTTCTCCTATGCACCATGGAATAAAGTCCTAACCTGTTCAACTTTCCCTTTAACTCAGGTCCTCAATGTCCTTGTAATATATTCACTTCAGTTCTATAACTATTCCGAATCCTGATATCTGAAGTTTCTTACTTCACAAGAGGATCAGATATTCCTTACTGAGGATCACATGATCAGTGGCCATGGGTGCTCTTCCAACAAACTCCTTATATATTTCTCTCCGTGATTTCAGATATTGGCCTCACAGTGAGATTTAATCTATCCATTTCACATGGAGTCCAAAGAGTCTGGTCATCAGGCGTTAAGTTGCTGGTTCAACTTCACAACCAGTTCCCAATCCAGGTTTCTCCTGCTTGCTTTTTTAAAAACTACATATAAAGCAATTTCCTTCAGCAAACAGTGATCGCTATGTAGCAGCGAGTGTGGCTGAGTACTGTCTGTGTGTTCTGTTCTTACAGGAGGAAACAGCAGTTGTTAAAGGCCTGTGTAATTTTGTCTGAAACCCATAAAGCACTGTTGTTTTATGACCCTGGATTCTGCAAGTCTGAAAGATTAAATGAGAGGTAATTCAGCTGGGCTGTTGAAACATTCTGAATAGAGTGCCACGCTATTTATCAGCCTGGTTTACATTTGAGCAAATCCTTCAAATTAAACATAAGAAACTTTAAGTAAATTCCCTATCCATAAATTCCCACTTGATTGAGCCTCTGTTTTGTTTCTGTCCCTTTTTCATTACAGTTACCTGCAAACCGGCGTCTTGAATGGTTTTCAAATAGCCATGGTGTGGAGTTTCCCAGAATCACAGCTAATATTAGAAACCGAATCAAATTTATTATCATTGACATGAGTCATGAAATTTGTCTTGCAGTGGTAGTACACCACAAAGCATAAAATAAATGCTCTAAGTTACAAATAAGTAAATAAATAGTGCAAAAGGGGAACGACGAGCCAGTGCTCATAAGTTCATCCATCATTCTGTAGTCTAATGGTGGAGGGGGAGAAGCTGTGCATCTGTAGACGCCTGTAGCTCCTCTCTGATGGGTTTACAGGTTGACTATCCCATATCTAAAATGCTCGGGGCCAGAAATATTTTGGACTTCGGATTTTGGAATATCTCGTGAGATAGCTTGGAATCGCCACCATTACCAGCTCTGAATTTATGTGCTATAGGTAAGCATTCTTTGTCTTACACTTGTTAATCACACTTATGTATTTAGCAGTAAAAAATATGACATGCCATTAATATAATGAAAATATGACGTGTACTGCAAAACAGGGAGAATACCTGAATCAGATGTTGAACAACAATACACCAACGACAGACCTTCAGTCTCCACCTACGATGCCGTATTTTGTTTAAAAGGTTGCAGTACACTGTATTTGTATTTTACTCTTTTTAGATTCTATGCAAGTTATAAAAATAATCAGTATTGTAGGCTTCTTCTGGTGTTAGATTTTCACCAGCAATGCTTGAGAAATGTAATGTCATTACGTAAGGTATAAAAGCAATCAGTATCATAGACATGTCCTGATGTTAGATTTTCGTGATCAGCTGACACTTTAAAAAAAAATTGCCGTGGCTTTTCTTAAATTTCTGCAGCCAACCTGTCGAGTATTCACCATTACCTTCAATTTTCAGTTTGTTGTGGTGGATCTTTGCCTGTGATAGATTCAATTGCAAAATTAAAGAGAAATTTGGATAGGTGCATGCGTGAGAGTGGTATGGAGAGCTATGTGCCAGGTGCAGGTAGATGAGACTAGCATAGATTAACATGTGCAGCATAGATTAGATGGGCTAAATGGCCCATTCGTGTGTTTTATACCTCCATCTCCCAGGTGGCCACCATTATTGTAATCTCTGACCTTTTGATACATTAGTGAGCTGGGAATGAATAAACTTACAATAATTCTGCTTTGGATCATAATCACATCGTAGAACTCACTGAGGACCCTAAATGGATTCACAAGCTGGTGGTAGATTTATCTATTAAGAAATTTACAGTAATTACCATCAATCTAAACTTCCTGTTCCTTGTGCAGATCTTTGAGAACCGAATGAAGTTCAAACGTTATATTAGTCAGTCTTGTCTTTAATAAATAGAAAATTGTAAATTCTGAATCAAAGTTTAGTTTTTGGACTGCTTTCAAGGACTTTTCCATGTGAAGAGATTCAACTTAATTTCTCTCCCTGTTAGAGGATCTTAACTCAGCTTCCCATTTAACAAGGTCATTAGAAGAGTGCCAGGTCTCATCCTACAACCACCTCCCTTGCTTGCTCCATCCCTTCTTGCAGCCCCCCTTGCTATAACCCCACCCCTGCTTTATCTTTCGGGATAGCTCTTTGGAGTTGCCCTTCCAATTCCACATCTCACTCCACTTACAAAAATCTCCTCTGAATATCTTATATGCTTTTAATCCTGCTCCCACGGTCTTGCGCAATGTCCGATTTCTCTTCTGCCATGTGGATCTTTTATTACGTCCTTCTGTCGGAATGCTGGACTTCCTTGGCGTCACTCTTGTGGTAGGATAGTGGAGAGACCCTGGAGAGTTGAGCTAATTGATACACGTGACCAAGAGAAGTCAGAGACTGTGGACACAGCTCACCATGTCACGGACACTAGTCTTGCCTCTGTAGACTCTGTCTACACATCTCACTGCTTTGGTAAAGCATCCAACATGATCACGGACCCCACCACTCCAGAAATACTCTCTTTTCCCCCTTCCCATCGGATAGCAGGTACAAAAACCGGAAGTCATGTTACACCAGGCTCAACAAAAGCTTCTAACTCGCTGTTGTAAGACCATTGAATGCTCTCCAAGCATGATAAAATGGAGTCTTGACCTTACAATCTATCTCACTGTGATCTTGTACCTTATTGTCTACCAAAAAGAAAATTCATGCCCCCATGCAGGTTGCAACAGTGCATTGAGGTAGAACAGAATAAAAGACCATATTGTCTGCCTGCAGTGCACTTTCTGTGTAATGATTTATTTTGCAGTCACTTATTGCTTTACCTTGATCTACCTCAATGTGTGTTGCAATGAGATGATTTATATGTTTTTCAATGTAGCTCAGTACATGTGACACTAACAAACCACTTTACAAATCTAGCCTGTCTTCTTTCTCTGGAGGAGAGTGGCAGAAAAGTGAACAGAGGGAAGTTAAAATATCTCACGAGAGCAGGAAGTTCACGAGGTGAGTCAATGTGAACCATGCGTTTAAAGTCACCATGGTGATCTCAACTATTACACCATGTAATGCATACATCAGAATGCTCTTTATTGACTACAGCTCAGCATTAAACACCTGTGGAAAGCGGCCAGTGAGTGAGTGGGCCAGTGAAGGAGTGGAGATTTGAGGCTTTGACAAGAAGAGGCGGAGGATGAGCTTGTTCCCAGTTATTCTTTACAATGCCTCCTGAGATGGTGATGTGCCTCTCCAGTGAGATGTGGCAGTCTTGGGAGGAACTCCCCTTTCCTGCAGAGTCACATCTGCCAGAAGTGCTTACGGCTGGGCGATCTGGAAGACCGTGTGAGGAATCTGGAGCTGGATGACCTTCGACTCATAAGGGAGAATGAGGCAGTCATAGATGAGAGCTACAGGGAGGTAGTCACATCTAGGCTGCCGGAAGCAGGTCGTTGGGTGACAGACCGAGGGGGGGGGGGAAGCGAAGGAGAGTAGACAGGTAGTGAGGAGCACCTCTGTAGCCATTCCCCTGAATAATAAGTTTACCGTCCTGGATACTGTTGGCGAGGATCACTGACCAGGTGTGAACCATGATGGCAGGGCCTCTGGCACTGAGTCTGACCCTGTGGTGCAGAAGGATGGGGTGGAGAAGAGGAGAGCAATTGTCAGACGCAATAGTCAGGGGAGCAGACAGATTTTGTGGACGTGAGAAGGACACCCGCATGGTTTGTTGCCTCCAGGGTCTGGGATGTCTCTGACTGGGTGCATGACATCCTGGTACGAGAGGGAAAGCAACCAGAAGTCATGATACATGTTGGTACTAATGACATGGGCAGGAAGAGGGATGAGGTCCTGAAGTGTGAGTTTCGGGAACTAGGCAGAAGGCTGAAGAACAGGACTCAAGGGTGGCGTTCTCAGGATTGCTGCCAGTGCAGAATTGGAGGAGATGGCAGTTGAATGCGTGGCTGAGGAGGGGTGGTATTACTGGTCAAAGATACTATTACAGCTACAGAAAGGATGGATAATGTAGCAGGATCCTCTTTTGAGTCAGTATGGGTGGAAGTCAGGAACAGGAAGGGAGCAGTTACTCTACTGGGGGTATTCTATAGGCCCCCTGGTAGTAGCAGAGATACCGAGGAGCAGATTGGGAGGCAGATTTTGGAAAGGTGCAAAAATAATGGGGTTGTTATCAGGGTAACTTTAACTTCCCTAATATTGATTGGCACTTGATTAGTTCCAAGGGTTTTGTTGGGGCAGAGTTAAGTGCATCTAGGATGGATTCCTGTCACAGTATGTTGACAGGCTGACTAGGGGGAATGCCATATTAGATCTAGTATTAGGTAACAAACCGGGTCAGGTCACAGAGCTGTCAGAAGGTGAGCATCTGGGGGACAGTGATCACTGCTCCCCGACCTTTAGCATTATCATAGAAAAGGATAGAATCAGAGAGGACAGGAGAATTTTTAATTGGGGAAGGGCAAATTATGAGGCTATAAGGCTAGAACTTGTGGGTGTGAATTGGGATGATGCTTTTGCAGGGAAATGTACTATGGACATGTGGTCAATGTTTAAGGATCTCTTGTAGGATGTTAGGGATAAATTTGTCCTGCTGAGGAAGATAAAGAATGGTAGGGTGAAGGAACCATGGGTGACAAGTGAGATGGAAAATCTAGTCAGGTGGAAGAAGGCAGCATACATGAGGTTTAGGAAGCAAGGATCAGATGGGTCTATTGAGGAATATAGGGTAGCAAGAAAGTAGCTTAAGAAGGGGCTGAGGAGAGCAAGAAGGGGGCATGAGAAGGCCTTGGTGAATAGGGTAAAGAAAAACCCCAAGGCATTCTTCAATTATATGAAGAACAAAAGGATGACAGGAGTGAAGGTAGGACCGATTAGAGATAAAAGTGGGAAGATGTGCCTGGAGGCTGTGGAAGTGAGCGAGGTCCTCACTTTGGTATTCACCAATGAGAGGGAACTTGATGATGGTGAGGACAATATGAGTGAGGTTGATATTCTGGAGCATGTTGATATTATGGGAGAGGAGGTTTTGGAGTTGTTAAAATACGTTAAGACGGATAAGTCCCCGGGGCCTGACAGAATATTCCCCAGGCTGCTCCACGAGGCAAAGGAAGAGATTGCTGAACCTCTGGCTAGGATACTTGTGTCCTCGTTATCCACGGGAATGGTACCGGAGGATTGGAGGGAGGCAAACATTGTCCCCTTGTTCTAAAAAGGTAGTAGGGGTAGTCCGGGTAATTATAAAGTGAGCCTTATGTCTGTGGTGGGAAAGTTGTTGGAAAAGATTCTTAGAGATAGGATCTATGGACATTTAGAGAATCATGGTCTGATCAGGGACAGTCAGCATGGTTTTGTGAAGGGTAGATCGTGTCTAACAAGCCTGATAGAGTTCTTTGAGGAGGTGACCAGGCATATAGATGAGGGTAGTGTAGTGGATGTGATCTACATGGATTTTAGTAAGGCATTTGACAAGGTTCCACGTGGTAGGCTTATTCAGAAACTCAGAAGGCATGGGATCTGGGGACGTTTGGTCAGGTGGTTTCAGAATTGGCTTGCCTGTAGAAGGCAGAGGGTTGTGGTGGAGGGAGTACATTCAGATTGGAGGGTTGTGACTAGTGGTGTCCCACAAAGATCTGTTCTGGGACCTCTACTTTTCGTGATTTTTATTAACGACCTGGATGTGGGGGTAGAAGGGTGGGTTGGCAAGTTTGCAGATGACACAAAGGTTGGTGGTGTTGTAGATAGTGTAGAGGATTGTCAAAGATTGCAGAGAGACATTGATAGGATGCAGAAGTGGTCTGAGAAGTAGCAGATGGAGTTCAACCCGGAGAAGTGTGAGGTGGTACACTTTGGAAGGACAAACTCCAAGGCAGAGTGCAAAGTAAATGGCAGGATACTTGGTAGTGTGGAGGAGCAGAGGGATCTGGGGTTACATGTCCACAGATCCCTGAAAGTTGCCTCACAGGTAGATAGGTTAGTTAAGAAAGCTTATGGAGTGTTAGCTTTCATAAGTCGATGGATAGAGTTTAAGAGACACGATGTAATGATGCAGCTCTATAAAACCCTAGTTAGGCCACAATTGGAGTACTGTGTACAGAGGAGATTTACCAGGATGCTGCCTGGTTTAGAGAGTTTGCATTATGATCAGAGATTAAGGGAGCTAGGGCTTTACTTTCTGGAGAGAAGGTGGATGAGAGGAGACATGACAGAGGTATACAAGATATTAAGAGGAATAGACAGAGTGGACAGCCAGCGCCTCTTCCCCAGGGCACCACTGCTCAATACAAGAGGACATGGCCTTAAGGTAAGGGGAGGGAAGTTCAAGGGGGATATTAGAGGAAGGATTTTCACTCAGAGAGTGGTTGGTGTGTGGAATGCACTGCCTGAGTCAGTGGTGGAGGCAGATACACTAGCGAAGTTTAAGAGATTCCTAGACAGGTATATGGAGGAATTTAAGGTGGGGGTTATATGGGAGGCATGGTTTGAGGGTTGGCACAACATTGTGGGCCAAAGGGCCTGTAATGTGCTGTACTATTCTATGTTCCATGTTCATCACCCCCTCAAAACTGATCAGTAAACTCCAAGACCTGGGCTTCGGTACCCCATTGTGCAAATGGATCCTGGATTTCCTCATTTGTAGACTCTGGTCAGTTCACATCTCCTCCACAATCTCCGTCAGCACAGGAGCACTGCAGGTATGTATACTTAGCTCCCTGCTCTGCTAGTTTTACACCTATGACTGTGTGGCTAGATACAGCTCCAACACCATATAGAAGTTTGCTGAAGACACCACTGTTACGGGCCATATCAAAGGGGGTGATGAATCAGCATACTGGAGGGAGATGGAAAATTTGGCTGAGTGGTGTAATAACAAAACCTTCTCACTCAATGTCAATAAGACCAAGAAACTGATTGTAGACTTCAGGACAGAAAAACCAAAGGTCCATGAGCCAGAGCTCATTGGAGGGTCAGGGATGGAGAGGGTCAGTAACTTTAGATTTCTGTGTGTCATTATCCCAGAGGACTTGTCCTGGACCCATCATATAAATACTATTGCGAAGAAAGCATGACAGAACCTCTTCTTCCTCAGGGGTCTGTGGAGGTGCTGCATGTCATCAAAAACCTTGGTAAATTTCGATAGACGTGTGCTGACTGTCTGCATTTCAGCCTGGTATGGGAACACCAATGCCTTTACGTGGAAAATCCTACAAAAGGTAGTGGATTCAGCCTAGTACATCACAGGTAAAGCTCTTCCAACCATTGAGCAATTCTACATGAAACATCGCTGTAGAAAAGCAGCGTCCATCATCAAAGATCTTGACCACCCAGGCCATGCTCTTTTCTCACTGCTGCCATCAGATAGAAGTTACAGGAGCCTCAGGACTCACACCGTCGGGTTCAAGAACAGTTACTACCCCTCAACCATCAGGCTCTTGAACAAAAGGGGACAGCTACGCTCATTTAAGGACTCTGTTACATTGTTATAGTGATAGATGTTAAATTGTTATTTCATGCTCATTATTTATTGCTATTTATTTATATCTGTATTTGTACAGTTTGTTTACAGTTCCTGATGTTTCCAGTTTATAGTCACTAAGTATGCCGCAGAAAAAGAATCTCAGGGTTGTATGTGGTGGTGTGCGTGTACTCCGGTAATAAATTTTACTTTGAACTTTGAACAGACCAGCAGCAACAACAGATGGAGGCCCACTTGTGCCTTTAAACGAGCCCGTTCCCACTCTCAGGATGCTTACTGGCTGATTTCCATCGGCCGTCATTTCAAGGATTTGGTCTCAGCCTTTGTCAGTAGAAATGCTGAATGTAATCAGAGTCAGAATCTGGGTCATTATCACTAACATACTGTATGTCTGAAATTTGTTGTTCTGTGGCAACTGCGTAGGTCAAGACAGTGCCTTGAATAAGTATCAGCCCCCAACCCTTTGTTCACATAAATGAGGATTACAACCAGGGACTTTGAGCTATTTAACAGAATTATTATTTGTGAATCACAGACTCCACAGTAGAACCCAAAAAACTGAGAAAACTGTAAATCATGAAAAACTAAAAATTCAAGAACTGAAATGGCAGCAGTTCAAAAGTACTTAACCCTTTTTGTTTAGTACTTAATTGAACCACATCTTGCAGCTAATACAGCCAGCAGTCTTTTGGATAAGTCTCTATTTGCTTTGCACAATGTGACAGAGCAAAATTGCCCAAGCTGTGTCAGGTTAGTTCGGGAGCAGCAGTGGACAGCAATCGAGGTCTGGTGAGAGATACTCGATTGGGTTAAGGTCAGGGCTCTGACTGGTCCACTCAAGGACATCAATTTTCTTCATTTGAAACCATTCTATGGTTGCTCTGGCAGTGTGCTTTGGGTCGTTGTCTTGCTAAAAGACAAACTTGCTCCCCCCGTTTAAGCTTTCTGGCAGAGGCTAGCAAGTTTTTATCTAAGATCTTTCTGTATTTAGCAGCATTCATCTTCCCATCAATCCTGACCGGATTTCCAGTCCCTGTAGTTGAAAAGCATCCCGATAGCATGATGCTACCTCCACCATACTTTACAACAGGGATTTTGGTGTTACCTGGCTGATGAGCAGTGTCACATTTATATCACACATAATGCTGAAAGAAAAGTCTATCCTTGGCCGTAAAGTATTTGCACCTTGCCACGTAGAAACACTGTAAAGATGTGGAAGAAAGTCTTGTAGTCAGACGAGACTAAAGTAGAACTTTTTGGTCTCAACACTAAATGGTACATGTGGGGTAATTGTAATAGAGATGAAAAGCACAGATTTGTGCATGGGAGATCATGTCTCATGATTTTTTTTAAAGTGCTTTTTAAACAAATAACCCAGAAGGTCAATGAGGGCAGGGTAGTAGATATAATCTATATACTGTAGATCTCAGTGAAGCCTTTGATAAAATCCAGTGTGATAGGCTGCTATGGAAAGTTGGATCACATGGCATCCATGGAGAGCTGGCTGATTGGATTCACAATTGGCTTAACGGTAGGAAGCAGAGAGTGATGGTGAAAGGCTGATTCTCTGACTAGAGGCCCATATGCAGTACTGCCCCCAAGGCTTGGTTCTAGGCCCATTGCTATGTGTCATCGATATCAATAATTTGGATGGGAAGGTACATACAATGCACAATTAGCAAATTTGCAGATTGTATTAAAATAGGAGGTGTAGTAAGTAAGTGGGCCTAGGAATTGCAAATGGAGTTTAATTCAGATGTAAGGTGTTGCATTTTGGGAAGACAAATGAGGTTTGGACTTACATGGTGAATGGTAGAGCTCTGGGTGTTGTTGTAGAACAGAGGGATCGATGAGTTCAAGTACATGGTTCACTAAAAATGGAGTTGCAGGTAGATTGGATTGTGAAGAAGATTTTAGGCATGCTTGCCTTCATCAGTCTAGGCAAAGACTATAGGAGTTGGGATATTATATTGCATTTATTCCAGGCACTGGTGAGGCCACATTTAGAATATCCTATTTAGTTTTGACCACCCTGCTATAGGAAAGGTGTCATCATAAAAAGAATCCAGAGGAGATTTTGTGGGACTTGAGTGACTGCGAGAGATTGAGTTGATTGGGTCTTCTTTGTAGGAGAGTGAAGGGTGAAATGTGGAGGTGTATAAAACTATGAGGGGCATAAATCATGTGAATGTTCACAGCCTTTTTGCTAGGATTAGGATTGGGGGATCAAGAACTGAGGGGTAACTTTTTCATCCAGAGCATGCTGGGTATGTGGAATGAACAGCCAGAAGAGATGGGTGAGGCAGTTACATTAAAGGATATTTAGATAGTTACATGGATGGGAAATGCTTAAAGGTATATGGACTAAATGCAGACCAATGGGATGAGTGTAGATGGAAATCTTGGTCAGCATGGGCCAGTTGGGCCAAAGGACCTGTGTCTGTGCTGTATGACTCGATCTTGTGACATACCAGAATCATAGTCTACAGAAAGCCTCAAAGAGAATAGAAAGAGGTGAGGTGAAATTAAAGAAGAAATTAGGAAAGTATTGCAGGTAAATCAAAGGAAGTCTGAAAGTGTTTTATTGATTTATAAAGAAGCAATAAGCAAGGAGAATACTGGAGGAATGGCTGCATGTCAGTGCCCCTTTGGTTTGAATGGAGAGCAACAAGATGGCGGGACAGTTTTAGAATTTGTGCAGGCAGGTGGCTCGATGGAAACTGGAGCTGGACTCGCTCAGGTGAAAAATCAAACAGACAAAACTAAAAGATTGTAAAGGAAATTCTGGGGTAGAATGACCTATTAGTGGTAATGCATCTCTGACTGGTGATTGGAAGCAACAATTAGGAAGTAAAAAACAAACCCTGCCATTAATGCATTTTCCCAACCTCAGGATACTGGAACGTGTTTCCTTTTACTTCCGAATGTGTTTACTTTTTGCAGTCTGGCCACCAATGTAAAGTAGGAAGCCTTGCTGCTAAATCCACTGATGGTAATTTGATAATGGCCAAAGATTCTCTGCATTTGATGGAAGAAATTCTCCTCCATATAAAGTAGAACAAGTGTTACACCTGCCTTTATACCTCCTCCATCACTACCATTCAGGCCCCCTAAAGAGTCCTTCCAAGTGAGGCGACACTTTACCTGTGAGTCTGCTGGGGTCATCTACTGCATCTGGTGCTCCCGGTGTGGCCGCCTGAGACCGGACGTAGTGGAGACCTCTTTGCCAAGCATCTACGCTCTGTCCGCCAGGAAAAGCAGGATCTCCCAGAGGCCAGCAATTTTAATTCCACTTTCCATCCACGGCCTCCCCCACCGTTGGGATAAGGCCACACTTAGGCTGGAAGGGCAACACCGTATATTCTGGCTGGGTAGCCTCCAACCTGATGGCATGAGCATTGATATCTCGAACTTCAGATAATGCCTCCCCCTTTACCATTCCCCAATCTATTTCCCTCCTCTACCTTATCTCCTTACCTGCCTATCACCTCCCACAGGTGCTCCTCCCCTTCCATTGCTTCCATGGCCTTCTGTCCTCTCCTATCAGATTCCCCCTTTTCCAGCCCTTTACCTCTTTCACCAATCAGCTCTCCAGCTCTTTACTTCACCTCTCTCCCACTCCTGGTTTCACCTATCACCTACCACCTTGCACCTCTTCCTCCCCTCTCCTCATCTTCTTACTCTGACTTCTCATTTTTTTTCTCCAGTCCTGATGAAGGGTCTTGGCCTGAAAAGTTGACTGTTTACTCTTTTCCATAGATGCTACCAGGTCTGCTAAATTCCTCCAGCAATTGGTGTGTGTTGCTTGGATTTCCAGCATCTGCAAATCTTGTTTTTTCTTTAATTAATGTTGGTTAGAGTTCCATATCACCAAAGACAAGGCTGAATTAGACAAGGGTATATGTTAAATAGGCTAGAACTAGAGGTCATAGATTAAGGGTGAAAGGTGAAATACTTAAGAGGAACATGAAGGAGAACTTCTGTACACAGAGGCTGGTGCCAGTGTGGAATGAGATGCCAGCAGAGATGATGGATGAGCTTTGGATTTAAGCATTTTAGAGGAATTTGCATATTTATGTGGATGATAGGGGTATGGAGTGCTATGGTCTGGGTGCAGGTCAATGGAGCTAAGCACAATATTAGTTCAGCATGGACTAGATGGGCTGAAGGGCCTGATTCTGTGCTGTAGTGTTCTATTACTCTATGACTGTGTAATATCATCAGTTTTTTTAAAGTTTCTATCAAAAGTGGGAATCATATCCCTTTATCTTCAAAAAAGGCTTGCCATATTTGACTTTGATTTGATTGGATGGGGAGGTAGAATGCTGTTGAAAACCCTTTTGCCGTTTCTGTCTTGTTTTACACAGAGCTACCACAATTGTTTCTTCTGGAATATTTGCCCTGAGGCATCGGGAACATTCCCTAAATGCATGTCCTTAACTTTTCATTAACAGTGCTGTTGGGGAATTTTTGTGTAAGGCAGCTGCTCCACTAGCGTGTGAAAATCCCTGACATTAATGACGACCGTTAACCAACCTCTCCTCTTGCATTGCTAATTGCAAACCTGCATTACTTTGTTTAAGATTATCAGAGAAAATGGATTTAAAAGAAAACATAATGATCCCTTTTAGAAGGAAAAGGAAGTCTCAATTTTCAAACTTGCTTACGTTTCACGAAGAGGTTCAGAATGTGAAAACGAGTCGATATCTTTATTTTAATTGCACTGGTGTGAGGTTCAGGCAGAGGAGTTCTACGTCAGGGAACGTCAGCCTGTGTCCTTTATTTCCTGTCTGATTTGGAAGCTCCTGCTCTATGTGCCAATGGATTTTCACTTGCTATAAGGTTATGAGGAAGAATTCAGTCAGGTACAAATAAATTCTTTCATTCTTCTTGTTGTGAAGGTTAAACTAATGGTCCGTCTTGTGTTATCTTCCATATCTTATCCAACATTACTCGGGCATTCTCATTAAATCTCAGCAGGGAATGTCTACAGCCTTGGTTCAGTGTCAGAGATATGACTGCCAGACTTGTACTGTCAATGTCCTTTGACTCTTGCAGTATAAAAATGTGACCTTTATGCTGTTTCCTTACCAATGCTGGCAATGGTTCCTGTGCATCAATCCGGCAGACTTCATCACCTCTCTTTTTCTGCTTTAAATATTTTTCCAATTTCCTTTTCTAAAATAAAATGTTCTGTGTTTCCCTTCATCACCTATATAACCATATAACAATTACAGCATGGAAACACGGCATCTAGTCCGTGCCGAATGCTTACTCTCACCTAGTCCCACTGACCTGCACTCAGCCCATAACCCTCCATTCCTTTCCTGTCCATATACCTATCCAATTTTACTTTAAATGACAATATCGAACCTGCCTCTGCCACTTCTACTGGAAGCTCGTTCCACACAGCTACCACTTTCTGAGTAAAGAAGTTCCCCCTCGTGTTACCCCTAAACTTTTGCCCCTTAACCCTCAACTCATGTCCTCTTGTTTGAATCTCCTCTTCACCTGGGTGATTTCATTCTTTACCAGTCTTCTCCATAATCTTCCTACAACAGGGAACCTGGCTCTTCAGCTCAACTCCTCCATGCCGATTGTATTGCCCAGTGAGCTGGTTCCCTCTGCCTGCACTTGGGGTAGAACCCTCAAAACCTTTCCGACCCATGTACTTAACCAGGTGGCTTTTAAAACATGCCCAACTCAAACTCTATTCCTGGCAGCTCTTTCCAAATGTGCACCACTCATTGCGTAAAGAAACTGTGCTGGATGTCTCCTTTAAATCTCCCGCCTCTGATCTTAAACCTATGCTCTCTTGTCAAGCATCCTTCCTGAATGGGGAAAAGAAAGTATGTTCTTTCACCCTCTCTAAGCCCCTCATGATCTTCCATCAGGTTACCCATCCATCTCCTGCTCTCCAGGGAATAAAGTTCCCGTTATGCTACCTCTCCTCATAAATTAGGCCCCCAAGTCCAGGCAACAAATTGGGAAGTCTTTTCTGAACTCTTTCCTGCAGCAGGGTAACCAAAGCTGTACGCAATACTCCAAGTTTGGCTTTGCCAATGTCTTATAAAACTGCAAAATAATTTCCCTTCTCCTAGACTCATTGGCCTGACAGATGAAGGCCAGTGTGCCAATTGCCTTCTTTACCATGGGTAGGTGATAACTGCTATTATCGGACGCCTGATTGGGGCTCTTGTACCATAAGATGGACCCTTGTTCTCACAATCTACCTCGTTATGATCTTACACTGTATCATTTACCTCCTACTCAAAGGTAGTAGTGGGAAGAGAGCGTGGCCGGGATGGAGGGAGTCTGACGCTGGATGCTGTTTCCTCCTGGCAGAGCTCCATGTAAGTGTACTCAGTGGTGGGGAGGGCTTTGCTGGTGATGGACTGGGCTGTACCCGTCACTTTCTGTAGCCGTTTCTGTCCTGGGAGTCAGTGTTTCTATACCAGGCTGCAATGTGAACAGTTGAGATACTCTCACCATGTAACTTTCGATGTTTGTCAAAGTTTCAGTTGGCATGCCAGATCTACACAAACTTCCAAGAAAGTAGAGGCACTGCTGTGCCTTCTTTATGATGATGCCTAAGTGCTGATATGTGTGCCAAGGAAACTGAAACTGCTGACACTCTCTACCTCTGTCCCCGTGATGTCCTTATTTAGAGATACAGCATGGAACAGGGCTGTCTGGCCCAACAAGCCACATTGCCCAGCAACCCACTAATTTAACCCTAACCACTCGACAAGTCAATTTACAATGAACAATTCTGGGACCGCTTCTCTTTGTGATTTTTATAAATGACCTGGATGAGGTAGTGGAGGGATGGGTTAGTTAATTTGCTGAAGACACAAAGGTGTTGGGGGGTGTTGTGGAGAGTGTGGAGGACTGTCAGAGGTTACAGTGGGACATTGATAGGATGTAAAACTGGGCTGAGAAGAGGCAGATGGAGTTCAACCCAGATTAGTGTGAGGTGGTTCATTTTGGTAAGTCAAATATGAAGGCAGAATCTATATACTGCTAAAACTCTCATGCTCTGTCTGTCTGTCTGTGACCTCCAATTAGCACAAACGGTGCATTACAACGGCACTTTTTTTGGCTAACTTGACTTAAAATGTGCTAACTTACAGAATGCAGGCAAAGTTCAGGTTATATATTCATATAAAATTGCTCATTCGCCAAAATCAACTGCCCCATTTTCACCTGAGAGCCCATCTGCCGTCATGGAAATCGGGACACGACACCATGACGCATGCGCCAGCCCCAGAAGCGACTCGCGATGCTCACAGCAGCGACACCAACCGGAGCAAAAGGGCAGGGCAGTTCTGTTTCGAGCAGTCACATTCTGCTAATCACCATCAGCGTGTGCAGGATTGCAACAGATCTAACTGCCACCCATCAATAAAAGATCTTTAAATCTTATTGTAGTGATCTTACTTCTCTTTCAATATTTTTATTAGTTTCTGCATAAAGGAATACAGAGTACAAGAAGATATATATTACAAGTAAAAAAAAAAGTACCAAATACATTGTATTAAAAATACAGTTACCATCACAAAACCCTGTATGCATAAAAATTAAATTAAATCATAATATTGAAATATAATAATTTTGTAATACAGAAAAACAAATCTAAACCCACTACTAAAGTCAGAGCTGTTAGGAAAAGCAAGAAAAAAGGAAAACAAACTTTATTATATAATAAAATATATTATTAGCCACCATCTGTACTTTTACAACAAATCAAAGATTTTGAAAATAACTCAGAAATGGTCTTCATCAAGAATAATCAGCATTTTTTGTTTTTACTGCTTCGTATCTTCCATCCAGCGTTAGGGTAAAAAAATATGGTCAGCCTAATTATGCCACTTGGAAAGAGAAAGGGGACATTATGGTCAAGAGATGATGCCAAACGTTGTCGGGAAGCGGCGAGGAGAGGGAGAGAACAAGAATCAGATGAGGCCAGGGCCGCACGGCTCCAGGATCAGAGTCAGGACAAAAAAGATGAGAGAAGAAGAGACAGAGGAGGAGAGGCATGCACCATCTCCAAAATGACAACAGGCACAGAAGGAGGAGAGAGGAAGAGACAAAGGAGCTGAGAAATGCATGTCTCCACGATCAGAGACAAAGAACAAACAGCAGAAGAGATGAAGAGATGGTGCATGAAGGGACTGCATGTCTGCAGAATGACAACGAGAGGCACAAAGGTGGCAGATTAACCAGAAACGTTGTCATCAGAAGTGTCCTTCGTTAAGCGAGGAGGAGCTATATTTGCCTTGCTACATATCTTCCTTCTTTAATAAACTGGTTTTTCTTCTTCAATTTCCAAAGAAAAGTCATACCAGTAGCATTCAGGAAAATTTAATGTTCATTCTGGTCACATCAGACTGCACTACCTTTCTCTCAAAGGGTGCCCCAACGTGTCACCCCATTGTCTAGTATAGTATTAATGGCAAGACTCTTGGCAGTTTGGAGGATCAGAGGGATCCTGGGGTCCGAGTCCATAGGACGCTCAAAGCAGCTGCGCAGGTTGACTCTGTGGTTAAGAAGGCATAAGGTTTATTGTCCTTCATCAACCGTGAGATTGAGTTTAAGAGTTGAGAGGTAACGTTACAGCTATATAGGACCCTGGTCAAATCCCACTTGTATTACTGTGCTCAGTTCTGGTCACCTCACTACAGGAAGGATGTGGAAGCCATAGAAAGGGTGCAAAGGAGATTTACAAGGATGTTGCCTGGATTGGGGAGCCTACTTTATGAGAATAGGTTGAGTAAACTCAGCCTTTTCTCCTTGGAGCGATGGAGGATGAGAGGTGACCTGATGGAGGTATATAAGATGATGAGAGGCATTGATCATGTGAGTAGTCAGAGCCTTTTTCCCAGGGCTGAAATGGTTAACACAAGGGGAACAGTTTTAAGGTGCTTGGAAGTAGGTACAGAGGAAATGTCAGGGGTAAGCATTTTACACAGAGAGTGGTGAGTGCGTGGAATGGGCTGCCAGTGACAGTGGTGGAGACGGATACAATAGGGTCTTTTAAGACACTCCTGGATAGGTACATGGAGCTTAGTAAAATAGAAGGCTATGGGTAGCCCTAGATAATTTCTAAAGTAAGTACATGTTTGGCACAGTATTGTGGGCCAAAGGGACTGTATTGTGCTGTAGGAATTTTATGTTTCTAATTAACCCACTATCTGGTACATTTTTGGGTTGTGCTAGGAATCCAAAGCACCTGGAGGAAACTCACACACTCACAGGGGAACGTACCAACTTCTTACTGATGATGCTGGAATTGAACTCTGAACTCCAGAATGGCCCGACCTGTAACACCATCGTACTAACCACTATGCTACCGTGGCTCTGCAAGGACTGGCCCATGGACCTCCAGCTTCTTCCTCCTGTAGACAATAGTCAGCTTTGCTGATGTTGAGTGAGTGTTTACCACTGTGGCATCACTCAACCAGATTTTCCATCTCCCTCCTCGACCGATGACAGTGATGGAGCTGGCTGAGCCCCACAACCCTCCACAGCCTCTTGCGATCCTGCTCATTGGAGCCTCCGTACCAAGCGGAGATGCAGTACAGGAGCCCTGTGGTTGTAATCTTGAGTTACTGTCTGTGGTGGGTGTTAGTGAGACCAGAGATAGAAGGCTCATGGTTGAAATCGTAGCTAAGGAGCTGGTGCAGGAAGGAGGGGTTCAGTTATCTAGAGCACCGGGTCCTCTTCCAAGGCAGCTGGGACATGAAAGGGAAGAACAGAGTAAAAATTCAATGGAGAGACAAAATATTTCTTTGAGAGAGTTTCTGTACTGCTACTCTGGAGGGATTAAACTAGTTCAGCAGGGGTTATGGGTACCAGAATACCAGGTTAGAAGAGGAGGGTTTGAGAGGACGATAGTTTAAAGCTAAGTATGTTGGATATGAAGATATGCAGGGCCCGACTGATAAACGTGGTGGGACCGATGAGCTAAAATTTGTTTTAATGTAACGAGTGTTACAAGCAGGACAGGTGAACTTAGACCCTGGATTACTATGTGGAGCTATGATGTTGCAGCCATTACAGAGACGTGGTTGAGAGAGGGATGGGACTGGCAGCTCAATATTCCAGGGATTTCATGTTCCAGATATGATAGAAAAGGGATAAAAGAGCAGAAAGGTGGTATTGCTGGTAGGTAGAATGTCACATGATATTCAGAGAGGTCATCCTGGAGAGCAAGGCTTTATGGGCAGAAATCAGGAATAAGAGAAGTGTAGTTATGGGGTTATGGTATTGGCCTCCCAATTGCCTGCAGGAGACGGAGGAACAGATGTGTAGGAAGATTATAGAAAATATAAAACCTTTGTGGAGTGGGAAACTTTAACTATCCATGTGATGTCTGGGACTTCTTTGGTGCAGGAGGCTTGCATGAGGCAGAATTTGTTAGGTGCATCCAGGAAAACTTCTTGAAGCACTGAATTTATTATTGCCACATGCACCAAGTTGCAGTGAAAACTTGTCTCGTACAGATCAGATCATTACAAAGTGCACTGAGGCAGGACGAAGTAAAACAGTATCAACTCAGAATAAAATGGGCAACCTACAGAGAAAGTGCAGTGAGGATTATTATCACGAACATATGTTCAGAAACACTAATAATAACAACAATAATAATAATAAGTACTTTATTGATTCTGAGTGTAAAATTATTTTGTTACAGCAGCAGAGAAATGTCAAATAGTAGAGGGCATTAGTGTGAGGTGAGAAAGGGAAGATTTAAAGGTGGTTTACAAGGCAACACACAGACCTGAAGAACAAATTCTTCACATGAAAGATGGATTGTTTTTGGAATGGGCTGCCAGTGGAAGTAATGGAGGCAGATACAACAGCAGCATTCAGGGGGTCTTCAGTTAGGGAATGGAGAGATACTGACTTTTCTGTGTTCTACATTGATGAGCTCTGGTGTGCTTTATATTACATGCAGCAGTATACAAAGTATTAGGTAACCCTGTTGTGCATCATACAGTTTGCACTGCACTGATGTATACATTTGCGTAGTGGTCTACGTCGCAGCCTTCGCAAGTGGCCTGTGCCTTTGTGAGTGTTTATACCTGTGCATTGGTGTGTCTGCGTCACTCTGCAATTCACCACCAAAACGCTAGCTGGCGATGGGGTTTCTACGCCACTGTGTAGAGTTTCTTCATGTACTTCAAACAATGGCGACTGAACGCGTCATGTTGGAGTTGGGGCCAATAAATGTTGAACAAGGGTTACTTTTATTGAAATTACTGCAATGCAGAAAAGAGAGAAGACATGGAGGAGAAGGTATGTACAACCATTGAATGGATTTAGGCAGAAGGAGGGTGAATTCTCTGTGCTCGTCCGGCCACTGAGAGACATGGACAAGGAAATGCATTTCCAATATTTTCGGATGTCAGCAGGTAGATTTGACTATTTGGTTCATCGTCTCCAACCATTTATTTTGCATCAGTGTATGCACAGTATGCCGAGAGACAGGAGGAAACGTGATGCTACCAAGTGGTCCAATCACAGTTGTTGCGGTCCGCGTCGCCGTGATGCGCAGTTACTTTTTTGGAGAGGTGCATGTCAGGCTATGGCTTAGGGTAGGGCATAGGGTACAGTGTAAGCTACGTGGCTATGCCATACCTATGACGTTCATTTGATGCAGAAGTATAAATCAGCCTTAAGTGTTATAATATCACACTTGATATTTTAATTTACAACCATGAAGTATTTACTTAAATTTACCATCAGGATCCCTTGGCACTATGTAATGATGCTGACAGTTCCATACTCATTGAATGAATTCAGTGTTGGACTTTCTACATTGACTGTTCTCATTTTCACTGTGTTTTGTGTTGAGGTATTCACGTGTTGAAGGGATGTTTTGCTGTATCGTGTGCTTAATTAAATATTCTGTATGTGTTTATGCCATTTAGTGTTCACTTTGTGTAAGATCAGGTGTAAAGTTTCACATCAGTGCTGCAGTGTGAAATATACTATGCTTTAATGGCTGCAAATGAGTTGTTTACAGAAGCATTGCAATTGAATACTCATGGTGTGTGGCATATTTTGAACATATTGATTGGGAGTAGGTTTCTATGTTTGTGTCTTCAGACTGCCACACTGCTAAGCTCCACAAACTTAAAACAAGTCCCACAGTTATTACGCCAGGTAGGGAGAGGTAAAAATTCGAATTTGTTTCAATTCCTTTTCAAACCCACAGTAAACACACTTCCATTCTGAACAAGGTTCCCTGACGTCGTTAAGAGTTTAAAACAAAACATGATAAGGGAAGGGATAATTAAATTCAAAGCGGTTAACATAAAATTATTACAGTGCTAGTGCCCCGGGTTGAAACTCACTGCCCTTTGTAAGGAGTTTGCACATTCTCCCGTGACCACATGAGTTTCCTCTGTGTGCTCCAGTTATCTGTGTGCAGGTTAATTACTCACAAGGGTGTACCTGGGCAGTGTGGGCTCTTGAGACAGAAGGGCATGTATAATAATATAATATAAGCCTTCAAAGAAATTAACTCAAAAGTGAGTGAGTGATCAGTCCAACATTTTGTTGGAGAAATTATTATAAGGAAGATAATAATTATTATAAGGAAGTTGCTGACTGCATGTAATAATGTGTGTGTTCCTAGTTGTTAGTTATCAAGACCCAGGACCAGGCCAAAGTGAGAGATGTGACAAAGCGTTCTCCACTTCATAAGCACTGAGGGATGTGTGGAGTGAAACATTCTCAAAGGCTGAATCGGACAGAGGGTTCAGTTCAAGTTCGGCTCCATCGTGGCCACTAGGCTCGCCACTGAGGCCATCTTCAAGAAGAGAGAGCATCCATCATGGAGACTCAGCTCTGGGGACATGCCCTTTTCTCAGCATTACCATCAGGGAGCAGGTACAGGAGCCTAACGATGCACACTCAGCATTTTAGGAACAGTATCTTCCCTCTACCATCATATTTCAGAATGGTCCATGAACACATTAACCCTCACTATTTTGTTCTCTTTTTGCATTATTTGTTTATTGTTAAACTCTTGTTGCATCATTTAGTAATTTTTAATGTATTGCACTGTACTGCCACCATAAAACAACATGCAACATGTCAGTGACAATAAACCCGATTCTTGGTTTTGATTCTGAACCTCCTCCCTGATGGTAGGAATGAGAACAGGGCAGCTCCCAGGTGCTGAGGATTCATTTTTATGGATGACACTGTCTTGATCTCAATGCCTCGGGAGCGTGGCTTCCATCATTAAGGACCTTCATCATATGGGACAAGTTCTCTTCTCGTGATTACCAGCTGAAGACTCACACCTACTCTTTCAGAGAAACAGTTTCTTCCCCTCTGCTGTCAGACATCTGACTGGTCTACGAACCCATGGACCTCATTATTCCTCATTTACTGATTTATTCGGTTTTAAATTGTAACTTACAGTAATTTGTTATGCCTTGCTGCCACGAAACAACAAATTACATGACTTATGGCAGTGACAGTAAGCCTGATTCTGGTTAATTCGGAAAGGGCCAAGGCTCTCAAACAGATAAAGATGATAATGGGTTGGTTAAAATTACACCGTAAGGATGAATGCTTGGTTCTTAGTCTGTATTATCAACATTCAAAGTATATTAAGGTCCTTGCACTTTATCTATCTGCACTGCGGACTATAACGACTCTGAATTCTTTTTCTCCATTTGGATCAACTCCAAATCCTTATGTATGTAATAATGTGTCTGGATGGCATGCAAACAAAACGTTTTTCACCATTTCTTGGTTCATGTGACAATAATAAGCCAACCACCAGTCATGTCACAAAATGAGTGAGGTGAGGGGAAAATGAGTGAGGTGAGGGGGAAATGAGGGGGAAACGTGGTCAAATGGTCAGGAAGGAATATTCATAGAAAGGAAGGAGGGGAGCAGGAGGAACTTTGAATGTGGCAAAGAAGCATAATTTCCTCAAGCGCAGTGGCTGAAATTATGGCTGCAGGTAGAACAGGATGAGTGGGGGTGGAAGAGGGAAGTCAGAGTGGAAAAGTGTGTGCAGAGTGACATCAGAGGACAAGAAATGTACACAGAACATGCTGGGTGTACTCTGAAGGACATGCAGTCTGCAGAGAAAGAAACAGTTTATGTCTCTTTTTGAAGACCCTTCTCCATAACTGAAGGATGGGTGGCCAAGGCTTTACAGAGGGTTTTGAAGGAGGAGAAGGACAAACACGAACAAGAAAGTTCCACAGCTTGGTGGAGCTGAGGTAAGTTATGGATACAACAGAGCGACCAGCGGCCAATTATAAGCAGCATGAAGCTGTCTATAAACAAGAAACAGCCCAACACGACGCATTTCAAATTATGGCTGGTGACTTTAACTAGGCCCGTCTGAAGAAAACCCGTCTCCAGCACGAACGCTTTTGCACCAGGGGTCCCAGCACACTGGACTGCTGCTACACTATGATAAGGAATATCTATCATTCTTTCCCAAGACCGCATTCCAATAAGTCATATCATTTGGCTGTGCTCCTGCTACCCGCATACAAAGTGGAGATTCTGCACTAGAGTGGAATCAACGAGGGATGTTGGACAATTGTGGCAGGGTTTGCACGCAATAACCTCCTACAAAGCTAAACGCCACTTAGGGGACAGCAGAGCTTCGCTTTCAGATGAGCTCTATGCTCACTCTGACCACCAGAACAGGGAGGAACCTTCATGCACCCCGTGCCTCCTGATGATCATTTGGTCACAGAATCTGAAGATGACGTGCAGGCTGCCTCCAAGAGGGTGAATCCAAGGAAAGCATCCAGTCTGGATGGAGTACTGGCCAGTGTACTCATGGATATCTTCGACCTCTCACTCCAGCAGTGTGTGGTACCACCTGCTTCAAGCAGGCTTCAATTGTATTAGTGCCCAAAAAGAGCGTGATAACCTGTCTAAATGACTGTCGGCCAGTGGCACATACATCCACAGTGATGAAGTGTTTTGAGAGGCTGGTGTTGAAGCACATCACCTCCTGTCTGAATGGTGACTTGGATCCGCTCCAATTTACCTACCGAATCAACAGGGATGCCCTTTATCAATTACAGCTTTGCATTTACACCATCATCCCCTCCAAACTAATCTGTAAACTCCAAGACTTGAGCCTCAATACCTCCTCCTGCAATTAGATCTTGGATTTCCTCACTTGTAGACGCCAGTCAGTTTGGACTAATGAAAACATCACCTCCACAACCTCCATCAGCACAGGAGCACCCCAGGGATGTGCACTTAGCCCCCTGCTCTACTCGCTTTATGCCTATGGCTGTACAGATAAGTACAGCTCCAACACCATATGCAAGTTTTGCTGATGACACCACTGTTGTGGGCTGTATCAAAAGGGGTGAAGAATCAGCTGACGGGAAGGACTTGGCTGAGATGTGTAATAACAACAACCTCTCACTCAATGTCAATTAGACCAAGGAACTAATTGTTGACTTCAGGAGAGGGAAGTTAGAGGTCTATGAGCCAGTAATCATCGGAGGGTTAGAGTTGGAGAAGGTCTTTAAATTCCTGGGTGTCACAATCTCAGAGGACCTGTCCTGGACCCATCATATAAATATTATTGCGAAGAAAGCATGACAGTACCTCTGCTTCCTCAGGAGACTGTGGACATTCCGCATGTCATTGAAAACCTTGTCCAGTTTCCATTGATGTACGGTGGAAAGTGTGCTGACTGGCTGCATTACAGCCTGGTCTGGGAACACCAATGCTTTTGAGTGGAAAATCCTACAAAAGGTAGTGGATTCGGCCCAGTACATCACGGGTAAAACTCCCAACCATTGAGCACATCTACATGAAATGTTCCTGTAGAAAAGCAGCATCCATCATCAAAGATCCCCACCACCCAGGCCATGACCTCTTCTCACTGCTGCCATCAGGTAGAAGGTACAAGTGTCCTAACACTCGCACAACCAGGTTCAAGAGCAGTTACTACCCCTCAACCATCAGGTTCTCGAACAAAAGGGGATAGTTACACTCATTTAAGGGCTATGTTATCTTGATGGATGTTAAATTGTTATTTATTGCTATTTATTTATAACTGCATTTGCAGTTTGTTTACAGTTAACAGTTCCTGATGTTTACTGTTTACAGTTACTATTCTATAGATTTGCCAAGTATGCCCACAGTAAAAAACAATGTCAGGGTTGTATGTGGTGATATGTTTGTACTCTGATAATAGATTTTACTTTGAGCTTTGAGTATGAGGTTTTGAATTGAGCATACCATGGAGAAACAGGCTGGTTGTTTCCCATTAGTCACCTTATATACAGCATAATGTCACTTTATGGACATGCAATCAATCAATGTATACATGCTATCTTACGTATTTATATTTATGGTATGTGTTTTATTATTGTGTTCTTTACCTTGTGTGTTTTTTGTGGATACAGAGAAACAATGATTTTGTTTTCCTTATTCTTGTGTACAGGAAACAACATTAAACAATCATGAATCTTGGAATCTGGCAGCATGCGTGGAGAAAAAAGGGGGTTAGTGTTTCAGTGAGAACAGTTTATCAGTTTTACTAACTCTTTAGTAAAATTAAGAATTATAAAGCTAAATTGTTTAATTGCATATGGTCTACTGTCTGTTATTTTGTGGTACTGAGTTGTAACAGGGTCACACATCACACAGCATCCACACAAACAGGAGGTTTTTCACCTCAATCTCACACGTTTGGTGGGGCCAAAGACTGTCTTCCCTAAACTTACGCAGCCGACAGAATCAGAGGGTCACACCTGGATTTCCAGAATCTGCAGATTTTCTCTTGTTTGCCAATGTTGCCTGGGTTTTCAGAGCACCTATGGGAGACAATGGGATTTTGGGTGCTGTTGCAAAGAGATGGGGTTTTGGTAACCAATGGGAACTGGCTGGGAAATATCTATAAATGCGTCAGCAACTGCTGTGATGCTGTCAGGATGAATAAGATGTATTCAAAAACAGTGCATTCTAGTTATCGCTCGTTTAAATAATTTAAATAAATTAATTCACTTTTAAAGTAGAAGATGGAAAATCAGATTTACGAACACAAGGTTACAGGATGCAGAACTGGGCTGAGATGTGGCAGAGGGAGTTTAACTCCGAGGATTGGGAAGCGATTCACTTTGGAAAGTCGAATTCGAAAGCAGAATACAGGGTTAGTGGCAAGATTCTCAGCAGTGTGGAAGAGCAGAGGGATCTCAAGGTCCACACCCATAGATTCCTCAAAGTTTCCACGTAAGTTGGTAGGGTTGATAAGAAGGCGTCTGGTGCGATAGCCTTCCTTAGTCAATGGACTGAGGTCAGGACCCACGAGGTAATGATTCAATTCTATAAAACCCTGGTTAGACCACGCTTGGAATATTGTGTTCAGTTCTGGTCACCTCATTAAAGACTTAGAGAGAGTGCAGAGGAGAGTTAGCAGGGTGCTGCATGGGTTGGAAAGCATGTCTTATGAGGGAAGTTTAAATGAGCTAGTGCTTTTCTCTTTGAGTGAAGGAGGATGAGGTGTAACTGGATAGAGGTGTACAAGATGATAAGAGGCATAGACCAAGTGTATAGACAGATACTTTTCCCGGGGGAAATTGCTGATACGAGGTGGCATAAGTTCAAGGTGATTGGAGGGAAGTATAGGGAGAATGTCAGAGCTATGTATTTTACGCAGAGAGTGCTGAGTGCATGGAACACCCTGTAAGGGGTGCTAATAGAGGGGGTTACATTAGAGGCATTTAAGGAGCTCATAGAAAGGGGTATGGACGATAGAAAATGAAGCGTTATGTAGCAGGGAAGGGTTAAATTGATCTTAGTGTAGGTAAGAAGGTCGGCACAATATTGTGGACCAAAGGGCCTGTACTGTGCTGTAATGTTTATGTTCTGTGTTCTAATAGGTAATGTTTACCAGTATTATTGAAGTTACAGCCACCAAGTAGTTTTAAGATGGACAATGATTACTTGTGCCACCCCTGACATTGAACATAAAAGCCAGGAAGGCTGGTTTATCATTTCTGTATCTCAGGTGCATTTTCCGCATTTCACATTACCTTTCCTTTGTCATTACTCTTAAGCCTGAGGTAGCAAATTCCAGGTCAGAAAGCAGGAAGGTTGAAGGGAGTTAACAGCCATAGTTTCCACATGACAGCAGGAAAGCGGCTTTCACAGACTGATCCGAGCAGATGTTTCACTATAAATTACCCTGATTCTGTGTCTGGTCTTTTTGAAGCAGGCGGATATTGGGAAAATGTCTTTTGCATGTGACATCAAATGATTAACCGCAATGATGCATTCTTTAACTATAGCCTCTGATTTATCTTTACAAGAGCATAAATCTGATTCTGAGTAGTCTCATTTTGTTGTCTCTCATACAGCTGTGGCCAAAAATGTTTTAAATTCTGATCCCACCTGCACTGCTGAAAAGGGCTGCTGTGTTATCTGAATTCCTGAAATAGAAGTGTGGTCACAGTGAGACCAACAAGGCGCAGCTGGACGATGGGATCTGCAGAGAGGTTACCACCCAGAAAGGTCTTTTGCTACTTGTTTCCAGGGGGGTTGGCTGAGGGAGAGATCCAGTTGGGTGACAATCACCAAACTGTAATCTGCATCTTTTAATCAGAATGTACACTCAGTGGCCAGTTTATTAGGTACACCTGTACTCCTCCTTGTTAATGCAAATATCTAAGCAGCCAATCAAGCGACAGCAACTCGTTGCATAAAAGCACGCAGACGTGGTCCAGAGGTTCATTGTCTCGTTCAGGCCAAACATCAGAATGGGGATGGAATGTGATCTAAGTGACTTTGACTGTGGAATTACTGTTGGTGCCAGAAAGAGCGGTTAGAGTATCTAAGAAACTGCTAATTCTCTGGGATTTTTATGCACAACTGTCCAGGGTTTACAGAGAATGTGGCCACAATCCCCAAAAACGTCTGGGCGAAGTCACCTTGTTAATGAGAGAGGTCAGAGGAGACTGCTTCAAACTGACAGGAAGGAAGCAGTAACTCAGATACCCACAAGTTACAACACTGGTGTGCAGAAGAACACATGCCCCACATGTTAAATCTTGAAGTGGATGGGCTCTGGCCACAGAAGACCTGGAGCACGCACTCAGTGGCCACTTTATTAGCTAGGGGAGTGATACAGCACGGTAACAGGCCCGCTCTGGCCAAACACGTTTACAATCAAACAACAAGGATAAGATCTTTCTTAATTTTAACAACTTTACTTTCTCCATTCATGTTTGATGCACACCACTGCCATTTCCTTACCCAACATCCCCCCCCCCCACCAGCCTTGTGCGCATGTCCATGATAGAGAAAGTGTGCATCCCAACTAAATGCCTACATAACTCAAATCTCTTTACACTCGTAAATCGTAAATCTCTTTACGATTTATGTCAATGATTTAGATGAGGGCATTGAAAACTATATCAGCAAGTTTGCTGACAATACTAAACTGGGTGGCAGTGTGACATGCGAAGAGGACGTTAGGAGAATACAGGGAGACTTGGATAGGTTGAGTGAGTGGGCAGATACTTGGCAGATGTCATTCAATGTGAATAAATGTGAAGTTATCCACTTTGGAAGCAGGAACAAGAGGGCAGAGTATTGTCTGAACGGTGTCGAGTTAGGTAAGGGAGAAATGCAAAGAGACCTAGGAGTCCTAGTTCACCAGTCAATGAAGGTGAATGAGCAAGTGCAACAGGCAGTGAAGAGGGCAAATGGAATGTTGGCCTTTGTTACAAGAGGAATTGAATACAAGAGCAAGGATGTTCTTTTGCATTTGTACAGGGCCCTGGTGAGACCACACCTGGAATATTGTGTACAGTTTTGGTCTCCAGGTTTAAGGAAGGACATTCTGGCAATTGAGGAAGTGCAGCGTAGATTCACTAGGTTGATTCCTGGGATGGCAGGGCTGTCTTACACAGAGAGATTGGAGAGATTGGGCTTGTACACGCTGGAATTGAGGAGATTGAGAGGGGATCTGATTGAAACGTTTAAGATAATTAAAGGATTTGATAGGATTGAGGCAGGAAATATGTTCCAGATGTTGGGAGAGTCCAGTACCAGAGGGCATGGATTGAGAATAAGAGATCAGTTATTTGAAACAGAGTTGAGGAAGAGCTTCTTCTCCCAGAGAGTTGTGGAGGTGTGGAATGCACTGCCTCGGAAGACGGTGGAGGCCAATTCTCTGGATGCTTTCAAGAAGGAGCTGGATAGATATCTGATGGATAGGGGAATCAAGGGATATGGGGACAAGGCAGGGACTGGGTATTGATAGTGAATGATCAGCCATGATCTCAGAATGGCGGTGCAGACTCGAGGGGCCGAATGGTCTACTTCTGCACCTATTGTCTATATTGTCTATATAAAAAAAAATAAACAGAACACAGCAACCTCCCAATCTTCTTATTATGTACAAAAATAAATGTCCATTGGTTTAGATGTTTTGCTTTTACCTCTAATTGTTAGGCCTAACAAATACTGTAAAATAACCTATACCCTCACTTATTGCCTTTAAGGTACTAAAAATAAATTTATATATATATATCAACTCAAATGTCCTTTCGGAATTGGGAATTAATTCCATCACTTGAATATCCTTTAGGATATGGGGATTAGTTCTACCTCTTGATGTTGATACAGTTCTTAAGGTACCAAATGCCTTCACTTAATACCTTCAGCAGACGAGCTGGTGCTTCCTTCTTTGTGAGACAGACAGCTAGTTGTTCCTTTGTAGTTGACCATAATGCGTGATGAGTTTGCTGTGTTTGGATGAGTTGCTGCTTCTCTCTAGCTGAAGCCTCTTCTGTGTAACTGACGTGGTGGCTTGGATGGTTTCAACTGAAGAATAGTTGTCTGTGACACAAATCATTTGTAGAGTGTTCATTGGGTCACCATGAACAAGCGCAGAATAGAGTGTGGCCAGATAAATGGCATTGTCAATACCATGAGACATTGCGAGAGTTTTTCTTGCCCATGTCCTACGTACAACTCTTCGGATCTTTTCTGATTGTCTACAGAGACATGAACAATCAGTATAATAAAATGTCCCACTTGAGTACTGCCTCAGGGAAACTTCCAAGGGGAGTATCACTGAATACAATGAACCTTGGTGAGCATTCTTTTCCAAGCTGTTGAAACTTTGAGGTTACTTTTTCAGCTTGAATTCAATGCACTATCTTGTTTGCCTCATATAAAGTTTGAGCTTTGACACTTTTTTGTACTGGATGCCTAGTTACAGGCATCAGGTCTTGGCACCATACAACCTGACCTATCTCTGACCTGAGTGGCTCAGCTACAGCTTCACTGAGGGGTGCATCCCATTGTGTGGCACAGTAGGATTCCATACGGATTGTCTGAAGATTCCTGTTGTAGCTTTCTTGACAGCAAGGATCTCTATCCCTGCGTAGCAGAATGTGCCATGTTCTTCCTGTCCAACCTGAAAGGCTGACTTTAGCTGAGAAGCAGCAGTTGTGGCAAAGTTTTGTGAGCTTCCCCCTATGAAGTCATCTACATGAGAAGCAAGTACTCCAATCCCATGACTCATCCCAGTGAAAAAAATAGCTGGATCCACTTGTGACATCTTTCCACCTGCCTTCAACATCATTTCTTTTATACCAGTAGAGCGATGCATCTGCTAGACCATACAAACACTGAGCTTCCACAGTGTTCCTTCATCGGGGTGGAATGTAAATACCATGTGACAGTTTCATTCCCTGTAAGAGTGTGGATTTTATGTCCAACGGAATGGGGTTGCCTATGCTTTTGACATAACAGCATCACTGCGAGAAGTAGTGAGAGACTCTGATGCACGTGTTTGTGAGTCTTTTTACAGTTCTTTTGTGTTCAGTTTCTCAAAACCTCTAGCCACCAGATGTGCTTTTGGTGTAATTCCTACTGGGGCTTCTTTCAGAGTGCACACCCATCTTGTAGACACTGTCTTTGACCAATGTCTCTGACTCCTTCAAAAACTTCATTGTTTCTCCAACTACTGATTTCATTCTGCTTTGTAGCTTCAAATGATCCTTCCTTAGTTACTAGGACATCTTCATCTTGACATCTCTGAGATGGTTCAGCCTGACCTATATCTGAAGAACTGAAGACTATCTACACGTGTCATGTTGATTGACCCTGCAGTGCCAGTGACTGTGACAGGTTCTAGGTAATTCAAGTTGTACCAACTTTTGTTTTTCCCAGTGGCTTTGCTTGCTCATTCTAAGACTTCAGTTTTGTATGAGATGCCAGTGTCTTGGCCTACAGGTCTCACAGTCTGTCCCGTTTTAAGACTGAAAATCCCACGTTGACTTTGCACTTGTGGTCATTTCTGTTCAGAGTAGTCTGTTGAGTCCCTACCCTCACTCTCTTCCTCACTATCTGTGCCACTGTTGAGCAACTCTGTTGGGTCCTCGGCTGCACTCTCCTCATCCCTCTCTGTGCTATGTGACACTGTATCAGGTAAGTGCTTTTCATTTTTTGTGTCGTTCTCCACAGGGTTCTGATGGTCTTCAGTTTGTGCTTTACATAGCCTGGAATGATGTCTCATGAATACCACAACTCCATCCTGACCAATGACAACTCCAGGACCTTTCCATTCTGTCCAGTCTGCTCTTCTGTAATACACTTTGTCCCCCTCTGCAGGATGTAACTATGCCCCCCAATGCACTTCAAATTCTCTGCGAACATTCTGCTTCAGTGAAAGCCTTCAATGATGCTCGCAATGCAGAAATACGTTTCCCAACCCACTCACGCCCACACCTCCAGAGCAGGTGGCATTTGTCAACCAGTACAGGAGGAATGTTTGGATTCTGGCCAAACAGCAATTGATATGGGCTATAGCCATCTACATTGTGCATGGTATTCTTTGCCATAAGAGCCCAGTCCCGGGCTGTGTCACAACCGTGGAATCGGCAGCGCAATCAGATTCGGCAATTGTGCTTGTGACTGTTCACGTGTCAGCTAATTATTATTTCATTGTGATAGTATTTAACTCCATTCATTCCATCATAGTTTTTGTCGAGACGTGAACCCAGAACAGGACGTAGCTATGCTTTGTTATCTCCACTCTGCCTTGCCTGATTAATTGGACTGTCGAGTTAACTGACTCTGAAGACTAGCGATGTTTGTTTTCTTCTTACTTGTTCTTTTCAGCCCTAGTGTAGGCTTTGTTTTCCATTTTGAGTGTTTTAGCTAACGGCCTTGTTTGGCCTGGAGTTTATTGTTTTCTTTTCCCTTTAACGCTGTTCGGATTAAAGTCTGTGATCTATCGACCTGCTTCAGTGTCTCTTACTCCGCACTTGGGTATGTCCAAACCACCGGGTGACACTATGTTCCAATCACAATCATTGCCTTTTTTTTTACCTTCAGCAGTATTTCAGTAAGTGTTTGATTGTGTTGCTCCAGAAGTCCATTATTCCAAGGGATATATGCCACTGTTGTCTTTGTTTCAATGTTAGAGTTCTCTTCCGTATCTCTGAATTCATCATCATTAACTTCACCATTATCACTGAATACTTTCTGAGGTGGACCATGCAAACTTATCTAGGAATGGGTGAAGGTTTTTGTTCCCTCTGAGGATCTCCTTGTGTTTACAATGCTACCAGCACTGAGCGTGCCAACTCATCAAAGATGTGGATTTACCATACCCCTTGCTCCAGTTCATGTGGGTCAATGAGTACAGTTTTATTGTATTCATATTGTTACAAACCCCGTAACTGGGTCACTTACCAGCAAAGATGCAGCCTCATGTGCAGCACCTTGTCAAAGGCCTTCTGAAAATCCAACATCCACTGATTTTCCTTTGTCTCTCCTTGGTTGTTATTTCTTCAAAGAATTCCAACGGAATTGTTAGGCAAGATTTTCCTTAAGCAAACCATACTGACCTTGTCTTATTTTATCACGTGCCTCCAAGTACCCCGAAACCCCATCCTTAATAATTGATTCCAATATCTTCCCAGCCACAGAAGTCAGAGTAACTAGCTTATCATTTCCTTTCTTCGGCACCCCCATCTCAATTATTGAAGAGTGGAGTGACATTTGCAATCTTCCAGTTCTCTGGAACCATGCCAGAATCTATTGATTCTTGAAAGATCATTACTAATACCTCCACAATCTCTTTAGCTACCTCTTTCAGAACACTGTGGTGTGGTCTATCTGGTCCAGGTGATTTATCTACCTTCAGATATTTTAGCATTCCAAACGTCTTCTCCCAAGTAATAGCAACTGCATTCACTTCTGTCTCCTGACACTCCCAAACTTCTGGCATTCATGCTAGTGTCTTCTACAGTGAAGACTGCTGCAAAATATTTATTTGGTTCATCCACATTTCATTGTCCCCATTACTACCTCTCCAGCATCATTTTCCAGTGGTCCAATAACTACTCTTGCCTCTCTTTTACTTTAAAAATCTGAAAAATCTTTTGGTAACCACTTTAATGTTATTACCTAACTTAGCTTCATATTTCATCTTTTGCCTCTTTGTGGCTTTTTAGTTACATTCTGTTTGTTTTTGAAAGCTTTCCAATCCTCTAACTTCCCACAATTGTTTGCTCTATTATATGCCTTTTCTTTTGCTTTCCAATCTCAGCCACTGTTGCATCATCTTGCCATTAGAATACTTCTTCTTTAGGATGTATTTACCCTGCGCCTTCCAGATTTCTCCCAGAAACTCCAGCCATTGCCGTTATGCTGTCATCCCTGCTCACGTCCCCTTTCAATCAACTTTGGCCATCTCCTCTGTGTAATTCCCTTTATTCCAGTGTAATACTGATTTTAGCTTCTCCCTCTTAAATTGCAGGGTGAATTCTATCATATTGTGGTCACTGCCTCCTTAGGGTTCCTTTGCCTGAAGCTTGCTAAACAAATCTGGTTCATTACACAGCACCCAATCCATAATAACTGATCCCCTAGTGGGCTCCACCACAAGCTGCTCTAGAAAGTAATCTCATAGGCTCTACAAATTCCCGCTCTTGGGATGCAGCACCAACTTGATTTTCCCAACCTACCAGCATGTTGAAATCCAGCATGATTATCATAACATTGCCCTTTTGACATGCCTTTTGTAATTTGTAGCCTACATCCTGGCTACTGTTCAGAGGCCTGTATATAATTCCCATTGATCTTTTTACCCTCGCAGTTGCTTAACTCTACCCACAAGGATTCTACATCTTCATGGGATTCAACGTCACCTCTTTCTGAGGATTTGATCTTACCCTTTTGCCAACAGAGCTAAGTAACCTCTCCGCCTACCTGCATGTCTTTCAACACAAAGATGTTAAGTTCCCAACTATAAACTTCTTTCAGCCACGACTCTATGATGCTTACAACAACATACCTGCAGTACAAGATCATCTACCTTATTCCGTATACTGCGTGCATTCAAGTATGACACCTTCAGTCCTGTATTCATCAGCCTTTTCAATTTTGTCCCAGTGTTACACTGCGATTCAGCCCACAAGTCTTTTCAACGTTGATGGAAACCGGAGCAGCTGAGGACATCCACATGGTCATAGGGGGTTTGCACAAATATCTTACAGACAGTGGCGTAAATGAACAGAGGCTGTTTGCACTGTAACAGATTTACGCTACCTGCTACGCTGTGTTGTTACCCCATGGAAGGGTTTCATGAGATTCATAGAGAAAAAACAGGCTCTTCTTCCCATCACTTCAACAAATACTCATTTTTACCCCTTAATCAACCCACACTCCCATCAACTGTTTCCAGATTCTACCACTCAGCTGCACTCAAGAGGCAAGTTGAACAATGAACCGCACATCTTTGGGGATGGGGATGAGCAGCAGCACCTGGGGAGACCCACGTGGTCACAGGAAGAACGTGCAAACTCCACACAGAGCTCAGCACTGAACACAGGTGTAATGAGCACCTTGGGCCTGTGTGGGGAGCCAGAGAGATGGCTGTTGGAACACCTGAAATGGTTAATTCTTGTTTAATGGGAGTCGTTAATCGTTTAGATTTCCTTGTGTATTTCTTGAGTGACTAGCTCTTTGTAATATGGTTTCCTGGTGCTCTCCATTTACTTTGATAGGCTTGGAGATTCCATGATTCTTGTATTATTTAAGCAGACACCCAAACAGTGCTAATTCCAGTTCTGAGAAAGTTACACTTCGCGGTGTTGCTCGGCCGATACACTGATGTTCTGTTGGAATTCCTGTGAATAAACTCTGGTTGCCATGTCCACATCGGAGTCTGTCTTTGGTTCAACATTGCCAATGCACATCGTGACAGTGGCTCTCTGGTGTTCTGAGTCAGGGCCGCTGCTGGTTGTGCTGTGCAGTTCTTAATAAACCAGGTGAATAACTGGAATCAGAATCAGAATCAGGTTTATTATCATATGGCATATGTCATAAAACTAGTAGTTTAGTGGCAGAAATCCAGTGCAAAATTATAAATAAAAATAAAATAAATAAATAGTGCAAAAGAGGAATAGCAAGGTTGAGTTCAAAGACCATCCAGAGATCTGATGGCAGAGGGGAAGAAGCTATCCCAAAAAGATTGAGTGTGGGTCTTCAGGCTCCTGTATCACTCCTCTGATGGTGAGGGCATGTCCTGCATGATGGAGGCCCTTAATGATGGATGCTGCCTTCTTGAGGCCTTGCTGTTTGAAAATGCTCTCCATAGTGGGGAGTCTTGTGCCTGTAATGAAGTTGGCTTGTTCTAGAAGCCTCTGCAGCCACTTCTGATGCTGTACACTGGCACCTCCATGCCAGGCAGTGATGCAACCAGTCAGAAAGCTCTCCACAGTAGATCTGTAGAAATTTGCCATTGTCTTTGATGACATACCAGACGATACCAAATACCAAAAGTTCCTGGTTAAGCTGCAAAGAGATGATGCACTGGCAGGGAGCTTCACTTGACAGATGGAACTGAGGAGCTGTAGACCTATGCCACATTTTAAAACTGTCATGTCTATGTTCCGTACAGCACCTCAGACTGCAATATGGAATAAGCAAGCATTTGCCCTGGTGGTAGTGGCCACACACACAGAATTAACAAGCAGGTAACATGTGGCAAGCCACCTTGGCAGACCTAGGGGTGAGTCAGTAGCTTCAGGCAAACATCCAGACAAACATTATCTGCTCTCTCTGAAACAGAAACTGAATTCAGCCACAGTGACTGCAGACTCAGTTAGAGTGGGATGTGAACAGCTTTGCCCATGGGTGTCAAGGTCACCCTGGCTTGCAGTACAGGAGAGAGAAGCAAGGTTTGATGGCAGGAATTTCTCAGACTTGTCTTCCATCAGTGGAACTTTCCCTGAGTTAGGGGAATGACGGGGATGAGATGAAGCATGGATAACTTCCACCAGAACTTCCTTTGTGCTGACTGTCTTCCAGAGACCCCCACAATCTGGGACATGGTTTCTTCTCATTACACTGTAGTGGATTCAGTGTTTCAGTAATGATTAAGTAATATTGTAAATATATTGTTTGATTAAGCATTCTTTATTTACATAATTTATTATGCACTATATGGAAAAAGTACATAAATGGCACACATTATTACGCCCACACATAGTATGTGTTCTTCACTAAGGAGGAGCAAATGAGGTATACAAATATTCCTGTGTTTTTCTTTCAATTAGTTTCTGGAGTTACAAAACATAACAGTGTGACAAGGAAGTCTTAAGACACACCCGAGATGACTACTTACCTGTTGAAGTGTTGCATGTTTCTTTTCTTCAGAAGGGGAGAGAAAGGAATACAAGCTATTAAAAAAACAACACACATGTTCCTTCAGAAGGGGAGTGAGGCATTTGAGCTTTTTAAAAGATGGCAGAAAGCAGACAAAATTCATGGGTCCATAAACAGTGAGTAATGGACTATAATAATAATATTAAATAAAGCAAAAGCAGACTGGCTACATCAAAATGATAGATATGTTCAGTTGCACAACAGATAACTGGATGATGTATACTGAACAAACTAAAGAGTATTTTGAAGCAAATGAAATAGCCAATAAAAAGAGAGCACCAGTGTTACTCGGAACATTAGGAGGAACAGGCCATAATACCATAAGATATAGGAGCAGATGTAGGCCATTTGGCCCATTGAGTATGCTCCACCATTTCATTTTGGCTGATCCATTTCTGTCTCAGCCCCACTCCTGCCTTCCCCCATATCCGATCATACCCTGACTAATCATATATTTATCAATCACTGCCTTAAATTTCTCCTCATCTCAGTTCTAAATGGATGTCCCTCTATTCTAAAGTAGTGTCCTCTGGTCTTAGACTCTCCCACCATAGGATACATGCTCTCCACATCTACCTTATCAAGGCCTTTCACCATTCATTAGGTTTCAATAAGGTGAGCCCTCATTCTTCTGAATTCCAATGAGTACCATTCCAGAGCCATCAAACACTTCTCATATGATAAGCTTTTCAGTCCCAGAATTATTTTTGTGATCCTCCTTTGAACCCGCACCAATATCAACACATCCTTTCTTAGATAACTGCTCTCAATACTCCAAGTGAGAGCTCACCAGCTCCTCATAAAGACTTAACATTGCATACTTACTTTTCTATTCTAATCCTCTCCAAATGAATGCTAACAATGGAGTTGCCTTCCTCACCACAGACTCAACCTGAAAATCGTCCTTTCGGGAATCCTGCATGAGGACTCCCAAGTCCCTTTGCATCACAGATTTTTTCAATTTACTCTCCATTTAAAAAAAATAGTCTATGCTTTTATCTCCTTTACCAAAGTATATGGCCTTACACTTCCCATACAGTGTCCCACCAGCCACTTCTTTGCCCATTCTCCTAATCTGTTTAAGTCCTTCTGTAGCCTCTCTGCTTCCTCAATACTTCCTGCCCTTCAACTATCATCCACAAATTTGGCCACAGAGCCATTAATTCTAAATAATTAACATATAATGTAAAAAGAAGTGGTCTTAACACAGACCTCTGTGGAACTGTGCTACGTTCATTTATCTTATTCTGTTTACTCCGTGCATTCAAATATAGAACCTTTAGTCCTGTGTTCATCAGCCTTTTCAATTTGTCCCTCTTTTACATTCCAACTCATCCGATTGACTGCTCCAACCTCAGCCCTATCACTCTGGTTCCATCCCCCAACCAAATTAGAGTAAGCCTTCCCAAACAGCTCTAGCAAACCTTCCTGCAAGGTCACCCTCAGGTTCTGGCACAACCCGTCCCTTTTGTAGAGGTTGTACCTTCCCCAGAAGAGATCCAATGATCCATAAATCTGAAACTTTGCCCTTGCACCAGTTCCTCAGCCATGCATTCATCTGCCAAATCATTTTTTTCTTACCCTCGCTGGTGCATGATATGGGAAACAATTCATAGATTACTACTTTGGAGGTCCTGCTTTTCAGCTTTCTACCTAGCTCTCTAAAATCTCTCTTCTTTGCTACCCATTCATAGGTGCTAATATGTACCAAGACTTCTCACTGCTCACCTTCTCCTTTAGAATGCCATGGACCCAATCTGAGACATCCCTGACTGTGACACCCGGGAGGCAATGTGCCTTCAAGATGTCTCTATCACACATAGAATTTCATCTCTATTCCTCTGACTAAGAGTCTCCCATCATCACTGCAGTCCCCTTCACTTCTTTTCTCTTCTCAGTCACAGCACCAGAAACAGTGCCAGTGTTAATTGAGCATTTTGAGGTGGCTTTGCAGCTTAATTCTATCATAACCATTCACAAAGGGTTCTTCTGCTAAGACAGATTTATTTTTAAAGCAGAATCTGCACCTGCACTCTGGCAGAAAGTGGACCAGGTGCTGCAAAGCTGCCCGGGCTTTCAGTGTTAACCTGGATGACAGCATTGTTACTGGTGAGGTTGACAAGAAACATCTTCAAAATCTCAATACAGTGTTAAAAAGATAGAAAATTATGGGCTCAGAGCATGACACAAGTGTGAATTCTTTAAACCAAGAGTCTCTTACTGTGGTCACACCATCAATGCACAAGGCTTTCACAGGTACACTGAGAAAATTCAAGCAGTAGTGGATGCCCCAAGGCCAACGGACATGTCACAGTTGCGGTCCTTTTTAGGATTTGTCAATTACTAATATAAGTTTCTGTTTAATCTGGTATTGTGCTCTACGCCTTGAACTCAATATGACAGATCAGCAAGAAATGGCAATGGACAAAGCAGAGTGAAGTGACTTTCAAAAGACAAAGAACATGATGACATCAGACACAGTACTCACACACTTTGATCCACATTGTCCAGTGAAGCTTGCCTGTAATGCTTGACATATTGTATAGGTGCAGTCATATCACAAGTTATAAGTGATGCAAGTGAACACTCCATTGCCTTTGCATCATTTTCCGTTATCAGTGCCAGTGTCTGTGGCTCCCCCCGGTAGATCAACAGTATCCAAAATGGTCTACTTATTTATTGAGGGAAACAGCCACAGGGATACTTTGTACTGGCTGCCCACTTCCCTTCCTTCTCTGACAGTCAGCTGGTTAACTGCTTCTTGCATCCTAGGTGTGACTACATCTCTTTAGCTCCTATTTCTTCCTCAGTCTCCTTTATGAGCCGTAAGTCATTGAGCTGCAGCTCCAGTTCCTTAACACGTTATCTGAGGAGCTGCGGCTCAATGCACCTGGTGCAGATGCAGTTGTCCAGGTTGCTGGCGGTCTCCCAGAATTCCCACATCTTACACGCAGAACAGAACAAAACACTGCCCCCGGAGCCATTCTTGCTGCACTAACAGATGAATGAAGAAAACAGAAGAAGAAAAAGAGAGAGAAACTTACCAGATATTTACCTCGTCCAAGCCTGATGAGAGAAAGCCACTCCAATACTCACCTACCCACACAATAAACACTGCTTGCCCCTGCCTTATTTTTATGCACCCTTTCTAATGAATCCTGTTCTCTGATTGGGTGCAGTCCAACTCTGAAAAACTGCCACGAAGCTCTCCATTTGTAATGTTGAGCCAGAAAGCCAAATGAAAACATAGTTTCTTCTCATGCTCGTGCTCACTGATTGGGCACAGTCCAACTCTAAACACACAGTTTGCTTGGAGGTTTAACTGCTCCAAACTAGGCTGCAGAAATGAGCTTTACTGATATTCTGTATGTAATGCAAGAGCATTTAGAACCAAAACCATTGCTATTTGTAAAATGATTTAGGCTCCATAAGTAGAATGAAAAAGGTGGTGCCAACTTAAGCTTATGTGCCTGAAGTGAAGAAATTGTCTGAGCATTGTCAGTTCAGTGTTGGGCTTAATGATGCATAAAGAGATTTTTCAGTTTCTGGAATCTTGCAAGAAAACATTCAAAAAGGGATCCAAATTGAAGTCCAAGTCACATTTAAAAAGGCAATTGAAATTGCTGTATCAATGGAAACAGCAGCCGGAGATGCAATTCAGCTGCAGTCAGGAATGGAAGTGAGCATGAACAAAATTACAAGCAAAAGAAAATCTGCAGGTGCTGGAAATCCAAGCAACACACACAAATTGCTGGAAGAACTCAACAGCCCAGGCAGCATCCATGGAAAATAAAACTGCAACATCTAAACAGAAACCTGCCAAGCCAAACAAGTTGTGTTACTGTTGTGGCAGGGGCTCACATACAGCAGACCGATTCAGGTTGAAAGTTGAAACTTGATGAATGTGCAACAAAGAGCAGGTTGGACAAACAAAAATAAGTGGCCAGCAAAGGAAAGAGAAAAAGAGGAAAGGTCAGGTTGTTACTGTTTCAAAAAGAGCACTAATCTGCATGCTGTTGATGAAAAATCTGATGATGATGTGAGAGACGTAAAATCTGAGTAGCCTTAAGATTTGCAATGTGAAAACTAACAGGAGACAAGCAATATGGCTTACACTAGAAGTAAATGGCAAATTACTTAAAATGGAAGGGGACAATCTCTCAGCTGTTTTGGTCATTCTGCAAAATGAGTTTGAATGGCATTTTAGAGATACAGAACTGAAGCTGGCAGATACCAACTAAGAACTTATATTGGAGAAGAGGTAATCCCTGTGAAATATAACAACCAAGAAGCCACATTGGGCTTTCATGAGGTAAGAGCAGGACGGCCAACTTTGTGAAGCCATGACTGACTGAGACATCTACAACTTGATTGGCGGTCCGTCCATCATTTGCATGCCACATCCTTTGCAATAGAGTCAATTGAAAGCGAATTAAGAAAGGTACTGGATGATGTCACAGCAGCATTCAAGGATGGCATTGGAAAATTCAAAAATAACAAAGGTGAAAAAGTGTTAAATGAAAATGCCACACTCAATTTCTACAATGCCCGTCTGGTTCCTTATAGAATCTGTGGTAAAGTTGCCAGTGAACTAGATTATATGGATGCTGAAGGAATTCTTTCCAAGGCTGAGTCGAGCCCATGGACAACGCCAGTGGTCCTATTAGCCAAAAGGATGGGTCTGTCAGGCTCTGTGATTTTAAGATCATCATCAACCCAGTACTGAAAGTAGATTAATACCTTCTGCCCAGGATAGAGAATATTTTTGCATATATTTCTGGAAGGAAACACTTGAGCAAAGTGGACTTAGCTGAGGCCTACTTACAGACGGAGATGGAAGAAGAGCCCAAAGTGTTTCTCGCCAGATATTAGTTGTCTGTCGTTTCCAGTGATGATGTTTTTTTCTGTGCAACTCATCAATTGAGCATTCTGAGGTGGCTCTGCATTTCAATTCTACCATAAACATTCACAAAGGGCTCTACTGCTAAGACAGATTTATTTTTAGAGTAGAATCTGCACCTGCACTCTGGCAGAATGACATGGACCAGGTGCTGCAAAGCTGCCCGGGCTTTCAGTGTTACCTGGATGACAGCATTGCTACTGGTGAGACTGACAAGAAACATCTTCAAAATCTCAATACAGTGTTAAAAAGATTAGAAAATTATGTGCTCAGAGCATGATACAGTGTGAATTCTTTAAACCAAGAGTCACTTACTGTGGTCACACCATTGATGCACAAGGCTTTCACAAGTACTTTACTTTATTGTCACCAAACAATTGATACTAGAGCATACAATCATCACAGCGATATTTGATTCTGCGCTTTGTGCTCCCTGAAGTACAAATCAAAGTAAATATAATAAAAATTTAAATTATAAATCATAATTAGAAAATAGAAAAGGGAAAGTAAATGTAACACTTACCCAAAAGGCTGGTATATGTCTAGGGGAAAAGGCAACTCACCAACCCACCTCCTGTTCGCGCAGGTGCTGTGAGAATCGAGTTTATGCCTCGCGCCCGCCAACAGTATCAAACCCACAACAAATACCGTTATGAAATACACTTTAAAGAGTTTACTAAAATTAAAAGAGTATTAGGCAATACAATATATATATATAAGGAAAAAAACAAAAGGCGCCAACTTATCAAAGTTCAATCTGTTTAGTGCACTCGTTGGAGCTCAATCAACGAACCAATCGACCCATCCGACCGCCATGCCGTCGCACCTGGGACCACCCCGGTGGTCTTACAAGCAGTCCAGCGCACGTCCACCTTCCTCGGCGTCTTCCTCCCGACTCCCCTCACACCAAAAGCCCGCGAAAACCCCTCCCCCAAGTTCCCAGCATCACAAGACACAATAACATTCCCCATTGATTAACAAATGAATACAATTACCATATCAGCCATTCTAAAGTGAAACAACGGCGAGAGAAACACTTATCTGACAAAGAAGCATTCCTACTTGTAACAAACCAAAGAAGCCATTTTGAGTAACATACACAGGACATTGTACATAAAGCAGTGCAAGTCAGGTCCAGATATTTGGAAGGTACGGCCCAGATCCGGGTCAGGATCCATTTAGCAGTCTTATCACAGTTGGAAAGAAGCTGTTCCCAAATCTGGCTGTACGAATCTTCAAGCTCCTGAACCTTCTCCCAGAGGGAAGAGGGACAAAAAGTGTGTTGGCTGGGAGGGTCGTGTCCTTGATTATCCTGGCAGCACTGCTCCGACAGCGTGCGGTGTAAAGTGAGATCAAAGATGGAAGATTGGTTTGTGTGATGTGTTGGGCTATGTTCACGATCTTCTGTGGCTTCTTCCGATCTTGGACAGGACAACTTCCATACCAGGTTGTGATGCACCCTAGAAAAATGCTTTCTATAATGCATCTATAAAAATTAGTGAGGGTTTTAGGGGACAGGCCAAATTTCTTCAGTTTTCTCAGGAAGTAAAGGCACTGGTGGGCCTTCTTGGTAGTGGACTCTGCTTGGTTAGACCAAGTCAGGTCATTTGTGATATTCACCCCAAGGAACTTAAAGCTTTTGACCTGTTCCACCTGTGCACCACCACCGATATAGATGGGGTCATGCGGTCTACTACTCCTTCTGAAGTCAACAACCAAATCCTTTGTCTTGCTGACGTTGAGGGATAGATTATCATCTTCGCACCATGCCATCAGGTTCTTAACTTCCTCTCTGTACTCAGACTCATCATTACCCATGATACAGCCTACAATTGTGGTGTCATCAGCAAACTTATATATTGAGTTTGATGGAAACTTGGCTACACAATCATGGGTGTACAGTGAGTACAGCAGGGGGCTGAGTACACAGCCTTGTGGGGCACCAGTACACTGAGAAAATTCAAGCAGTAGTGGATGCCCCAAGACCAACGGACATGTCACAGTTGCGGTCCTTTTTAGGATTTGTCAATTACAAATACGGGTTTCTGCCAAATCTGGTATTGTGCTCTACGCCTTGAACTCAATACGACAGATCAGCAAGAAATGGCAATGGACAAAGCAGAGTGAAGTGACTTTCAAAAGACAAAGAACATGATGACATCAGACATAGGACTCACACACTTTGATCCACATTGTCCAGTGAAGCTTGCCTGTGACGTTTCCCTTATGGTATAGGTGCAGTCATGTCACATGTTATAAGTGATGCATAGCCTTTGCATCATTTTCCTTATCAGTGCAGAGAGCAGTTATGCATATTGACAGAAAGGCCTTGAGTCTGATCTTGGGTGTAAAATATTCCAGCCAGTACTTGCATGTGAGGGAGTTTACCCTCATCACTGATCATCAATCACTGGTGTCCGTTTTCAATCCACTGTAGGGTGTTCCACTAACAGCAGCAACACAAATGCAAAGATGAGCTCTGTTTCTCTGAGGACACAATTACAAGATTGAATTTAAGAGGACAAATAATCTTGGAAGTGCTGATGGATTGTCCCATTTACCATCGGGAGAGGAAATATCTGAAAAATTTATGAAAGAGGACACACCTCTTGATGTATTTTCCCTGTTACGGCAGAGAGACCCCACACTGTCTGAGGTCTACAGGATCACTGAAAAACGTTGGAATGTGCAGCAGAAATTCCAGTTCCCCAACTTTTACCAGCACCAGGATGAATTTTCCTTGATGGGGGTTGCCTTATGCAGGGATTGAGAGTTGAAGCACCATCCAAGCTGTGAACTAAGGTGTTGGAGAATAGCCTGCATTGTCTTGGCAGAGAATTCATGTGGATGCTGCTGGAACAATCATGGGCACAAATTGCTCTGTTAGTGGTAGATGTAGCTACAAAGTGGCCATCAATGTTCTCAGTTGCCCCCATTATAGCGTTGATCACTGTTGACATGTTCTTCTCAAGAACTGTATTCCAGAACATTTAATTCAGTGACAATGGACCACAGTTTGTTGCAGAACAGATTCGGTCATTCCTGAAAGTGAATTGAATAAGACATGTTACATTTGCACTGTACTACACAGCTACAAATGGCTTGGTGGAAAGGTTTGTACAGAGTCTGAAGAGTGCACTGTGAGCAATGTTAGTAGAACACACTACACTAACACTGAATCAGAAGCTTGTCAGTTGCCTCCTTGCTTATCCTAATGCAGAACTCTCCACAACCAACTGATCAGCTATGTTGCTGGTGGGCCACTTGTGCGCAGGCTGGTATCTCCTCAAACCTAGTCTCAGAATGAGAGTGCAGGACAAACAGCTGCGGCAAACTGAGAGTTCCTCAAACGAGAAGGTTTGGTAGTTCACTCCTGTGCAAGCAGTCCTGGCAAGGGATACAGGGCTGATCAAAAGTGGAGCGATTAAGGACGGAACTGGCCCACTCTCCTACGCAGTGGAGGTTGTGTCGGATATCATCTGGAGACGACACACCCATCAGTTGAGCAGAACAGAGGTAATTGATAGAGAGGAAAAATATCCAGACCATGAGACCCACGCCTCCGGTCCCAGAGTCAACTCCGACAACCACCGAGAGTGACCCCAGAACCTCAGATTGTTTCACAGCCACAAGTCAAGCAGAGTGATCCCCCTTGAGTATCCCCCAAGAGTAAGAAATCCTCCACAGTGATTAAATCTTTAAGCCTGAATGGGACAATTTAAAATTTACTATGCTGTGAATATGTTAGTTGCATTAAACAGTATACTGTGTGCGTAGCTAAGGTGCATTGTATAGTGAGTTAGAATTTAATGCTAAGCAGGGAGGACTATTGTGTATTTAATATTTTAGTAATATTTGAGTAATATTGTAAATAAATTGTTTGACTGAGCATACTTAATTCATTGTGGGAAAGAAGCTGTGAACAGCATACACCATCATGCCATGAGTCATGCACAAGCACCTCACTAAAGAAATGAAACCAGGTACACTAGTATCCCCTGCTCCCGTGTTTTCCTTTTGATTAGTTTCTGGGGTTACAAAACATAACAACTACCATCACGATGCATGTAAGGGAGCCTGAAGGCACGCACTCAATGTCTTCCCCTCCTCCATCAAATTTCTGAATGCTCCATGTACCCAGGAACATTATTCCTCTGTTGCAATATTTATTTATTTTTGTACAGTAATGTTTCTGTCTTGCATTGTGCTGCTGCCACAAAACAACAAATGTAACGTGTCAGTGATACTAAACTTGATTTTGATTCTAATATGCTCCTTTCTTCCTAACTTCTCTTTCCTGGACCTCATCAATTTTCCTCTCTTGGTAACATGTCTTCAGACTACCGTCCCTCTCGGAAAGCTTGGCTCATCTTTCCTGCAGGGTTGAATTCTCTGCAGGTCCGGTAAATCGTCAAGTGCCACAGGCTGTGTTCCCTCATACCCTACGGAGGCTGTGATGACTGAGCTGTCACTGTTGTAGTCTCCCACTCACTTCTCATATACCAGTATGGGCTGGTTTTTTTGGTTCTGTGGTTTGAGGAGTCTGTGGGTGCAGGCGGTCTCAGTAACATCCCCCATGCTCCAGTGCTCTGAAAACCCTCTGATGTTACTTCTGGCTCCTGCAGCAACAGGGTAGGAGGAGCAAACCCAGATCATTTCTTGCCTATAGAATCTGCGGAAAGACTTGGACAGATTAGGAGAACAGGTAAACAAGTGGCGGATAGAATACAGTGGAGGGATATGTGTGGTCATGCCCCTTGCAGAAGGAATAAAGGTTCAGAATATTTTCTAAACGGGGAGCAAATTCAGAAATCAGGGGTGCAAAGGGACATGTGAGTCCCAGTGTGGGATTCCTAAAGGTTAATTTGCAGGTTGAGTTGGTGGTGAGGACGGCAAATGCAATGTCAGCACTTGTTTCAAGAGGACTAGAATACAAGAGCAAGTATGTAATGATGAGATTTTATAAGGAATTGGTTAGACCACATTTCAGAATCAGAATCAGGTTTATTATCACTGGCATGTGATGTGAAATTTGTAAACTTAGCAGCAGCAGTTGAATGCAATATGTAATCTAGCAGAGAGAGAAAAATAATAATAATAATAAATAAAATAAAAATATAAATAAACAAGTAAATCAATTACATATATTGGATAGATTTTTTAAAATGTGCAAAAACAGAAATACTACATATTTTAAAAAGTAAGGTAGTGTCCAAGGCTTCAATGTCTTTTTAGGAATCGGATGGCAGAGGGGAAGAAGCTGTTCCTGAATCACTGAGTGTGTGCCTTCAGGCTTCTGTACCTCCTACCTGATGGTAACAGTGAGGAAAGGACATGCCCTGGGTGCTGGAGGTCTTTAATAATGGACGCTGCCTTTCTGAGACACCGCTCCCTAAAGATGTCCTGGGTATTTTGTAGGCTAGTGCCCAAGATGGAGCTGACTAGATTTACAACCTTCTGCAGCTTCTTTCGGTCCTGTGCAGTAGCGCCTCCATACCAGACAGTGATGTAGCCTGTCAGAATGCTCTCCTCGGTACAACTATAGAAATTTTTGAGTGTATTTGTTGACATGCCAAATTGCTTCAAACTCCTAATAAAGTATTTCCTTCTTTATGACTACATCAATATGTTGGGACCAGGTTAGATCACCTGAGATCTTGACATCCAGGAACCTGAAGTTGCTCACTCTCTCCACTTCTGACCCCTCTATGAGGGTTCGTACGTGTTCCTTCGTGTTACCTATCCTGAAGTCCACAATCAGCTCTTTCGTCTTACTGACGTTGAGTGCCAGGTTGTTGCTGCGGCACCATTCCACTAGTTGGCATATCTCACTCCTGTACACACCCTCATCACCACCTGAGATTCTACCAACAATGGTTGTATCTTCAGCAAATTTGTAGATGGTATTTGAGCTATGCCTAACCATACAGTCATGTGTATACAGAGAGTACAGCAGTAGGATTAAAGTATGAGGAACTTTTGATGACTCTGGGCCTGTACTCACTGGAGTTTTGAAGATTGAGGGGGGATCTAATCGAAATCTACTAAATTTAAAGTGCCAAGACGGTGTGGATGTGGAGAGGATATTTTCAGTAGCGGGAGAGTCTAGCACCAGACAGCACAGCCTCAGATAGAAGTGTGTCCCATTAGAACAGAGATGAGGAGGAATTGCTTTAGCCAGAGGGTGATGAATCTGAAGAATTCATTGCCACAGACGGCTGTGCAGGTCAAGTCATTGGGTACATTTGAAGTGGAGGTTGATGGGTACTTGATTAGTCAGGGCAGCAAAGGTTATAAGGAGAAGACAAGAAGGGAGGGATAACAAGTCAGAGACGATCAGATGGAAGAGCAGACTCCATGGGCCAAATGATCCAATTCTGCTCCTACATTTTATGGTCTTACTGTCTTAACTTGACACCCACAAGTAATGCTGTCCATACCTTCTCCAAACATGACTGCAAGACTTGGCTGATGCTTTCCCCAAGTTAGGGCAGTCTAAAACTAGAGGGCGTTGGTCTCAGATTAGAGGGAAAGACTTTAAGACAACCTGAAAATGTCTCTTTCACACAGAGGGTGGAACAAGTTACCAGGGAAGTGGGTACAATTACGACATTTAAAATACATTTGGGTAGGTACGTGGATAGGGAGGGTTTAGAGGAATATGGGCTAAATAGAAGCAACTAAAATTAGCTTGGGAAGGTACAATGGTTGATCTGGATGAATTGGCCCAAAGGGACTGTTTGCGCTCCGTATAATTCTGACTCTGTGACTCTAACAGTTGATATAATGAAGGATACAACCCTTCCATGCTAACAGCTTCCTGTTCACAAGCACAAATTGCCTCCATAATCCCTACTTTTTCCAACTTCACCAGGATGCTGATAGGCCTGTGTGAGAGAGAAAATGAGAGCTGTTGTTGGATAGATGGGATCACTCGCTGAGGGGCCAGCATGGACCGGATGGGTTGATTGGCCTGTCTCTGTGCCGTGGTAAGGTCACTGCAACAATTCTACCACTGACTCTAATAGAGCGTGGGGGGTAAAACACAATAAATGTACACCTTTCAGTTGTAAGGCAACACTTATTTTACCAAAACACAGATATTAGCTGGATGAACTGTGAGGAGAAGATACTTGCAAGCAAGCACTCTGCCCTCAGAAACAGTGCTCTGCTGAAGAACTTCCCTTCCTGTTGTTTAGATTGAATAAATGAATGAATGGTCAATATGTTGGGGCAACAAGATTTACATCCTAGCTCTTTATGGCCTCGTTAATAAAATATCTGTGTGCTGGCATAAACATTCTCTCAAATTAGTGAACAAAGGGCCCAGTGGGAACTCCGCACCCCCTTCGACCCGGAAAAAAACGTCATGCAGCTGTATGAGAAAGAGACTTTGATAAACGACTCTGAGTAAAATCGACTGGATCTGGGAAATATCTGGCTTATCACTTAATCACAAGAAACCAAGACAGACTTCCAGCACAGACCCAGTCACTTCGAACGACTCAGACAGCTTGTACAAGGTCAGCTTTCTTGGGACACGCACTTCACTAATGGATTCCTACACATTAGAATCAGGATCAGGTTTGTTAGCATTGACATATGTCATGATTTTTTTTTGAGGCAGCAGTACAGTGCAGGATGTAAAAAAATTGCTGTGTTACAAACAAAGGTAAACAGTGCAAAAGGGGAAGAGTGAGGTAGTGTTCATGGGTTGATGGGCCATTCAGAAATCTGATGGCGGAGGGGTAGGAGCTGGGCCTAAAATGTTGAGTGTTTGTGTTCTGGCTTGTGTGCCTACTCCCTGATGGTAGTAACGAGACGAGGGCTTATCTCGGATGGTAAAGTTCCTTAATAATGCTTAATGATGGATGACACCTTTTTTAGCGTACGGCTGCTTGAAGGTGCCCTCAATGTTGGGGAGGCTCGTGCCGATGATGGAGCTTGCCTCTCGACAAAATTATCAGCCTCCTTTGATCCTGCACGTTGGAGGCTCCACACCAGGCAGCGATGCAGCCACTGAGGGGTGCTGCTCATCATGCATCTGCAGAAATTTAGTACATAGAACAGTACAGCACAGTACAGGCCCTTTGGCCACACGTACAGTGCTGTTGCAAAGTCTTAGGCACATGTGTATAGCTCAGACTTTAGTAATTTTATGTATTGCTGCAAAAAAATGCAAATTTCATGATATATGCAAGCGATGATAAACCTGATTCTGATAGGGGTCTCTGCTGTGGACTGAGAGTGGGAAGGGGACAGGGAGAGGGGAATTATTATTGGGAAAGAAGAATGGAGAGGGAAGGGAGCATGACGTATAAGGGAGACATTCTGTATTGATTAATAAACCAAGTATTGGGAATCAAAGGTGTCTCAGGGCTGGCCCATGTCAGTCCCCGGCCTGGCACTCTGTCCTACACCCTTCCCGTCGGGCTCCACCCTCGCCATTCCCAATATCCACTGCTCCTGACAAATTAACAAACTCACTCTCCACTTCATCTTAACAAATGTAGGACTGTGCAAAAGTCTTCGGCACCCGAGCTAAGACTTTTGCACAGTACTGTACCTATGCTGACCCCCTTGTCTTACCACACCAATCCTACTCGACCGCATTAGGACAATGTCATCACATGCTTTTGCTGTCCATCTGTTCTGGATGGGCTCAAGTCATTCTTGAATGTCCATCTTGCTTTGCTGGTGTCAGTGCTGTGACTGTGCTGGGTTCACTTTGCTAGTGGGCCCTGTTTGTGTAATAGTACTGGCGATCAATGCTGGATATGCCAGCTGGTACACAGAGATCCCACAGCATGCAGTGAAGGCTCCGTTATCCAGTTCATTCCTAGGAGACAAGAGGTGATGCAACAAGTACAGCAGTTGCTCAGGAGATGTTGGGAGCACCCAGATGCCTACTCCGTTACTATCCCAGGGAACCCACAACTAGTCACAGTGTGTCTGGAGTCTACAACAGGGCTTTTCCAGTGATGATCTGGGAGCTCCCCATCACCTGTCCCATCAATATCTAGGTACCAACTCCACCCCCCAACTCTCGAGACCTGCCCAAGCATTGACTCAGGAGCTTCCCCCACCTCCCCATCTTCATTCAATCCTACCCCAATGTTAGTCCGGAAACTCCGCTCAAACGTTTCCCAGTGTTGATGCGGAAACCCCCCTCAAACCTTTCCCTGTGTTGATCCGGAAAAACCCCTCAAACCTTTCCCTGTGTTGATCCGGAAACTCCCCACAAACCTTTCCAGTGTTGATCCGGAAACCGCAATCAAGCTTTTCCCAGTGTTGATCCGGAAACTCTCCACAAATCTTTCCAAGTGTTGATCCGGAAACTCCCCACAAACCTTTCCCAGTGTTGATCCGGAAACTCCCCTCAAACCTTTCCCATTGTTGTTCTGGAAACTCCCCTCAAACCTTTCCCTGTGTAGATCAAGAAACTCCCCTCAAACCTTTCCCATTGTTGTTCCGGAAACTCCCCACAAACCTTTCCAGTGTTGATCCGGAAACCGCAATCAAGCTTTTCCCAGTGTTGATCCGGAAACTCTCCACAAATCTTTCCAAGTGTTGATCCGGAAACACCCCTCAAACCTTTCCCAGTGTTGATCCGGAAACTCCCCTCAAACCTTTCCCAGTGTCGATCCGGAAACAACCCTCAAACCTTTCCGAGTGTTGATGCGGAAGCTCCCCTCAAACTTTTCCCAGTGTTGATCCTGAAACTCCCGTCAAAACTTTCGCAGTGTTGATCCGGAAACTCCCCTCAAACCGTTCCCAGTGTTGATCAAGAAACTCCCCTTAAACCTTTCCCAGTGTTGATCCTGAAACTCCCCTCAAAACTTTCCCAGTGTTGATCCGGAAACTCCCCTCAAACCTTTCACAGTGTTGATCCGCAAACTCTCCTCAAACCTTTCCCAGTGTTGATCCGGAAACTCCCCTCAATCCTTTCCCAGTGTTGATACGGAAACATCCCACAAGCCATTCCCATTGTTGATCCTGAAACTCCCATTAAACTTTTCCCAGTGTTGATCCTGAAACTCCCCTCAAAACTTTCCCTGTGTTGATCTGGAAACACCCCTCAAAACTTTCCCAGTGTTGATCCGGAAACTCCCCTCAAACCTTTCACAGTGTTGATCTGCAAACTCTCCTCAAACCTTTCCCAGTGCTGATCCGGAAACTCCCCTCAAACCTTTCCCAGTGATGATCCGGAAACTCCCCCAAACCCTTTCCCATTGTTTTTCCGGAAACTCCCCTCAAACCTTTCCAGTGTTGATCCGGAAACTCCCCTCAAACCTTTCCCAGTTTTGATCTGGAAACTCCCCTCAAACCTTTCCCAGTATTGATCCGGAAACTCCCCTTAAACCGTTCCCGGTGTTGATCAAGAATCTGCCCTTAAATCTTTCCCAGTGTTCATCTGGAAACTCCACTCAAGCCTTTCCCAGTGTTGATCCGGAAACTCCCCTCAAATCTTTCCCAGTGTTGATCCGGAACCTCCCCTCAATCCTTTCCCAGTGTTGATCCAGAAACTCCACACAAGCCTTTCCCATTTTTGATCCTGAAACTCCCCTCAAAACTTTCCCAGTGTTGATCCGGAAAGTCCCCTCAAACCTTTCCCTGTGTTGATCCGGAAACGCCCCTCAAAACTTTCCCAGTCTTGATCCTGAAACTCCCCTCAATCCTTTCCCATTGTTGTTCCGGAAACTTCTCTCAAACCTTTCCCAGTGTCGATCCGGAAACTCCCCTCAAGCCTTTCCCAGTGTTGATCCCGAAACTTCCCTCAAACCTTTCCTAGTGTTGATCCGGAAAATCCCCACAAGGCTTTCCCAGTGTTGATCTGGAAACTCCCCTCAAACCTTTCCCAGTGTTGATCCGTAAACTCCCCTCAAACCTTTCCCTGTGTTGATCCGGAAACTCCCCTCAAACCTTTCCCAGTGTTGATCCGGAAACTGCCCTTAAATCTTTCCCAGTGTTCATCTGGAAACTCCACTCAAGCCTTTCCCAGTGTTAATCCGGAAACTATCCTCAAACCTTTCCCAGTGTTGATCCGGACTGAAACTCCACTCAATCCTTTCCCAGTGTTGATCCGGAAACTCCCCACAAGCCATTCCCATTGTTGATCCTGAAACTCTGCTCAAACCTTTCGCATTGTTGTGCCGGAAACTCCCCTGAAACCTTCCCAGTGTTGATCCGGAGATTCCCCTCAAGCCTTTCCCAGTGTTGATACTGAAACTCCCCTCAAACCTTTCCCATTGTTGATACGGAAACTCCCCTCAAACCTTTCCCTGTGTTGATCCGGAAACTCCACTCAAGCCTTTCCCAGTGTTGATGCGGAAAATCCCCTCAAACCTATCGCACTGTTGATCATGAAACTCCCCTCAAAACTTTCCCAGTGTTGATCCTGAAACTCCCCTCAAAACTTTCCCAGTGTTGATCCGGAAAATCCCCACAAGGCTTTCCCCGTGTTGATCTGGAAATTCCCTTCTAACCTTTCCCAATGTTGATCCGGAGATTCCCCTCAAGCCTTTCCCAGTGTTGATCCGCAGATTCCCCTCAAGCCTTTCCCAGTGTTGATACTGAAACTCCCCTCAAACCTTTCCCAGTGTTGATGCGGAAACTCCCCTCAAACCTTTCCCAGTGTTGATCCGTAAACTCCCCTCAAACCTTTCCCTGTGTTGATCCGGAAACTCCCCTCAAGCCTTTCCCAGTGTTGATCCGGAAACTCCCCGCTAACCTTTCGCAGAGTTGATCCGGAAACTCCCCTCAAACCTTTCCAGCGTTGATCCGGAAACTCCCCTCAAACCTTTCCCAGTGTTGATCCGTAAACTCGCCTCAAACCTTTCCCAGTGTTGATCCGGAAACTCACCTCAAGTCATTCCCACTGTTGATGCGGAATCTCACCTCAAACCATTACCACTGTTGATCCGGAAACTCCCCTCAAAACTTTCCCAGTCTTGATCCTGAAACTCCCCTCAATCCTTTCCCATTGTTGTTCCGGAAATTTCTCTCAAACCTTTCCCAGTGTCGATCCGGAAACTCCCCTCAAGCCTTTCCCAGTGTTGATCCCGAAACTTCCCTCAAACCTTTCCTAGTGTTGATCCGGAAAATCCCCACAAGGCTTTCCCAGTGTTGATCTGGAAACTCCCCTCAAACCTTTCCCAGTGTTGATCCGTAAACTCCCCTCAAACCTTTCCCTGTGTTGATCCGGAAACTCCCCTCAAACCTTTCCCAGTGTTGATCCGGAAACTGCCCTTAAATCTTTCCCAGTGTTCATCTGGAAACTCCACTCAAGCCTTTCCCAGTGTTAATCCGGAAACTATCCTCAAACCTTTCCCAGTGTTGATCCGGACTGAAACTCCACTCAATCCTTTCCCAGTGTTGATCCGGAAACTCCCCACAAGCCATTCCCATTGTTGATCCTGAAACTCTGCTCAAACCTTTCGCATTGTTGTGCCGGAAACTCCCCTGAAACCTTCCCAGTGTTGATCCGGAGATTCCCCTCAAGCCTTTCCCAGTGTTGATACTGAAACTCCCCTCAAACCTTTCCCATTGTTGATACGGAAACTCCCCTCAAACCTTTCCCTGTGTTGATCCGGAAACTCCACTCAAGCCTTTCCCAGTGTTGATGCGGAAAATCCCCTCAAACCTATCCCACTGTTGATCCTGAAACTCCCCTCAAAACTTTCCCAGTGTTGATCCTGAAACTCCCCTCAAAACTTTCCCAGTGTTGATCCGGAAAATCCCCACAAGGCTTTCCCCGTGTTGATCTGGAAATTCCCTTCTAACCTTTCCCAATGTTGATCCGGAGATTCCCCTCAAGCCTTTCCCAGTGTTGATCCGCAGATTCCCCTCAAGCCTTTCCCAGTGTTGATACTGAAACTCCCCTCAAACCTTTCCCAGTGTTGATGCGGAAACTCCCCTCAAACCTTTCCCAGTGTTGATCCGTAAACTCCCCTCAAACCTTTCCCTGTGTTGATCCGGAAACTCCCCTCAAGCCTTTCCCAGTGTTGATCCGGAAACTCCCCTCTAACCTTTCGCAGAGTTGATCCGGAAACTCCCCTCAAACCTTTCCAGCGTTGATCCGGAAACTCCCCTCAAACCTTTCCCAGTGTTGATCCGTAAACTCGCCTCAAACCTTTCCCAGTGTTGATCCGGAAACTCACCTCAAGTCATTCCCACTGTTGATGCGGAATCTCACCTCAAACCATTACCACTGTTGATCCGGAAACTCCCCTCAAACCTTTCCCAGTGTTGATCCGGAAATTCCCTTCAAACATTTTCCAGTGTTGATCCGGAGATTCCCCACAAGCCTTTCCCAGTGTTGATCCGGAAACTCCCCTCAAACCTTTCCCAGAGTCGATCCAGAAACTCCCCTCAAGCCATTCCCAGTGTTGAACCGGAAACACCCCAGAAGCCTTTCCCAGTGTTGATCCGGAAACTCACCTCAAGTCATTCCCACTGTTGATGCAGAATCTCCCCTCAAACCATTACCAGTGTTGATCCGGAAACTCCCCTCAATCCTTTCCCAGTGTTGATCCGGAAACGCCCTTAAAACTTTCCCAGTGTTGAACCGGAAACTCCCCTCAAACCTTTCCCAGTGTTGATCCGGAGATGCCCCTCAAGCCTTTCCCAGTGTTGATACTGAAACTCCCCTCAAACCTTTCCCATTGTTGTTCCGGAAACTCCCCTCAAACCTTTCCCAGTGTTGATGCGGAAACTCCCCTCAAACCTTTCCCAGTGTTGATCCGTAAACTCCCCTCAAAGCTTTCCCAGTGTTAATCCGGAAACTCCCCTCAAACCTATCCCTGTGTTGATCCGGAACCGCCCCTCAAACCTTTCCCAGTGTTGATGCGGAAGCTCCCCTCAAACCATTCCCAGTGTTGATCCGGAAACTCCCCTCAAACCTTTCCCAGTGTTGATCTGGAAACTCCCCTCAAAACTTTCCCAGTGTTGATACTGAAACTCCCCTCAAGCCTTTCCCAGTGTTGATCCGCAAACTCCCCTCAAACCTTTCCCAGTGTTGATCCTGAAACTCCCCTCAAGCCTTTCCCAGTGTTGATCCTGAAACTCCCCTCAAACCATTCCCAGTGTTGATCCGGAAACTCCCCTCAAACCATTCCCAGTGTTGATCCGGAAACTCCCCTCAAAACTTTCCCAGTGTTGATCCTGAAACTCCCCTCAAAACTTTCCCAGTGTTGATCCGGAAAATCCCCACAAGGCTTTCCCCGTGTTGATCTGGAAATTCCCTTCTAACCTTTCCCAATGTTGATCCGGAGATTCCCCTCAAGCCTTTCCCAGTGTTGATCCGGAAACTCCCCTCAAGCCTTTCCCAGTGTTGATCCCGAAACTTCCCTCAAACCTTTCCCAGTGTTGATGCGGAAGCTCCCCTCAAACCTTTGCCAGTGTTGATCCGGAAACTCCCCTCAAACCTTTCCTAGTGTTGATCCGGAAAATCCCCACAAGGCTTTCCCAGTGTTGATCTGGAAACTCCCCTCAAACCTTTCCCAGTGTTGATCCGTAAACTCCCCTCAAACCTTTCCCTGTGTTGATCCGGAAACTCCCCTCAAACCTTTCCCAGTGTTGATCCGGAAACTGCCCTTAAATCTTTCCCAGTGTTCATCTGGAAACTCCACTCAAGCCTTTCCCAGTGTTAATCCGGAAACTATCCTCAAACCTTTCCCCGTGTTGATCTGGAAATTCCCTTCTAACCTTTCCCAATGTTGATCCGGAGATTCCCCTCAAGCCTTTCCCAGTGTTGATCCGGAGATTCCCCTCAAGCCTTTCCCAGTGTTGATACTGAAACTCCCCTCAAACCTTTCCCAGTGTTGATGCGGAAACTCCCCTCAAACCTTTCCCAGTGTTGATCCGTAAACTCCCCTCAAACCTTTCCCTGTGTTGATCCGGAAACTCCCTTCAAGCCTTTCCCAGTGTTGATCCGGAAACTCCCCTCTAACCTTTCGCAGAGTTGATCCGGAAACTCCCCTCAAACCTTTCCAGCGTTGATCCGGAAACTCCCCTCAAACCTTTCCCAGTGTTGATCCGTAAACTCGCCTCAAACCTTTCCCTGTGTTGATCCGTAAACTCCCCTCTAACCTTTCCCAGTGTTGATCCGTAAACTCCCCTCAAACCTTTCCCAGTGTTGATCCGTAAACTCCCCTCAATCCTTTCCCAGTGCTGATCCGGAAACTCCCCTCAAACATTTTGCAGTGTTGATTAGGAAACTCCCCTCAAGCCTTTCCCAGTGTTGATCCAGAAACTCCCATCGAATCTTTGCCAGTGTTGATGCAGAAACTCCCCTCAAAACTTTCCTTGTGTTGCTCTGGAAAATCCACACAAACCTTTCCCAGTGTTGATCCGGAAACTTCCCTCAAGTCATTCCCACTGTTGATGCGGAATCTCCCCTCAAACCATTACCAGTGTTGATCCGGAAATTCCCTTCAAAACATTTTCCAGTGTTGATCCGGAAACTCCCCTCAAACCTTTCCCAGTGTTGATCCGGAAACTCACCTCAAGTCATTCCCACTGTTGATGAGGAATCTCCCCTCAAACCATTACCAGTGTTGATCCGGAAACTCCCCTCAAACCTTTCCCAGTGTTGATCCGGAAATTCCCTTCAAACATTTTCCAGTGTTGATCCGGAGATTCCCCACAAGCCTTTCCCAGTGTTGATCCGGAAACTCCCCTCAAACCTTTCCCAGAGTCGATCCAGAAACTCCCCTCAAGCCATTCCCAGTGTTGAACCGGAAACACCCCAGAAGCCTTTCCCAGTGTTGATCCGGAAACTCACCTCAAGTCATTCCCACTGTTGATGCAGAATCTCCCCTCAAACCATTACCAGTGTTGATCCGGAAACTCCCCTCAATCCTTTCCCAGTGTTGATCCGGAAACGCCCTTAAAACTTTCCCAGTGTTGAACCGGAAACTCCCCTCAAACCTTTCCCAGTGTTGATCCGGAGATGCCCCTCAAGCCTTTCCCAGTGTTGATACTGAAACTCCCCTCAAACCTTTCCCATTGTTGTTCCGGAAACTCCCCTCAAACCTTTCCCAGTGTTGATGCGGAAACTCCCCTCAAACATTTCCCAGTGTTGATCCGTAAACTCCCCTCAAAGCTTTCCCAGTGTTAATCCGGAAACTCCCCTCAAACCTTTCCCTGTGTTGATCCGGAACCGCCCCTCAAACCTTTCCCAGTGTTGATGCGGAAGCTCCCCTCAAACCATTCCCAGTGTTGATCCGGAAACTCCCCTCAAACCTTTCCCAGTGTTGATCTGGAAACTCCCCTCAAAACTTTCCCAGTGTTGATACTGAAACTCCCCTCAAGCCTTTCCCAGTGTTGATCCGCAAACTCCCCTCAAACCTTTCCCAGTGTTGATCCTGAAACTCCCCTCAAGCCTTTCCCAGTGTTGATCCTGAAACTCCCCTCAAACCATTCCCAGTGTTGATCCGGAAACTCCCCTCAAACCATTCCCAGTGTTGATCCGGAAACTCCCCTCAAAACTTTCCCAGTGTTGATCCTGAAACTCCCCTCAAAACTTTCCCAGTGTTGATCCGGAAAATCCCCACAAGGCTTTCCCCGTGTTGATCTGGAAATTCCCTTCTAACCTTTCCCAATGTTGATCCGGAGATTCCCCTCAAGCCTTTCCCAGTGTTGATCCGGAAACTCCCCTCAAGCCTTTCCCAGTGTTGATCCCGAAACTTCCCTCAAACCTTTCCCAGTGTTGATGCGGAAGCTCCCCTCAAACCTTTGCCAGTGTTGATCCGGAAACTCCCCTCAAACCTTTCCTAGTGTTGATCCGGAAAATCCCCACAAGGCTTTCCCAGTGTTGATCTGGAAACTCCCCTCAAACCTTTCCCAGTGTTGATCCGTAAACACCCCTCAAACCTTTCCCTGTGTTGATCCGGAAACTCCCCTCAAACCTTTCCCAGTGTTGATCCGGAAACTGCCCTTAAATCTTTCCCAGTGTTCATCTGGAAACTCCACTCAAGCCTTTCCCAGTGTTAATCCGGAAACTATCCTCAAACCTTTCCCAGTGTTGATCCGGACTGAAACTCCACTCAATCCTTTCCCAGTGTTGATCCGGAAACTCCCCACAAGCCATTCCCATTGTTGATCCTGAAACTCTGCTCAAACCTTTCGCATTGTTGTGCCGGAAACTCCCCTGAAACCTTCCCAGTGTTGATCCGGAGATTCCCCTCAAGACTTTCCCAGTGTTGATACTGAAACTCCCCTCAAACCTTTCCCATTGTTGATACGGAAACTCCCCTCAAACCTTTCCCTGTGTTGATCCGGAAACTCCACTCAAGCCTTTCCCAGTGTTGATGCGGAAAATCCCCTCAAACCTATCCCACTGTTGATCCTGAAAATCCCCTCAAAACTTTCCCAGTGTTGATCCTGAAACTCCCCTCAAAACTTTCCCAGTGTTGATCCGGAAAATCCCCACAAGGCTTTCCCCGTGTTGATCTGGAAATTCCCTTCTAACCTTTCCCATTGTTGATCCGGAGATTCCCCTCAAGCCTTTCCCAGTGTTGATCCGGAGATTCCCCTCAAGCCTTTCCCAGTGTTCATACTGAAACTCCCCTCAAACCTTTCCCATTGTTGATGCGGAAACTCCCCTCAAACCTTTCCCAGTGTTGATCCGTAAACTCCCCTCAAACCTTTCCCTGTGTTGATCCAGAAACTCCCCTCAAGCCTTTCCCAGTGTTGATCCGGAAACTCCCCTCTAACCTTTCGCAGAGTTGATCCGGAAACTCCCCTCAAACCTTTCCAGCGTTGATCCGGAAACTCCCCTCAAACCTTTCCCAGTGTTGATCCGTAAACTCCCCTCAAACCTTTCCCTGTGTTGATCCGTAAACTCCCCTCTAACCGTTCCCAGTGTTGATCCGTAAACTCCCCTCAAACCTTTCCCAGTGTTGATCCATAAACTCCCCTCAATCCTTTCCCAGTGCTGATACGGAAACTCCCCTCAAACATTTTGCAGTGTAGATCAGGAAACTCCCCTCAAGCCTTTCCCAGTGTTGATCCAGAAACTCCCATCGAATCTTTGCCAGTGTTGATGCAGAAACTCCCCTCAAAACTTTCCTTGTGTTGCTCCGGAAAATCCACACAAACCTTTCCCAGTGTTGATCCGGAAACTTCCCTCAAGTCATTCCCACTGTTGATGCGGAATCTCCCCTCAAACCATTACCAGTGTTGATCCGGAAATTCCCTTCAAAACATTTTCCAGTGTTGATCCGGAAACTCCCCTCAAACCTTTCCCAGTGTTGATCCGGAAACTCACCTCAAGTCATTCCCACTGTTGATGCGGAATCTCCCCTCAAACCATTACCAGTGTTGATCCGGAAACTTCGCTCAAACCTTTCCCAGTGTTGATCCGGAAATTCCCTTCAAACATTTTCCAGTGTTGATCCGGAGATTCCCCACAAGCCTTTCCCAGTGTTGATCCGGAAACTCCCCTCTAACCTTTCCCAGAGTCGATCCAGAAACTCCCCTCAAGCCATTCCCAGTGTTGAACCGGAAACACCCCAGAAGCCTTTCCCAGTGTTGATCCGGAAACTCACCTCAAGTCATTCCCACTGTTGATGCGGAATCTCCCCTCAAACCATTACCAGTGTTGATCCGGAAACTCCCCTCAATCCTTTCCCAGTGTTGATCCGGAAACGCCCCTAAACCTTTCCCAGTGTTGAACCGGAAACTCCCCTCAAACCTTTCCCAGTGTTGATCTGGAGATGCCCCTCAAGCCTTTCCCAGTGTTGATCCGGAGATTCCCCTCAAGCCTTTCCCAGTGTTGATACTGAAACTCCCCTCAAACCTTTCCCATTGTTGATCCAGAAACTCCCCTCAAACCTTTCCCAGTGTTGATGCGGAAACTCCCCTCAAACCTTTCCCAGTGTTGATCCGGAAAATCCCCACAAGGCTTTCCCCGTGTTGATCTGGAAATTCCCTTCTAACCTTTCCCAATGTTGATCCGGAGATTCCCCTCAAGCCTTTCCCAGTGTTGATCCGGAGATTCCCCTCAAGCCTTTCCCAGTGTTGATACTGAAACTCCCCTCAAACCTTTCCCAGTGTTGATGCGGAAGCTCCCCTCAAACCATTCCCAGTGTTGATCCGGAAACTCCCCTCAAACCTTTCCCAGTGTTGATCTGGAAACTCCCCTCAAAACTTTCCCAGTGTTGATACTGAAACTCCCCTCAAGCCTTTCCCAGTGTTGATCCGCAAACTCCCCTCAAACCTTTCCCAGTGTTGATCCTGAAACTCCCCTCAAGCCTTTCCCAGTGTTGATCCTGAAACTCCCCTCAAGCCTTTCCCAGTGTTGATCCTGAAACTCCCCTCAAACCATTCCCAGTGTTGATCCGGAAACTCCCCTCAAACCATTCCCAGTGTTGATCCGGAAACTCCCCTCAAAACTTTCCCAGTGTTGATCCTGAAACTCCCCTCAAAACTTTCCCAGTGTTGATCCGGAAAATCCCCACAAGGCTTTCCCAGTGTTGATCTGGAAACTCCCCTCAAAACTTTCACAGTGTTGATACTGAAACTCCGCTCAAACCTTTCCCATTGTTGATCCGGAAACTCCCCTCAAACCTTTCCCTGTGTTGATCTGGAAACTCCACTCAAGCCTTTCCCAGTGTTGATCCGGAAACTCCCCTCAAGCCTTTCCCAGTGTTGATGCGGAAACTCCCCTCAAACCTTTCCCAGTGTTGATCCGTAAACTCCCCTCAAACCTTTCCCTGTGTTGATCCGGAAACTCCCCTCAAGCCTTTCCCAGTGTTGATCCGGAAACTCCCCTCTAACCTTTCGCAGAGTTGATCCGGAAACTCCCCTCAATCCTTTCCCAGTGCTGATCCGGAAACTCCCCTCAAACCTTTCCCAGTGCTGATCCGGAAACTCCCCTCAAGCCTTTCCCAGTGTTGATCCGGGAAACTCCCATCGAATCTTTGCCAGTGTTGATGCAGAAACTCCCCTCAAAACTTTCCTTGCGTTGCTCCGGAAAATCCACACAAACCTTTCCCAGTGTTGATCCGGAAACTTCCCTCATGTCATTCCCACTGTTGATGCGGAATCTCCCCTCAAACCATTACCAGTGTTGATCCAGAAACTCCCCTCAAGCCATTCCCAGTGTTGAACCGGAAACATCCCAGAAGCCTTTCCCAGTGTTGATTCGGAAATTCCCTTCAAACATTTTCCAGTGTTGATCCGGAGATTCCCCTCAAACCTTTCCCAGTGTTGATCTGGAAACTCCCCTCAAAACTTTCCCAGTGTTGATCCTGAAACTCCCCTCAAAACTTTCCCAGTGTTGATCCTGAAACTCCCCTCAAAACTTTCCCAGTGTTGATCCTGAAACTCCCCTCAAAACTTTCCCAGTGTTGATCCGGAAAATCCCCACAAGGCTTTCCCCGTGTTGATCTGGAAATTCCCTTCTAACCTTTCCCAATGTTGATCCAGAGATTCCCCTCAAGCCTTTCCCAGTGTTGATCCGGAGATTCCCCTCAAGCCTTTCCCAGTGTTCATACTGAAACTCCACTCAAACCTTTCCCAGTGTTGATGCGGAAACTCCCCTCAAACCTTTCCCAGTGTTGATCCGTAAACTCCCCTCAAACCTTTCCCTGTGTTGATCCAGAAACTCCCCTCAAGCCTTTCCCAGTGTTGATGCGGAAACTCCCCTCAAACCTTTCCCAGTGATGATCCGGAAACTCCGCTCAAACCTTTCCTGTGTTGATCCGGAAACTCCCCACAAACCTTTCCCAGTGTTGATCCGTAAACTCCCCTCAAACCTTTCCCTGTGTTGATCCGGAAACTCCCCTCAAACCTTTCCCAGTGTTGATCCGTAAACTCCCCTCAAACCTTTCCCTGTGTTGATCCGTAAACTCCCCTCTAACCTTTCCCAGTGTTGATCCGTAAACTCCCCTCAAACCTTTCCCAGTGTTGATCCGTAAACTCCACTCAATCCTTTCCCAGTGCTGATCCGGAAACTCCCCTCAAACATTTTGCAGTGTTGATCAGGAAACTCCCCTCAAGCCTTTCCCAGTGTTGATCCAGAAACTCCCATCGAATCTTTGCCAGTGTTGATGCAGAAACTCCCCTCAAAACTTTCCTTGTGTTGCTCCGGAAAATCCACACAAACCTTTCCCAGTGTTGATCCAGAAACTTCCCTCAAGTCATTCCCACTGTTGATGCGGAATCTCCCCTCAAACCATTACCAGTGTTGATCCGGAAATTCCCTTCAAACATTTTCCAGTGTTGATCCGGAAACTCCCCTCAAACCTTTCCCAGTGTTGATCCGGAAACTCACCTCAAGTCATTCCCACTGTTGATGCGGAATCTCCCCTCAAACCATTACCAGTGTTGATCCGGAAACTCCCCTCAAACCTTTCCCAGTGTTGATCCGGAAATTCCCTTCAAACATTTTCCAGTGTTGATCCGGAGATTCCCCACAAGCCTTTCCCAGTGTTGATCCGGAAACTCCCCTCAAACCTTTCCCAGAGTCGATCCAGAAACTCCTCTCAAGCCATTCCCAGTGTTGAACCGGAAACACCCCAGAAGCCTTTACCAGTGTTGATCCGGAAACTCACCTCAAGTCATTCCCACTGTTGATGCGGAATCTCCCCTCAAACCATTACCAGTGTTGATCCGGAAACTCCCCACAATCCTTTCCCAGTGTTGATCCGGAAACGCCCCTTAAACCTTTCCCAGTGTTGAACCGGAAACTCCCCTCAAACCTTTCCCAGTGTTGATCCGGAGATGCCCCTCAAGCCTTTCCCAGTGTTGATCCGAAGATTCCCCTCAAGCCTTTCCCAGTGTTGATACTGAAACTCCTCTCAAACCTTTCCCATTGTTGATCCGGAAACTCCCCTCAAACCTTTCCCAGTGTTGATGCGGAAACTCCCCTCAAACCTTTCCCAGTGTTGATCCGTAAACTCCACTCAAACCTTTCCCAGTGTAGATCCGGAAACTCCCCCAAACCCTTTCCCATCGTTTCTCCGGAAACTCCCGTCAAACCTTTCCAGTGTTGATCCGGAAACTCCCCTCAAACCTTTCCCAGAGTTGATCTGGAATCTCCCCTCAAACCTTTCCCAGTATTGATCCGGAAACTCCCCTCAAACCTTTCCCGGTGTTGATTAAGAAACTGCCCTTAAATCTTTCCCAGTGTTCATCTGGAAACTCCAATCAAGCCTTTCCCAGTGTTGATCCAGAAACACCCCTCAAACCTTTCACTGTGTTGATCCGGAAACTCGCCTCAAGCCTTTCCCAGTGTTGATCTGGAAACTACCCTCAAACCGTTCCCAGTGCTGATCCGGAAACTCCCTTCAAAACTTTACCTGAGTTGATCTGGAAACTCCCCTCAAAACTTTCACGGTGTTGATCCGGAAACTCCCCTCAAACCTTTCCCAGTGGTGATCCGGAAACACCACTCAAACCTTTCCCAGTGTTGATGTGGAAGCTCCCCTCAAACCTTTCCCAGTGTTGATCCGGAAACTCCCCTCAAAACTTTCCCAGTGTTGATCCGGAAACTCCCCTCAAGCCTTTCCCTGTGCTGATCCGGAAACTCCCCACAAACCTTTAGAAGTGTTGATCCGGAATCTTCCCTCAAGCCTTTCCCACTGTTGATCGGGAAACTCCCCTCAAGACTTTCCCTGTGTTGATCCGGAAACTCCCCTCAAAACATTCGCAGTGTTGATCCGGAAAATCCCCTCAAGCATTTCCCTGTGTTGATCCGGAAACTCCCCTCAAACCTTTCGCAGTGTTGATGTGGAAACTACCCTCAAACCTTTCCCAGTGTTGATCCTGAAACTCCCCTGAAAAATTTCCCAGTGTTGATCCGGAAACTCCCCACAATCCTTTCCCAGTGTTGATCAGGAAATTCCCTTCAAACCTTTCCCAGTGTTGATCCTGAAACTCCCCTGAAGCCTTTCCCAGTGTTGATGAGGAAATTCCCTTCAAACCTTTCCCATTGTTGATCCAGAAACTCCCTTCAAACCTTTCACATTGTTTTTCCGGAAACTCCCCTCAAACCTTTCCAGTATTGATCCAGAAACTCCCCTCAAACCTTTCCCATTGTTGTTCCGGAAACTCCCCTCAAACCTTTCCCAGTGTTGATCAAGAAACTGCCCTTAAATCTTTCCCAGTGTTCATCTGGAAACTCCACTCAAGCCTTTCCCAGTTTTGATCCGGAAACTCCCCTCAATCCTTTCCCAGTGTTGATCCGGAAACTCCCCACAAGCCATTCCCATTGTTGATCCTGAAACTCCCCTCAAAATTTTCCCAGTGTTGATGCGGAAGCTCCCCTCAAACCTTTCCCAGTGTTGATCCGGAAACTCCCCTCATGCCTTTCCCAGTGTTGATCAGGAAATTCCCTTCAAACCTTTCCCATTGTTGATCCAGAAACTCCCTTCAAACCTTTCCCATTGTTTTTCCGGAAACTCCCCTCAAATCTTTCCAGTATTGATCCAGAAACTCCCCTCAAACCTTTCCCATTGTTGTTCCGGAAACTCCCCTCAAACCTTTCCCAGTGTTGATCAAGAAACTGCCCTTAAATCTTTCCCAGTGTTCATCTGGAAACTCCACTCAAGCCTTTCCCAGTGTTGATCCGGAAACTCCCCTCAATCCTTTCCCAGTGTTGATCCTGAAACTCCCCTCAAACCTTTCACAGTGTTGATGCGGAAACTCCGCTCAAACCTTCCCCAGTGATGATGCGGAAACTCCCCTCAAACCTTTCCCTGTGTTGATCCTGAAACTCCCCTCAAACCTTTCCCAGTGTTGATGCGGAAACTCCCCTCAAACCTTTCCCAGTGTTGATCCGGAAACTCACCTCAAGTCATTCCCACTGTTGATGCGGAATCTCCCCTCAAACCATTACCAGTGTTGATCCGGAAACTCCCCTCAAACCTTTCCCAGTGTTGATCCGGAAATTCCCTTCAAACATTTTCCAGTGTTGATCCGGAGATTCCCCACAAGCCTTTCCCACTGTTGATCCGGAAACTCCCCTCAAACCTTTCCCAGAGTCGATCCAGAAACTCCCCTCAAGCCATTCCCAGTGTTGAACCGGAAACACCCCAGAAGCCTTTCCCAGTGTTGATCCGGAAACTCACCTCAAGTCATTCCCACTGTTGATGCGGAATCTCCCCTCAAACCATTACCAGTGTTGATCCGGAAACTCCCCACAATCCTTTCCCAGTGTTGATCCGGAAACGCCCCTTAAACCTTTCCCAGTGTTGAACCGGAAACTCCCCTCAAACCTTTCCCAGTGTTGATCCGGAGATGCCCCTCAAGCCTTTCCCAGTGTTGATCCGAAGATTCCCCTCAAGCCTTTCCCAGTGTTGATACTGAAACTCCTCTCAAACCTTTCCCATTGTTGATCCGGAAACTCCCCTCAAACCTTTCCCAGTGTTGATGCGGAAACTCCCCTCAAACCTTTCCCAGTGTTGATCCGTAAACTCCACTCAAACCTTTCCCAGTGTTGATCCGGAAACTTCCCCAAAACCTTTCCCATCGTTTTTCCGGAAACTCCCCTCAAACCTTTCCCGGTGTTGATCAAGAAACTGCCCTTAAATCTTTCCCAGTGTTCATCTGGAAACTCCAATCAAGCCTTTCCCAGTGTTGATCCAGAAACACCCCTCAAACCTTTCCCTGTGTTGATCCGGAAACTCGCCTCAAGCCTTTCCCAGTGTTGATCTGGAAACTACCCTCAAACCTTTCCCAGTGCTGATCCGGAAACTCCCTTCAAAACTTTCCCTGTGTTGATCTGGAAACTCCCCTCAAAACTTTCACGGTGTTGATCCGGAAACTCCCCTCAAACCTTTCCCAGTGGTGATCCGGAAACACCACTCAAACCTTTCCCAGTGTTGATGCGGAAGCTCCCCTCAAACATTTCCCAGTGTTGATCCGGAAACTCCCCTCAAAACTTTCCCAGTGTTGACCCGGAAACTCCCCTCAAGCCTTTCCCTGTGTTGATCCGGAAACTCCCCACAAACCTTTCCCAGTGTTGATCCGGAATCTTCCCTCAAGCCTTTCCCACTGTTGATCCGGAAACTCCCCTCAAGACTTTCCCTGTGTTGATCCGGAAACTCCCCTCAAAACATTCGCAGTGTTGATCCGGAAAATCCCCTCAAACATTTCCCTATGTTGATCCGGAAACTCCCCTCAAACCTTTCGCAGTGTTGATGTGGAAACTACCCTCAAACCTTTCCCAGTGTTGATCCTGAAACTCCCCTGAAAAATTTCCCAGTGTTGATCCGGAAACTCCCCACAATCCTTTCCCAGTGTTGATCAGGAAATTCCCTTCAAACCTTTCCCAGTGTTGATCCTGAAACTCCCCTCAAGCCTTTCCCTGTGTTGATCAGGAAATTCCCTTCAAACCTTTCCCATTGTTGATCCAGAAACTCCCCTCAAACCTTTCCCATTGTTTTTCCGGAAACTCCCCTCAAACCTTTCCAGTATTGATCCAGAAACTCCCCTCAATCCTTTCCCATTGTTGTTCCGGAAACTCCCCTCAAACCTTTCCCAGTGTTGATCAAGAAACTGCCCTTAAATCTTTCCCAGTGTTCATCTGGAAACTCCACTCAAGCCTTTCCCAGTTTTGATCCGGAAACTCCCCTCAATCCTTTCCCAGTGTTGATCCGGAAACTCCCCACAAGCCATTCCCATTGTTGATCCTGAAACTCCCCTCAAACTTTTCCCAGTGTTGATCTGGAATCTTCCCTCAAGCCTTTCCCACTGTTGATCCGGAAACTCCCCTCAAGACTTTCCCTGTGTTGATCCGGAAACTCCCCTCAAAACATTCGCAGTGTTGATCCGGAAAATCCCCTCAAACATTTCCCTATGTTGATCCGGAAACTCCCCTCAAACCTTTCGCAGTGTTGATGTGGAAACTACCCTCAAACCTTTCCCAGTGTTGATCCTGAAACTCCCCTGAAAAATTTCCCAGTGTTGATCCGGAAACTCCCCACAATCCTTTCCCAGTGTTGATCAGGAAATTCCCTTCAAACCTTTCCCAGTGTTGATCCTGAAACTCCCCTCAAGCCTTTCCCTGTGTTGATCAGGAAATTCCCTTCAAACCTTTCCCATTGTTGATCCAGAAACTCCCTTCAAACCTTTCCCATTGTTTTTCCGGAAACTCCCCTCAAACCTTTCCAGTATTGATCCAGAAACTCCCCTCAATCCTTTCCCATTGTTGTTCCGGAAACTCCCCTCAAACCTTTCCCAGTGTTGATCAAGAAACTGCCCTTAAATCTTTCCCAGTGTTCATCTGGAAACTCCACTCAAGCCTTTCCCAGTTTTGATCCGGAAACTCCCCTCAATCCTTTCCCAGTGTTGATCCGGAAACTCCCCACAAGCCATTCCCATTGTTGATCCTGAAACTCCCCTCAAAATTTTCCCAGTGTTCATCCGGAAACTCCCCTCAAATCTTTCCCTGTGTTGATCTGGAAACGCCCCTCAAAACTTTCCCTGTGTTGATCCTGAAACTCCCCTCAAACCTTTCCCATTGTTGTTCCGGAAACTCCCCTCAAAACTTTCCCAGTGTTGATCCAGGAACTCCCCTCAAACCTTTCCCAGTGTTGATGCGGAAGCTCCCCTCAAACCTTTCCCAGTGTTGATCCGGAAACTCCCCTCAAGCCTTTCCCAGTGTTGATCAGGAAATTCCCTTCAAACCTTTCCCATTGTTGATCCAGAAACTCCCCTCAAACCTTTCACAGTGTTGATGCGGAAACTCCGCTCAAACCTTTCCCAGTGTTGATCAAGAAACTGCCCTTAAATCTTTCCCAGTGTTCATCTGGAAACTGCACTCAAGCCTTTCCCAGTGTTGATCCGGAAACTCCCCTCAATCCTTTCCCAGTGTTGATCCTGAAACTCCCCTCAAACCTTTCACAGTGTTGATGCGGAAACTCCGCTCAAACCTTTCCCAGTGTTGATGCGGAAACTCCCCTCAAACCTTTCCCTGTGTTGATCCTGAAACTCCCCTCAAACCTTTCCCAGTTTTGATGCGGAAACTCCCCTCAAACCTTTCCAGTGTTGATCAGGAAACTCCCTGAAAACCTTTCCCAGTGTTGATCCGGAAACTCCACTCAAACCTTTCCAGGTGTTGAACCGGAAAATCCAATCAAACCTTTCACAGTGTTGATCCGGAAACTCCCCTCAAACCTTTCCCAGTGTTGATCCGGAAACACCCCTCAAATCTTTCCCAGTGTTGATCCGGAAACACCCCTCAAACCTTTCCCAGTGTTGATGCGGAAGCTCCCCTCAAACCTTTCCCAGTGTTGATCCGGAAACTCCCCTCAAACCTTTCCCAGTGTTGATCCGGAAACTCCCCTCAAGCCTTTCCCTGTGTTGATCCGGAAACTCCCCACAAACCTTTCCCAGTGTTGATCCGGAAACTCCCCTCAAACCTTTCCCAGTGTTGATCCGGAAACTCCAATCAAACCTTTCCCAGTGTTGATCCGGAAACTCCCCGAAAACATTTCCCAGTGTTGATCCGGAAACACCCCTCAAACCTTTCCCTGTGTCGATCCTGAAACTCCCCTCAAACATTTCCCAGTCTTGATGCGGAAGCTCCCCTTAAGCATTTCCCAGTCCTGATGCGGAAGCTCCCCTCAAACCTATCCCAGTGTTGATCCGGAAACTCCTATCAACCCTTTCCCTGTGTTGATCCGGAAACACCCCTCAAACCTTTCCCAGTCTTGATGCGGAAGCTCCCCTCATACCTTTCCCAGTGTTGATCCGGAAACTCCTATCAACCCTTTCCCAGTGTTGATCCGGAAACTCCCCTCAAACCTTTCCCAGTGTTGATCTGGAAACTCCCCTCAAACCTTTCACGGAGTTGATCCGGAAACTCCCCTCAAACCTTTCCCTGTGTTGATCCTGAAACACCCCTCAAACCTTTCCCAGTGTTGATCTGGAAACTCCCCTCAAACCTTTCCCAGTGTTGATCCAGAAACTCCCCTCAAACCTTTCCCTGTGTTGATCCGGAAACTCCCCTCAAAGCTTTCCCAGTGTTGATCCGGAAACTCCAATCAAACCTTTCCCAGTGTTGATCCGGAAACTCCCCGAAAACATTTCCCAGAGTTGATCCGGAAACACCCCTCAAACCTTTCCCTGTGTCGATCCTGAAACTCCCCTCAAACCTTTCCAGTGTTGATCCGGAAACTCCCCTCAATCATTTCCCAGTCTTGATGCGGAAGCTCCCCTCAAACCTTTCCCAGTGTTGATCCGGAAACTCCTATCAACCCTTTCCCAGTGTTGATCCGGAAACACCCCTCAAACCTTTCCCAGTCTTGATGCGGAAGCTCCCCTCATACCTTTCCCAGTGTTGATCCGGAAACTCCTATCAACCCTTTCCCAGTGTTGATCCGGAAACTCCCCTCAAACCTTTCCCAGTGTTGATCTGGAAACTCCCCTCAAACCTTTCACGGAGTTGATCCGGAAACTCCCCTCAAACCTTTCCCTGTGTTGATCCTGAAACACCCCTCAAACCTTTCCCAGTGTTGATCTGGAAACTCCCCTCAAACCTTTCCCAGTGTTGACCCGGAAACTCCCCTCAAGCCTTTCCCTGTGTTGATCCGGAAACTCCCCACAAACCTTTCCCAGTGTTGATCCGGAATCTTCCCTCAAGCCTTTCCCACTGTTGATCCGGAAACTCCCCTCAAGACTTTCCCTGTGTTGATCCGGAAACTCCCCTCAAAACATTCGCAGTGTTGATCCGGAAAATCCCCTCAAACATTTCCCTATGTTGATCCGGAAACTCCCCTCAAACCTTTCGCAGTGTTGATGTGGAAACTACCCTCAAACCTTTCCCAGTGTTGATCCTGAAACTCCCCTGAAAAATTTCCCAGTGTTGATCCGGAAACTCCCCACAATCCTTTCCCAGTGTTGATCAGGAAATTCCCTTCAAACCTTTCCCAGTGTTGATCCTGAAACTCCCCTCAAGCCTTTCCCTGTGTTGATCAGGAAATTCCCTTCATACCTTTCCCATTGTTGATCCAGAAACTCCCTTCAAACCTTTCCCATTGTTTTTCCGGAAACTCCCCTCAAACCTTTCCAGTATTGATCCAGAAACTCCCCTCAATCCTTTCCCATTGTTGTTCCGGAAACTCCCCTCAAACCTTTCCCAGTGTTGATCAAGAAACTGCCCTTAAATCTTTCCCAGTGTTCATCTGGAAACTCCACTCAAGCCTTTCCCAGTTTTGATCCGGAAACTCCCCTCAATCCTTTCCCAGTGTTGATCCGGAAACTCCCCACAAGCCATTCCCATTGTTGATCCTGAAACTCCCCTCAAACTTTTCCCAGTGTTGATCTGGAATCTTCCCTCAAGCCTTTCCCACTGTTGATCCGGAAACTCCCCTCAAGACTTTCCCTGTGTTGATCCGGAAACTCCCCTCAAAACATTCGCAGTGTTGATCCGGAAAATCCCCTCAAACATTTCCCTATGTTGATCCGGAAACTCCCCTCAAACCTTTCGCAGTGTTGATGTGGAAACTACCCTCAAACCTTTCCCAGTGTTGATCCTGAAACTCCCCTGAAAAATTTCCCAGTGTTGATCCGGAAACTCCCCACAATCCTTTCCCAGTGTTGATCAGGAAATTCCCTTCAAACCTTTCCCAGTGTTGATCCTGAAACTCCCCTCAAGCCTTTCCCTGTGTTGATCAGGAAATTCCCTTCAAACCTTTCCCATTGTTGATCCAGAAACTCCCTTCAAACCTTTCCCATTGTTTTTCCGGAAACTCCCCTCAAACCTTTCCAGTATTGATCCAGAAACTCCCCTCAATCCTTTCCCATTGTTGTTCCGGAAACTCCCCTCAAACCTTTCCCAGTGTTGATCAAGAAACTGCCCTTAAATCTTTCCCAGTGTTCATCTGGAAACTCCACTCAAGCCTTTCCCAGTTTTGATCCGGAAACTCCCCTCAATCCTTTCCCAGTGTTGATCCGGAAACTCCCCACAAGCCATTCCCATTGTTGATCCTGAAACTCCCCTCAAAATTTTCCCAGTGTTCATCCGGAAACTCCCCTCAAATCTTTCCCTGTGTTGATCTGGAAACGCCCCTCAAAACTTTCCCTGTGTTGATCCTGAAACTCCCCTCAAACCTTTCCCATTGTTGTTCCGGAAACTCCCCTCAAAACTTTCCCAGTGTTGATCCAGGAACTCCCCTCAAACCTTTCCCAGTGTTGATGCGGAAGCTCCCCTCAAACCTTTCCCAGTGTTGATCCGGAAACTCCCCTCAAGCCTTTCCCAGTGTTGATCAGGAAATTCCCTTCAAACCTTTCCCATTGTTGATCCAGAAACTCCCCTCAAACCTTTCACAGTGTTGATGCGGAAACTCCGCTCAAACCTTTCCCAGTGTTGATCAAGAAACTGCCCTTAAATCTTTCCCAGTGTTCATCTGGAAACTGCACTCAAGCCTTTCCCAGTGTTGATCCGGAAACTCCCCTCAATCCTTTCCCAGTGTTGATCCTGAAACTCCCCTCAAACCTTTCACAGTGTTGATGCGGAAACTCCGCTCAAACCTTTCCCAGTGTTGATGCGGAAACTCCCCTCAAACCTTTCCCTGTGTTGATCCTGAAACTCCCCTCAAACCTTTCCCAGTTTTGATGCGGAAACTCCCCTCAAACCTTTCCAGTGTTGATCAGGAAACTCCCTGAAAACCTTTCCCAGTGTTGATCCGGAAACTCCACTCAAACCTTTCCAGGTGTTGAACCGGAAAATCCAATCAAACCTTTCACAGTGTTGATCCGGAAACTCCCCTCAAACCTTTCCCAGTGTTGATCCGGAAACACCCCTCAAATCTTTCCCAGTGTTGATCCGGAAACACCCCTCAAACCTTTCCCAGTGTTGATGCGGAAGCTCCCCTCAAACCTTTCCCAGTGTTGATCCGGAAACTCCCCTCAAACCTTTCCCAGTGTTGATCCGGAAACTCCCCTCAAGCCTTTCCCTGTGTTGATCCGGAAACTCCCCACAAACCTTTCCCAGTGTTGATCCGGAAACTCCCCTCAAACCTTTCCCAGTGTTGATCCGGAAACTCCAATCAAACCTTTCCCAGTGTTGATCCGGAAACTCCCCGAAAACATTTCCCAGTGTTGATCCGGAAACACCCCTCAAACCTTTCCCTGTGTCGATCCTGAAACTCCCCTCAAACATTTCCCAGTCTTGATGCGGAAGCTCCCCTCAAGCATTTCCCAGTCCTGATGCGGAAGCTCCCCTCAAACCTATCCCAGTGTTGATCCGGAAACTCCTATCAACCCTTTCCCTGTGTTGATCCGGAAACACCCCTCAAACCTTTCCCAGTCTTGATGCGGAAGCTCCCCTCATACCTTTCCCAGTGTTGATCCGGAAACTCCTATCAACCCTTTCCCAGTGTTGATCCGGAAACTCCCCTCAAACCTTTCCCAGTGTTGATCTGGAAACTCCCCTCAAACCTTTCACGGAGTTGATCCGGAAACTCCCCTCAAACCTTTCCCTGTGTTGATCCTGAAACACCCCTCAAACCTTTCCCAGTGTTGATCTGGAAACTCCCCTCAAACCTTTCCCAGTGTTGATCCAGAAACTCCCCTCAAACCTTTCCCTGTGTTGATCCGGAAACTCCCCTCAAAGCTTTCCCAGTGTTGATCCGGAAACTCCAATCAAACCTTTCCCAGTGTTGATCCGGAAACTCCCCGAAAACATTTCCCAGAGTTGATCCGGAAACACCCCTCAAACCTTTCCCTGTGTCGATCCTGAAACTCCCCTCAAACCTTTCCAGTGTTGATCCGGAAACTCCCCTCAATCATTTCCCAGTCTTGATGCGGAAGCTCCCCTCAAACCTTTCCCAGTGTTGATCCGGAAACTCCTATCAACCCTTTCCCAGTGTTGATCCGGAAACACCCCTCAAACCTTTCCCAGTCTTGATGCGGAAGCTCCCCTCATACCTTTCCCAGTGTTGATCCGGAAACTCCTATCAACCCTTTCCCAGTGTTGATCCGGAAACTCCCCTCAAACCTTTCCCAGTGTTGATCTGGAAACTCCCCTCAAACCTTTCACGGAGTTGATCCGGAAACTCCCCTCAAACCTTTCCCTGTGTTGATCCTGAAACACCCCTCAAACCTTTCCCAGTGTTGATCTGGAAACTCCCCTCAAACCTTTCCCAGTGTTGATCCAGAAACTCCCCTCAAACCTTTCCCTGTGTTGATCCGGAAACTCCCCTCAAACCTTTCCCAGTGTTGATCCGGAAACTCCAATCAAACCTTTCCCAGTGTTGATCCGGAAACTCCCAGAAAACATTTCCCAGAGTTGATCCGGAAACACCCCTCAAACCTTTCCCTGTGTCGATCCTGAAACTCCCCTCAAACCTTTCCAGTGTTGATCCGGAAACTCCCCTCAAGCATTTCCCAGTCTTGATGCGGAAGCTCCCCTCAAACCTTTCCCAGTGTTGATCCGGAAACTCCTATCAACCCTTTCCCAGTGTTGATCCGGAAACACCCCTCAAACCTTTCCCAGTCTTGATGCCGAAGCTCCCCTCAAACCTTTCCCAGTGTTGATCCGGAAACTCCTATCAACCCTTTCCCAGTTTTGATCCGGAAACTCCCCTTAAACCTTTCCCAGTGTTGATCTGGAAACTCCCCTCAAACCTTTCACGGAGTTGATCCGGAAACTCCCCTCAAACCTTTCCCAGTGTTGATGCGAAAACTCCCCTCAAACCTTTCCAGTGTTGATCCGGAAACTCCCTGAAAACCTTTCCCAGTGTTGATCCGGAAACTCTCCTCAAACCTTTCCCAGTGTTGATCTGGAAACACCCCTCAAACCTTTCCCAGTGTTGATGCGGAAGCTCCCCTCAAACCTTTCCCAGTGTTGATCCGGAAACTCCCCTCAAACCTTTCCCAGTGTTGATCCAGAAACTGCCCTCAAGCCTTTCCCTATGTTGATCCGGAAACTCCCCACAAACCTTTCCCAGTGTTGATCCGGAAACTCCCCTCAAACCTTTCCCAGTGTTGATCCGGAAACTCCAATCAAACCTTTCCCAGTGTTGATCCGGAAACTCCCCGAAAACATTTCCCCGTGTTGATCCGGAAACACCCCTCAAACCTTTCCCTGTGTCGATCCTGAAACTCCCCTCAAACCTTTCCAGTGTTGATCCGGAAACTCCCCTCAAGCATTTCCCAGTCTTGATGCGGAAGCTCCCCTCAAAACTTTCCCAGTGTTGATCCGGAAACTCCTATCAACCCTTTCCCAGTGTTGATCCGGAAACACCCCTCAAAACTTTCCCAGTCTTGATGCGGAAGCTCCCCTCAAACCTTTCCCAGTGTTGATCCGGAAACTCCTATCAACCCTTTCCCAGTAATGATCCGGAAACTCCCCTCAAACCTTTCCCAGTGTTGATCTGGAAACTCCCCTCAAACCTTTCACGGAGTTGATCCGGAAACTCCCCTCAAACCTTTCCCTGTGTTGATCCTGAAAGACCCCTCAAACCTTTCCCAGTGTTGATCTGGAAACTCCCCTCAAACCGTTCCCAGTGTTGATCCTGAAACTCCCCTCAAACCTTTCCCAGTGTTGATGCGGAAACTCCCCTCAAACCTTTCCCAGTGTTGATGCGGAAACTCCCCTCAAAACTTTCCCTGTGTTGATCCTGAAACTCCCCTCAAACCTTTCCCTGTGTTGATGCGGAAACTCCCCTCAAACCTTTCCAGTGTTGATCAGGAAACTCCCTGAACACCTTTCCCAGTGTTGATCCGGAAACTCCACTCAAACCTTTCCAGGTGTTGATCCGGAAAATCCAATCAAACCTTTCACAGTGTTGATCCGGAAACTCCCCTCAAACCTTTCCCAGTGTTGATCCGGAAACACCCCTCAACCCTTTCCCAGTGTTGATCCGGAAACACACCTCAAACCTTTCCCAGTGTTGATGCGGAAGCTCCCCTCAAAACTTTCCCAGTGTTGATCCGGAAACTCCCCTCAAACCTTTCCCAGTGTTGATCCGGAAACTCCCCTCAAGCCTTTCCCTGTGTTGATCCGGAAACTCCCCACAAACCTTTCCCAGTGTTGATCCGGAATCTTCCCTCAAGCCTTTCCCACTGTTGATCTGGAAACTCCCCTCAAGACTTTCCCTGTGTTGATCCGGAAACTCCCCTCAAAACATTCGCAGTGTTGATCCGGAAAATCCCCTCAAACATTTCCCTGTGTTGATCCGGAAACTCCCCTCAAACCTTTCGCAGTGTTGATGTGGAAACTACACTCAAACCTTTCCCAGTGTTGATCCTGAAACTCCCCTGAAAAATTTCCCAGTGTTGATCCGGAAACTCCCCACAATCCTTTCCCAGTGTTGATCAGGAAATTCCCTTCAAACCTTTCCCAGTGTTGATCCTGAAACTCCCCTCAAGCCTTTCCCAGTGTTGATCCGGAAACTCCCTTCAAACCTTTCCCATTGTTTTTCCGGAAACTCCCCTCAAACCTTTCCAGTATTGATCCAGAAACTCCCCTCAAACCTTTCCCATTGTTGTTCCGGAAACTCCCCTCAAACCTTTCCCAGTGTTGATCAAGAAACTGCCCGTAAATCTTTCCCAGTGTTCATCTGGAAACTCCACTCAAGCCTTTCCCAGTGTTGATCCGGAAACTCCCCTCAATCCTTTCCCAGTGTTGATCCGGAAACTCCCCTCAAACCTTTCCCAGTGTTGATCCGGCAACTCCCCTCAAGCATTTCCCTGTGTTGATCCGGAAACTACCCACAAACCTTTCCCAGTGTTGATCCGGAATCTTCCCTCAAGCCTTTCCCACTGTTGATCCGGAAACTCCCCTCAAGACTTTCCCTGTGTTGATCCGGAAACTCCCCTCAAAACATTCGCAGTGTTGATCCGTAAAATCCCCTCAAACATTTCCCTGTGTTGATCCGGAAACTCCCCTCAAACCTGTCCCAGTGTTGATGTGGAAACTACCCTCAAACCTTTCCCAGTGTTGATACTGAAACTCCCCTGAAAAATTTCCCAGTGTTGATCCGGAAACTCCCTTCAAACCTTTCCCATTGTTTTTCCGGAAACTCCCCACAAACCTTTCCAGTATTGATCCAGAAACTCCCCTCAAACCTTTCCCATTGTTGTTCCGGAAACTCCCCTCAAACCTTTCCCAGTGTTGATCAAGTAACTGCCCTTAAATCTTTCCCAGTGTTCATCTGGAAACTCCTCTCAAGCCTTTCCCAGTGTTGATCCGGAAACTCCCCTCAATCCTTTCCCAGTGTTGATCCGGAAACTCCCCTCAAACCTTTCCCAGTGTTGATCCGGAAACTCCCCTCAAGCCTTTCCCTGTGTTGATCCGGAAACTCCCCACAAACCTTTCCCAGTGTTGATCCGGAATCTTCCCTCAAGCCTTTCCCACTGTTGATCCGGAAACTCCCCTCAAGACTTTCCCTGTGTTGATCCGGAAACTCCCCTCAAAACATTCGCAGTGTTGATCCGGAAAATCCCCTCAAACATTTCCCTGTGTTGATCCGGAAACTCCCCTCAAACCTGTCCCAGTGTTGATGTGGAAACTACCCTCAAACCTTTCCCAGAGTTGATCCTGAAACTCCCCTGAAAAATTTCCCAGTGTTGATCCGGAAACTCCCTTCAAACCTTTCCCATTGTTTTTCCGGAAAATCCCCACAAACCTTTCCAGTATTGATCCAGAAACTCCCCTCAAACCTTTCCCATTGTTGTTCCGGAAACTCCCCTCAAACCTTTCCCAGTGTTGATCAAGAAACTGCCCTTAAATCTTTCCCAGTGTTCATCTGGAAACTCCTCTCAAGCCTTTCCCAGTGTTGATCCGGAATCTCCCCTCAATCCTTTCCCAGTGTTGATCAGGAAATTCCCTTCAAACCTTTCCCAGTGTTGATCTGGAAACTCCGCTCAAACCTTTCCCAGTGTTGATCCGGAAACTCCCCACAAACCTTTCCCAGTGTTGATCCGGAATCTTCCCTCAAGCCTTTCCCACTGTTGATCCGGAAACTCCCCTCAAGACTTTCCCTGTGTTGATCCGGAAACTCCCCTCAAAACATTTCCCTGTGTTGATCCGGAAATTCCCCTCAAACCTTTCCCAGGGTTGATGTGGAAACTACCCTCAAACCTTTCCCAGTGTTGATCCTGAAATTCCCCTGAAAAATTTCCCAGTGTTGATCCGGAAACTCCCCTCAATCCTTTCCCAGTGTTGATCCGGAAACACACCTCAAACCTATCCCAGTGTTGATGCGGAAGCTCCCCTCAAACCTTTCCCAGTGTTGATCCGGAAACTCCCCTCAAACCTTTCCCAGTGTTGATCCGGAAACTCCCCTCAAGCCTTTCCCTGTGTTGATCCGGAAACTCCCCACAAACCTTTCCCAGTGTTGATCCGGAATCTTCCCTCAAGCCTTTCCCACTGTTGATCGGGAAACTCCCCTCAAGACTTTCCCTGTGTTGATCCGGAAACTCCCCTCAAAACATTCGCAGTGTTGATCCGGAAAATCCCCTCAAGCATTTCCCTGTGTTGATCCGGAAACTCCCCTCAAACCTTTCGCAGTGTTGATGTGGAAACTACCCTCAAACCTTTCCCAGTGTTGATCCTGAAACTCCCCTGAAAAATTTCCCAGTGTTGATCCGGAAACTCCCCACAATCCTTTCCCAGTGTTGATCAGGAAATTCCCTTCAAACCTTTCCCAGTGTTGATCCTGAAACTCCCCTCAAGCCTTTCCCAGTGTTGATCAGGAAATTCCCTTCAGACCTTTACCATTGTTGATACAGAAACTCCCTTCAAACCTTTCCCATTGTTTTTCCGGAAACTCCCCTCAAACCTTTCCCATTGTTGTTCCGGAAACTCCCCTCAAAGCTTTCCCAGTGTTGATCAAGAAACTGCCCTTAAATCTTTCCCAGTGTTCATCTGGAAACTCCACTCAAGCCTTTCCCAGTGTTGATCCGGAAACTCCCCTCAATCCTTTCCCAGTGTTGATCCGGAAACTCCCCTCAAACCTTTCCCAGTGTTGATCCGGAAACTCCCCTCAAGCCTTTCCCTGTGTTGATCCGGAAACTCCCCACAAACCTTTCCCAGTGTTGATCCGGAATCATCCCTCAAGCCTTTCCCACTGTTGATCCGGAAACTCCCCTCAAGACTTTCCCTGTGTTGATCCGGAAACTCCCCTCAAAACATTCGCAGTGTTGATCCGGAAAATCCCCTCAAACATTTCCCTGTGTTGATCCGGAAACTCCCCTCAAACCTGTCCCAGTGTTGATGTGGAAACTACCCTCAAACCTTTCCCAGTGTTGATCCTGAAACTCCCCTGAAAAATTTCCCAGTGTTGATCCGGAAACTCCCTTCAAACCTTTCCCATTGTTTTTCCGGAAACTCCCCACAAACCTTTCCAGTATTGATCCAGAAACTCCCCTCAAACCTTTCCCATTGTTGTTCCGGAAACTACCCTCAAACCTTTCCCAGTGTTGATCAAGAAACTGCCCTTAAATCTTTCCCACTGTTCATCTGGAAACTCCACTCAAGCCTTTCCCAGTGTTGATCCGGAAACTCCCCTCAATCCTTTCCCAGTGTTGATCAGGAAATTCCCTTCAAACCTTTCCCAGTGTTGATCTGGAAACTCCCCTCAAACCTTTCCCAGTGTTGATCCGGAAACTCCCCTCAAGCCTTTCCCTGTGTTGATCCGGAAACTCCCCACAAACCTTTCCCAGTGTTGATCCGGAATCTTCCCTCAAGCCTTTCCCACTGTTGATCGGGAAACTCCCCTCAAGACTTTCCCTGTGTTGATCCGGAAACTCCCCTCAAAACATTCGCAGTGTTGATCCGGAAAATCCCCTCAAGCATTTCCCTGTGTTGATCCGGAAACTCCCCTCAAACCTTTCGCAGTGTTGATGTGGAAACTACCCTCAAACCTTTCCCAGTGTTGATCCTGAAACTCCCCTGAAAAATTTCCCAGTGTTGATCCGGAAACTCCCCACAATCCTTTCCCAGTGTTGATCAGGAAATTCCCTTCAAACCTTTCCCAGTGTTGATCCTGAAACTCCCCTCAAGCCTTTCCCAGTGTTGATCAGGAAATTCCCTTCAGACCTTTACCATTGTTGATACAGAAACTCCCTTCAAACCTTTCCCATTGTTTTTCCGGAAACTCCCCTCAAACCTTTCCCATTGTTGTTCCGGAAACTCCCCTCAAACCTTTCCCAGTGTTGATCAAGAAACTGCCCTTAAATCTTTCCCAGTGTTCATCTGGAAACTCCACTCAAGCCTTTCCCAGTGTTGATCCGGAAACTCCCCTCAATCCTTTCCCAGTGTTGATCTGGAAACTCCCCTCAAACCTTTCCCAGTGTTGATCCGGAAACTCCCCTCAAGCCTTTCCCTGTGTTGATCCGGAAACTCCCCACAAACCTTTCCCAGTGTTGATCCGGAATCATCCCTCAAGCCTTTCCCACTGTTGATCCGGAAACTCCCCTCAAGACTTTCCCTGTGTTGATCCGGAAACTCCCCTCAAAACATTCGCAGTGTTGATCCGGAAAATCCCCTCAAACATTTCCCTGTGTTGATCCGGAAACTCCCCTCAAACCTGTCCCAGTGTTGATGTGGAAACTACCCTCAAACCTTTCCCAGTGTTGATCCTGAAACTCCCCTGAAAAATTTCCCAGTGTTGATCCGGAAACTCCCTTCAAACCTTTCCCATTGTTTTTCCGGAAACTCCCCACAAACCTTTCCAGTATTGATCCAGAAACTCCCCTCAAACCTTTCCCATTGTTGTTCCGGAAACTACCCTCAAACCTTTCCCAGTGTTGATCAAGAAACTGCCCTTAAATCTTTCCCACTGTTCATCTGGAAACTCCACTCAAGCCTTTCCCAGTGTTGATCCGGAAACTCCCCTCAATCCTTTCCCAGTGTTGATCAGGAAATTCCCTTCAAACCTTTCCCAGTGTTGATCTGGAAACTCCCCTCAAACCTTTCCCAGTGTTGATCCGGAAACTCCCCTCAAGCCTTTCCCTGTGTTGATCCGGAAACTCCCCACAAACCTTTCCCAGTGTTGATCCGGAATCTTCCCTCAAGCCTTTCCCACTGTTGATCCGGAAACTCCCCTCAAGACTTTCCCTGTGTTGATCCGGAAACTCCCCTCAAAACATTTCCCTGAGTTGATCCGGAAATTCCCCTCAAACCTTTCCCAGTGTTGATGTGGAAACTACCCTCAAACCTTTCCCAGTGTTGATCCTGAAATTCCCCTGAAAAATTTCCCAGTGTTGATCCGGAAACTCCCCACAATCCTTTCCCAGTGTTGATCAGGAAATTCCCTTCAAACCTTTCCCAGTGTTGATCCTGAAACTCCCCTCAAGCCTTTCCCAGTGTTAATCAGGAAATTCCCTTCAAACCTTTCCCATTGTTGATCCAGAAACTCCCTTCAAACCTTTCACATTGTTTTTCCGGAAACTCCCCTCAAACCTTTCCAGTATTGATCCAGAAACTCCCCTCAAACCTTTCCCATTGTTGTTCCGGAAACTCCCCTCAAACCTTTCCCAGTGTTGATCAAGAAACTGCACTTAAATCTTTCCCAGTGTTCATCTGGAAACTCCACTCAAGCCTTTCCCAGTGTTGATCCGGAAACTCCCCTCAATCCTTTCCCAGTGTTGATCCGGAAACTCCCCTCAAACCATTCCCAGTGTTGATCCGGAAACTCCCCTCAAGCCTTTCCCTGTGTTGATCCGGAATCTCCCCACAAACCTTTCCCAGTGTTGATCCGGAATCTTCCCTCAAGCCTTTCCCACTGTTGATCCGGAAACTCCCCTGAAACCTTTCCCAGTGTTGATGTGGAAACTACCCTCAAACCTTTCCCAGTGTTGATCCTGAAACTCCCCTGAAAAATTTCCCAGTGTTGATCCGGAAACTCCCCACAATCCTTTCCCAGTGTTGATCAGGAAATTCCCTTCAAACCTTTCCCAGTGTTGATCCGGAAACTCCCCTCAAACCTTTCCCAGTGTTGATGTGGAAACTACCCTCAAACCTTTCCCAGTGTTGATCCTGAAACTCCCCTGAAAAATTTCCCAGTGTTGATCCGGAAACTCCCCACAATCCTTTCCCAGTGTTGATCAGGAAATTCCCTTCAAACCTTTCCCAGTGTTGATCCTGAAACTCCCCTCAAGCCTTTCCCAGTGTTGATCAGGAAATTCCCTTCAAACCTTTCCCATTGTTGATCCAGAAACTCCCTTCAAACCTTTCCCATTGTTTTTCCGGAAACTCCCCTCAAACCTTTCCAGTATTGATCCAGAAACTCCCCTCAAACCTATCCCCTTGCTGTTCCGGAAACTCCCCTCAAACCTTTCCCAGTGTTGATCAAGAAACTGCCCTTAAATCTTTCCCAGTGTTCATCTGGAAACTCCACTCAAGCCTTTCCCAGTGTTGATCCGGAAACTCCCCTCAATCCTTTCCCAGTGTTGATCCGGAAACTCCCCACAAGCCATTCTCATTGTTGATCCTGAAACTCCCCTCAAAATTTTCCCAGTGTTGATCCGGAAACTCCCCTCAAATCTTTCCCTGTGTTGATCTGGAAACGCCCCTCAAAACTTTCCCTGTGTTGATATTGAAACTCCCCTCAAACCTTTCCCATTGTTGTTCCGGAAACTCCCCTCAAACCTTTCCCAGTGTTGATGCGGAAACACCACTCAAACCTTTCCCAGTGTTGATCTGGAAACTCCACTCAAGCCTTTCCCATTGTTGTTCCGGAAACTCCCCTCAAACCTTTCCAGTGTTGATCAGGAAACTCCCTGAAAACAATTCCCAGTGTCAATCCGGAAACACACCTCAAACCTTTCCCAGTGTTGATCCGGAAACACCCCTCAAACCTTTCCCAGTGTTGATGCGGAAGCTCCCCTCAAACCTTTCCCAGTGTTGATCTGGAAACACCCCTCAAACCTTTCCCAGTGTTGATCCGGAAACACCCCTCAAACCTTTCCCAGTGTTGATGCGGAAGCTCCCCTCAAACCTTTCCCAGTGTTTATCCGGAAACACCCCTCAAACCTTTCCCAGTGTTGATGCGGAAGCTCCCCTCAAACCTTTCCCAGTGTTGATGCGGAAGCTCCCCTCAAACCTTTCCCAGTGTTGATCCGGAAACTCCCCGAATACATTTCCCAGTGTTGATCCAGAAACACCCCTCAAATCTTTCCCAGTGTTGATCCGCAAACTCCCCTCAAACCTTTCGCAGAGTTGATACAGAAACTGCCTTGAAACCTTTCCAGCGTTGATCCGGAAACTCCCCTCAAACCTTTCCCTGTTTTGATCTGGAAACTCCACTCAAGCCTTTCCCATTGTTGTTCCGGAAACTCCCCTCAAACCTTTCCAGTGTTGATCAGGAAACTCCCTGAAAACCTTTCCCAGTGTCGATCCGGAAACTCCCCTCAAAGCTTTCCCAGTGTTGATGCGGAAGCTCCCCTCAAACCTTTCCCAATGTGGATCCGGAAAATCGAATCAAACCTTTCACAGTGTTGATCCGGAAACTCCCCTCAAACCTTTCCCAGTGTTGATCCGGAAACACCCCTCAAACCTTTCCCAGTGTTGATGCGGAAGCTCCCCTCAAACCTTTCCCAGTGTTGATCCGGAAACTCCCCGAAAACATTTCCCAGTGTTGATCCGGAAACTCCCATCAAGCATTTCCCAGTCTTGATGCGGAAGCTCCCATCTAACCTTTCCCAGTGTTGATCCGGAAACTCCTATCAACCCTTTCCCAGAGTTGATCCGGAAACTCCCCTCAAACCTTTCCCAGTCTTGATGCGGAAGCTCCCCTCAAACCTTTCCCAGTGTTGATCCGGAAACTCCTATCAACCCTTTCCCAGTGTTGATCCTGAAACTCCCCTCAAACTTTTCCCAGTGTTGATCTGGAAACTCCCCTCAAACCTTTCCCAGTGTTGATCCGGAAACACCCCTGAAACCTTTCCCAGTGTTGATCCGGAAACACCCCTCAAACCTTTCCCAGTGTTGATCCGGAAACACCCCTCTAACCTTTCCCAGTCTTGATGCGGAAACTCCCCTCAAACCTTTCCAGTGTTGATCAGGAAACTCCCTGAAAACCTTTCCCAGTGTTGATCCGGAAACTCCACTCAAACCTTTCCCAGTGTTGATCCGGAAACTCCTATCAACCCTTTCCCAGTGTTGATCCGGAAACACCCCTCAAACCTTTCCCAGTGTTGATCCGGAAACTCCCCTCAAACCTTTCCCAGTGTTGATCTGGAAACTCCCCTCAAACCTTTCACGGAGTTGATCCGGAAACTCCCCTGAAACCTTTCCCTGTGTTGATCCTGAAACACCCCTCAAACCTTTCCCAGTGTTGATCCGGAAACTCCCCTCAAACCTTTCCCTGTGTTGATCTGGAAACTCCCCTCAAAACTTTCACGGTGTTGATCCGGAAACTCCCCTCAAACCTTTCCCAGTGTTGATGCGGAAGCTCCCCTCAAACCTTTCCCAGTGTTGATCCGGAAACTTCCCTCAAACCTTTCCCTGTGTTGATCCGGAAACTCCCCTCAAACCATTCCCAGTGTTGATGCGGAAGCTCCCCTCAAACCTTTCCCAGTGTTGATCCGGAAACACCCCTCAAACCTTTCCCAGTGTTGATGCGGAAGCTCCCCTCAAACCTTTCCCAGTGTTGATCCGGAAACACCCCTCAAACCTTTCCCAGTGTTGATCTGGAAACTCCACTCAAGCCTTTCCCATTGTTGTTCCGGAAGCTCCCCTCAAACCTTTCCAGTGTTGATCAGGAAACTCCCTGAAAACCATTCCCAGTGTCGATCCGGAAACACCCCTCAAACCTTTCCCAGTGTTGATCCGGAAACACCCCTCAAACATTTCCCAGTGTTGATGCGGAAGCTCCCCTCAAACCTTTCCCAGTGTTGATCCGGAAACACCCCTCAAACCTTTCCCAGTGTTGATCCGGAAACACCCCTCAAACCTTTCCCAGTGTTGATGCGGAAGCTCCCCTCAAACCTTTCCCAGTGTTGATCCGGAAACACCCCTCAAACCTTTCCCTGTGTTGATGCGGAAGCTCCCCTCAAACCTTTCCCAGTGTTGATGCGGAAGCTCCCCTCAAACCTTTCCCAGTGTAGATCCGGAAACTCCCCACAATCCTTTCCCAGTGTTGATCAGGAAATTCCCTTCAAACCTTTCCCAGTGTTGATCCTGAAACTCCCCTCAAGCCTTTCCCAGTGTTGATCAGGTAATTCCCTTCAAACCTTTCCCATTGTTGATCCAGAAACTCCCTTCAAACCTTTCCCATTGTTTTTCCGGAAACTCCCCTCAAACCTTTCCAGTATTGATCCAGAAACTACCCTCAAACCTATCCCCTTGCTGTTCCGGAAACTCCCCTCAAACCTTTCCCAGTGTTGATCAAGAAACTGCCCTTAAATCTTTCCCAGTGTTCATCTGGAAACTCCACTCAAGCCTTTCCCAGTGTTGATCCGGAAACTCCCCTCAATCCTTTCCCAGTGTTGATCCGGAAACTCCCCACAAGCCATTCTCATTGTTGATCCTGAAACTCCCCTCAAAATTTTCCCAGTGTTGATCCGGAAACTCCCCTCAAATCTTTCCCTGTGTTGATCTGGAAACGCCCCTCAAACCTTTCCAGTATTGATCCAGAAACTCCCCTCAAACCTATCCCCTTGCTGTTCCGGAAACTCCCCTCAAACCTTTCCCAGTGTTGATCAAGAAACTGCCCTTAAATCTTTCCCAGTGTTGATCTGGAAACTCCACTCAAGCCTTTCCCATTGTTGTTCCGGAAACTCCCCTCAAACCGTTCCAGTGTTGATCAGGAAACTCCCTGAAAAGAATTCCCAGTGTCAATCCGGAAACACACCTCAAACCTTTCCCAGTGTTGATCCGGAAACTCCCCTCAAAACATTCGCAGTGTTGATCCGGAAAATCCCCTCAAACATTTCCCTGTGTTGATCCGGAAACTCCCCTCAAACCTTTCGCAGTGTTGATGTGGAAACTACCCTCAAACCTTTCCCAGTGTTGATCCTGAAACTCCCCTGAAAAATTTCCCAGTGTTGATCCGGAAACTCCCCACAATCCTTTCCCAGTGTTGATCAGGAAATTCCCTTCAAACCTTTCCCAGTGTTGATCCTGAAACTCCCCTCAAGCCTCTCCCAGTGTTGATCCGGAAACTCCCTTCAAACCTTTCCCATTGTTTTTCCGGAAACTCCCCTCAAACCTTTCCAGTATTGATCCAGAAACTCCCCTCAAACCTTTCCCATTGTTGTTCCGGAAACTCCCCTCAAACCTTTCCCAGTGTTGATCAAGAAACTGCCCTTAAATCTTTCCCAGTGTTCATCTGGAAACTCCACTCAAGCCTTTCCCAGTGTTGATCCGGAAACTCCCCTCAATCCTTTCCCAGTGTTGATCCGGAAACTCCCCTCAAACCTTTCCCAGTGTTGATCCGGAAACTCCCCTCAAGCATTTCCCTGTGTTGATCCGGAAACTCCCCACAAACCTTTCCCAGTGTTGATCCGGAATCTTCCCTCAAGCCTTTCCCACTGTTGATCCGGAAACTCCCCTCAAGACTTTCCCTGTGTTGATCCGGAAACTCCCCTCAAAACATTCGCAGTGTTGATCCGGAAAATCCCCTCAAACATTTCCCTGTGTTGATCCGGAAACTCCCCTCAAACCTGTCCCAGTGTTGATGTGGAAACTACCCTCAAACCTTTCCCAGTGTTGATACTGAAACTCCCCTGAAAAATTTCCCAGTGTTGATCCGGAAACTCCCTTCAAACCTTTCCCATTGTTTTTCCGGAAACTCCCCACAAACCTTTCCAGTATTGATCCAGAAACTCCCCTCAAACCTTTCCCATTGTTGATGTGGAAACTACCCTCAAACCTTTCCCAGTGTTGATCCTGAAATTCCCCTGAAAAATTTCCCAGTGTTGATCCGGAAACTCCCCTCAATCCTTTCCCAGTGTTGATCCGGAAACACACCTCAAACCTATCCCAGTGTTGATGCGGAAGCTCCCCTCAAACCTTTCCCAGTGTTGATCCGGAAACTCCCCTCAAACCTTTCCCAGTGTTGATCCAGAAACTCCCCTCAAGCCTTTCCCTGTGTTGATCCGGAAACTCCCCACAAACCTTTCCCAGTGTTGATCCGGAATCTTCCCTCAAGCCTTTCCCACTGTTGATCCGGAAACTCCCCTCAAGACTTTCCCTGTGTTGATCCGGAAACTCCCCTCAAAACATTCGCAGTGTTGATCCGGAAAATCCCCTCAAGCATTTCCCTGTGTTGATCCGGAAACTCCCCTCAAACCTTTCGCAGTGTTGATGTGGAAACTACCCTCAAACCTTTCCCAGTGTTGATCCTGAAACTCCCCTGAAAAATTTCCCAGTGTTGATCCGGAAACTCCCCACAATCCTTTCCCAGTGTTGATCAGGAAATTCCCTTCAAACCTTTCCCAGTGTTGATCCTGAAACTCCCCTCAAGCCTTTCCCAGTGTTGATCAGGAAATTCCCTTCAGACCTTTACCATTGTTGATACAGAAACTCCCTTCAAACCTTTCCCATTGTTTTTCCGGAAACTCCCCTCAAACCTTTCCCATTGTTGTTCCGGAAACTCCCCTCAAAGCTTTCCCAGTGTTGATCAAGAAACTGCCCTTAAATCTTTCCCAGTGTTCATCTGGAAACTCCACTCAAGCCTTTCCCAGTGTTGATCCGGAAACTCCCCTCAATCCTTTCCCAGTGTTAATCCGGAAACTCCCCTCAAACCTTTCCCAGTGTTGATCCGGAAACTCCCCTCAAGCCTTTCCCTGTGTTGATCCGGAAACTCCCCACATACCTTTCCCAGTGTTGATCCGGAATCTTCCCTCAAGCCTTTCCCACTGTTGATCCGGAAACTCCCCTCAAGACTTTCCCTGTGTTGATCCGGAAACTCCCCTCAAAACATTCGCAGTGTTGATCCGGAAAATCCCCTCAAACATTTCCCTGTGTTGATCCGGAAACTCCCCTCAAACCTGTACCAGTGTTGATGTGGGAACTACCCTCAAACCTTTCCCAGTGTTGATCCTGAAACTCCCCTGAAAAATTTCCCAGTGTTGATCCGGAAACTCCCTTCAAACCTTTCCCATTGTTTTTCCGGAAACTCCCCACAAACCTTTCCAGTATTGATCCAGAAACTCCCCTCAAACCTTTCCCATTGTTGTTCCGGAAACTCCCCTCAAACCTTTCCCAGTGTTGATCAAGAAACTGCCCTCAAGCCTTTCCCTGTGTTGATCCGGAAACTCCCCTCAAGCCTTTCCCTGTGTTGATCCGGAAACTCCCCACAAACCTTTCCCAGTGTTGATCCGGAATCTTCCCTCAAGCCTTTCCCACTGTTGATCCGGAAACTCCCCTCAAGACTTTCCCTGTGTTGATACGGAAACTCCCCTCAAAACATTTCCCTGAGTTGATCCGGAAATTCCCCTCAAACCTTTCCCAGTGTTGATGTGGAAACTACCCTCAAACCTTTCCCAGTGTTGATCCTGAAATTCCCCTGAAAAATTTCCCAGTGTTGATCCGGAAACTCCCCACAATCCTTTCACAGTGTTGATCAGGAAATTCCCTTCAAACCTTTCCCAGTGTTGATCCTGAAACTCCCCTCAAGCCTTTCCCAGTGTTAATCAGGAAATTCCCTTCAAACCTTTCCCATTGTTGATCCAGAAACTCCCTTCAAACCTTTCACATTGTTTTTCCGGAAACTCCCCTCAAACCTTTCCAGTATTGATCCAGAAACTCCCCTCAAACCTTTCCCATTGTTGTTCCGGAAACTCCCCTCAAACCTTTCCCAGTGTTGATCAAGAAACTGCACTTAAATCTTTCCCAGTGTTCATCTGGAAACTCCACTCAAGCCTTTCCCAGTGTTGATCCGGAAACTCCCCTCAATCCTTTCCCAGTGTTGATCCGGAAACTCCCCTCAAACCTTTCCCAGTGTTGATCCGGAAACTCCCCTCAAGCCTTTCCCTGTGTTGATCCGGAATCTCCCCACAAACCTTTCCCAGTGTTGATCCGGAATCTTCCCTCAAGCCTTTCCCACTGTTGATCCGGAAACTCCCCTCAAACCTTTCCCAGTGTTGATGTGGAAACTACCCTCAAACCTTTCCCAGTGTTGATCCTGAAACTCCCCTGAAAAATTTCCCAGTGTTGATCCGGAAACTCCCCACAATCCTTTCCCAGTGTTGATCAGGAAATTCCCTTCAAACCTTTCCCAGTGTTGATCCGGAAACTCCCCTCAAACCTTTCCCAGTGTTGATGTGGAAACTACCCTCAAACCTTTCCCAGTGTTGATCCTGAAACTCCCCTGAAAAATTTCCCAGTGTTGATCCGGAAACTCCCCACAATCCTTTCCCAGTGTTGATCAGGAAATTCCCTTCAAACCTTTCCCAGTGTTGATCCTGAAACTCCCCTCAAGCCTTTCCCAGTGTTGATCAGGAAATTCCCTTCAAACCTTTTCCATTGTTGATCCAGAAACTCCCTTCAAACCTTTCCCTGTGTTGATCTGGAAACGCCCCTCAAAACTTCCCTGTGTTGATATTGAAACTCCCCTCAAACCTTTCCCATTGTTGTTCCGGAAACTCCCCTCAAACCTTTCCCAGTATTGATGCGGAAACACCACTCAAACCTTTACCAGTGTTGATCTGGAAACTCCACTCAAGCCTTTCCCATTGTTGTTCCGGAAACTCCCCTCAAACCTTTCCACTGTTGATCAGGAAACTCCCTGAAAACAATTCCCAGTGTCAATCCGGAAACACACCTCAAACCTTTCCCAGTGTTGATCCGGAAACACCCCTCAAACCTTTCCCAGTGTTGATGCGGAAGCTCCCCTCAAACCTTTCCCAGTGTTGATCTGGAAACACCCCCAAACCTTTCCCAGTGTTGATCCGGAAACACCCCTCAAACCTTTCCCAGTGTTGATGCGGAAGCTCCCCTCAAACCTTTCCCAGTGTTTATCCGGAAACACCCCTCAAACCTTTCCCAGTGTTGATGCGGAAGCTCCCCTCAAACCTTTCCCAGTGTTGATGCGGAAGCTCCCCTCAAACCTGTCCCAGTGTTGATCCGGAAACTCCCCGAATACATTTCCCAGTGTTGATCCGGAAACACCCCTCAAATCTTTCCCAGTGTTGATCCGCAAACTCCCCTCAAACCTTTCGCAGAGTTGATACAGAAACTGCCTTGAAACCTTTCCAGCGTTGATCCGGAAACTCCCCTCAAACCTTTCCCTGTTTTGATCTGGAAACTCCACTCAAGCCTTTCCCATTGTTGTTCCGGAAACTCCCCTCAAACCTTTCCAGTGTTGATCAGGAAACTCCCTGAAAACCTTTCCCAGTGTCGATCCGGAAACTCCCCTCAAAGCTTTCCCAGTGTTGATGCGGAAGCTCCCCTCAAACCTTTCCCAATGTGGATCCGGAAAATCGAATCAAACCTTTCACAGTGTTGATCCGGAAACTCCCCTCAAACCTTTCCCAGTGTTGATCCGGAAACACCCCTCAAACCTTTCCCAGTTTTGATGCGGAAGCTCCCCTCAAACCTTTCCCAGTGTTGATCCGGAAACTCCTATCAACCCTTTCCCAGTGTTGATCCGGAAACTCCCCGAAAACATTTCCCAGTGTTGATCCGGAAACTCCCATCAAGCATTTCCCAGTCTTGATGCGGAAGCTCCCATCTAACCTTTCCCAGTGTTGATCCGGAAACTCCTATCAACCCTTTCCCAGTGTTGATCCGGAAACTCCCCTCAAACCTTTCCCAGTCTTGATGCGGAAGCTCCCCTCAAAACTTTCCCAGTGTTGATCCGGAAACTCCTATCAACCCTTTCCCAGTGTTGATCCTGAAACTCCCCTCAAACTTTTCCCAGTGTTGATCTGGAAACTCCCCTCAAACCTTTCCCAGTGTTGATCCGGAAACACCCCTGAAACCTTTCCCAGTGTTGATCCGGAAACACCCCTCAAACCTTTCCCAGTGTTGATCCGGAAACACCCCTCTAACCTTTCCCAGTCTTGATGCGGAAACTCCCCTCAAACCTTTCCAGTGTTGATCAGGAAACTCCCTGAAAACCTTTCCCAGTGTTGATCCGGAAACTCCACTCAAACCTTTCCCAGTGTTGATCCGGAAACTCCTATCAACCCTTTCCCAGTGTTGATCCGGAAACACCCCTCAAACCTTTCCCAGTGTTGATCCGGAAACTCCCCTCAAACCTTTCCCAGTGTTGATCTGGAAACTCCCCTCAAACCTTTCACGGAGTTGATCCGGAAAGTCCCCTGAAACCTTTCCCTGTGTTGATCCTGAAACACCCCTCAAACCTTTCCCAGTGTTGATCCGGAAACTCCCCTCAAACCTTTCCCAGTGTTGATCCGGAAACACCCCTCAAACCTTTCCCAGTGTTGATGCGGAAGCTCCCCTCAAACCTTTCCCAGTGTTGATCCGGAAACACCCCTCAAACCTTTCCCAGTGTTGATCTGGAAACTCCACTCAAGCCTTTCCCATTGTTGTTCCGGAAACTCCCCTCAAACCTTTCCAGTGTTGATCAGGAAACTCCCTGAAAACCATTCCCAGTGTCGATCCGGAAACACCCCTCAAACCTTTCCCAGTGTTGATCCGGAAACACCCCTCAAACATTTCCCAGTGTTGATGCGGAAGCTCCCCTCAAACCTTTCCCAGTGTTGATCCGGAAACACCCCTCAAACCTTTCCCAGTGTTGATCCGGAAACACCCCTCAAACCTTTCCCAGTGTTGATGCGGAAGCTCCCCTCAAACCTTTCCCAGTGTTGATCCGGAAACACCCCTCAAACCTTTCCCTGTGTTGATGCGGAAGCTCCCCTCAAACCTTTCCCAGTGTTGATGCGGAAGCTCCCCTCAAACCTTTCCCAGTGTAGATCCGGAAACTCCCCACAATCCTTTCCCAGTGTTGATCAGGAAATTCCCTTCAAACCTTTCCCAGTGTTGATCCTGAAACTCCCCTCAAGCCTTTCCCAGTGTTGATCAGGTAATTCCCTTCAAACCTTTCCCATTGTTGATCCAGAAACTCCCTTCAAACCTTTCCCATTGTTTTTCCGGAAACTCCCCTCAAACCTTTCCAGTATTGATCCAGAAACTCCCCTGAAACCTATCCCCTTGCTGTTCCGGAAACTCCCCTCAAACCTTTCCCAGTGTTGATCAAGAAACTGCCCTCAAATCTTTCCCTGTGTTGATCTGGAAACGCCCCTCAAACCTTTCCAGTATTGATCCAGAAACTCCCCTCAAACCTATCCCCTTGCTGTTCCGGAAACTCCCCTCAAACCTTTCCCAGTGTTGATCAAGAAACTGCCCTTAAATCTTTCCCAGTGTTGATCTGGAAACTCCACTCAAGCCTTTCCCATTGTTGTTCCGGAAACTCCCCTCAAACCTTTCCAGTGTTGATCAGGAAACTCCCTGAAAAGAATTCCCAGTGTCAATCCGGAAACACACCTCAAACCTTTCCCAGTGTTGATCCGGAAACACCCCTCAAACCTTTCCCAGTGTTGATGCGGAAGCTCCCCTCAAACCTTTCCCAGTGTTGATCTGGAAACACCCCTCAAACCTTTCCCAGTGTTGATCCGGAAACACCCCTCAAACCTTTCCCAGTGTTGATGCGGAAGCTCCCCTCAAACCTTTCCCAGTGTTTATCCGGAAACACCGCTCAAACCTTTCCCAGTGTTGATGCAGAAGCTCCCCTCAAACCTTTCCCAGTGTTGATGCGGAAACACCCCTCAAACCTTTCCCAGTGTTGATTCGGAAACTCCCCGAATACATTTCCCAGTGTTGATCCGGAAACACCCCTCAAATCTTTCCCAGTGTTGATCCGCAAACTCCCCTCAAACCTTTCGCAGAGTTGATACAGAAACTGCCTTGAAACCTTTCCAGCGTTGATCCGGAAACTCCCCTCAAACCTTTCCCTGTTTTGATCTGGAAACTCCACTCAAGCCTTTCCCATTGTTGTTCCGGAAACTCCCCTCAAACCTTTCCAGTGTTGATCAGGAAACTCCCTGAAAACCTTTCCCAGTGTCGATCCGGAAACTCCCCTCAAAGCTTTCCCAGTGTTGATGCGGAAGCTCCCCTCAAACCTTTCCCAATGTGGATCCGGAAAATCGAATCAAACCTTTCACAGTGTTGATCCGGAAACTCCCCTCAAACCTTTCCCAGTGTTGATCCGGAAACACCCCTCAAACCTTTCCCAGTGTTGATGCGGAAGCTCCCCTGAAACCTTTCCCAGTGTTGATCCGGAAACTCCTATCAACCCTTTCCCAGTGTTGATCCGGAAACTCCCCGAAAACATTTCCCAGTGTTGATCCGGAAACTCCCATCAAGCATTTCCCAGTCTTGATGCGGAAGCTCCCATCTAACCTTTCCCAGTGTTGATCCGGAAACTCCTATCAACCCTTTCCCAGTGTTGATCCGGAAACTCCCCTCAAACCTTTCCCAGTCTTGATGCGGAAGCTCCCCTCAAACCTTTCCCAGTGTTGATCCGGAAACTCCTATCAACCCTTTCCCAGTGTTGATCCTGAAACTCCCCTCAAACTTTTCCCAGTGTTGATCTGGAAACTCCCCTCAAACCTTTCCCAGTGTTGATCCGGAAACACCCCTGAAACCTTTCCCAGTGTTGATCCGGAAACACCCCTCAAACCTTTCCCAGTGTTGATCCGGAAACACCCCTCTAACCTTTCCCAGTCTTGATGCGGAAACTCCCCTCAAACCTTTCCAGTGTTGATCAGGAAACTCCCTGAAAACCTTTCCCAGTGTTGATCCGGAAACTCCACTCAAACCTTTCCCAGTGTTGATCCGGAAACTCCTATCAACCCTTTCCCAGTGTTGATCCGGAAACACCCCTCAAACCTTTCCCAGTGTTGATCCGGAAACTCCTATCAACCCTTTCCCAGTGTTGATCCGGAAACTCCCCTCAAACCTTTCCCAGTGTTGATCTGGAAACTCCCCTCAAAACTTTCACGGAGTTGATCCGGAAACTCCCCTGAAACCTTTCCCTGTGTTGATCCTGAAACACCCCTCAAACCTTTCCCAGTGTTGATCCGGAAACTCCCCTCAAACCTTTCCCTGTGTTGATCTGGAAACTCCCCTCAAAACTTTCACGGTGTTGATCCGGAAACTCCCCTCAAACCTTTCCCAGTGTTGATGCGGAAGCTCCCCTCAAACCTTTCCCAGTGTTGATCCGGAAACTTCCCTCAAACCTTTCCCTGTGTTGATCCGGAAACTCCCCTCAAACCATTCCCAGTGTTGATGCGGAAGCTCCCCTCAAACCTTTCCCAGTGTTGATCCGGAAACACCCCTCAAACCTTTCCCAGTGTTGATGCGGAAGCTCCCCTCAAACCTTTCCCAGTGTTGATCCGGAAACACCCCTCAAACCTTTCCCAGTGTTGATCTGGAAACTCCACTCAAGCCTTTCCCATTGTTGTTCCGGAAACTCCCCTCAAACCTTTCCAGTGTTGATCAGGAAACTCCCTGAAAACCATTCCCAGTGTCGATCCGGAAACACCCCTCAAACCTTTCCCAGTGTTGATCCGGAAACACCCCTCAAACATTTCCCAGTGTTGATGCGGAAGCTCCCCTCAAACCTTTCCCAGTGTTGATCCGGAAACACCCCTCAAACCTTTCCCAGTGTTGATCCGGAAACACCCCTCAAACCTTTCCCAGTGTTGATGCGGAAGCTCCCCTCAAACCTTTCCCAGTGTTTATCCGGAAACACCCCTCAAACCTTTCCCAGTGTTGATGCGGAAGCTCCCCTCAAACCTTTCCCAGTGTTGATGCGGAAGCTCCCCTCAAACCTTTCCCAGTGTTGATCCGGAAACTTCCCTCAAACCTTTCCCTGTGTTGATCCGGAAACTCCCCTCAAACCTTTCCCAGTGTTGATCCGGAAACTCCACTCAAACCTTTCCCAGTGTTGATCCGGAAACTCCTATCAACCCATTCCCAGTGTTGATCCGGAAACACCCCTCAAACCTTTCCCAGTGTTGATCCGGAAACTCCTATCAACCCTTTCCCAGTGTTGATCCGGAAACTCCCCTCAAACCTTTCCCAGTGTTGATCTGGAAACTCCCCTCAAACCTTTCACGGAGTTGATCCGGAAACTCCTATCAACCCTTTCCCAGTGTTGATCCTGAAACTCCCCTCAAACTTTTCCCAGTGTTGATCTGGAAACTCCCCTCAAACCTTTCCCAGTGTTGATCCGGAAACACCCCTCAAACCTTTCCCTGTGTTGATCCTGAAACACCCCTCAAACCTTTCCCAGTGTTGATCCGGAAACTCCCCTCAAACCTTTCCCTGTGTTGATCTGGAAACTCCCCTCAAAACTTTCACGGTGTTGATCCGGAAACTCCCCTCAAACCTTTCCCAGTGTTGATGCGGAAGCTCCCCTCAAACCTTTCCCAGTGTTGATCCGGAAACTCCCCTCAAACCTTTCCCTGTGTTGATCTGGAAACTCCCCTCAAAACTTTCACGGTGTTGATCCGGAAACTCCCCTCAAACCTTTCCCAGTGTTGATGCGGAAGCTCCCCTCAAACCTTTCCCAGTGTTGATCCGGAAACTTCCCTCAAACCTTTCCCTGTGTTGATCCGGAAACTCCCCTCAAACCATTCCCAGTGTTGATGCGGAAGCTCCCCTCAAACCTTTCCCAGTGTTGATCCGGAAACACCCCTCAAACCTTTCCCAGTGTTGATGCGGAAGCTCCCCTCAAACCTTTCCCAGTGTTGATCCGGAAACACCCCTCAAACCTTTCCCAGTGTTGATCTGGAAACTCCACTCAAGCCTTTCCCATTGTTGTTCCGGAAACTCCCCTCAAACCTTTCCAGTGTTGATCAGGAAACTCCCTGAAAACCATTCCCAGTGTCGATCCGGAAACACCCCTCAAACCTTTCCCAGTGTTGATCCGGAAACACCCCTCAAACATTTCCCAGTGTTGATGCGGAAGCTCCCCTCAAACCTTTCCCAGTGTTGATCCGGAAACACCCCTCAAACCTTTCCCAGTGTTGATCCGGAAACACCCCTCAAACCTTTCCCAGTGTTGATGCGGAAGCTCCCCTCAAACCTTTCCCAGTGTTTATCCGGAAACACCCCTCAAACCTTTCCCAGTGTTGATGCGGAAGCTCCCCTCAAACCTTTCCCAGTGTTGATGCGGAAGCTCCCCTCAAACCTTTCCCAGTGTTGATCCGGAAACTTCCCTCAAACCTTTCCCTGTGTTGATCCGGAAACTCCCCTCAAACCTTTTCCAGTGTTGATCCGGAAACTCCACTCAAACCTTTCCCAGTGTTGATCCGGAAACTCCTATCAACCCTTTCCCAGTGTTGATCCGGAAACACCCCTCAAACCTTTCCCAGTGTTGATCCGGAAACTCCTATCAACCCTTTCCCAGTGTTGATCCGGAAACTCCCCTCAAACCTTTCCCAGTGTTGATCTGGAAACTCCCCTCAAACCTTTCACGGAGTTGATCCGGAAACTCCCCTGAAACCTTTCCCTGTGTTGATCCTGAAACACCCCTCAAACCTTTCCCAGTGTTGATCCGGAAACTCCCCTCAAACCTTTCCCTGTGTTGATCTGGAAACTCCCCTCAAAACTTTCACGGTGTTGATCCGGAAACTCCCCTCAAACCTTTCCCAGTGTTGATGCGGAAGCTCCCCTCAAACCTTTCCCAGTGTTGATCCGGAAACTTCCCTCAAACCTTTCCCTGTGTTTATCCGGAAACTCCCCTCAAACCATTCCCAGTGTTGATGCGGAAGCTCCCCTCAAACCTTTCCCAGTGTTGATCCGGAAACACCCCTCAAACCTTTCCCAGTGTTGATGCGGAAGCTCCCCTCAAACCTTTCACAGTGTTGATCCGGAAACACCCCTCAAACCTTTCCCAGTGTTGATCTGGAAACTCCACTCAAGCCTTTCCCATTGTTGTTCCGGAAACTCCCCTCAAACCTTTCCAGTGTTGATCAGGAAACTCCCTGAAAACCATTCCCAGTGTCGATCCGGAAACACCCCTCAAACCTTTCCCAGTGTTGATCCGGAAACACCCCTCAAACATTTCCCAGTGTTGATGCGGAAGCTCCCCTCAAACCTTTCCCAGTGTTGATCCGGAAACACCCCTCAAACCTTTCCCAGTGTTGATCCGGAAACACCCCTCAAACCTTTCCCAGTGTTGATGCGGAAGCTCCCCTCAAACCTTTCCCAGTGTTTATCCGGAAACACCCCTCAAACCTTTCCCAGTGTTGATGCGGAAGCTCCCCTCAAACCTTTCCCAGTGTTGATGCGGAAGCTCCCCTCAAACCTTTCCCAGTGTTGATCCGGAAACTTCCCTCAAACCTTTCCCTGTGTTGATCCGGAATCTCCCCTCAAACCATTCCCAGTGTTGATGCGGAAGCTCCGCTCAAACCTTTCCCAGTGTTGATCCGGAAACACCCCTCAAACCTTTCCCAGTGTTGATGCGGAAGCTCCCCTCAAACCTTTCCCAGTGTTGATCCGGAAACACCCCTCAAACCTTTCCCAGTGTTGATCTGGAAACTCCACTCAAGCCTTTCCCATTGTTGTTCCGGAAACTCCCCTCAAACCTTTCCAGTGTTGATCAGGAAACTCCCTGAAAACCATTCCCAGTGTCGATCCGGAAACACCCCTCAAACCTTTCCCAGTGTTGATCCGGAAACACCCCTCAAACATTTCTCAGTGTTGATGCGGAAGCTCCCCTCAAACCTTTCCCAGTGTTGATCCGGAAACACCCCTCAAACCTTTCCCAGTGTTGATCCGGAAACACCCCGCAAACCTTTCCCAGTGTTGATGCGGAAGCTCCCCTCAAACCTTTCCCAGTGTTTATCCGGAAACACCCCTCAAACCTTTCCCAGTGTTGATGCGGAAGCTCCCCTCAAACCTTTCCCAGTGTTGATGCGGAAGCTCCCCTCAAACCTTTCCCAGTGCTGATCCGCAAACTCCCGTCAAACCTTTCGCAGAGTTGATACGGAAACTGCCTTGAAACCTTTCCAGCGTTGATCCGGAAACTCCCTTCAAACCTTTCCCAGTTTTGATCTGGAAACTCCACTCAAGCCTTTCCTATTGTTGTTCCGGAAACTCCCCTCAAACCTTTCCAGTGTTGATCAGGAAACTCCCCTCAAAGCTTTCCCAGTGTTGATGCGGAAGCTCCCCTCAAACCTTTCCCAATGTGGATCCGGAAAATCCAACCAAACCTTTCACAGTGTTGATCTGGAAACTCCCCTCAAACCTTTCCCAGTGTTGATCCGGAAACACCCCTCAAACCTTTCCCAGTGTTGATGCGGAAGCTCCCCTCAAACCTTTCCCAGTGTTGATCCGGAAACACCCCTCAAACCTTTCCCAGTGTTGATCCGGAAACACCCCTCAAACCTTTCCCAGTGTTGATGCGGAAGCTCCCCTCAAACCTTTCCCAGTGTTTATCCGGAAACACCCCTCAAACCATTCCCAGTGTTGATGCGGAAGCTCCCCTCAAACCTTTCCCAGTGTTGATGCGGAAGCTCCCCTCAAACCTTTCCCAGTGCTGATCCGCAAACTCCCCTCAAACCTTTCGCAGAGTTGATACGGAAACTGCCTTGAAACCTTTCCAGCGTTGATCCGGAAACTCCCTTCAAACCTTTCCCAGTTTTGATCTGGAAACTCCACTCAAGCCTTTCCAATTGTTGTTCCGGAAACTCCCCTCAAACCTTTCCAGTGTTGATCAGGAAACTCCCCTCAAAGCTTTCCCAGTGTTGATGCGAAAGCTCCCCTCAAACTTTTCCCAATGTGGATCCGGAAAATCCAACTAAACCTTTCACAGTGTTGATCTGGAAACTCCCCTCAAACCTTTCCCAGTGTTGATCCGGAAACACCCCTGAAACCTTTCCCAGTGTTGATGCGGAAGCTCCCCTCAAACCTTTCCCAGTGTTGATCCGGAAACTCCTATCAACCCTTTCCCAGTGTTGATCCGGGAACTCCCCGAAAACATTTCCCAGTGTTGATCCGGAAACTCCCCTCAAGCATTTCCCAGTCTTGATGCGGAAGCTCCCATCTAACCTTCCCCAGTGTTGATCCGGAAACTCCTATCAACCCTTTCCCAGTGTTGATCCTGAAACTCCCCTCAAACTTTTCCCAGTGTTGATCTGGAAACTCCCCTCAAACCTTTCCCTGTGTTGATCCGGAAACTCCCCTCAAACCATTCCCAGTGTTGATGCGGAAGCTCCCCTCAAACCTTTCCCAGTGTTGATCCGGAAACACTCCTCAAACCTTTCCCAGTGTTGATGCGGAAGCTCCCCTCAAACCTTTCCCAGTGTTGATCCGGAAACACCCCTCAAACCTTTCCCAGTGTTGATCTGGAAACTCCACTCAAGCCTTTCCCATTGTTGTTCCGGAAACTCCCCTCAAACCTTTCCAGTGTTGATCAGGAAACTCCCTGAAAACCATTCCCAGTGTCGATCCGGAAACACCCCTCAAACCTTTCCCAGTGTTGATCCGGAAACACCCCTCAAACATTTCCCAGTGTTGATGCGGAAGCTCCCCTCAAACCTTTCCCAGTGTTGATCCGGAAACACCCCTCAAACCTTTCCCAGTGTTGATCCGGAAACACCCCTCAAATCTTTCCCAGTGTTGATGCGGAAGCTCCCCTCAAACCTTTCCCAGTGTTGATGCGGAAGCTCCCCTCAAACCTTTCCCAGTGTTGATCCGGAAACTTCCCTCAAACCTTTCCCTGTGTTGATCCGGAAACTCCCCTCAAACCATTCCCAGTGTTGATGCGGAAGCTCCCCTCAAACCTTTCCCAGTGTTGATCCGGAAACACCCCTCAAACCTTTCCCAGTGTTGATGCGGAAGCTCCCCTCAAACCTTTCCCAGTGTTGATCCGGAAACACCCCTCAAACCTTTCCCAGTGTTGATCTGGAAACTCCACTCAAGCCTTTCCCATTGTTGTTCCGGAAACTCCCCTCAAACCTTTCCAGTGTTGATCAGGAAACTCCCTGAAAACCATTCCCAGTGTCGATCCGGAAACACCCCTCAAACCTTTCCCAGTGTTGATCCGGAAACACCCCTCAAACATTTCCCAGTGTTGATGCGGAAGCTCCCCTCAAACCTTTCCCAGTGTTGATCCGGAAACACCCCTCAAACCTTTCCCAGTGTTGATCCGGAAACACCCCTCAAACCTTTCCCAGTGTTGATGCGGAAGCTCCCCTCAAACCTTTCCCAGTGTTTATCCGGAAACACCCCTCAAACCTTTCCCAGTGTTGATGCGGAAGCTCCCCTCAAACCTTTCCCAGTGTTGATGCGGAAGCTCCCCTCAAACCTTTCCCAGTGCTGATCCGCAAACTCCCCTCAAACCTTTCGCAGAGTTGATACGGAAACTGCCTTGAAACCTTTCCAGCGTTGATCCGGAAACTCCCTTCAAACCTTTCCCAGTTTTGATCTGGAAACTCCACCCAAGCCTTTCCTATTGTTGTTCCGGAAACTCCCCTCAAACCTTTCCAGTGTTGATCAGGAAACTCCCCTCAAAGCTTTCCCAGTGTTGATGCGGAAGCTCCCCTCAAACCTTTCCCAATGTGGATCCGGAAAATCCAACCAAACCTTTCACAGTGTTGATCTGGAAACTCCCCTCAAACCTTTCCCAGTGTTGATCCGGAAACACCCCTCAAACCTTTCCCAGTGTTGATGCGGAAGCTCCCCTCAAACCTTTCCCAGTGTTGATCCGGAAACACCCCTCAAACCTTTCCCAGTGTTGATCCGGAAACACCCCTCAAACCTTTCCCAGTGTTGATGCGGAAGCTCCCCTCAAACCTTTCCCAGTGTTTATCCGGAAACACCCCTCAAACCTTTCCCAGTGTTGATGCGGAAGCTCCCCTCAAACCTTTCCCAGTGTTGATGCGGAAGCTCCCCTCAAACCTTTCCCAGTGCTGATCCGCAAACTCCCCTCAAACGTTTCGCAGAGTTGATACGGAAACTGCCTTGAAACCTTTCCAGCGTTGATCCGGAAACTCCCTTCAAACCTTTCCCAGTTTTGATCTGGAAACTCCACTCAAGCCTTTCCAATTGTTGTTCCGGAATCTCCCCTCAAACCTTTCCAGTGTTGATCAGGAAACTCCCCTCAAAGCTTTCCCAGTGTTGATGCGAAAGCTCCCCTCAAACTTTTCCCAATGTTGATCCGGAAAATCCAACTAAACCTTACACAGTGTTGATCTGGAAACTCCCCTCAAACCTTTCCCAGTGTTGATCCGGAAACAACCCTGAAACCTTTCCCAGTGTTGATGCGGAAGCTCCCCTCAAACCTTTCCCAGTGTTGATCCGGAAACTCCTATCAACCCTTTCCCAGTGTTGATCCGGGAACTCCCCGAAAACATTTCCCAGTGTTGATCCGGAAACTCCCCTCAAGTATTTCCCAGTCTTGATGCGGAAGCTCCCATCTAACCTTCCCCAGTGTTGATCCGGAAACTCCTATCAACCCTTTCCCAGTGTTGATCCTGAAACTCCCCTCGAACTTTTCCCAGTGTTGATCTGGAAACTCCCCTCAAACCTTTCCCAGTGTTGATCCGGAAACACCCCTCAAACCTTTCCCAGTGTTAATGCGGAAGCTCCCATCTAACCTTTCCCAGTGTTGATCCAGAAACTCCTATCAACCCTTTCCCAGTGTTGATCCGGAAACTCCCCTCAAACCTTTCCCAGTCTTGATGCGGAAGCTCCCCTCAATCCTTTCCCAGTGTTGATCCAGAAACTCCTATCAACCCTTTCCCAGTGTTGATCCTGAAACTCCCCTCAAACTTTTCCCAGTGTTGATCTGGAAACTCCCCTCAAACCTTTCCCAGTGTTGATCCGGAAACACCCCTCAAACCTTTCCCAGTGTTGATCCGGAAACACCCCTCTAACCTTTCCCAGTGTTGATGCGGAAACTCCCCTCAAACCTTTCCAGTGTTGATAAGGAAACTCCCTGAAAACCTTTCCCAGTGTTGATCCGGAAACTCCACTCAAACCTTTCCAGGTGTTGATCCGGAAAATCCAATCAAACCTTTCACAGTGTTGATGCGGAAACTCCCCTCAAACCTTTCCCAGTGTTGATCCGCAAACTCTCCTCAAACCTTTCCCAGTGTTGATCCAGAAACTCCCCTCAAACCTTTCCCAGTGCTGATCCGGAAACTCTCCTCAAACCTTTCCCAGCATTGATCCAGAAACTCCCAACAATGCTTCTCCGGTTTTGATCAAGAAACTCACCTGAAACCTTTCCCAGTGTTGATCCGGAAACTCCCCTCAAACCTTTCCCTGTGTTGATCTGGAAACTCCCCTCAAAACTTTCACAGTGTTGATCCGGAAACTCCCCTCAAACCTTTCCCAGTGTTGATGCGGAAGCTCCCCTCAAACCTTTCCCAGTGTTGATCCGGAAACTCCAATCAATCCTTTCCCAGTGTTGATCCGGAAACTCCCCTCAAACCTTTCCCTGTGTTGATCCGGAAGCTCCCCTCAAACCTTTCCCAGTGTTGATCCGGAAACTCCAATCAAACCTTTCCAAGTGTTGATCCGGAAACTCCTATCAACCCTTTCCCAGTGTTGATCCTGAAACTCCCCTCAAACTTTTCCCAGTGTTGATCTGGAAACTCCCCTCAAACCTTTCCCAGTGTTGATCCGGAAACACCCCTCAAACCTTTCCCAGTGTTGATCCGGAAACACCCCTCTAACCTTTCCCAGTGTTGATGCGGAAACTCCCCTCAAACCTTTGCAGTGTTGATAAGGAAACTCCCTGAAAACCTTTCCCAGTGTTGATCCGGAAACTCCACTCAAACCTTTCTAGGTGTTGATCCGGAAAATCCAATCAAACCTTTCACAGTGTTGATCCGGAAACTCCCCTCAAACCTTTCCCAGTGTTGATCCGGAAACACCCCTCAAAACTTACCCAGTGTTGATCCGGAAACTCCAATCAAACCTTTCGCAGTTTTGATCCGGAAACTCCCCTCAAAACATTCCCAGTGTTGATGCGGAAACTCCCCTCAAACCTTTCCCAGTGTTGATCCGGAAACTCCACTCAAACCTTTCCAGGTGTTGATCCGGAAAATCCAATCAAACCTTTCACAGTGTTGATGCGGAAACTCCCCTCAAACCATTCCCAGTGTTGATCCGCAAACTCCCCTCAAAGCTTTCCCAGTGTTGATGCGAAAGCTCCCCTCAAACTTTTCCCAATGTGGATCCGGAAAATCCAACTAAACCTTTCACAGTGTTGATCTGGAAACTCCCCTCAAACCTTTCCCAGTGTTGATCCGGAAACAACCCTGAAACCTTTCCCAGTGTTGATGCGGAAGCTCCCCTCAAACCTTTCCCAGTGTTGATCCGGAAACTCCTATCAACCCTTTCCCAGTGTTGATCCGGGAACTCCCCGAAAACATTTCCCAGTGTTGATCCGGAAACTCCCCTCAAGTATTTCCCAGTCTTGATGCGGAAGCTCCCATCTAACCTTCCCCAGTGTTGATCTGGAAACTCCTATCAACCCTTTCCCAGTGTTGATCCTGAAACTCCCCTCAAACTTTTCCCAGTGTTGATCTGGAAACTCCCCTCAAACCTTTCCCAGTGTTGATCCGGAAACACCCCTCAAACCTTTCCCAGTGTTAATGCGGAAGCTCCCATCTAACCTTTCCCAGTGTTGATCCAGAAACTCCTATCAACCCTTTCCCAGTGTTGATCCGGAAACTCCCCTCAAACCTTTCCCAGTGTTGATCCAGAAACTCCTATCAACCCTTTCCCAGTCTTGATGCGGAAGCTCCCCTCAATCCTTTCCCAGTGTTGATCCAGAAACTCCTATCAACCCTTTCCCAGTGTTGATCCTGAAACTCCCCTCAAACTTTTCCCAGTGTTGATCTGGAAACTCCCCTCAAACCTTTCCCAGTGTTGATCCGGAAACACCCCTCAAACCTTTCCCAGTGTTGATCCGGAAACACCCCTCTAACCTTTCCCAGTGTTGATGCGGAAACTCCCCTCAAACCTTTCCAGTGTTGATAAGGAAACTCCCTGAAAACCTTTCCCAGTGTTGATCCGGAAACTCCACTCAAACCTTTCCAGGTGTTGATCCGGAAAATCCAATCAAACCTTTCACAGTGTTGATGCGGAAACTCCCCTCAAACCTTTCCCAGTGTTGATCCGCAAACTCTCCTCAAACCTTTCCCAGTGTTGATCCAGAAACTCCCCTCAAACCTTTCCCAGTGCTGATCCGGAAACTCTCCTCAAACCTTTCCCAGCATTGATCCAGAAACTCCCAACAATGCTTCTCCGGTTTTGATCAAGAAACTCCCCTTAAACCTTTCCCAGTGTTGATCCGGAAACTCCCCTCAAACCTTTCCCTGTGTTGATCTGGAAACTCCCCTCAAAACTTTCACAGTGTTGATCCGGAAACTCCCCTCAAACCTTTCCCAGTGTTGATGCGGAAGCTCCCCTCAAACCTTTCCCAGTGTTGATCCGGAAACTCCAATCAATCCTTTCCCAGTGTTGATCCGGAAACTCCCCTCAAACCTTTCCCTGTGTTGATCCGGAAGCTCCCCTCAAACCTTTCCCAGTGTTGATCCGGAAACTCCAATCAAACCTTTCCAAGTGTTGATCCGGAAACTCCTATCAACCCTTTCCCAGTGTTGATCCTGAAACTCCCCTCAAACTTTTCCCAGTGTTGATCTGGAAACTCCCCTCAAACCTTTCCCAGTGTTGATCCGGAAACACCCCTCAAACCTTTCCCAGTGTTGATCCGGAAACACCCCTCTAACCTTTCCCAGTGTTGATGCGGAAACTCCCCTCAAACCTTTCCAGTGTTGATAAGGAAACTCCCTGAAAACCTTTCCCAGTGTTGATCCGGAAACTCCACTCAAACCTTTCTAGGTGTTGATCCGGAAAATCCAATCAAACCTTTCACAGTGTTGATCCGGAAACTCCCCTCAAACCTTTCCCAGTGTTGATCCGGAAACACCCCTCAAAACTTACCCAGTGTTGATCCGGAAACTCCAATCAAACCTTTCGCAGTTTTGATCCGGAAACTCCCCTCAAAACATTCCCAGTGTTGATGCGGAAACTCCCCTCAAACCTTTCCCAGTGTTGATCCGCAAACTCTCCTCAAACCTTTCCCAGTGTTGATCCAGAAACTCCCCTCAAACCTGTCCCAGTGTTGATGTGGAAACTACCCTCAAACCTTTCCCAGTGTTGATACTGAAACTCCCCTGAAAAATTTCCCAGTGTTGATCCGGAAACTCCCTTCAAACCTTTCCCATTGTTTTTCCGGAAACTCCCCACAAACCTTTCCAGTATTGATCCAGAAACTCCCCTCAAACCTTTCCCATTGTTGTTCCGGAAACTCCCCTCAAACCTTTCCCAGTGTTGATCAAGTAACTGCCCTTAAATCTTTCCCAGTGTTCATCTGGAAACTCCTCTCAAGCCTTTCCCAGTGTTGATCCGGAAACTCCCCTCAATCCTTTCCCAGTGTTGATCCGGAAACTCCCCTCAAACCTTTCCCAGTGTTGATCCGGAAACTCCCTTCAAGCCTTTCCCTGTGTTGATCCGGAAACTCCCCACAAACCTTTCCCAGTGTTAATCCGGAATCTTCCCTCAAGCCTTTCCCACTGTTGATCCGGAAACTCCCCTCAAGACTTTCCCTGTGTTGATCCGGAAACTCCCCTCAAAACATTCGCAGTGTTGATCCGGAAAATCCCCTCAAACATTTCCCAGTGCTGATCCGCAAACTCCCCTCAAACCTTTCGCAGAGTTGATACGGAAACTGCCTTGAAACCTTTCCAGCGTTGATCCGGAAACTCCCTTCAAACCTTTCCCAGTTTTGATCTGGAAACTCCACTCAAGCCTTTCCTATTGTTGTTCCGGAAACTCCCCTCAAACCTTTCCAGTGTTGATCAGGAAACTCCCCTCAAAGCTTTCCCAGTGTTGATGCGAAAGCTCCCCTCAAACTTTTCCCAATGTGGATCCGGAAAATCCAACCAAACCTTTCACAGTGTTGATCTGGAAACTCCCCTCAAACCTTTCCCAGTGTTGATCCGGAAACACCCCTGAAACCTTTCCCAGTGTTGATGCGGAAGCTCCCCTCAAACCTTTCCCAGTGTTGATCCGGAAACTCCTATCAACCCTTTCCCAGTGTTGATCCGGGAACTCCCCGAAAACATTTCCCAGTGTTGATCCGGAAACTCCCCTCAAGCATTTCCCAGTCTTGATGCGGAAGCTCCCATCTAACCTTCCCCAGTGTTGATCCGGAAACTCCTATCAACCCTTTCCCAGTGTTGATCCTGAAACTCCCCTCAAACTTTTCCCAGTGTTGATCTGGAAACTCCCCTCAAACCTTTCCCAGTGTTGATCCGGAAACACCCCTCAAACCTTTCCCAGTGTTAATGCGGAAGCTCCCATCTAACCTTTCCCAGTGTTGATCCAGAAACTCCTATCAACCCTTTCCCAGTGTTGATCCGGAAACTCCCCTCAAACCTTTCCCAGTCTTGATGCGGAAGCTCCCCTCAATCCTTTCCCAGTGTTGATCCAGAAACTCCTATCAACCCTTTCCCAGTGTTGATCCTGAAACTCCCCTCAAACTTTTCCCAGTGTTGATCTGGAAACTCCCCTCAAACCTTTCCCAGTGTTGATCCGGAAACACCCCTCAAACCTTTCCCAGTGTTGATCCGGAAACACCCCTCTAACCTTTCCCAGTGTTGATGCGGAAGCTCCCCTCAAACCTTTCCCAGTGTTGATCCGGAAACTCCTATCAACCCTTTAACAGTGTTGATCCGGGAACTCCCCGAAAACATTTCCCAGTGTTGATCTGGAAACTCCCCTCAAGCATTTCCCAGTCTTGATGCGGAAGCTCCCATCTAACCTTCCCCAGTGTTGATCCGGAAACTCCTATCAACCCTTTCCCAGTGTTGATCCTGAAACTCCCCTCAAACTTTTCCCAGTGTTGATCTGGAAACTCCCCTCAAACCTTTCCCAGTGTTGATCCGGAAACACCCCTCAAACCTTTCCCAGTGTTAATGCGGAAGCTCCCATCTAACCTTTCCCAGTGTTGATCCAGAAACTCCTATCAACCCTTTCCCAGTGTTGATCCGGAAACTCCCCTCAAACCTTTCCCAGTCTTGATGCGGAAGCTCCCCTCAATCCTTTCCCAGTGTTGATCCAGAAACTCCTATCAACCCTTTCCCAGTGTTGATCCTGAAACTCCCCTCAAACTTTTCCCAGTGTTGATCTGGAAACTCCCCTCAAACCTTTCCCAGTGTTGATCCGGAAACACCCCTCAAACCTTTCCCAGTGTTGATCCGGAAACACCCCTCTAACCTTTCCCAGTGTTGATGCGGAAACTCCCCTCAAACCTTTCCAGTGTTGATAAGGAAACTCCCTGAAAACCTTTCCCAGTGTTGATCCAGAAACTCCACTCAAACCTTTCCAGGTGTTGATCCGGAAAATCCAATCAAACCTTTCACAGTGTTGATGCGGAAACTCCCCTCAAACCTTTCCCAGTGTTGATCCGCAAACTCTCCAAAAACCTTTCCCAGTGTTGATCCAGAAACTCCCCTCAAACCTTTCCCAGTGCTGATCCGGAAACTCTCCTCACACCTTTCACAGCATTGATCCAGAAACTCCCAACAATGCTTCTCCGGTTTTGATCAAGAAACTCCCCTTAAACCTTTCCCAGTGTTGATCCGGAAACTCCCCTCAAACCTTTCCCTGTGTTGATCTGGAAACTCCCCTCAAAACTTTCACGGTGTTGATCCGGAAACTCCCCTCAAACCTTTCCCAGTGTTGATGCGGAAGCTCCCCTCAAACCTTTCCCAGTGTTGATCCGGAAACTCCCCTCAAACCTTTCCCTGTGTTGATCCGGAAGCTCCCCTCAAACCTTTCCCAGTGTTGATCCGGAAACTCCTATCAACCCTTTCCCAGTGTTGATCCTGAAACTCCCCTCAAACTTTTCCCAGTGTTGATCTGGAAACTCCCCTCAAACCTTTCCCAGTGTTGATCCGGAAACACCCCTCAAACCTTTCCCAGTGTTGATCCGGAAACACCCCTCTAACCTTTCCCAGTGTTGATGCGGAAACTCCCCTCAAACCTTTCCAGTGTTGATAAGGAAACTCCCTGAAAACCTTTCCCAGTGTTGATCCGGAAACTCCACTCAAACCTTTCTAGGTGTTGATCCGGAAAATCCAATCAAACCTTTCACAGTGTTGATCCGGAAACTCCCCTCAAACCTCTCCCAGTGTTGATCCGGAAACACCCCTCAAAACTTACCCAGTGTTGATCCGGAAACTCCAATCAAACCTTTCGCAGTTTTGATCCGTAAACTCCCCTCAAAACATTCCCAGTGTTGATGCGGAAACTCCCCTCAAACCTTTCCCAGTGTTGATCCGCAAACTCTCCTCAAACCTTTCCCAGTGTTGATCCAGAAACTCCCCTCAAACCTGTCCCAGTGTTGATGTGGAAACTACCCTCAAACCTTTCCCAGTGTTGATACTGAAACTCCCCTGAAAAATTTCCCAGTGTTGATCCGGAAACTCCCTTCAAACCTTTCCCATTGTTTTTCCGGAAACTCCCCACAAACCTTTCCAGTATTGATCCAGAAACTCCCCTCAAACCTTTCCCATTGTTGTTCCGGAAACTCCCCTCAAACCTTTCCCAGTGTTGATCAAGTAACTGCCCTTAAATCTTTCCCAGTGTTCATCTGGAAACTCCTCTCAAGCCTTTCCCAGTGTTGATCCGGAAACTCCCCTCAATTCTTTCCCAGTGTTGATCCGGAAACTCCCCTCAAACCTTCCCCAGTGTTGATCCGGAAACTCCCTTCAAGCCTTTCCCTGTGTTGATCCGGAAACTCCCCACAAACCTTTCCCAGTGTTAATCCGGAATCTTCCCTCAAGCCTTTCCCACTGTTGATCCGGAAACTCCCCTCAAGACTTTCCCTGTGTTGATCCGGAAACTCCCCTCAAAACATTCGCAGTGTTGATCCGGAAAATCCCCTCAAACATTTCCCTGTGTTGATCCGGAAACTCCCCTCAAACCTGTCCCAGTGTTGATGTGGAAACTACCCTCAAACCTTTCCCAGAGTTGATCCTGAAATTCCCCTGAAAAATTTCCCAGTGTTGATCCGGAAACTCCCTTCAAACCTTTCCCATTGTTTTTCCGGAAACTCCCCACAAACCTTTCCAGTATTGATCAAGAAACTGCCCTTAAATCTTTCCCAGTGTTCATCTGGAAACACCTCTCAAGCCTTTCCCAGTGTTGATCCGGAAACTCCCCTCAATCCTTCCCAGTGTTGATCAGGAAATTCCCTTCAAACCTTTCCCAGTGTTGATCTGGAAACTCCACTCAAACCTTTCCAGGTGTTGATCCGGAAAATCCAATCAAACCTTTCACAGTGTTGATGCGGAAACTCCCCTCAAACCTTTCCCAGTGTTGATCCGCAAACTCTCCTCAAACCTTTCCCAGTGTTGATCCAGAAACTCCCCTCAAACCTTTCCCAGTGCTGATCCGGAAACTCTCCTCACACCTTTCACAGCATTGATCCAGAAACTCCCAACAATGCTTCTCCGGTTTTGATCAAGAAACTCCCCTTAAACCTTTCCCAGTGTTGATCCGGAAACTCCCCTCAAACCTTTCCCTGTGTTGATCTGGAAACTCCCCTCAAAACTTTCACGGTGTTGATCCGGAAACTCCCCTCAAACCTTTCCCAGTGTTGATGCGGAAGCTCCCCTCAAACCTTTCCCAGTGTTGATCCGGAAACTCCCCTCAAACCTTTCCCTGTGTTGATCCGGAAGCTCCCCTCAAACCTTTCCCAGTGTTGATCCGGAAACTCCAATCAAACCTTTCCCAGTGTTGATCCGGAAACTCCTATCAACCCTTTCCCAGTGTTGATCCTGAAACTCCCCTCAAACTTTTCCCAGTGTTGATCTGGAAACTCCCCTCAAACCTTTCCCAGTGTTGATCCGGAAACACCCCTCAAACCTTTCCCAGTGTTGATCCGGAAACACCCCTCTAACCTTTCCCAGTGTTGATGCGGAAACTCCCCTCAAACCTTTCCAGTGTTGATAAGGAAACTCCCTGAAAACCTTTCCCAGTGTTGATCCGGAAACTCCACTCAAACCTTTCTAGGTGTTGATCCGGAAAATCCAATCAAACCTTTCACAGTGTTGATCCGGAAACTCCCCTCAAACCTTTCCCAGTGTTGATCCGGAAACACCCCTCAAAACTTACCCAGTGTTGATCCGGAAACTCCAATCAAACCTTTCGCAGTTTTGATCCGGAAACTCCCCTCAAAACATTCCCAGTGTTGATGCGGAAACTCCCCTCAAACCTTTCCCAGTGTTGATCCGCAAACTCTCCTCAAACCTTTCCCAGTGTTGATCCAGAAACTCCCCTCAAACCTGTCCCAGTGTTGATGTGGAAACTACCCTCAAACCTTTCCCAGTGTTGATACTGAAACTCCCCTGAAAAATTTCCCAGTGTTGATCCGGAAACTCCCTTCAAACCTTTCCCATTGTTTTTCCGGAAACTCCCCACAAACCTTTCCAGTATTGATCCAGAAACTCCCCTCAAACCTTTCCCATTGTTGTTCCGGAAACTCCCCTCAAACCTTTCCCAGTGTTGATCAAGTAACTGCCCTTAAATCTTTCCCAGTGTTCATCTGGAAACTCCTCTCAAGCCTTTCCCAGTGTTGATCCGGAAACTCCCCTCAATCCTTTCCCAGTGTTGATCCGGAAACTCCCCTCAAACCTTCCCCAGTGTTGATCCGGAAACTCCCTTCAAGCCTTTCCCTGTGTTGATCCGGAAACTCCCCACAAACCTTTCCCAGTGTTAGTCCGGAATCTTCCCTCAAGCCTTTCCCACTGTTGATCCGGAAACTCCCCTCAAGACTTTCCCTGTGTTGATCCGGAAACTCCCCTCAAAACATTCGCAGTGTTGATCCGGAAAATCCCCTCAAACATTTCCCTGTGTTGATCCGGAAACTCCCCTCAAACCTGTCCCAGTGTTGATGTGGAAACTACCCTCAAACCTTTCCCAGAGTTGATCCTGAAATTCCCCTGAAAAATTTCCCAGTGTTGATCCGGAAACTCCCTTCAAACCTTTCCCATTGTTTTTCCGGAAACTCCCCACAAACCTTTCCAGTATTGATCAAGAAACTGCCCTTAAATCTTTCCCAGTGTTCATCTGGAAACTCCTCTCAAGCCTTTCCCAGTGTTGATCCGGAAACTCCCCTCAATCCTTCCCAGTGTTGATCAGGAAATTCCCTTCAAACCTTTCCCAGTGTTGATCTGGAAACTCCGCTCAAACCTTTCCCAGTGTTGATCCGGAAACTCCCCACAATCCTTTCCCAGTGTTGATCCGGAATCTTCCCTCAAGCCTTTCCCACTGTTGATCCGGAAACTCCCCTCAAGACTTTCCCTGTGTTGATCCGGAAACTCCCCTCAAAACATTTCCCTGTGTTGATCCGGAAATTCCCCTCAAACCTTTCCCAGTGTTGATGTGGAAACTACCCTCAAACCTTTCCCAGTGTTGATCCTGAAATTCCCCTGAAAAATTTCCCAGTGTTGATCCGGAAACTCCCCTCAATCCTTTCCCAGTGTTGATCCAGAAACACACCTCAAACCTATCCCAGTGTTGATGCGGAAGCTCCCCTCAAACCTTTCCCAGTGTTGATCCGGAAACTCCCCTCAAACCTTTCCCAGTGTTGATCCGGAAACTCCCCTCAAGCCTTTCCCTGTGTTGATCCGGAAACTCCCCACAAACCTTTCCCAGTGTTGATCCGGAATCTTCCCTCAAGCCTTTCCCACTGTTGATCCGGAAACTCCCCTCAAGACTTTCCCTGTGTTGATCCGGAAACTCCCCTCAAAACATTCGCAGTGTTGATCCGGAAAATCCCCTCAAGCATTTCCCTGTGTTGATCCGGAAACTCCCCTCAAACCTTTCGCAGTGTTGATGTGGAAACTACCCTCAAACCTTTCCCAGTGTTGATCCTGAAACTCCCCTGAAAAATTTCCCAGTGTTGATCCGGAAACTCCCCACAATCCTTTCCCAGTGTTGATCAGGAAATTCCCTTCAAACCTTTCCCAGTGTTGATCCTGAAACTCCCCTCAAGCCTTTCCCAGTGTTGATCAGGAAATTCCCTTCAGACCTTTACCATTGTTGATACAGAAACTCCCTTCAAACCTTTCCCATTGTTTTTCCGGAAAATCCCCTCAAACCTTTCCCATTGTTTTTCCGGAAACTCCCCTCAAACATTTCCCAGTGTTGATCAAGAAACTGCCCTTAAATCTTTCCCAGTGTTCATCTGGAAACTCCACTCAAGCCTTTCCCAGTGTTGATCCGGAAACTCCCCTCAATCCTTTCCCAGTGTTGATCCGGAAACTCCCCTCAAACCTTTCCCAGTGTTGATCCGGAAACTCCCCTCAAGCCTTTCCCTGTGTTGATCCGGAAACTCCCCACAAACCTTTCCCAGTGTTGATCCGGAATCTTCCCTCAAGCCTTTCCCACTGTTGATCCGGAAACTCCCCTCAATCCTTTCCCAGTGTTGATCCGGAAACTCCCCTCAAACCTTTCCCAGTGTTGATCCGGAAACACCCCTCACACCTTTCCCAGTGTTGATCCAGAAACTCCCCTCAAACCTTTCCCAGTGCTGATCCGGAAACTCCCCTCAAACCTTTCCCAGTGTTGATCCGGAAACTCCCCTCAAACCATTCCCAGTGTTGATCTGGAAACTCCACACAAGCCTTTCCCATTGTTGATCCTGAAACTCCCCTCAAAACTTTCCCAGTGTTGATCCGGAAACTCCCCTCAAAACATTCCCAGTGTTGATGCGGAAACTCCCCTCAAACCTTTCCCAGTGTTGATCCGCAAACTCTCCTCAAACCTTTCCCAGTGTTGATCCAGAAACTCCCCTCAAACCTTTCCCAGTGCTGATCCGGAAACTCCCCTCAAACCTTTCCCAGTGTTGATCCGGAAACTCCCCTCAAACCATTCCCAGTGTTGATCTGGAAACTCCACACAAGCCTTTCCCATTGTTGATCCTGAAACTCCCCTCAAAACTTTCCCAGTGTTGATCCGGAAACTCCCCTCAAACCTTTCCCAGAGTTGATCCGCAAACTCTCCTCAAAGCATTCCCAGCATTGATCCAGAAACTCCCAACAATGCTTCTCCGGTTTTGATCAAGAAACTCCCCTTAAACCTTTCCCAGTGTTGATCCTGAAACTCCCCTCAAACCTTTCCCAGTGCTGATCCGGAAACTCCCCTCAAACCTTTCCCTGTGTTGATCTGGAAAATCCCCTCAAAACTTTCACGGTGTTGATCCGGAAACTCCCCTCAAACCTTTCCCAGTGTTGATGCGGAAGCTCCCCTCAAACCTTTCCCAGTGTTGATCCAGAAACTCCCCTCAAACCTTTCCCAGTGCTGATCCGGAAACTCCCCTCAAACCTTTCCCAGTGTTGATCCGGAAACTCCCCTCAAACCATTCCCAGTGTTGATCTGGAAACTCCACACAAGCCTTTCCCATTGTTGATCCTGAAACTCCCCTCAAAACTTTCCCAGTGTTGATCCGGAAACTCCCCTCAAACCTTTCCCAGTGTTGATCCGCAAACTCTCCTCAAAGCATTCCCAGCATTGATCCAGAAACTCCCAACAATGCTTCTCCGGTTTTGATCAAGAAACTCCCCTTAAACCTTTCCCAGTGTTGATCCTGAAACTCCCCTCAAACCTTTCCCAGTGCTGATCCGGAAACTCCCCTCAAACCTTTCCCTGTGTTGATCTGGAAAATCCCCTCAAAACTTTCACGGTGTTGATCCGGAAACTCCCCTCAAACCTTTCCCAGTGTTGATGCGGAAGCTCCCCTCAAACCTTTCCCAGTGTTGATCCGGAAACTCCAATGAATCCTTTCCCAGTGTTGATCCGGAAACTCCCCTCAAACCTTTCCCTGTGTTGATCCGGAAGCTCCCCTCAAACCTTTCCCAGTGTTGATCCGAAAACTACAATCAAACCTTTCACAGTGTTGATCCGGAAACTCCCCTCAAACCTTTCCCAGTGTTGATCCGGAAACACCCCTCAAACCTTTCCCAGTGTTGATCCGGAAACTCCAATCAAACCTTTCGCAGTTTTGATCCGGAAACTCCCCTCAAAACATTCCCAGTGTTGATGCGGAAACTCCCCTCAAACCTTTCCCAGTGTTGATCCGCAAACTCTCCCCAAACCTTTCCCAGTGTTGATCCAGAAACTCCCCTCAAACCTTTCCCAGTGCTGATCCGGAAACTCCCCTCAAACCTTTCCCAGTGTTGATCCGGAAACTCCCCTCAAACCATTCCCAGTGTTGATCTGGAAACTCCACACAAGCCTTTCCCATTGTTGATCCTGAAACTCCCCTCAAAACTTTCCCAGTGTTGATGCGGAAGCTCCCCTCAAACCTTTCCCAGTGTTGATCCGGAAACTCCAATCAATCCTTTCCCAGTGTTGATCCGGAAACTCCCCTCAAACCTTTCCCTGTGTTGATCCGGAAGCTCCCCTCAAACCTTTCCCAGTGTTGATCCGGAAACTCCAATCAAACCTTTCCCTGTGTTGATCCGTAAACTCCCCTCAAACCTTTCCCTGTGTTGATCCGGAAACTCCCCTCAAACCTTTCCCAGTGTTGATCCATAAACTCCCATCAAACCTTTCCCAGTGTTGATCAGGAAACTCCACTCAAGCTTTTCCCAGTGTTGATCCGGAAACTCTCCTAAAACCTTCCCCAGTCTTGATCCAGAAACTCCCCTTAAACCTTTCCCAGTGTTGATCTGGAAACTCCACTCAAGCCTTTCCCATTGTTGTTCCGGAAACTCCCCTCAAACCTTTCCAGTGTTGATCAGGAAACTCCCTGAAAACCTTTCCCAGTGTTGATCCGGAAACTCCCCTCAAACCATTCCCAGTGTTGATGCGGAAGCTCCCCTCAAACCTTTCCCAGTGTTGATCCGGAAAGACCCCTCAAACCTTTCCCAGTGTTGATGCGGAAGCTCCCCTCAAACCTTTCCCAGTGTTGATCTGGAAACTCCACTCAAGCCTTTCCCATTGTTGTTCCGGAAACACCCCTCAAACCTTTCCCAGTGTTGATCCGGAAACACCCCTCTAACCTTTCCCAGAGTTGATGCGGAAACTCCCCTCAAACCTTTCCAGTGTTGATAAGGAAACTCCCTGAAAACCTTTCCCAGTGTTGATCCGGAAAATCCACTCAAACCTTTCCAGGTGTTGATCCGGAAAATCCAATCAAACCTTTCACAGTGTTGATGCGGAAACTCCCCTCAAACCTTTCCCAGTGTTGATCCGCAAACTCTCCTCAAACCTTTCCCAGTGTTGATCCAGAAACTCCCCTCAAACCTTTCCCAGTGCTGATCCGGAAACTCTCCTCAAACCTTTCCCAGCATTGATCCAGAAACTCCCAACAATGCTTCTCCGGTTTTGATCAAGAAACTCCCCTTAAACCTTTCCCAGTGTTGATCCGGAAACTCCCCTCAAACCTTTCCCTGTGTTGATCCGGAAACTCCAATCAATCCTTTCCCAGTGTTGATCCGGAAACTCCCCTCAAACCTTTCCCTGTGTTGATCCGGAAGCTCCCCTCAAACCTTTCCCAGTGTTAATCCGGAAACTCCAATCAAACCTTTCCCAGTGTTGATCCGGAAACTCCTATCAACCCTTTCCCAGTGTTGATCCTGAAACTCCCCTCAAACTTTTCCCAGTGTTGATCCGGAAACACACCTCAAACCTTTCCCAGTGTTGATCCGGAAACACCCCTCTAACCTTTCCCAGTGTTGATGCGGAAACTCCCCTCAAACCTTTCCAGTGTTGATAAGGAAACTCCCTGAAAACCTTTCCCAGTGTTGATCCGGAAACTCCCCTCAAACCTTTCCCATTGTTTTTCCGGAAACTCCCCTCAAACATTTCCCAGTGTTGATCAAGAAACTGCCCTTAAATCTTTCCCAGTGTTCATCTGGAAACTCCACTCAAGCCTTTCCCAGTGTTGATCCGGAAACTCCCCTCAATCCTTTCCCAGTGTTGATCCGGAAACTCCCCTCAAACCTTTCCCAGTGTTGATCCGGAAACTCCCCTCAAGCCTTTCCCTGTGTTGATCCGGAAACACCCCACAAACCTTTCCCAGTGTTGATCCGGAATCTTCCCTCAAGCCTTTCCCACTGTTGATCCGGAAACTCCCCTCAATCCTTTCCCAGTGTTGATCCGGAAACTCCCCTCAAACCTTTCCCAGTGTTGATCCGGAAACACCCCTCACACCTTTCCCAGTGTTGATCCAGAAACTCCCCTCAAACCTTTCCCAGTGCTGATCCGGAAACTCCCCTCAAACCTTTCCCAGTGTTGATCCGGAAACTCCCCTCAAACCATTCCCAGTGTTGATCTGGAAACTCCACACAAGCCTTTCCCATTGTTGATCCTGAAACTCCCCTCAAAACTTTCCCAGTGTTGATCCGGAAACTCCCCTCAAAACATTCCCAGTGTTGATGCGGAAACTCCCCTCAAACCTTTCCCAGTGTTGATCCGCAAACTCTCCTCAAACCTTTCCCAGTGTTGATCCAGAAACTCCCCTCAAACCTTTCCCAGTGCTGATCCGGAAACTCCCCTCAAACCTTTCCCAGTGTTGATCCGGAAACTCCCCTCAAACCATTCCCAGTGTTGATCTGGAAACTCCACACAAGCCTTTCCCATTGTTGATCCTGAAACTCCCCTCAAAACTTTCCCAGTGTTGATCCGGAAACTCCCCTCAAACCTTTCCCAGAGTTGATCCGCAAACTCTCCTCAAAGCATTCCCAGCATTGATCCAGAAACTCCCAACAATGCTTCTCCGGTTTTGATCAAGAAACTCCCCTTAAACCTTTCCCAGTGTTGATCCTGAAACTCCCCTCAAACCTTTCCCAGTGCTGATCCGGAAACTCCCCTCAAACCTTTCCCTGTGTTGATCTGGAAAATCCCCTCAAAACTTTCACGGTGTTGATCCGGAAACTCCCCTCAAACCTTTCCCAGTGTTGATGCGGAAGCTCCCCTCAAACCTTTCCCAGTGTTGATCCAGAAACTCCCCTCAAACCTTTCCCAGTGCTGATCCGGAAACTCCCCTCAAACCTTTCCCAGTGTTGATCCGGAAACTCCCCTCAAACCATTCCCAGTGTTGATCTGGAAACTCCACACAAGCCTTTCCCATTGTTGATCCTGAAACTCCCCTCAAAACTTTCCCAGTGTTGATCCGGAAACTCCCCTCAAACCTTTCCCAGTGTTGATCCGCAAACTCTCCTCAAAGCATTCCCAGCATTGATCCAGAAACTCCCAACAATGCTTCTCCGGTTTTGATCAAGAAACTCCCCTTAAACCTTTCCCAGTGTTGATCCTGAAACTCCCCTCAAACCTTTCCCAGTGCTGATCCGGAAACTCCCCTCAAACCTTTCCCTGTGTTGATCTGGAAAATCCCCTCAAAACTTTCACGGTGTTGATCCGGAAACTCCCCTCAAACCTTTCCCAGTGTTGATGCGGAAGCTCCCCTCAAACCTTTCCCAGTGTTGATCCGGAAACTCCAATCAATCCTTTCCCAGTGTTGATCCGGAAACTCCCCTCAAACCTTTCCCTGTGTTGATCCGGAAGCTCCCCTCAAACCTTTCCCAGTGTTGATCCGAAAACTACAATCAAACCTTTCACAGTGTTGATCCGGAAACTCCCCTCAAACCTTTCCCAGTGTTGATCCGGAAACACCCCTCAAACCTTTCCCAGTGTTGATCCGGAAACTCCAATCAAACCTTTCGCAGTTTTGATCCGGAAACTCCCCTCAAAACATTCCCAGTGTTGATGCGGAAACTCCCCTCAAACCTTTCCCAGTGTTGATCCGCAAACTCTCCCCAAACCTTTCCCAGTGTTGATCCAGAAACTCCCCTCAAACCTTTCCCAGTGCTGATCCGGAAACTCCCCTCAAACCTTTCCCAGTGTTGATCCGGAAACTCCCCTCAAACCATTCCCAGTGTTGATCTGGAAACTCCACACAAGCCTTTCCCATTGTTGATCCTGAAACTCCCCTCAAAACTTTCCCAGTGTTGATGCGGAAGCTCCCCTCAAACCTTTCCCAGTGTTGATCCGGAAACTCCAATCAATCCTTTCCCAGTGTTGATCCGGAAACTCCCCTCAAACCTTTCCCTGTGTTGATCCGGAAGCTCCCCTCAAACCTTTCCCAGTGTTGATCCGGAAACTCCAATCAAACCTTTCCCTGTGTTGATCCGTAAACTCCCCTCAAACCTTTCCCTGTGTTGATCCGGAAACTCCCCTCAAACCTTTCCCAGTGTTGATCCATAAACTCCCATCAAACCTTTCCCAGTGTTGATCAGGAAACTCCACTCAAGCTTTTCCCAGTGTTGATCCGGAAACTCTCCTAAAACCTTCCCCAGTCTTGATCCAGAAACTCCCCTTAAACCTTTCCCAGTGTTGATCTGGAAACTCCACTCAAGCCTTTCCCATTGTTGTTCCGGAAACTCCCCTCAAACCTTTCCAGTGTTGATCAGGAAACTCCCTGAAAACCTTTCCCAGTGTTGATCCGGAAACTCCCCTCAAACCATTCCCAGTGTTGATGCGGAAGCTCCCCTCAAACCTTTCCCAGTGTTGATCCGGAAAGACCCCTCAAACCTTTCCCAGTGTTGATGCGGAAGCTCCCCTCAAACCTTTCCCAGTGTTGATCTGGAAACTCCACTCAAGCCTTTCCCATTGTTGTTCCGGAAACACCCCTCAAACCTTTCCCAGTGTTGATCCGGAAACACCCCTCTAACCTTTCCCAGAGTTGATGCGGAAACTCCCCTCAAACCTTTCCAGTGTTGATAAGGAAACTCCCTGAAAACCTTTCCCAGTGTTGATCCGGAAAATCCACTCAAACCTTTCCAGGTGTTGATCCGGAAAATCCAATCAAACCTTTCACAGTGTTGATGCGGAAACTCCCCTCAAACCTTTCCCAGTGTTGATCCGCAAACTCTCCTCAAACCTTTCCCAGTGTTGATCCAGAAACTCCCCTCAAACCTTTCCCAGTGCTGATCCGGAAACTCTCCTCAAACCTTTCCCAGCATTGATCCAGAAACTCCCAACAATGCTTCTCCGGTTTTGATCAAGAAACTCCCCTTAAACCTTTCCCAGTGTTGATCCGGAAACTCCCCTCAAACCTTTCCCTGTGTTGATCTGGAAACTCCCCTCAAAACTTTCACGGTGTTGATCCGGAAACTCCCCTCAAACCTTTCCCAGTGTTGATGCGGAAGCTCCCCTCAAACCTTTCCCAGTGTTGATCCGGAAACTCCAATCAATCCTTTCCCAGTGTTGATCCGGAAACTCCCCTCAAACCTTTCCCTGTGTTGATCCGGAAGCTCCCCTCAAACCTTTCCCAGTGTTAATCCGGAAACTCCAATCAAACCTTTCCCAGTGTTGATCCGGAAACTCCTATCAACCCTTTCCCAGTGTTGATCCTGAAACTCCCCTCAAACTTTTCCCAGTGTTGATCCGGAAACACACCTCAAACCTTTCCCAGTGTTGATCCGGAAACACCCCTCTAACCTTTCCCAGTGTTGATGCGGAAACTCCCCTCAAACCTTTCCAGTGTTGATAAGGAAACTCCCTGAAAACCTTTCCCAGTGTTGATCCGGAAACTCCACTCAAACCTTTCCAGGTGTTGATCCGGAAAATTCAATCAAACCTTTCACAGTGTTGATCCGGAAACTCCCCTCAAACCATTCCCAGTGTTGATCTGGAAACTCCACACAAGCCTTTCCCATTGTTGATCCTGAAACTCCCCTCAAAACTTTCCCAGTGTTGATCCGGAAACTCCCCTCAAACCTTTCCCAGAGTTGATCCGCAAACTCTCCTCAAAGCATTCCCAGCATTGATCCAGAAACTCCCAACAATGCTTCTCCGGTTTTGATCAAGAAACTCCCCTTAAACCTTTCCCAGTGTTGATCCTGAAACTCCCCTCAAACCTTTCCCAGTGCTGATCCGGAAACTCCCCTCAAACCTTTCCCTGTGTTGATCTGGAAAATCCCCTCAAAACTTTCATGGTGTTGATCCGGAAACTCCCCTCAAACCTTTCCCAGTGTTGATGCGGAAGCTCCCCTCAAACCTTTCCAAGTGTTGATCCGGAAACTCCAATCAATCCTTTCCCAGTGTTGATCCGGAAACTCCCCTCAAACCTTTCCCTGTGTTGATCCGGAAGCTCCCCTCAAACCTTTCCCAGTGTTGATCCGGAAACTACAATCAAACCTTTCACAGTGTTGATCCGGAAACTCCCCTCAAACCTTTCCCAGTGTTGATCCGGAAACACCCCTCAAACCTGTCCCAGTGTTGATCCGGAAACTCCAATCAAACCTTTCGCAGTTTTGATCCGGAAACTCCCCTCAAAACATTCCCAGTGTTGATGCGGAAACTCCCCTCAAACCTTTCCCAGTGTTGATCCGCAAACTCTCCTCAAACCTTTCCCAGTGTTGATCCAGAAACTCCCCTCAAACCTTTCCCAGTGCTGATCAGGAAACTCCCCTCAAACCTTTCCCAGTGTTGATCCGGAAACTCCCCTCAAACCATTCCCAGTGTTGATCTGGAAACTCCACACAAGCCTTTCCCATTGTTGATCCTGAAACTCCCCTCAAAACTTTCCCAGTGTTGATCCGGAAACTCCCCTCAAACCTTTCCCAGAGTTGATCCGCAAACTCTCCTCAAAGCATTCCCAGCATTGATCCAGAAACTCCCAACAATGCTTCTCCGGTTTTGATCAAGAAACTCCCCTTAAACCTTTCCCAGTGTTGATCCTGAAACTCCCCTCAAACCTTTCCCAGTGCTGATCCGGAAACTCCCCTCAAACCTTTCCCTGTGTTGATCTGGAAAATCCCCTCAAAACTTTCACGGTGTTGATCCGGAAACTCCCCTCAAACCTTTCCCAGTGTTGATGCGGAAGCTCCCCTCAAACCTTTCCCAGTGTTGATCCAGAAACTCCCCTCAAACCTTTCCCAGTGCTGATCCGGAAACTCCCCTCAAACCTTTCCCAGTGTTGATCCGGAAACTCCCCTCAAACCATTCCCAGTGTTGATCTGGAAACTCCACACAAGCCTTTCCCATTGTTGATCCTGAAACTCCCCTCAAAACTTTCCCAGTGTTGATCCGGAAACTCCCCTCAAACCTTTCCCAGTGTTGATCCGCAAACTCTCCTCAAAGCATTCCCAGCATTGATCCAGAAACTCCCAACAATGCTTCTCCGGTTTTGATCAAGAAACTCCCCTTAAACCTTTCCCAGTGTTGATCCTGAAACTCCCCTCAAACCTTTCCCAGTGCTGATCCGGAAACTCCCCTCAAACCTTTCCCTGTGTTGATCTGGAAAATCCCCTCAAAACTTTCACGGTGTTGATCCGGAAACTCCCCTCAAACCTTTCCCAGTGTTGATGCGGAAGCTCCCCTCAAACCTTTCCCAGTGTTGATCCGGAAACTCCAATCAATCCTTTCCCAGTGTTGATCCGGAAACTCCCCTCAAACCTTTCCCTGTGTTGATCCGGAAGCTCCCCTCAAACCTTTCCCTGTGTTGATCCGGAAACTACAATCAAACCTTTCACAGTGTTGATCCGGAAACTCCCCTCAAACCTTTCCTAGTGTTGATCCGGAAACACCCCTCAAACCTTTCCCAGTGTTGATCCGGAAACTCCAATCAAACCTTTCGCAGTTTTGATCCGGAAACTCCCCTCAAAACATTCCCAGTGTTGATGCGGAAACTCCCCTCAAACCTTTCCCAGTGTTGATCCGCAAACTCTCCCCAAACCTTTCCCAGTGTTGATCCAGAAACTCCCCTCAAACCTTTCCCAGTGCTGATCCGGAAACTCCCCTCAAACCTTTCCCTGTGTTGATCCGGAAACTCCCCTCAAACCATTCCCAGTGTTGATCTGGAAACTCCACACAAGCCTTTCCCATTGTTGATCCTGAAACTCCCCTCAAAACTTTCCCAGTGTTGATCCGGAAACTCCCCTCAAACCTTTCCCAGTGTTGATCCGCAAACTCTCCTCAAAGCATTCCCAGCATTGATCCAGAAACTCCCAACAATGCTTCTCCGGTTTTGATCAAGAAACTCCCCTTAAACCTTTCCCAGTGTTGATCCTGAAACTCCCCTCAAACCTTTCCCAGTGCTGATCCGGAAACTCCCCTCAAACCTTTCCCTGTGTTGATCTGGAAAATCCCCTCAAAACTTTCACTGTGTTGATCCGGAAACTCCCCTCAAACCTTTCCCAGTGTTGATGCGGAAGCTCCCCTCAAACCTTTCCCAGTGTTGATCCGGAAACTCCAATCAATCCTTTCCCAGTGTTGATTCGGAAACTCCCCTCAAACCTTTCCCTGTGTTGATCCGGAAGCTCCCCTCAAACCTTTCCCAGTGTTGATCCGGAAACTCCAATCAAACCTTTCCCTGTGTTGATCCGTAAACTCCCCTCAAACCTTTCCCTGTGTTGATCCGGAAACTCCCCTCAAACCTTTCCCAGTGTTGATCCATAAACTCCCATCAAACCTTTCCCAGTGTTGATCAGGAAACTCCACTCAAGCTTTTCCCAGTGTTGATCCGGAAACTCTCCTAAAACCTTCCCCAGTCTTGATCCAGAAACTCCCCTTAAACCTTTCCCAGTGTTGATCTGGAAACTCCACTCAAGCCTTTCCCATTGTTGTTCCGGAAACTCCCCTCAAACCTTTCCAGTGTTGATCAGGAAACTCCCTGAAAACCTTTCCCAGTGTTGATCCGGAAACTCCCCTCAAACCATTCCCAGTGTTGATGCGGAAGCTCCCCTCAAACCTTTCCCAGTGTTGATCCGGAAAGACCCCTCAAACCTTTCCCAGTGTTGATGCGGAAGCTCCCCTCAAACCTTTCCCAGTGTTGATCTGGAAACTCCATTCAAGCCTTTCCCATTGTTGTTCCGGAAACACCCCTCAAACCTTTCCCAGTGTTGATCCGGAAACACCCCTCTAACCTTTCCCAGAGTTGATGCGGAAACTCCCCTCAAACCTTTCCAGTGTTGATAAGGAAACTCCCTGAAAACCTTTCCCAGTGTTGATCCGGAAAATCCACTCAAACCTTTCCAGGTGTTGATCCGGAAAATCCAATCAAACCTTTCACAGTGTTGATGCGGAAACTCCCCTCAAACCTTTCCCAGTGTTGATCCGCAAACTCTCCTCAAACCTTTCCCAGTGTTGATCCAGAAACTCCCCTCAAACCTTTCCCAGTGCTGATCCGGAAACTCTCCTCAAACCTTTCCCAGCATTGATCCAGAAACTCCCAACAATGCTTCTCCGGTTTTGATCAAGAAACTCCCCTTAAACCTTTCCCAGTGTTGATCCGGAAACTCCCCTCAAACCTTTCCCTGTGTTGATCTGGAAACTCCCCTCAAAACTTTCACGGTGTTGATCCGGAAACACCCCTCAAACCTTTCCCAGTGTTGATCCAGAAACTCCCCTCAAACCTTTCCCAGTGCTGATCCGGAAACTCCCCTCAAACCTTTCCCAGTGTTGATCCGGAAACTCCCCTCAAACCATTCCCAGTGTTGATCTGGAAACTCCACACAAGCCTTTCCCATTGTTGATCCTGAAACTCCCCTCAAAACTTTCCCAGTGTTGATCCGGAAACTCCCCTCAAACCTTTCCCAGTGTTGATCCGCAAACTCTCCTCAAAGCATTCCCAGCATTGATCCAGAAACTCCCAACAATGCTTCTCCGGTTTTGATCAAGAAACTCCCCTTAAACCTTTCCCAGTGTTGATCCTGAAACTCCCCTCAAACCTTTCCCAGTGCTGATCCGGAAACTCCCCTCAAACCTTTCCCTGTGTTGATCTGGAAAATCCCCTCAAAACTTTCACGGTGTTGATCCGGAACCTCCCCTCAAACCTTTCCCAGTGTTGATGCGGAAGCTCCCCTCAAACCTTTCCCAGTGTTGATCCGGAAACTCCAATCAATCCTTTCCCAGTGTTGATCCGGAAACTCCCCTCAACCCTTTCCCTGTGTTGATCCGGAAGCTCCCCTCAAACCTTTCCCAGTGTTGATCCGGAAACTCCAATCAAACCTTTCCCAGTGTTGATCCGTAAACTCCCCTCAAACCTTTCCCTGTGTTGATCCGGAAACTCCCCTCAAACCTTTCCCAGTGTTGATCCAGAAACTCCCATCAAACCTTTCCCAGTGTTGATCAGGAAACTCCACTCAAGCTTTTCCCAGCGTTGATCCGGAAACTCTCCGAAAACCTTCCCCAGTCTTGATCCAGAAACTCCCCTTAAACCTTTCCCAGTGTTGATCTGGAAACTCCACTCAAGCCTTTCCCATTGATGTTCCGGAAACTCCCCTCAAACCTTTCCAGTGTTGATCAGGAAACTTCCTGAAAACCTTTCCCAGTGTTGATCCGGAAACTCCCCTCAAACCATTCCCAGTGTTGATGCGGAAGCTCCCCTCAAACCTTTCCCAGTGTTGATCCGGAAAGACCCCTCAAACCTTTCCCAGTGTTGATGCGGAAGCTCCCCTCAAACCTTTCCCAGTGTTGATCTGGAAACTCCACTCAATCCTTTCCCATTGTTGTTCCGGAAACTCCCCTCAAACCTTTCCAGTGTTGATCAGGAATCTCCCTGAAAACCATTCCCAGTGTCGATCCGGAAACACCCCTCAAACCTTTCCCAGTGTTGATCCGGAAACACCCCTCAAAACTTTCCCAGTGTTGATGCGGAAGCTCCCCTCAAACCTTTCCCAGTGTTGATCCGGAAACACCCCTCAAACCTTTCCCAGTGTTGATCCGGAAACAACCCTCAAACCTTTCCCAGTGTTGATGCGGAAGCTCCCCTCAAACCTTTCCCAGTGTTGATCCGGAAACACCCCTCAAACCTTTCCCTGTGTTGATGCGGAAGCTCCCCTCAAACCTTTCCCTGTGTTGATGCGGAAGCTCCCCTCAAACCTTTCCCAGTGTAGATCTGGAAACTCCCCGAATACATTTCACAGTGTTGATCCGGAAACTCCCCTCAAACCTTTCTCAGTGTTGATCCGGAAACACCCCTCAAACCTTTCCCAGTGTTGATCCGGAAACTCGAATCAAACCTTTCGCAGTTTTGATCCGGAAACTCCCCTCAAAACATTCCCAGTGTTGATGCGGAAACTCCCCTCAAACCTTTCCCAATGTTGATCCGCAAACTCTCCTCAAACCTTTCCCAGTGTTGATCCAGAAACTCCCCTCAAACCTTTCCCAGTGCTGATCCGGAAACTCCCCTCAAACCTTTCCCAGTGTTGATCCGGAAACTCCCCTCAAACCATTCCCAGTGTTGATCTGGAAACTCCACACAAGCCTTTCCCATTGTTGATCCTGAAACTCCCCTCAAAACTTTCCCAGTGTTGATCCGGAAACTCCCCTCAAACCTTTCCCAGTGTTGATCCGCAAACTCTCCTCAAAGCATTCCCAGCATTGATCCAGAAACTCCCAACAATGCTTCTCCGGTTTTGATAAAGAAACTCCCCTTAAACCTTTCCCAGTGTTGATCCTGAAACTCCCCTCAAACCTTTCCCAGTGCTGATCCGGAAACTCCCCTCAAACCTTTCCCTGTGTTGATCTGGAAAATCCCCTCAAAACTTTCACGGTGTTGATCCGGAACCTCCCCTCAAACCTTTCCCAGTGTTGATGCGGAAGCTCCCCTCAAACCTTTCCCAGTGTTGATCCGGAAACTCCAATCAATCCTTTCCCAGTGTTGATCCGGAAACTCCCCTCAACCCTTTCCCTGTGTTGATCCGGAAGCTCCCCTCAAACCTTTCCCAGTGTTGATCCGGAAACTCCAATCAAACCTTTCCCAGTGTTGATCCGTAAACTCCCCTCAAACCTTTCCCTGTGTTGATCCGGAAACTCCCCTCAAACCTTTCCCAGTGTTGATCCAGAAACTCCCATCAAACCTTTCCCAGTGTTGATCAGGAAACTCCACTCAAGCTTTTCCCAGCGTTGATCCGGAAACTCTCCGAAAACCTTCCCCAGTCTTGATCCAGAAACGCCCCTTAAACCTTTCCAGTGTTGATCAGGAAACTCCCTGAAAAGCTTTCCCAGTGTTGATCCGGAAACTCCCCTCAAACCATTCCCAGTGTTGATGCGGAAGCTCCCCTCAAACCTTTCCCAGTGTTGATCCGGAAAGACCCCTCAAACCTTTCCCAGTGTTGATGCGGAAGCTCCCCTCAAACCTTTCCCAGTGTTGATCTGGAAACTCCACTCAATCCTTTCCCATTGTTGTTCCGGAAACTCCCCTCAAACCTTTCCAGTGTTGATCAGGAATCTCCCTGAAAACCATTCCCAGTGTCGATCCGGAAACACCCCTCAAACCTTTCCCAGTGTTGATCCAGAAACACCCCTCAAAACTTTCCCAGTGTTGATGCGGAAGCTCCCCTCAAACCTTTCCCAGTGTTGATCCGGAAACACCCCTCAAACCTTTCCCAGTGTTGATCCGGAAACAACCCTCAAACCTTTCCCAGTGTTGATGCGGAAGCTCCCCTCAAACCTTTCCCAGTGTTGATCCGGAAACACCCCTCAAACCTTTCCCTGTGTTGATGCGGAAGCTCCCCTCAAACCTTTCCCAGTGTTGATGCGGAAGCTCCCCTCAAACCTTTCCCAGTGTAGATCTGGAAACTCCCCGAATACATTTCCCAGTGTTGATCCGGAAACTCCCCTCAAAACTTTCCCAGTGTTGATCCGCAAACTCCCCTCAAACCTTTCGCAGAGTTGATACGGAAACTGCCTTGAAACCATTCCCAGTTTTGATCTGGAAACTCCACTCAAGCCTTTCCCATTGTTGTTCCGGAAACTCCCCTCAAAACTTTCCCAGTTTTGATCTGGAAACTCAACTCAAGCTTTTCCGATTGTTGTTCCGGAAACTCCCCTCAAATCTTTCCAGTGCTGATCAGGAAACTCCCTGAAAACCTTTCCCAGTGTCGATCAGGAAACTCCCCTCAAAGCTTTCCCAGTGTTGATGCGGAAGCTCCCCTCAAACCTTTCCCAATGTGGATCCGGAAAATCCAATCAAACCTTTCACATTGTTGATCCGGAAAATCCCCTCAAACCTTTCCCAGTGTTGATCCGGAAACTCTCCTCAAACCTTTCCCAGCATTGATCCAGAAACTCCCAACAATGCTTCTCCGGTTTTGATCAAGAAACTCCCCTTAAACCTTTCCCAGTGTTGATCCGGAAACTCCCCTCAAACCTTTCCCTGTGTTGATCTGGAAACTCCCCTCAAAACTTTCACGGTGTTGATCCGGAAACTCCCCTCAAACCTTTCCCAGTGTTGATGCGGAAGCTCCCCTCAAACCTTTCCCAGTGTTGATCCGGAAACTCCAATCAATCCTTTCCCAGTGTTGATCCGGAAACTCCCCTCAAACCTTTCCCTGTGTTGATCCGGAAGCTCCCCTCAAACCTTTCCCAGTGTTAATCCGGAAACTCCAATCAAACCTTTCCCAGTGTTGATCCGGAAACTCCTATCAACCCTTTCCCAGTGTTGATCCTGAAACTCCCCTCAAACTTTTCCCAGTGTTGATCTGGAAACTCCCCTCAAACCTTTCCCAGTGTTGATCCGGAAACACACCTCAAACCTTTCCCAGTGTTGATCCGGAAACACCCCTCTAACCTTTCCCAGGGTTGATGCGGAAACTCCCCTCAAACCTTTCCAGTGTTGATAAGGAAACTCCCTGAAAACCTTTCCCAGTGTTGATCCGGAAACTCCACTCAAACCTTTCCAGGTGTTGATCCGGAAAATCCAATCAAACCTTTCACAGTGTTGATCCGGAAACTCCCCTCAAACCTTTCCCAGTGCTGATCCGGAAACTCCCCTCAAACCTTTCCCTGTGTTGATCTGGAAAATCCCCTCAAAACTTTCACGGTGTTGATCCGGAACCTCCCCTCAAACCTTTCCCAGTGTTGATGCGGAAGCTCCCCTCAAACCTTTCCCAGTGTTGATCCGGAAACTCCAATCAATCCTTTCCCAGTGTTGATCCGGAAACTCCCCTCAAACCTTTCCCTGTGTTGATCCGGAAGCTCCCCTCAAACCTTTCCCAGTGTTGATCCGGAAACTCCAATCAAACCTTTCCCAGTGTTGATCCGTAAACTCCCCTCAAACCTTTCCCTGTGTTGATCCGGAAACTCCCCTCAAACCTTTCCCAGTGTTGATCCAGAAACTCCCATCAAACCTTTCCCAGTGTTGATCAGGAAACTCCACTCAAGCTTTTCCCAGCGTTGATCCGGAAACTCTCCTAAAACCTTCCCCAGTCTTGATCCAGAAACTCCCCTTAAACCTTTCCCAGTGTTGATCTGGAAACTCCACTCATGCCTTTCCCATTGATGTTCCGGAAACTCCCCTCAAACCTTTCCAGTGTTGATCAGGAAACTCCCTGAAAACCTTTCCCAGTGTTGATCCGGAAACTCCCCTCAAACCATTCCCAGTGTTGATGCGGAAGCTCCCCTCAAACCTTTCCCAGTGTTGATCCGGAAAGACCCCTCAAACCTTTCCCAGTGTTGATGCGGAAGCTCCCCTCAAACCTTTCCCAGTGTTGATCTGGAAACTCCACTCAATCCTTTCCCATTGTTGTTCCGGAAACTCCCCTCAAACCTTTCCAGTGTTGATCAGGAATCTCCCAGAAAACCATTCCCAGTGTCGATCCGGAAACACCCCTCAAACCTTTCCCAGTGTTGATCCGGAAACACCCCTCAAAACTTTCCCAGTGTTCATGCGGAAGCTCCCCTCAAACCTTTCCCAGTGTTGATCCGGAAACACCCCTCAAACCTTTCCCAGTGTTGATCCGGAAACAACCCTCAAACCTTTCCCAGTGTTGATGCGGAAGCTCCCCTCAAACCTTTCCCAGTGTTGATCCGGAAACACCCCTCAAACCTTTCCCTGTGTTGATGCGGAAGCTCCCCTCAAACCTTTCCCAGTGTTGATGCGGAAGCTCCCCTCAAACCTTTCCCAGTGTAGATCCGGAAACTCCCCGAATACATTTCCCAGTGTTGATCCGGAAACTCCCCTCAAACCTTTCGCAGAGTTGATACGGAAACTGCCTTGAAACCATTCCCAGTTTTGATCTGGAAACTCCACTCAAGCCTTTCCCATTGTTGTTCCGGAAACTCCCCTCAAAACTTTCCCAGTTTTGATCTGGAAACTCAACTCAAGCCTTTCCGATTGTTGTTCCGGAAACTCCCCTCAAACCTTTCCAGTGCTGATCAGGAAACTCCCTGAAAACCTTTCCCAGTGTCGATCAGGAAACTCCCCTCAAAGCTTTCCCAGTGTTGATGCGGAAGCTCCCCTCAAACCTTTCCCAATGTGGATCCGGAAAATCCAATCAAACCTTTCACAGTGTTGATCCGGAAAATCCCCTCAAACCTTTCCCAGTGTTGATCCGGAAACACCCCTCAAACCTTTCCCAGTGTTGATGCGGAAGCTCCCATCTAACCTTTCTCAGTGTTGATCCAGAAACTCCTATCAACCCTTTCCCAGTGTTGATCCGGAAACTCCCCTCAAACCTTTCCCAGTCTTGATGCGGAAGCTCCCCTCAACCCTTTCCCAGTGTTGATCCTGAAACTCCCCTCAAACTTTTCCCAGTGTTGATCTGGAAACTCCCCTCAAGCCTTTCCCAGTGTTGATCCGGAAACACCCCTCAAACCTTTCCCAGTGTTGATCCTGAAACTCTCCTCAAACCTTTCCCAGTGTTGATCCTGAAACTCCCCTCAAACTTTTCCCAGTGTTGATCTGAAAACGCCCCTCAAACCTTTCCCAGTGTTGATCCGGAAACACCCCTCAAACCTTTCCCAGTGTTGATCCGGAAACACCCCTCAAACCTTACCAAGTGTTGATCCGGAAACACCCCTCTAACCTTTCCCAGTGTTGATGCGGAAACTCCCCTCGAGCCTTTCCCAGTGTTGATCCGGAAACACCCCTCAAACGTTTCCCAGTGTTGATCTGGAAACTCCACTCAAGCCTTTCCCATTGTTGTTCCGGAAACTCCCCTCAAACCTTTCCAGTGTTGATCAGGAAACTCCCTGAAAAAATTTCACAGTGTTGATCCGGAAACTCCCCTCAAACCATTCCCAGTGTTGATGCAGAAGCTCCCCTCAAACCTTTCCCAGTGTTGATCCGGAAACACCCCTCAAACCATTCCCAGTGTTGATGCGGAAGCTCCCCTCAAACCTTTCCCAGTGTTGATCCGGAAAGACCCCTCAAACCTTTCCCAGTGTTGATGCGGAAGCTCCCCTCAAACCTTTCCCAGTGTTGATCTGGAAACTCCACTCAATCCTTTCCCATTGTTGTTCCGGAAACTCCCCTCAAACCTTTCCAGTGTTGATCAGGAATCTCCCTGAAAACCATTCCCAGTGTCGATCCGGAAACACCCCTCAAACCATTCCCAGTGTTGATCCGGAAACACCCCTCAAAACTTTCCCAGTGTTGATGCGGAAGCTCCCCTCAAACCTTTCCCAGTGTTGATCCGGAAACACCCCTCAAACCTTTCCCAGTGTTGATCCGGACACAACCCTCAAACCTTTCCCAGTGTTGATGCGGAAGCTCCCCTCAAACCTTTCCCAGTGTTGATCCGGAAACACCCCTCAAACCTTTCCCTGTGTTGATGCGGAAGCTCCCCTCAAAACTTTCCCAGTGTTGATGCGGAAGCTCCCCTCAGACCTTTCCCAGTGTAGATCCGGAAACTCCCCGAATACATTTCCCAGTGTTGATCCGGAAACACCCCTCAAAACTTTCCCAGTGTTGATCCGCAAACTCCCCTCAAACCTTTCGCAGAGTTGATACGGAAACTGCCTTGAAACCATTCCCAGTTTTGATCTGGAAACTCCACTCAAGCCTTTCCCATTGTTGTTCCGGAAACTCCCCTCAAAACTTGCCCAGTTTTGATCTGGAAACTCAACTCAAGCCTTTCCGATTGTTGTTCCTGAAACTCCCCTCAAAGCTTTCCAGTGCTGATCAGGAAACTCCCTGAAAACCTTTCCCAGTGTCGATCAGGAAACTCCCCTCAAAGCTTTCCCAGTGTTGATGCGGAAGCTCCCCTCAAACCTTTCCCAATGTGGATCCGGAAAATCCAATCAAACCTTTCACAGTGTTGATCCGGAAAATCCCCTCAAACCTTTCCCAGTGTTGATCCGGAAACACCCCTCAAACCTTTCCCAGTGTTGATGCGGAAGCTCCCATCTAACCTTTCCCAGTGTTGATACAGAAACTCCTATCAACCCTTTCCCAGTGTTGATCCGGAAACTCCCCTCAAACCTTTCCCAGTCTTGATGCGGAAGCTCCCCTCAACCCTTTCCCAGTGTTGATCCTGAAACTCCCCTCAAACTTTTCCCAGTGTTGATCTGGAAACTCCCCTCAAGCCTTTCCCAGTGTTGATCCGGAAACTCCCCTCAAACCTTTCCAGTATTGATCCAGAAACTCCCCTCAAACCTTTCCCATTGTTGTTCCGGAAACTCCCCTCAAACCTTTCCCAGTGTTGATCAAGAAACTGCCCGTAAATCTTTCCCAGTGTTCATCTGGAAACTCAACTCAAGCCTTTCCGATTGTTGTTCCGGAAACTCCCCTCAAATCTTTCCAGTGCTGATCAGGAAACTCCCTGAAAACCTTTCCCAGTGTCGATCAGGAAACTCCCCTCAAAGCTTTCCCAGTGTTGATGCGGAAGCTCCCCTCAAACCTTTCCCAATGTGGATCCGGAAAATCCAATCAAACCTTTCACATTGTTGATCCGGAAAATCCCCTCAAACCTTTCCCAGTGTTGATCCGGAAACTCTCCTCAAACCTTTCCCAGCATTGATCCAGAAACTCCCAACAATGCTTCTCCGGTTTTGATCAAGAAACTCCCCTTAAACCTTTCCCAGTGTTGATCCGGAAACTCCCCTCAAACCTTTCCCTGTGTTGATCTGGAAACTCCCCTCAAAACTTTCACGGTGTTGATCCGGAAACTCCCCTCAAACCTTTCCCAGTGTTGATGCGGAAGCTCCCCTCAAACCTTTCCCAGTGTTGATCCGGAAACTCCAATCAATCCTTTCCCAGTGTTGATCCGGAAACTCCCCTCAAACCTTTCCCTGTGTTGATCCGGAAGCTCCCCTCAAACCTTTCCCAGTGTTAATCCGGAAACTCCAATCAAACCTTTCCCAGTGTTGATCCGGAAACTCCTATCAACCCTTTCCCAGTGTTGATCCTGAAACTCCCCTCAAACTTTTCCCAGTGTTGATCTGGAAACTCCCCTCAAACCTTTCCCAGTGTTGATCCGGAAACACACCTCAAACCTTTCCCAGTGTTGATCCGGAAACACCCCTCTAACCTTTCCCAGGGTTGATGCGGAAACTCCCCTCAAACCTTTCCAGTGTTGATAAGGAAACTCCCTGAAAACCTTTCCCAGTGTTGATCCGGAAACTCCACTCAAACCTTTCCAGGTGTTGATCCGGAAAATCCAATCAAACCTTTCACAGTGTTGATCCGGAAACTCCCCTCAAACCTTTCCCAGTGCTGATCCGGAAACTCCCCTCAAACCTTTCCCTGTGTTGATCTGGAAAATCCCCTCAAAACTTTCACGGTGTTGATCCGGAACCTCCCCTCAAACCTTTCCCAGTGTTGATGCGGAAGCTCCCCTCAAACCTTTCCCAGTGTTGATCCGGAAACTCCAATCAATCCTTTCCCAGTGTTGATCCGGAAACTCCCCTCAAACCTTTCCCTGTGTTGATCCGGAAGCTCCCCTCAAACCTTTCCCAGTGTTGATCCGGAAACTCCAATCAAACCTTTCCCAGTGTTGATCCGTAAACTCCCCTCAAACCTTTCCCTGTGTTGATCCGGAAACTCCCCTCAAACCTTTCCCAGTGTTGATCCAGAAACTCCCATCAAACCTTTCCCAGTGTTGATCAGGAAACTCCACTCAAGCTTTTCCCAGCGTTGATCCGGAAACTCTCCTAAAACCTTCCCCAGTCTTGATCCAGAAACTCCCCTTAAACCTTTCCCAGTGTTGATCTGGAAACTCCACTCATGCCTTTCCCATTGATGTTCCGGAAACTCCCCTCAAACCTTTCCAGTGTTGATCAGGAAACTCCCTGAAAACCTTTCCCAGTGTTGATCCGGAAACTCCCCTCAAACCATTCCCAGTGTTGATGCGGAAGCTCCCCTCAAACCTTTCCCAGTGTTGATCCGGAAAGACCCCTCAAACCTTTCCCAGTGTTGATGCGGAAGCTCCCCTCAAACCTTTCCCAGTGTTGATCTGGAAACTCCACTCAATCCTTTCCCATTGTTGTTCCGGAAACTCCCCTCAAACCTTTCCAGTGTTGATCAGGAATCTCCCAGAAAACCATTCCCAGTGTCGATCCGGAAACACCCCTCAAACCTTTCCCAGTGTTGATCCGGAAACACCCCTCAAAACTTTCCCAGTGTTGATGCGGAAGCTCCCCTCAAACCTTTCCCAGTGTTGATCCGGAAACACCCCTCAAACCTTTCCCAGTGTTGATCCGGAAACAACCCTCAAACCTTTCCCAGTGTTGATGCGGAAGCTCCCCTCAAACCTTTCCCAGTGTTGATCCGGAAACACCCCTCAAACCTTTCCCTGTGTTGATGCGGAAGCTCCCCTCAAACCTTTCCCAGTGTTGATGCGGAAGCTCCCCTCAAACCTTTCCCAGTGTAGATCCGGAAACTCCCCGAATACATTTCCCAGTGTTGATCCGGAAACACCCCTCAAAACTTTCCCAGTGTTGATCCGCAAACTCCCCTCAAACCTTTCGCAGAGTTGATACGGAAACTGCCTTGAAACCATTCCCAGTTTTGATCTGGAAACTCCACTCAAGCCTTTCCCATTGTTGTTCCGGAAACTCCCCTCAAAACTTTCCCAGTTTTGATCTGGAAACTCAACTCAAGCCTTTCCGATTGTTGTTCCGGAAACTCCCCTCAAACCTTTCCAGTGCTGATCAGGAAACTCCCTGAAAACCTTTCCCAGTGTCGATCAGGAAACTCCCCTCAAAGCTTTCCCAGTGTTGATGCGGAAGCTCCCCTCAAACCTTTCCCAATGTGGATCCGGAAAATCCAATCAAACCTTTCACAGTGTTGATCCGGAAAATCCCCTCAAACCTTTCCCAGTGTTGATCCGGAAACACCCCTCAAACCTTTCCCAGTGTTGATGCGGAAGCTCCCATCTAACCTTTCTCAGTGTTGATCCAGAAACTCCTATCAACCCTTTCCCAGTGTTGATCCGGAAACTCCCCTCAAACCTTTCCCAGTCTTGATGCGGAAGCTCCCCTCAACCCTTTCCCAGTGTTGATCCTGAAACTCCCCTCAAACTTTTCCCAGTGTTGATCTGGAAACTCCCCTCAAGCCTTTCCCAGTGTTGATCCGGAAACACCCCTCAAACCTTTCCCAGTGTTGATCCTGAAACTCTCCTCAAACCTTTCCCAGTGTTGATCCTGAAACTCCCCTCAAACTTTTCCCAGTGTTGATCTGAAAACGCCCCTCAAACCTTTCCCAGTGTTGATCCGGAAACACCCCTCAAACCTTTCCCAGTGTTGATCCGGAAACACCCCTCAAACCTTACCAAGTGTTGATCCGGAAACACCCCTCTAACCTTTCCCAGTGTTGATGCGGAAACTCCCCTCGAGCCTTTCCCAGTGTTGATCCGGAAACACCCCTCAAACGTTTCCCAGTGTTGATCTGGAAACTCCACTCAAGCCTTTCCCATTGTTGTTCCGGAAACTCCCCTCAAACCTTTCCAGTGTTGATCAGGAAACTCCCTGAAAAAATTTCACAGTGTTGATCCGGAAACTCCCCTCAAACCATTCCCAGTGTTGATGCAGAAGCTCCCCTCAAACCTTTCCCAGTGTTGATCCGGAAACACCCCTCAAACCATTCCCAGTGTTGATGCGGAAGCTCCCCTCAAACCTTTCCCAGTGTTGATCCGGAAAGACCCCTCAAACCTTTCCCAGTGTTGATGCGGAAGCTCCCCTCAAACCTTTCCCAGTGTTGATCTGGAAACTCCACTCAATCCTTTCCCATTGTTGTTCCGGAAACTCCCCTCAAACCTTTCCAGTGTTGATCAGGAATCTCCCTGAAAACCATTCCCAGTGTCGATCCGGAAACACCCCTCAAACCATTCCCAGTGTTGATCCGGAAACACCCCTCAAAACTTTCCCAGTGTTGATGCGGAAGCTCCCCTCAAACCTTTCCCAGTGTTGATCCGGAAACACCCCTCAAACCTTTCCCAGTGTTGATCCGGACACAACCCTCAAACCTTTCCCAGTGTTGATGCGGAAGCTCCCCTCAAACCTTTCCCAGTGTTGATCCGGAAACACCCCTCAAACCTTTCCCTGTGTTGATGCGGAAGCTCCCCTCAAAACTTTCCCAGTGTTGATGCGGAAGCTCCCCTCAGACCTTTCCCAGTGTAGATCCGGAAACTCCCCGAATACATTTCCCAGTGTTGATCCGGAAACACCCCTCAAAACTTTCCCAGTGTTGATCCGCAAACTCCCCTCAAACCTTTCGCAGAGTTGATACGGAAACTGCCTTGAAACCATTCCCAGTTTTGATCTGGAAACTCCACTCAAGCCTTTCCCATTGTTGTTCCGGAAACTCCCCTCAAAACTTGCCCAGTTTTGATCTGGAAACTCAACTCAAGCCTTTCCGATTGTTGTTCCTGAAACTCCCCTCAAAGCTTTCCAGTGCTGATCAGGAAACTCCCTGAAAACCTTTCCCAGTGTCGATCAGGAAACTCCCCTCAAAGCTTTCCCAGTGTTGATGCGGAAGCTCCCCTCAAACCTTTCCCAATGTGGATCCGGAAAATCCAATCAAACCTTTCACAGTGTTGATCCGGAAAATCCCCTCAAACCTTTCCCAGTGTTGATCCGGAAACACCCCTCAAACCTTTCCCAGTGTTGATGCGGAAGCTCCCATCTAACCTTTCCCAGTGTTGATACAGAAACTCCTATCAACCCTTTCCCAGTGTTGATCCGGAAACTCCCCTCAAACCTTTCCCAGTCTTGATGCGGAAGCTCCCCTCAACCCTTTCCCAGTGTTGATCCTGAAACTCCCCTCAAACTTTTCCCAGTGTTGAACTGGAAACTCCCCTCAAGCCTTTCCCAGTGTTGATCCGGAAACACCCCTCAAACCTTTCCCAGTGTTGATCCTGAAACTCTCCTCAAACCTTTCCCAGTGTTGATCCTGAAACTCCCCTCAAACTTTTCCCAGTGTTGATCTGGAAACGCCCCTCAAACCTTTCCCAGTGTTGATCCGGAAACACCCCTCAAACCTTTCCCAGTGTTGATCCGGAAACACCCCTCAAACCTTTCCAAGTGTTGATCCGGAAACACCCCTCTAACCTTTCCCAGTGTTGATGCGGAAACTCCCCTCGAGCCTTTCCCAGTGTTGATCCGGAAACACCCCTCAAACGTTTCCCAGTGTTGATCCGGAAACTCCACTCAAGCCTTTCCCATTGTTGTTCCGGAAACTCCCCTCAAACCTTTCCAGTGTTGATCAGGAAACTCCCTGAAAAAATTTCACAGTGTTGATCCGGAAACTCCCCTCAAACCATTCCCAGTGTTGATGCAGAAGCTCCCCTCAAACCTTTCCCAGTGTTGATCCGGAAACACCCCTCAAACGTTTCCCAGTGTTGATGCGGAAGCTCCCCTCAAACCTTTCCCAGTGTTGATCCGGAAACTCCTATCAACCCTTTCCCAGTGTTGATCCTGAAACTCCCCTCAAACTTTTCCCAGTGTTGATCTGGAAACTCCCCTCAAACCTTTCCCAGTGTTGATCCTGAAACTCTCCTCAAACCTTTCCCAGTGTTGATCCTGAAACTCCCCTCAAACTTTTCCCAGTGTTGATCTGGAAACTACCCTCAAACCTTTCCCAGTGTTGATCTGGAAACACCCCTCAAACCTTTCCCAGTGTTGATCCGGAAACACCCCTCAAACCTTTCCCAGTGTTGATCCGGAAACACCCCTCTAACCTTTCCCAGTGTTGATGCGGAAACTCCCCTCGAGCCTTTCCCAGTGTTGATCCGGAAACACCCCTCAAACGTTTCCCAGTGTTGATCTGGAAACTCCACTCAAGCCTCTCCCATTTTTTGTTCCGGAAACTCCCCTCAAACCTTTCCAGTGTTGATCAGGAAACTCCCTGAAAACCTTTCCCAGTGTTGATCCGGAAACTCCCCTCAAACCATTCCCAGTGTTGATGCGGAAGCTCCCCTCAAACCTTTCCCAGTGTTGAACCGGAAACACCCCTCAAACCTTTCCCAGTGTTGATGCGGAAGCTCCCCTCAAACCTTTCCCAGTGTTGATGCGGAAACTCACCTCAAACCTTTCCCAGTGTTGATCCGGAAACACCCATCAAACCTTTCCCAGTGTTGATCCGGAAACTCCAATCAAGCTTTTCCCAGTGTTGATCCGGAAACTCTCCTAAAACCTTCCCCAGTCTTGATCCAGAAACTCCCCTTAAACCTTTCCCAGTGTTGATCTGGAAACTCCACTCATGCCTTTCCCATTGTTGTTCCGGAAACTCCCCTCAAACCTTTCCAGTGTTGATCAGGAAACTCCCCTCAAACCTTTCCCAGTGTTGATCCGGAAACTCCCCTCAAACCATTCCCAGAGTTGATGCGGAAGCTCCCGTCAAACCTTTCCCAGTGTTGATCCGGAAAGACCCCTCAAACCTTTTCCAGTGTTGATGCGGATGCTCCCCTCAAACCTTTCCCAGTGTTGATCTGGAAACTCCACTCAAGCCTTTCCCATTGTTGTTCCGGAAACTCCCCTCAAACCTTTCCAGTGTTGATCAGGAAACTCCCTGAAAACCTTTCCCAGTGTTGATCCGGAAACTCCCCTCAAAGCTTTCCCAGTGTTGATGCGGAAGCTCCCCTCAAACCTTTCCCAGTGTTGATGCGGAAACTCCCCTCAAACCTTTCCCAGTGTTGATCCGCAAACTCTCCTCAAACCTTTCCCAGTGTTGATCCAGAAACTCCCCTCAAACCTTTCCCAGTGCTGATCTGGAAACTCCCCTCAAACCTTTCCCAGTGTTGATCCGGAAACTCCCCTCAAACCTTTCCCAGTGTTGATCCTGAAACTCCCCTCAAACTATTCCCAGTGTTGATCCGGAAACTCCACACAAGCCTTTCCCATTGTTGATCCTGAAACTCCCCTCAAAACTTTCCCAGTGTTGATCCGGAAACTCCCCTCAAACGTTTCCCAGTGTTGATCCGCAAACTCTCCTCAAAGCATTCCCAGCGTTGATCCAGAAACTCCCCACAATCCTTCTCCGGTTTTGATCAAGAATCTCCCCTTAAACCTTTCCCAGTGTTGATCTGGAAACTCCACTCAAGCCTTTCCCATTGTTGTTCCGGAAACTCCCCTCAAACCTTTCCAGTGTTGATCAGGAAACTACCTGAAAACCTTTCCCAGTGTTGATCCGGAAACTCCCCTCAAACCATTCCCAGTGTTGATGCGGAAGCTCCCGTCAAACCTTTCCCAGTGTTGATCCGGAAAGACCCCTCAAACCTTTTCCAGTGTTGATGCGGATGCTCCCCTCAAACCTGTCCCAGTGTTGATCTGGAAACTCCACTCAAGCCTTTCCCATTGTTGTTCCGGAATCTCCCCTCAATCCTTTCCAGTGTTGATCAGGAAACTCCCTGAAAACCTTTCCCAGTGTTGATCCGGAAACTCCCCTCAAACCATTCCCAGTGTTGATGCGGAAGCTCTCCTCAAACCTTTCCCAGTGTTGATCCGGAAAGACCCCTCAAACCTTTCCCAGTGTAGATGCGGATGCTCCCCTCAAACCTTTCCCAGTGTTGATCTGGAAACTCCACTCAAGCCTTTCCCATTGTTGTTCCGGAAACTCCCCTCAAATTTTTCCCAGTGTTGATCCTTAAACTCTCCTCAAACCTTTCCCAGTGTTGATCCTGAAACTCCCCTCAAACTTTTCCCAGTGTTGATCTGGAAACGCCCCTCAAACCTTTCCCAGTGTTGATCCGGAAACACCACTCAAACCTTTCCCAGTGTTGATCCGGAAACACCCCTCAACCTTTCCAAGTGTTGATCCGGAAACACCCCTCTAACCTTTCCTAGTGTTGATGCGGAAACTCCCCTCGAGCCTTTCCCAGTGTTGATCCGGAAACACCCCTCAAACCTTTCCAGTGTTGATCAGGAAACTCCCTGAAAACCTTTCACAGTGTTGATCCGGAAACTCCCCTCAAACCATTCCCAGTGTTGATGCGGAAGCTCCCCTCAACCCTTTCCCAGTGTTGATCCGGAAACACCCCTCAAACGTTTCCCAGTGTTGATGCGGAAGCTCCCCTCAAACCTTTCCCAGTGTTGATCCGGAAACTCCTATCAACCTTTTCCCAGTGTTGATCCTGAAACTCCCCTCAAACTTTTCCCGGTGTTGATCTGGAAACTCCCCTCAAACCTTTCCCAGTGTTGATCCGGAAACACCCCTCAAACCTTTCCCAGTGTTGATCCTGAAACTCTCCTCATACCTTTCCCAGTGTTGATCCTGAAACTCCCCTCAAACGTTTCCCAGTGTTGATCCGGAAACTCCCCTCTAACCTTTCCCAGTGTTGATGCGGAAACTCCCCTCGAGCCTTTCCCAGTGTTGATCCGGAAACACCCCTCAAACCTTTCCCAGTGTTGATCTGGAAACTCCGCTCAAGCCTTTCCCATTTTTTGTTCCGGAAACTCCCCTCAAACCTTTCCAGTGTTGATCAGGAAACTCCCTGAAAACCTTTCCCAGTGTTGATCCGAAACTCCCCTCAAACCATTCCCAGTGTTGATGCGGAAGCTCCCCTCAAACCTTTCCAGTGTTGAACCGGAAAGACCCCTCAAACCTTTCCCAGTGTTGATGCGGAAGCTCCCCTCAAACCTTTCCCAGTGTTGATCCGGAGACTCCTATCAACCCTTTCCCAGTGTTGATCCTGAAACCCCCTCAAACTATTCCCAGTGTTGATCTGGAAACTCCACACAAGCCTTTCCCATTGTTGATCCTGAACCTCCCCTCAAAACTTTCCAGTGTTTATCCGGAAACTCCCCTCAAACGTTTCCCAGTGTTGATCCGCAAACTCTCCTCAAAGCATTCCCAGCGTTGATCCAGAAACTCCCCACAATCCTTCTCCGGTTTTGATCAAGAAACTCCCCTTAAACCTTTCCCAGTGTTGATCCTGAAACTCCCCTCAAGCCTTTCCCAGTGCTGATCCGGAAACTCCCTCAAACCTTTCCCAGTGTTGATGAGGAAGCTCCCCTCAAACCTTTCCCAGTGTTGATCTGGAAACTCCACTCAAGCCTTTCCATTGTTGTTCCGGAAACTCCCCTCAAACCTTTCCAGTGTTGATCAGGAAACTCCCTGAAAACCTTTCCAGTGTCGATCCGGAAACTCCCCTCAAAGCTTTCCCAGTGTTGATGCGGAAGCTCCCCTCAAACCTTTCCCAGTGTTGATGCGGAAACTCCCCTCAAACCTTTCCCAGTGTTGATCCGCAAACTCTCCTCAAACCTTTCCCAGTGTTGATCCAGAAACTCCCCTCAAACCTTTCCCAGTGCTGATCTGGAAACTCCCCTCAAACCTTTCCCAGTGTTGATCCGGAAACTCCCCTCAAACCTTCCCAGTGTTGATCCTGAAACTCCCCTCAAACTATTCCCAGGTGTTGATCTGGAAACTCCACACAAGCCTTTCCCCATTGTTGATCCTGAAACTCCCCTCAAAACTTTCCCAGTGTTGATCCGGAAACTCCCCTCAAACGTTTCCCAGTGTTGATCCGCAAACTCTCCTCAAAGCATTCCCAGCGTTGATCCAGAAACTCCCCACAATCCTTCTCCGGTTTTGATCAAGAATCTCCCCTTAAACCTTTCCCAGTGTTGATCCTGAAACTCCCCTCAAACCTTTCCAGTGCTGATCCGGAAACTCCCTCAAAACCTTTCCCTGTGTTGATCTGGAAACTACCCTCAAAACTTTCACGGTGTTGATCCGGAAACTCCCCTCAAACCTTTCCCAGTGTTGATGCGGAAGCTCCCCTCAAACCTTTCCCAGTGTTGATCCGGAAACTCCAATCAAACCTTTCCCAGTGTTGATCCGGAAACTCCCCTCAAACCTTTCCCTGCGTTGATCCGGAAACTCCCCTCAAACCTTTCCCTGTGTTGATCTGGAAACTACCCTCAAAACTTTCAGGGTGTTGATCCGGAAACTCCCCTCAAACCTTTCCCAGTGTTGATCCGGAAACTCCAATCAAACCTTTCCAGTGTTGATCCAGAAACTCCCACAATCCTTCTCCGGTTTTGATCAAGAAACTCCCTTAAACCTTTCCAGTGTTGATCCCGAAACACCACTCAAACCTTTCCCAGTGTTGATCCGGAAACTCCAATCAAACCTTTCCCAGTTTTGATCCGGAAACTCCCCTCAAAACTTTCCCAGTGTTGATGCGGAAACTCCCCTCAAACCTTTCCCAGTGTTGATCCGCAAACTCTCCTCAAACCTTTCCCAGTGTTGATCTGGAAACTCCCCTCAAACCTTTCCCAGTGTTGCTCCGGAAACTCCCCTCAAACCATTCCCAGTGTTGATGCGGAAGCTCCCGTCAAACCTTTCCCAGTGTTGATCCGGAAAGACCCCTCAAACCTTTTCCAGTGCTGATCCGGAAACTCCCCTCAAACCTTTCCCTGTGTTGATCTGGAAACTACACTCAAAACTTTCACGGTGTTGATCTGGAAACTCCCCTCAAACCTTTCCCAGTGTTGATGAGGAAGCTCCCCTCAAACCTTTCCCAGTGTTGATCTGGAAACTCCACTCAAGCCTTTCCCATTGTTGTTCCGGAAACTCCCCTCAAACCTTTCCAGTGTTGATCAGGAAACTCCCTGAAAACCTTTCCCCGTGTCGATCCGGAAACTCCCCTCAAAGCTTTCCCAGTGTTGATGCGGAAGCTCCCCTCAAACCTTTCCCAGTGTTGATGCGGAAACTCCCCTCAAACCTTTCCCAGTGTTGATCCGCAAACTCTCCTCAAACCTTTCCCAGTGTTGATCCAGAAACTCCCCTCAAACCTTTCCCAGTGCTGATCTGGAAACTCCCCTCAAACCTTTCCCAGTGTTGATCCGGAAACTCCCCTCAAACCTTTCCCAGTGTTGATCCTGAAACTCCCCTCAAACTATTCCCAGTGTTGATCTGGAAACTCCACACAAGCCTTTCCCATTGTTGATCCTGAAACTCCCCTCAAAACTTTCCCAGTGTTGATCCGGAAACTCCCCTCAAACGTTTCCCAGTGTTGATCCGCAAACTCTCCTCAAAGCATTCCCAGCGTTGATCCAGAAACTCCCCACAATCCTTCTCCGGTTTTGATCAAGAATCTCCCCTTAAACCTTTCCCAGTGTTGATCCTGAAACTCCCCTCAAACCTTTCCCAGTGCTGATCCGGAAACTCCCCTCAAACCTTTCCCTGTGTTGATCTGGAAACTACCCTCAAAACTTTCACGGTGTTGATCCGGAAACTCCCCTCAAACCTTTCCCAGTGTTGATGCGGAAGCTCCCCTCAAACCTTTCCCAGTGTTGATCCGGAAACTCCAATCAAACCTTTCCCAGTGTTGATCCGGAAACTCCCCTCAAACCTTTCCCTGCGTTGATCCGGAAACTCCCCTCAAACCTTTCCCTGTGTTGATCTGGAAACTACCCTCAAAACTTTCAGGGTGTTGATCCGGAAACTCCCCTCAAACCTTTCCCAGTGTTGATCCGGAAACTCCAATCAAACCTTTCCCAGTGTTGATCCAGAAACTCCCCACAATCCTTCTCCGGTTTTGATCAAGAAACTCCCCTTAAACCTTTCCCAGTGTTGATCCCGAAACACCACTCAAACCTTTCCCAGTGTTGATCCGGAAACTCCAATCAAACCTTTCCCAGTTTTGATCCGGAAACTCCCCTCAAAACTTTCCCAGTGTTGATGCGGAAACTCCCCTCAAACCTTTCCCAGTGTTGATCCGCAAACTCTCCTCAAACCTTTCCCAGTGTTGATCTGGAAACTCCCCTCAAACCTTTCCCAGTGTTGATCCGGAAACTCCCCTCAAACCATTCCCAGTGTTGATGCGGAAGCTCCCGTCAAACCTTTCCCAGTGTTGATCCGGAAAGACCCCTCAAACCTTTTCCAGTGTTGATGCGGATGCTCCCCTCAAACCTTTCCCAGTGTTGATCTGGAAACTCCACTCAAGCCTTTCCCATTGTTGTTCCGGAAACTCTCCTCAAACCTTTCCCAGTGTTGATCCTGAAACTCCCCTCAAACTTTTCCCAGTGTTGATCTGGAAACGCCCCTCAAACCTTTCCCAGTGTTGATCCGGAAACACCCCTCAAACCTTTCCCAGTGTTGATCCGGAAACACCCCTCAAACCTTTCCAAGTGTTGATCCGGAAACACCCCTCTAACCTTTCCCAGTGTTGATGCGGAAACTCCCCTCGAGCCTTTCCCAGTGTTGATCCGGAAACACCCCTCAAACCTTTCCAGTGTTGATGCGGAAGCTCCCCTCAAACCTTTCCCAGTGTTGATCCGGAAACTCCTATCAACCTTTTGCCAGTGTTGATCCTGAAACTCCCCTCAAACTTTTCCCGGTGTTGATCTGGAAACTCCCCTCAAACCTTACCCAGTGTTGATCCGGAAACACCCCTCAAACCTTTCCCAGTGTTGATCCTGAAACTCTCCTCATACCTTTCCCAGTGTTGATCCTGAAACTCCCCTCAAACTTTTCCCAGTGTTGATCCGGAAACTCCCCTCTAACCTTTCCCTGTGTTGATGCGGAAACTCCCCTCGAGCCTTTCCCAGTGTTGATCCGGAAACACCCCTCAAACCTTTCCCAGTGTTGATCTGGAAACTCCACTCAAGCCTTTCCCATTTTTTGTTCCGGAAACTCCCCTCAAACCTTTCCAGTGTTGATCAGGAAACTCCCTGAAAACCTTTCCCAGTGTTGATCCGGAAACTCCCCTCAAACCATTCCCAGTGTTAATGCGGAAGCTCCCCTCAAACCTTTCCCAGTGTTGAACCGGAAACACCCCTCAAACCTTTCCCAGTGTTGATGCGGAAGCTCCCCTCAAACCTTTCCCAGTGTTGATCCGGAAACTCCTATCAACCCTTTCCCAGTGTTGATCCTGAAACCCCCTCAAACTATTCCCAGTGTTGATCTGGAAACTCCACACAAGCCTTTCCCATTGTTGATCCTGAAACTCCCCTCAAAACTTTCCCAGTGTTTATCTGGAAACTCCCCTCAAAAGTTTCCCAGTGTTGATCCGCAAACTCTCCTCAAAGCATTCCCAGCGTTGATCCAGAAACTCCCCACAATCCTTCTCCGGTTTTGATCAAGAAACTCCCCTTAAACCTTTCCCAGTGTTGATCCTGAAACTCCCCTCAAGCCTTTCCCAGTGCTGATCCGGAAACTCCCCTCAAACCTTTCCCTGTGTTGATCTGGAAACTACCCTCAAAACTTTCACGGTGTTGATCCGGAAACTCCCCTCAAACCTTTCCCAGTGTTGATGAGGAAGCTCCCCTCAAACCTTTCCCAGTGTTGATCTGGAAACTCCACTCAAGCCTTTCCCATTGTTGTTCCGGAAACTCCCCTCAAACCTTTCCAGTGTTGATCAGGAAACTCCCTGAAAACCTTTCCCAGTGTCGATCCGGAAACTCCCCTCAAAGCTTTCCCAGTGTTGATGCGGAAGCTCCCCTCAAACCTTTCCCAGTGTTGATGCGGAAACTCCCCTCAAACCTTTCCCAGTGTTGATCCGCAAACTCTCCTCAAACCTTTCCCAGTGTTAATCCAGAAACTCCCCTCAAACCTTTCCCAGTGCTGATCTGGAAACTCCCCTCAAACCTTTCCCAGTGTTGATCCGGAAACTCCCCTCAAACCTTTCCCAGTGTTGATCCTGAAACTCCCCTCAAACTATTCCCAGTGTTGATCTGGAAACTCCACACAAGCCTTTCCCATTGTTGATCCTGAAACTCCCCTCAAAACTTTCCCAGTGTTGATCCGGAAACTCCCCTCAAACGTTTCCCAGTGTTGATCCGCAAACTCTCCTCAAAGCATTCCCAGCGTTGATCCAGAAACTCCCCACAATCCTTCTCCGGTTTTGATCAAGAATCTCCCCTTAAACCTTTCCCAGTGTTGATCCTGAAACTCCCTCAAACCTTTCCCAGTGCTGATCCGGAAACTCCCCTCAAACCTTTCCCTGTGTTGATCTGGAAACTACCCTCAAAACTTTCACGGTGTTGATCCGGAAACTCCCCTCAAACCTTTCCCAGTGTTGATGCGGAAGCTCCCCTCAAACCTTTCCCAGTGTTGATCCGGAAACTCCAATCAAACCTTTCCCAGTGTTGATCCGGAAACTCCCCTCAAACCTTTCCCTGCGTTGATCCGGAAACTCCCCTCAAACCTTTCCCTGTGTTGATCTGGAAACTACCCTCAAAACTTTCAGGGTGTTGATCCGGAAACTCCCCTCAAACCTTTCCCAGTGTTGATCCGGAAACTCCAATCAAACCTTTCCCAGTGTTGATCCAGAAACTCCCCACAATCCTTCTCCGGTTTTGATCAAGAAACTCCCCTTAAACCTTTCCCAGTATTGATCCCGAAACACCACTCAAACCTTTCCCAGTGTTGATCCGGAAACTCCAATCAAACCTTTCCCAGTTTTGATCCGGAAACTCCCCTCAAAACTTTCCCAGTGTTGATGCGGAAACTCCCCTCAAACCTTTCCCAGTGTTGATCCGCAAACTCTCCTCAAACCTTTCCCAGTGTTGATCCAGAAACTCCCCTCAAACCTTTCCCAGTGCTGATCTGGAAACTCCCCTCAAACCGTTCCCAGTGTTGTTCCGGAAATTCCCCTCAAACATTTCCCAGTGTTGATCTTGAAACTTCCCTCAAACTATTCCCAGTGTTGATCTGGAAACTCCACACAAGCCTTTCCCATTGTTGATCCTGAAACTCCCCTCAAAACTTTCCCAGTGTTGATCCGGAAACTCCCCTCAAACGTTTCCCAGTGTTGATCCGCAAACTCTCCTCAAAGCATTCCCTGCGTTGATCCAGAAACTCCCCACAATCCTTCTCCGGTTTTGATCAAGAAACTCCCCTTAAACCTTTCCCAGTGTTGATCCTGAAACTCCCCTCAAACCTTTCCCAGTGCTGATCCGGAAACTCCCCTCAAACCTTTCCCTGTGTTGATCTGGAAACTACCCTCAAAACTTTCAGGGTGTTGATCCGGAAACTCCCCTCAAACCTTTCCCAGTGTTGATGCGGAAGCTCCCCTCAAACCTTTCCCAGTGTTGATCCGGAAACTCCTATCAACCCTTTCCCAGTGTTGATCCTGAAACCCCTTCAAACTATTCCCAGTGTTGATCTGGAAACTCCACACAAGCCTTTCCCATTGTTGATCCTGAAACTCCCCTCAAAACTTTCCCAGTGTTTATCTGGAAACTCCCCTCAAAAGTTTCCCAGTGTTGATCCGCAAACTCTCCTCAAAGCATTCCCAGCGTTGATCCAGAAACTCCCCACAATCCTTCTCCGGTTTTGATCAAGAAACTCCCCTTAAACCTTTCCCAGTGTTGATCCTGAAACTCCCCTCAAGCCTTTCCCAGTGCTGATCCGGAAACTCCCCTCAAACCTTTCCCTGTGTTGGTCTGGAAACTACCCTCAAAACTTTCACGGTGTTGATCCGGAAACTCCCCTCAAACCTTTCCCAGTGTTGATGAGGAAGCTCCCCTCAAACCTTTCCCAGTGTTGATCTGGAAACTCCACTCAAGCCTTTCCCATTGTTGTTCCGGAAACTCCCCTCAAACCTTTCCAGTGTTGATCAGGAAACTCCCTGAAAACCTTTCCCAGTGTCGATCCGGAAACTCCCCTCAAAGCTTTCCCAGTGTTGATGCGGAAGCTCCCCTCAAACCTTTCCCAGTGTTGATGCGGAAACTCCCCTCAAACCTTTCCCAGTGTTGATCCGCAAACTCTCCTCAAACCTTTCCCAGTGTTGATCCAGAAACTCCCCTCAAACCTTTCCCAGTGCTGATCTGGAAACTCCCCTCAAACCTTTCCCAGTGTTGATCCGGAAACTCCCCTCAAACCTTTCCCAGTGTTGATCCTGAAACTCCCCTCAAACTATTCCCAGTGTTGATCTGGAAACTCCACACAAGCCTTTCCCATTGTTGATCCTGAAACTCCCCTCAAAACTTTCCCAGTGTTGATCCGGAAACTCCCCTCAAACGTTTCCCAGTGTTGATCCGCAAACTCTCCTCAAAGCATTCCCAGCGTTGATCCAGAAACTCCCCACAATCCTTCTCCGGTTTTGATCAAGAATCTCCCCTTAAACCTTTCGCAGTGTTGATCCTGAAACTCCCCTCAAACCTTTCCCAGTGCTGATCCGGAAACTCCCCTCAAAACTTTCCCTGTGTTGATCTGGAAACTACCCTCAAAACTTTCACGGTGTTGATCCGGAAACTCCCCTCAAACCTTTCCCAGTGTTGATGCGGAAGCTCCCCTCAAACATTTCCCAGTGTTGATCCGGAAACTCCAATCAAACCTTTCCCAGTGTTGATCCGGAAACTCCCCTCAAACCTTTCCCTGCGTTGATCCGGAAACTCCCCTCAAACCTTTCCCTGTGTTGATCTGGAAACTACCCTCAAAACTTTCAGGGTGTTGATCCGGAAACTCCCCTCAAACCTTTCCCAGTGTTGATCCGGAAACTCCAATCAAACCTTTCCCAGTGTTGATCCAGAAACTCCCCACAATCCTTCTCCGGTTTTGATCAAGAAACTCCCCTTAAACCTTTCCCAGTATTGATCCCGAAACACCACTCAAACCTTTCCCAGTGTTGATCCGGAAACTCCAATCAAACCTTTCCCAGTTTTGATCCGGAAACTCCCCTCAAAACTTTCCCAGTGTTGATGCGGAAACTCCCCTCAAACCTTTCCCAGTGTTGATCCGCAAACTCTCCTCAAACCTTTCCCAGTGTTGATCCAGAAACTCCCCTCAAACCTTTCCCAGTGCTGATCTGGAAACTCCCCTCAAACCGTTCCCAGTGTTGTTCCGGAAATTCCCCTCAAACATTTCCCAGTGTTGATCTTGAAACTTCCCTCAAACTATTCCCAGTGTTGATCTGGAAACTCCACACAAGCCTTTCCCATTGTTGATCCTGAAACTCCCCTCAAAACTTTCCCAGTGTTTATCCGGAAACTCCCCTCAAACGTTTCCCAGTGTTGATCCGCAAACTCTCCTCAAAGCATTCCCTGCGTTGATCCAGAAACTCCCCACAATCCTTCTCCGGTTTTGATCAAGAAACTCCACTTAAACCTTTCCCAGTGTTGATCCTGAAACTCCCCTCAAACCTTTCCCAGTGCTGATCCGGAAACTCCCCTCAAACCTTTCCCTGTGTTGATCTGGAAACTACCCTCAAAACTTTCAGGGTGTTGATCCGGAAACTCCCCTCAAACCTTTCCCAGTGTTGATGCGGAAGCTCCCCTCAAACCTTTCCCAGTGTTGATCCGGAAACTCCAATCAAACCTTTCCCAGTGTTGATCCGGAAACTCCCCTCAAACCTTTCCCAGTGTTGATCCGGAAACACCCCTCAAACCTTTCCCAGTGTTGATGCGGAAGCTCCCATCAAACCTTTCCCAGTGTTAATCCGGAAACTCCTATCAACCCTTTCCCAGTGTTGATCCGGAAACTCCCCGAAAACATTTCCCAGTGTTGATCCGGAAACTCCCCTCAAGCATTTCCCAGTCTTGATGCGGAAGCTCCCATTTAACCTTTCCCAGTGTTTATCCGGAAACTCCTATCAACCCTTTCCCAGTGTTGATCCGGAAACTCCCCTCAAACCTTTCCCAGTCTTGATGCGGAAGCTCCCCTCAAACCTTTCCCAGTGTTGATCCGCAAACTCTCCTCAAACCTTTCCCAGTGTTGATCCAGAAACTCCCCTCAAACCTTTCCCAGTGCTGATCTGGAAACTCCTCTCAAACCTTTCCCAGTGTTGATCCGGAAACTCCCCTCAAACCTTTCCCAGTGTTGATCCTGAAACTCCCCTCAAACTATTCCCAGTGTTGATCTGGAAACTCCACACAAGCCTTTCCCATTGTTGATCCTGAAACTCCCCTCAAAACTTTCCCAGTGTTGATCCGGAAACTCCCCTCAAACGTTTCCCAGTGTTGATCCGCAAACTCTCCTCAAAGCATTCCCAGCGTTGATCCAGAAACTCCCCACAATCCTTCTCCGGTTTTGATCAAGAATCTCCCCTTAAACCTTTCCCAGTGTTGATCCTGAAACTCCCCTCAAACCTTTCCCAGTGCTGATCCGGAAACTCCCCTCAAACCTTTCCCTGTGTTGATCTGGAAACTACCCTCAAAACTTTCACGGTGTTGATCCGGAAACTCCCCTCAAACCTTTCCCAGTGTTGATGCGGAAGCTCCCCTCAAACATTTCCCAGTGTTGATCCGGAAACTCCAATCAAACCTTTCCCAGTGTTGATCCGGAAACTCCCCTCAAACCTTTCCCTGCGTTGATCCGGAAACTCCCCTCAAACCTTTCCCTGTGTTGATCTGGAAACTACCCTCAAAACTTTCAGGGTGTTGATCCGGAAACTCCCCTCAAACCTTTCCCAGTGTTGATCCGGAAACTCCAATCAAACCTTTCCCAGTGTTGATCCAGAAACTCCCCACAATCCTTCTCCGGTTTTGATCAAGAAACTCCCCTTAAACCTTTCCCAGTATTGATCCCGAAACACCACTCAAACCTTTCCCAGTGTTGATCCGGAAACTCCAATCAAACCTTTCCCAGTTTTGATCCGGAAACTCCCCTCAAAACTTTCCCAGTGTTGATGCGGAAACTCCCCTCAAACCTTTCCCAGTGTTGATCCGCAAACTCTCCTCAAACCTTTCCCAGTGTTGATCCAGAAACTCCCCTCAAACCTTTCCCAGTGCTGATCTGGAAACTCCCCTCAAACCGTTCCCAGTGTTGTTCCGGAAATTCCCCTCAAACATTTCCCAGTGTTGATCTTGAAACTTCCCTCAAACTATTCCCAGTGTTGATCTGGAAACTCCACACAAGCCTTTCCCATTGTTGATCCTGAAACTCCCCTCAAAACTTTCCCAGTGTTTATCCGGAAACTCCCCTCAAACGTTTCCCAGTGTTGATCCGCAAACTCTCCTCAAAGCATTCCCTGCGTTGATCCAGAAACTCCCCACAATCCTTCTCCGGTTTTGATCAAGAAACTCCACTTAAACCTTTCCCAGTGTTGATCCTGAAACTCCCCTCAAACCTTTCCCAGTGCTGATCCGGAAACTCCCCTCAAACCTTTCCCTGTGTTGATCTGGAAACTACCCTCAAAACTTTCAGGGTGTTGATCGGGAAACTCCCCTCAAACCTTTCCCAGTGTTGATGCGGAAGCTCCCCTCAAACCTTTCCCAGTGTTGATCCGGAAACTCCAATCAAACCTTTCCCAGTGTTGATCCGGAAACTCCCCTCAAACCTTTCCCAGTGTTGATCCGGAAACACCCCTCAAACCTTTCCCAGTGTTGATGCGGAAGCTCCCATCAAACCTTTCCCAGTGTTAATCCGGAAACTCCTATCAACCCTTTCCCAGTGTTGATCCGGAAACTCCCCGAAAACATTTCCCAGTGTTGATCCGGAAACTCCCCTCAAGCATTTCCCAGTCTTGATGCGGAAGCTCCCATTTAACCTTTCCCAGTGTTTATCCGGAAACTCCTATCAACCCTTTCCCAGTGTTGATCCGGAAACTCCCCTCAAACCTTTCCCAGTCTTGATGCGGAAGCTCCCCTCAAACCTTTCCCAGTGTTGATCCGGAAACTCCTATCAACCCTTTCCCAGTGTTGATCCGGAAACTCCCCTCAACCCTTTCCCAGTGTTCATCCTGAAACTCCCCTCAAACTTTTCCCTGTGTTGATCTGGAATCTCCCCTCAAACCTTTCCCAGTGTTGATCCGGAAACAACCCTCAAACCTTTCCCAGTGTTCATCCGGAAACACCCCTCAAACCTTTCCCAGTGTTGATCCGGAAACACCCCTCAATCCTTTCCCAGTGTTGATCTGGAAACTCCACTCAAACCGTTCCCATTGTTGTTCCGGAAACTCCCCTCAAACCTTTCCAGTGTTGATCAGGAAACTCCCTGAAAACCTTTCCCAGTGTTGATCCGGAATCTCCCCTCAAACCATTCCCAGTGTTGATGCGGAAGCTCCCGTCAAACCTTTCCCAGTGTTGATCCGGAAACACCCCTCAAACCTTTCCCAGTGTTGATGCGGAAGCTCCCCTCAAACCTTTCCCAGTGTTGATCCGGAAACTCCCCGAATACATTTCCCAGTGTTGATCCGGAAACACCCCTCAAACCTTTCGCAGAGTTGATACGGAAACTGCCTTGAAACCTTTCCAGCGTTGATTCGGAAACTCCCCTCAAACCTTTCCCAGTTTTGATCTGGAAACTCCACTCAATCCTTTCCCATTGTTGTTCCGGAAATTATCCTCAAACCTTTCCAGTGTTGATCAGGAAACTCCCTGAAAACCTTTCCCAGTGTCGATCCGGAAACTCCCCTCAAAGCTTTCCCAGTGTTGATGCGGAAGCTCCCCTCAAACCTTTCCCAGTGTTGATCCGGAAAATCCAATCAAACCTTTCACAGTGTTGATCCGGAAACTCCCCTCAAACCTTTCCCAGTGTTGATCCGGAAACAAACCTCAAACCTTTCCCTGTGTTGATCTGGAAACTAACCTCAAACCGTTCCCAGTGTTGATCCGCAAACTCCCCTCAAACCTTTCGCAGAGTTGATACGGAAACTGCCTTGAAACCTTTCCAGCGTTGATTCGGAAACTCCCCTCAAACCTTTCCCAGTTTTGATCTGGAAACTCCACTCAATCCTTTCCCATTGTTGTTCCGGAAACTCCCCTCAAACCTTTCCAGTGTTGATCAGGAAACTCCCTGAAAACCTTTCCCAGTGTCGATCCGGAAACTCCCCTCAAAGCTTTCCCAGTGTTGATGCGGAAGCTCCCCTCAAACCTTTCCCAGTGTTGATCCGGAAAATCCAATCAAACCTTTCACAGTGTTGATCCGGAAACTCCCCTCAAACCTTTCCCAGTGTTGATCCGGAATCTCCCCTCAAACCATTCCCAGTGTTGATGCGGAAGCTCCCGTCAAACCTTTCCCAGTGTTGATCCGGAAACACCCCTCAAACCTTTCCCAGTGTTGATGCGGAAGCTCCCCTCAAACCTTTCCCAGTGTTGATCCGGAAACTCCCCGAATACATTTCCCAGTGTTGATCCGGAAACACCCCTCAAACCTTTCGCAGAGTTGATACGGAAACTGCCTTGAAACCTTTCCAGCGTTGATTCGGAAACTCCCCTCAAACCTTTCCCAGTTTTGATCTGGAAACTCCACTCAATCCTTTCCCATTGTTGTTCCGGAAATTATCCTCAAACCTTTCCAGTGTTGATCAGGAAACTCCCTGAAAACCTTTCCCAGTGTCGATCCGGAAACTCCCCTCAAAGCTTTCCCAGTGTTGATGCGGAAGCTCCCCTCAAACCTTTCCCAGTGTTGATCCGGAAAATCCAATCAAACCTTTCACAGTGTTGATCCGGAAACTCCCCTCAAACCTTTCCCAGTGTTGATCCGGAAACAAACCTCAAACCTTTCCCTGTGTTGATCTGGAAACTAACCTCAAACCGTTCCCAGTGTTGATCCGCAAACTCCCCTCAAACCTTTCGCAGAGTTGATACGGAAACTGCCTTGAAACCTTTCCAGCGTTGATTCGGAAACTCCCCTCAAACCTTTCCCAGTTTTGATCTGGAAACTCCACTCAATCCTTTCCCATTGTTGTTCCGGAAACTCCCCTCAAACCTTTCCAGTGTTGATCAGGAAACTCCCTGAAAACCTTTCCCAGTGTCGATCCGGAAACTCCCCTCAAAGCTTTCCCAGTGTTGATGCGGAAGCTCCCCTCAAACCTTTCCCAGTGTTGATCCGGAAAATCCAATCAAACCTTTCACAGTGTTGATCCGGAAACTCCCCTCAAACCTTTCCCAGTGTTGATCCGGAAACACACCTCAAACCTTTCCCAGTGTTGATCTGGAAACTCCCCTCAAACCGTTCCCAGTGTTGATCCGGAAACTCCCATCAAACCTTTCCCAGTGTTGATCCGGAAACTCCAATCAAACCTTTCCCAGTGTTGATCCGGAAACTCCCCTCAAGCATTTCCCAGTCTTGATGCGGAAGCTCCCATCTAACCTTTCCCAGTGTTGATCCGGAATCTCCTATCAACCCTTTCCCAGTGTTGATCCGGAAACTCCCCTCAAACCTTTCCCAGTGTTGATCCGGAAACTCCCCTCAAACCTTTCACGGAGTTGATCCGGAAACTCCCCTCAAACCTTTCCCAGTGTTGATGCGGAAACTCCCCTCAAACCTTTCCAGTGTTGATCAGGAAACTCCCTGAAAACCTTTCCCAGTGTTGATCCGGAAACTCCACTCAAACCTTTCCCAGTGTTTATCCGGAAAATCCAATGAAACCTTTCACAGTGTTGATCTGGAAACTCCCCTGAAACCTTTCCCAGTGTTTATCCGGAAACTCCTATCAACCCTTTCCCAGTGTTGATCCGGAAACTCCCCTCAAACCTTTCCCAGTCTTGATGCGGAAGCTCCCCTCAAACCTTTCCCAGTGTTGATCCGGAAACTCCTATCAACCATTTCCCAGTGTTGATCCGGAAACTCCCCTCAACCCTTTCCCAGTGTTCATCCTGAAACTCCCCTCAAACTTTTCCCTGTGTTGATCTGGAATCTCCCCTCAAACCTTTCCCAGTGTTGATCCGGAAACAACCCTCAAACCTTTCCCAGTGTTGATCCGGAAACACCCCTCAAACCTTTCCCAGTGTTGATCCGGAAACACCCCTCAATCCTTTCCCAGTGTTGATCTGGAAACTCCACTCAAACCGTTCCCATTGTTGTTCCGGAAACTCCCCTCAAACCTTTCCAGTGTTGATCAGGAAACTCCCTGAAAACCTTTCCCAGTGTTGATCCGGAATCTCCCCTCAAACCATTCCCAGTGTTGATGCGGAAGCTCCCGTCAAACCTTTCCCAGTGTTGATCCGGAAACACCCCTCAAACCTTTCCCAGTGTTGATGCGGAAGCTCCCCTCAAACCTTTCCCAGTGTTGATCCGGAAACTCCCCGAATACATTTCCCAGTGTTGATGCGGAAGCTCCCCTCAAACCTTTCCCAGTGTTGATCCGCAAACTCCCCTCAAACCTTTCGCAGAGTTGATACGGAAACTGCCTTGAAACCTTTCCAGCGTTGATTCGGAAACTCCCCTCAAACCTTTCCCAGTTTTGATCTGGAAACTCCACTCAATCCTTTCCCATTGTTGTTCCGGAAACTCCCCTCAAACCTTTCCAGTGTTGATCAGGAAACTCCCTGAAAACCTTTCCCAGTGTCGATCCGGAAACTCCCCTCAAAGCTTTCCCAGTGTTGATGCGGAAGCTCCCCTCAAACCTTTCCCAGTGTTGATCCGGAAACACCCCACAAACCTTTCCCAGTGTTGATGCGGAAGCTCCCCTCAAACCTTTCCCAGTGTTGATCCGGAAACTCCAATCAAACCTTTCCCAGTGTTGATCCGGAAACTCCCCTCAAACCTTTCCCAGTGTTGATCCGGAAACACCCCTCAAACCTTTCCCAGTGTTGATGCGGAAGCTCCCATCAAACCTTTCCCAGTGTTGATCCGGAAACTCCTATCAACCCTTTCCCAGTGTTGATCCGGAAACTCCCCGAAAACATTTCCCAGTGTTGATCCGGAAACTCCCCTCAAGCATTTCCCAGTCTTGATGCGGAAGCTCCCATTTAACCTTTCCCAGTGTTTATCCGGAAACTCCTATCAACCCTTTCCCAGTGTTGATCCGGAAACTCCCCTCAAACCTTTCCCAGTCTTGATGCGGAAGCTCCCCTCAAACCTTTCCCAGTGTTGATCCGGAAACTCCTATCAACCCTTTCCCAGTGTTGATCCGGAAACTCCCCTCAACCCTTTCCCAGTGTTCATCCTGAAACTCCCCTCAAACTTTTCCCTGTGTTGATCTGGAATCTCCCCTCAAACCTTTCGAGTGTTGATCCGGAAACAACCCTCAAACCTTTCCCAGTGTTGATCCGGAAACACCCCTCAAACCTTTCCCAGTGTTGATCCGGAAACACCCCTCAATCCTTTCCCAGTGTTGATCTGGAAACTCCACTCAAACCGTTCCCATTGTTGTTCCGGAAACTCCCCTCAAACCTTTCCAGTGTTGATCAGGAAACTCCCTGAAAACCTTTCCCAGTGTTGATCCGGAATCTCCCCTCAAACCATTCCCAGTGTTGATGCGGAAGCTCCCGTCAAACCTTTCCCAGTGTTGATTCGGAAACACCCCTCAAACCTTTCCCAGTGTTGATGCGGAAGCTCCCCTCAAACCTTTCCCAGTGTTGATCCGGAAACTCCCCGAATACATTTCCCAGTGTTGATCCGGAAACACCCCTCAAACCTTTCGCAGAGTTGATACGGAAACTGCCTTGAAACCTTTCCAGCGTTTATTCGGAAACTCCCCTCAAACCTTTCCCAGTTTTGATCTGGAAACTCCACTCAATCCTTTCCCATTGTTGTTCCGGAAACTCCCCTCAAAACTTTCCAGTGTTGATCAGGAAACTCCCTGAAAACCTTTCCCAGTGTCGATCCGGAAACTCCCCTCAAAGCTTTCCCAGTGTTGATGCGGAAGCTCCCCTCAAACCTTTCCCAGTGTTGATCCGGAAACTCCCCTCAAACCTTTCCCAGTGTTGATGCGGAAGCTCCCCTCAAACCTTTCCCAGTGTTGATCCGGAAACTCCAATCAAACCTTTCCCAGTGTTGATCCTGAAACTCCCCTCAAACCTTTCCCAGTGTTGATGCGGAAGCTCCCCTCAAACCTTTCCCAGTGTTGATCCCGAAACTCCAATCAAACCTTTCCCAGTGTTGATCCGGAAACTCCCCTCAAACCTTTCCCAGTGTTGATCCGGAAACACCCCTCAAACCTTTCACAGTGTTGATGCGGAAGCTCCCATCAAACCTTTCCCAGTGTTGATCCGGAAACTCCTATCAAACCTTTCCCAGTGTTGATCCGGAAACTCCCCGAAAACATTTCCCAGTGTTGATCCGGAAACTCCCCTCAAGCATTTCCCAGTCTTGATGCGGAAGCTCCCATTTAACCTTTCCCAGTGTTTATCCGGAAACTCCTATCAACCCTTTCCCAGTGTTGATCCGGAAACTCCCCTCAAACCTTTCCCAGTCTTGATGCGGAAGCTCCCCTCAAACCTTTCCCAGTGTTGATCCGGAAACTCCTATCAACCCTTTCCCAGTGTTGATCCGGAAACTCCCCTCAACCCTTTCCCAGTGTTCATCCTGAAACTCCCCTCAAACTTTTCCCTGTGTTGATCTGGAATCTCCCCTCAAACCTTTCCCAGTGTTGATCCGGAAACAACCCTCAAACCTTTCCCAGTGTTGATCCGGAAACACCCCTCAAACCTTTCCCAGTGTTGATCCGGAAACACCCCTCAATCCTTTCCCAGTGTTGATCTGGAAACTCCACTCAAACTGTTCCCATTGTTGTTCCGGAAACTCCCCTCAAACCTTTCAAGTGTTGATCAGGAAACTCCCTGAAAACCTTTCCCAGTGTTGATCCGGAATCTCCCCTCAAACCATTCCCAGTGTTGATGCGGAAGCTCCCGTCAAACCTTTCCCAGTGTTGATCCGGAAACACCCCTCAAACCTTTCCCAGTGTTGATGCGGAAGCTCCCCTCAAACCTTTCCCAGTGTTGATCCGGAAACTCCCCGAATACATTTCCCAGTGTTGATCCGGAAACACTCCTCAAACCTTTCGCAGAGTTGATACGGAAACTGCCTTGAAACCTTTCCAGCGTTGATTCGGAAACTCCCCTCAAACCTTTCCCAGTTTTGATCTGGAAACTCCACTCAATCCTTTCCCATTATTGTTCCGGAAACTCCCCTCAAACCTTTCCAGTGTTGATCAGGAAACTCCCTGAAAACCTTTCCCAGTGTCGATCCGGAAACTCCCCTCAAAGCTTTCCCAGTGTTGATGCGGAAGCTCCCCTCAAACCTTTCCCAGTGTTGATCCGGAAAATCCAATCAAACCTTTCACAGTGTTGATCCGGAAACTCCCCTCAAACCTTTCCCAGTGTTGATCCGGAAACACACCTCAAACCTTTCCCAGTGTTGATCTGGAAACTCCCCTCAAACCGTTCCCTGTGTTGATCCGCAAACTCCCCTCAAACCTTTCGCAGAGTTGATACGGAAACTGCCTTGAAACCTTTCCAGCGTTGATTCGGAAACTCCCCTCAAACCTTTCCCAGTTTTGATCTGGAAACTCCACTCAATCCTTTCCCATTGTTGTTCCGGAAACTCCCCTCAAACCTTTCCAGTGTTGATCAGGAAACTCCCTGAAAACCTTTCCCAGTGTCGATCCGGAAACTCCCCTCAAAGCTTTCCCAGTGTTGATGCGGAAGCTCCCCTCAAACCTTTCCCAGTGTTGATCCGGAAAATCCAATCAAACCTTTCACAGTGTTGATCCGGAAACTCCCCTCAAACCTTTCCCAGTTTTGATCTGGAAACTCCACTCAATCCTTTCCCATTGTTGTTCCGGAAACTCCCCTCAAACCTTTCCAGTGTTGATCAGGAAACTCCCTGAAAACCTTTCCCAGTGTCGATCCGGAAACTCCCCTCAAAGCTTTCCCAGTGTTGATGCGGAAGCTCCCCTCAAACCTTTCCCAGTGTTGATCCGGAAAATCCAATCAAACCTTTCACAGTGTTGATCCGGAAACTCCCCTCAAACCTTTCCCAGTGTTGATCCGGAAACACACCTCAAACCTTTCCCAGTGTTGATCTGGAAACTCCCCTCAAACCGTTCCCAGTGTTGATCCGCAAACTCCCCTCAAACCTTTCGCAGAGTTGATACGGAAACTGCCTTGAAACCTTTCCAGCGTTGATTCGGAAACTCCCCTCAAACCTTTCCCAGTTTTGATCTGGAAACTCCACTCAATCCTTTCCCATTGTTGTTCCGGAAACTCCCCTCAAACCTTTCCAGTGTTGATCAGGAAACTCCCTGAAAACCTTTCCCAGTGTCGATCCGGAAACTCCCCTCAAAGCTTTCCCAGTGTTGATGCGGAAGCTCCCCTCAAACCTTTCCCAGTGTTGATCCGGAAAATCCAATCAAACCTTTCACAGTGTTGATCCAGAAACTCCCCTCAAACCTTTCCCAGTGTTGATCCGGAAACAGACCTCAAACCTTTCCCAGTGTTGATCTGGAAACTCCCCTCAAACCGTTCCCAGTGTTGATCCGGAAACTCCCATCAAACCTTTCCCAGTGTTGATCCGGAAACTCCAATCAAACCTTTCCCAGTGTTGATCCGGAAACTCCCCTCAAGCATTTCCCAGTGTTGATGCGGAAGCTCCCATCTAACCTTTCCCAGTGTTGATCCGGAATCTCCTATCAACCCTTTCCCAGTGTTGATCCGGAAACTCCCCTCAAACCTTTCCCAGTGTTGATCCGGAAACTCCCCTCAAACCTTTCACGGAGTTGATCCGGAAACTCCCCTCAAACCTTTCCCAGTGTTGATGCGGAAACTCCCCTCAAACCTTTCCAGTGTTGATCAGGAAACTCCCTGAAAACCTTTCCCAGTGTTGATCCGGAAACTCCACTCAAACCTTTCCCAGTGTTTATCCGGAAAATCCAATGAAACCTTTCACAGTGTTGATCTGGAAACTCCCCTCAAACCTTTCCCAGTGTTTATCCGGAAACTCCTATCAACCCTTTCCCAGTGTTGATCCGGAAACTCCCCTCAAACCTTTCCCAGTCTTGATGCGGAAGCTCCCCTCAAACCTTTCCCAGTGTTGATCCGGAAACTCCTATCAACCCTTTCCCAGTGTTGATCCGGAAACTCCCCTCAACCCTTTCCCAGTGTTCATCCTGAAACTCCCCTCAAACTTTTCCCTGTGTTGATCTGGAATCTCCCCTCAAACCTTTCCCAGTGTTGATCCGGAAACAACCCTCAAACCTTTCCCAGTGTTGATCCGGAAACACCCCTCAAACCTTTCCCAGTGTTGATCCGGAATCTCCCCTCAAACCATTCCCAGTGTTGATGCGGAAGCTCCCGTCAAACCTTTCCCAGTGTTGATCCGGAAACACCCCTCAAACCTTTCCCAGTGTTGATGCGGAAGCTCCCCTCAACCCTTTCCCAGTGTTGATCCGGAAACTCCCCGAATACATTTCCCAGTGTTGATCCGGAAACACCCCTCAAACCTTTCGCAGAGTTGATACGGAAACTGCCTTGAAACCTTTCCAGCGTTGATTCGGAAACTCCCCTCAAACCTTTCCCAGTTTTGATCTGGAAACTCCACTCAATCCTTTCCCATTGTTGTTCCGGAAACTCCCCTCAAACCTTTCCAGTGTTGATCAGGAAACTCCCTGAAAACCTTTCCCAGTGTCGATCTGGAAACTCCCCTCAAAGCTTTCCCAGTGTTGATGCGGAAGCTCCCCTCAAACCTTTCCCAGTGTTGATCCGGAAAATCCAATCAAACCTTTCACAGTGTTGATCCGGAAACTCCCCTCAAACCTTTCCCAGTGTTGATCCGGAAACACACCTCAAACCTTTCCCAGTGTTGATCTGGAAACTCCCCTCAAACCGTTCCCAGTGTTGATCCGCAAACTCCCCTCAAACCTTTCGCAGAGTTGATACGGAAACTGCCTTGAAACCTTTCCAGCGTTGATTCGGAAACTCCCCTCAAACCTTTCCCAGTTTTGATCTGGAAACTCCACTCAATCCTTTCCCATTGTTGTTCCGGAAACTCCCCTCAAACCTTTCCAGTGTTGATCAGGAAACTCCCTGAAAACCTTTCCCAGTGTCGATCCGGAAACTCCCCTCAAAGCTTTCCCAGTGTTGATGCGGAAGCTCCCCTCAAACCTTTCCCAGTGTTGATCCGGAAAATCCAATCAAACCTTTCACAGTGTTGATCCGGAAACTCCCCTCAAACCTTTCCCAGTGTTGATCCGGAAACACACCTCAAACCTTTCCCAGTGTTGATCTGGAAACTCCCCTCAAAACGTTCCCAGTGTTGATCCGCAAACTCCAATCAAACCTTTCCCAGTGTTGATCCGGAAACTCCCCTCAAGCATTTCCCAGTCTTGATGCGGAAGCTCCCATCTAACCTTTCCCAGTGTTGATCCGGAATCTCCTATCAACCCTTTCCCAGTGTTGATCCGGAAACTCCCCTCAAACCTTTCCCAGTGTTGATCCGGAAACTCCCCTCAAACCTTTCACGGAGTTGATCCGGAAACTCCCCTCAAACCTTTCCCAGTGTTGATGCGGAAACTCCCCTCAAACCTTTCCAGTGTTGATCAGGAAACTCCCTGAAAACCTTTCCCAGTGTTGATCCGGAAACTCCACTAAAACCTTTCCCAGTGTTTATCCGGAAAATCCAATGAAACCTTTCACAGTGTTGATCTGGAAACTCCCCTCAAACCTTTCCCAGTGTTTATCCGGAAACTCCTATCAACCCTTTCCCAGTGTTGATCCGGAAACTCCCCTCAAACCTTTCCCAGTCTTGATGCGGAAGCTCCCCTCAAACCTTTCCCAGTGTTGATCCGGAAACTCCTATCAACCCTTTCCCAGTGTTGATCCGGAAACTCCCCTCAACCCTTTCCCAGTGTTCATCCTGAAACTCCCCTCAAACTTTTCCCTGTGTTGATCTGGAATCTCCCCTCAAACCTTTCCCAGTGTTGATCCGGAAACAACCCTCAAACCTTTCCCAGTGTTGATCCGGAAACACCCCTCAAACCTTTCCCAGTGTTGATCCGGAAACACCCCTCAATCCTTTCCCAGTGTTGATCTGGAAACTCCACTCAAACCGTTCCCATTGTTGTTCCGGAAACTCCCCTCAAACCTTTCCAGTGTTGATCAGGAAACTCCCCTCAAACCTTTCCCAGTGTTGATCCGGAATCTCCCCTCAAACCATTCCCAGTGTTGATGCGGAAGCTCCCGTCAAACCTTTCCCAGTGTTGATCCGGAAACACCCCTCAAACCTTTCCCAGTGTTGATGCGGAAGCTCCCCTCAAACCTTTCCCAGTGTTGATCCGGAAACTCCCCTCAAACCTTTCCCAGTGTTGATCCGGAAACACACCTCAAACCTTTCCCAGTGTTGATCTGGAAACTCCCCTCAAACCGTTCCCAGTGTTGATCCGGAAACTCCCATCAAACCTTTCCCAGTGTTGATCCGGAAACTCCAATCAAACCTTTCCCAGTGTTGATCCGGAAACTCCCCTCAAGCATTTCCCAGTCTTGATGCGGAAGCTCCCATCTAACCTTTCCCAGTGTTGATCCGGAATCTCCTATCAACCCTTTCCCAGTGTTGATCCGGAAACTCCCCTCAAACCTTTCCCAGTGTTGATCCGGAAACTCCCCTCAAACCTTTCACGGAGTTGATCCGGAAACTCCCCTCAAACCTTTCCCAGTGTTAGAAGTCTCCATGTTGCTATGTGTGTCCCCACCAATCATCCAGGCAAAAGAATAGAAGAAAAATAGAAAATAAAGAAAAAAACAAAATACCCCCCTACTAATGTTGTGAAAAAAAAGAAACACAACATTACCCCCCTCTATTGTACGGGTCATGGCAATCGCCATGATTACACACGTGAATCCCGTAGTAACCGATTCAAAGCTCCCCAGCCCCCCCGCAACATGAAAGATATATATATATAAAAAAAAACATACCATTCTCAATTAATATTTCTAAAATATTACTTTTCTCCCTTATATCGTCCTTAAATGTCCATCAGTTCCATTTACTTTCTCTGTCTTCGTCTTTAACCATTACATTTAGAAATCTCCGCTTTTAATCAACGAATAAAATTGATAAACTTGAAAATTTTAGTAGACGCAACAATATTAAAATTGTTGGACTTAAAGAAGGTACCGAAGGAGAAGACCCAATAAATTTTTTTCAAAAATGGATTCCTGAAAAATTGGAAATGGGAGAAGAACCTTTAATTGAGATTGAAAGGGTGCACAGAGTTTTAAGACCAAGATCTCAAGATGATCAAAATCCGCGATCAATTTTGATAAGATGTTTAAGATACCAGGATAAAGAAAAGATTTTGAGGGCGGCTGCCCAGGGTGCTAAAAGAAGAAAAGGTCCGTTGATGATAGCTGAGAAACCAGTTCTTTTTTATCCTGATATAAGTTATAACCTTTTGAAGAGAAAGAAAGAATTTAACCCAGCTAAAAAGGTTTTGTGGGAAAAAGGTTATAAGTTTTCAATGCGTCACCCAGCAACACTGATAATTTTTTTGGAGGAAGGAAAAAGATTTTTTTCTGACTATCAAGATGCGGAGGTGTTTGCACAAAGACTTCCATCTATTCGTTGATTAAAAGCGGAGATTTCCTTTCCCAGTGTTGATGCGGAAACTCCCCTCAAACCTTTCCAGTGTTGATCAGGAAACTCCCTGAAAACTTTTCCCAGTGTTGATCCGGAAACTCCACTCAAACCTTTCCCAGTGTTTATCCGGAAAATCCAATGAAACCTTTCACAGTGTTGATCTGGAAACTCCCCTCAAACCTTTCCCAGTGTTGATCCGGAAACACCACTCAAACCTTTCCCAGTGTTGATCCGGAAACTCCAATCAAACCTTTCCCAGTTTTGATCCGGAAACTCCCCTCAAAACTTTCCCAGTGTTGATGCGGAAACTCCCCTCAAACCTTTCCCAGTGTTGATCCAGAAACTCCCCTCAAACCTTTCCCAGTGCTGATCTGGAAACTCCCCTCAAACCTTTCCCAGTGTTGATCCGGAAACTCCCCTCAAACATTTCCCAGTGTTGATCCGGAAACTCCCCTCAAACCTTTCCCAGTGTTGATCCAGAAACTCCCCACAATCCTTCTCCGGTTTTGATCAAGAAACTCCCCTTAAACCTTTCCCAGTGTTGATCCAGAAACTCCCCACAATCCTTCTCCGGTTTTGATCAAGAAACTCCCCTTAAACCTTTCCCAGTGTTGATCCTGAAACTCCCCTCAAACCTTTCCCAGTGCTGATCCGGAAACTCCCCTCAAACCTTTCCCAGTGTTGATGCGGAAGCTCCCCTCAAACCTTTCCCAGTGTTGATCCGGAAACTCCAATCAAACCTTTCCCTGTGTTGATCCGGAAACTCCCCTCAAACCTTTCCCTGTGTTGATCCGGAAACTCCCCTCAAACCTTTCCCTGTGTTGATCTGGAAACTACCCTCAAAACTTTCAGGGTGTTGATCCGGAAACTCCCCTCAAACCTTTCCCAGTGTTGATGCGGAAGCTCCCCTCAAACCTTTCCCAGTGTTGATCCGGAAACTCCAATCAAACCTTTCCCAGTGTTGATCCGGAAACTCCCCTCAAACCTTTCCCTGTGTTGATCCGGAAGCTCCCCTCAAACCTTTCCCAGTGTTGATCCGGAAACACAACTCAAACCTTTCCCAGTGTTGATCCGCAAACTCTCCTCAAACCTTTCCCAGTGATGATCCAGAAACTCCCCTCAAACCTTTCCCAGTGCTGATCTGGAAACTCCACTCAAACCTTTCCCAGTGTTTATCCGGAAAATCCAATGAAACCTTTCACAGTGTTGATCTGGAAACTCCCCTCAAACCTTTCCCAGTGTTGATCCGGAAACACCACTCAAACCTTTCCCAGTGTTGATCCGGAAACTCCAATCAAACCTTTCCCAGTTTTGATCCGGAAACTCCCCTCAAAACTTTCCCAGTGTTGATGCGGAAACTCCCCTCAAACCTTTCCCAGTGTTGATCCAGAAACTCCCCTCAAACCTTTCCCAGTGCTGATCTGGAAACTCCCCTCAAACCTTTCCCAGTGTTGATCCGGAAACTCCCCTCAAACCTTTCCCGTGTTGATCCGGAAACTCCCCTCAAACCTTTCCCAGTGTTGATCCTGAAACTCCCCACAATCCTTCTCCGGTTTTGATCAAGAAACTCCCCTTAAACCTTTCCCAGTGTTGATCCAGAAACTCCCCACAATCCTTCTCCGGTTTTGATCAAGAAACTCCCCTTAAACCTTTCCCAGTGTTGATCCTGAAACTCCCCTCAAACCTTTCCCAGTGCTGATCCGGAAACTCCCCTCAAACCTTTCCCAGTGTTGATGCGGAAGCTCCCCTCAAACCTTTCCCAGTGTTGATCCGGAAACTCCAATCAAACCTTTCCCTGTGTTGATCCGGAAACTCCCCTCAAACCTTTCCCTGTGTTGATCCGGAAACTCCCCTCAAACCTTTCCCTGTGTTGATCTGGAAACTACCCTCAAAACTTTCAGGGTGTTGATCCGGAAACTCCCCTCAAACCTTTCCCAGTGTTGATGCGGAAGCTCCCCTCAAACCTTTCCCAGTGTTGATCCGGAAACTCCAATCAAACCTTTCCCAGTGTTGATCCGGAAACTCCCCTCAAACCTTTCCCTGTGTTGATCCGGAAGCTCCCCTCAAACCTTTCCCAGTGTTGATCCGGAAACACCACTCAAACCTTTCCCAGTGTTGAACCGCAAACTCTCCTCAAACCTTTCCCAGTGATGATCCAGAAACTCCCCTCAAACCTTTCCCAGTGCTGATCTGGAAACTCCCCTCAAACCTTTCCCAGTGTTGATCCGGAAACTCCCCTCAAACCTTTCCCAGTGTTGATCCTGAAACTCACCTCAAACTATTCCCAGTGTTGATCTGGAAACTCCACACAAGCCTTTCCCATTATTGATCCTGAAACTTCCCTCAAAACTTTCCCAGTGTTTATCTGGAAACTCCCCTCAAACGTTTCCCAGTGTTGATCCGCAAACTCTCCTCAAAGCATTCCCAGCGTTGATCCAGAAACTCCCCACAATCCTTCTCCGGTTTTGATCAAGAAACTCACCTTAAACCTTTCCCAGTGTTGATCCTGAAACTCCCCTCAAAACTTTCACGGTGTTGATCCGGAAACTCCCCTCAAACCTTTCCCAGTGTTGATGCGGAAGCTCCCCTCAAACCTTTCCCTGTGTTGATCTGGAAACTACCCTCAAAACTTTCAGGGTGTTGATCCGGAAACTCCCCTCAAACCTTTCCCAGTGTTGATGCGGAAGCTCCCCTCAAACCTTTCCCAGTGTTGATCCGGAAACTCCAATCAAACCTTTCCCAGTGTTGATCCGGAAACTCCCCTCAAACCTTTCCCTGTGTTGATCCGGAAGCTCCCCTCAAACCTTTCCCAGTGCTGATCCGGAAACACCACTCAAACCTTTCCCAGTGTTGATCCGCAAACTCTCCTCAAACCTTTCCCAGTGATGATCCAGAAACTCCCCTCAAACCTTTCCCAGTGCTGATCTGGAAACTCCCCTCAAACCTTTCCCAGTGTTGATCCGGAAACTCCCCTCAAACCTTTCCCAGTGTTGATCCTGAAACTCACCTCAAACTATTCCCAGTGTTGATCTGGAAACTCCACACAAGCCTTTCCCATTATTGATCCTGAAACTTCCCTCAAAACTTTCCCAGTGTTTATCTGGAAACTCCCCTCAAACGTTTCCCAGTGTTGATCCGCAAACTCTCCTCAAAGCATTCCCAGCGTTGATCCAGAAACTCCCCACAATCCTTCTCCGGTTTTGATCAAGAAACTCACCTTAAACCTTTCCCAGTGTTGATCCTGAAACTCCACTCAAAACTTTCACGGTGTTGATCCGGAAACTCCCCTCAAACCTTTCCCAGTGTTGATGCGGAAGCTCCCCTCAAACCTTTCCCAGTGTTGATCCGGAAACTCCAATCAAACGTTTCCCAGTGTTGATCCGGAAACTCCCCTCAAACCTTTCCCTGTGTTGATCCGGAAGCTACCCTCAAACCTTTCCCAGAGTTGATCCGGAAACTCCAATCAAACCTTTCCCAGTGTTGATCCGTAAACTCCCCTCAAACCTTTCCCTGTGTTGATCCGGAAACTCCCCTCAAACCTTTCCCAGTGTTGATCCGGAAACTCCAATCAAACCTTTCCCAGTGTTGATCCGGAAACTCCCCACAAGCCTCTCCCAGTGTTGATCTGGAAACTCCACTCAAGCCTTTCCCATTGTTGTTCCGGACACTCCCCTCAAACCTTTCCAGTGTTGATCAGGAAACTCCCTGAAAACCTTTCCCATTGTTGATCCGGAAACTCCCCTCAAACCATTCCCAGTGTTGATGCCGAAGCTCCCCTTAAACCTTTCCCAGTGTTGATCCGGAAACAACCCTCAAACCTTTCCCAGTGTTGATGCGGAAGCTCCCCTCAAACATTTCCCAGTGTTGATCCGGAAACTCCCCGAATACATTTCCCAGTGTTGATCCGGAAACACCCCTCAAAACTTTCCCAGTGTTGATCCGCAAGTTCCCCTCAAACCTTTCGCAGTTTTGATCTGGAAACTCCAATCAAGCCTTTCCCATTGTTGTTCCGGAAACTCCCCTCAAACCTTTCCAGTGTTGATCAGGAAACTCCCTGAAAACCTTTCCCAGTGTCGATCTGGAAACTCCACTCAAGCCTTTCCCATTGTTGTTCCGGAAACTCCCCACAAGCCTCTCCCAGTGTTGATCTGGAAACTCCACTCAAGCCTTTCCCATTGTTGTTCCGGACACTCCCCTCAAACCTTTCCAGTGTTGATCAGGAAACTCCCTGAAAACCTTTCCCAGTGTTGATCCAGAAACTCCCCTCAAACCATTCCCAGTGTTGATGCGGAAGCTCCCCTCAAACCTTTCCCAGTGTTGATCCGGAAACTCCCCGAATACATTTCCCAGTGTTGATCCGGAAACACCCCTCAAACCTTTCCCAGTGTTGATCCGGAAACTCCTATCAACCCTTTCCCATTGTTGATCCGGAAACTCCCCGAAAACATTTCCCAGTGTTGATCCGGAAACTCCCCTCAAGCATTTCCCAGTCTTGATGCGGAAGCTCCCATCTAACCTTTCCCAGTGTTGATCCGGAAACTCCTATCAACCCTTTCCCAGTGTTGATCCGGAAACTCCCCTCAAACCTTTCCCAGTGTTGATCCTGAAACTCCCCTCAAACTTTTCCCAGTGTTGATCTGGAAACTCCCCTCAAACCTTTCCCAGTGTTGATCCGGAAACACCCCTCAAACCTTTCCCAGTGTTGATCCGGAAACACCCCTCAAACCTTTCCCAGTGTTGATCTGGAAACTCCACTCAAGCCTTTCCCATTGTTGTTCCGGAAACTCCCCTCAAACCTTTCCAGTGTTGATCAGGAAACTCCCTGAAAACCTTTCCCAGTGTTGATCCGGAAACTCCCCTCAAACCATTCCCAGTGTTGATGCAGAAGCTCCCCTCAAACCTTTCCCAGTGTTGATCCGGAAAGACCCCTCTAACGTTTCCCAGTGTTGATGCGGAAACTCCCCTCGAGCCTTTCCCTGTGTTGATCCGGAAACACCCCTCAAACCTTTCCCAGTGTTGATCTGCAAACTCCACTCAAGCCTTTCCCATTTTTGTTCCGGAAACTCCCCTCAAACCTTTCCAGTGTTGATCAGGAAACTCCCTGAAAACCTTTCCCAGTGTTGATCCGGAAACTCCCCTCAAACCATTCCCAGTGTTGATGCGGAAGCTCCCCTCAAACCTTTCCCAGTGTTGATCCGGAAACACACCTCAAACCTTTCCCAGTGTTGATGCGGAAGCTCCCCTCAAACCTTTCCCAGTGTTGATCTGGAAACTCAACTCAAGCCTTTCCCATTGTTGTTCCGGAAACTCCCCACAAGCCTCTCCCAGTGTTGATCTGGAAACTCCACTCAAGCCTTTCCCATTGTTGTTCCGGACACTCCCCTCAAACCTTTCCAGTGTTGATCAGGAAACTCCCTGAAAACCTTTCCCATTGTTGATCCGGAAACTCCCCTCAAACCATTCCCAGTGTTGATGCCGAAGCTCCCCTTAAACCTTTCCCAGTGTTGATCCGGAAACAACCCTCAAACCTTTCCCAGTGTTGATGCGGAAGCTCCCCTCAAACATTTCCCAGTGTTGATCCGGAAACTCCCCGAATACATTTCCCAGTGTTGATCCGGAAACACCCCTCAAAACTTTCCCAGTGTTGATCCGCAAGTTCCCCTCAAACCTTTCGCAGTTTTGATCTGGAAACTCCACTCAAGCCTTTCCCATTGTTGTTCCGGAAACTCCTATCAACCCTTTCCCAGTGTTGATCCGGAAACTCCCCTCAAACCTTTCCCAGTGTTGATCCTGAAACTCCCCTCAAACTTTTCCCAGTGTTGATCTGGAAACTCCCCTCAAACCTTTCCCAGTGTTGATCCGGAAACACCCCTCAAACCTTTCCCAGTGTTGATCCGGAAACACCCCTCAAAGCTTTCCCAGTGTTGATCCGGAAACACCCCTCTAACCTTTCCCAGTGTTGATGCGGAAACTCCCCTCGAGCCTTTCCCAGTGTTGATCCGGAAACACCCCTCAAACCTTTCCCAGTGTTGATCTGGAAACTCCACTCAAGCCTTTCCCATTGTTGTTCCGGAAACTCCCCTCAAACCTTTCCAGTGTTGATCAGGAAACTCCCTGAAAACCTTTCCCAGTGTTGATCCGGAAACTCCCCTCAAACCATTCCCAGTGTTGATGCAGAAGCTCCCCTCAAACCTTTCCCAGTGTTGATCCGGAAAGACCCCTCTAACGTTTCCCAGTGTTGATGCGGAAACTCCCCTCGAGCCTTTCCCTGTGTTGATCCGGAAACACCCCTCAAACCTTTCCCAGTGTTGATCTGGAAACTCCACTCAAGCCTTTCCCATTTTTGTTCCGGAAACTCCCCTCAAACCTTTCCAGTGTTGATCAGGAAACTCCCTGAAAACCTTTCCCAGTGTTGATCCGGAAACTCCCCTCAAACCATTCCCAGTGTTGATGCAGAAGCTCCCCTCAAACCTTTCCCAGTGTTGATCCGGAAACACCCCTCTAACGTTTCCCAGTGTTGATGCGGAAACTCCCCTCGAGCCTTTCCCTGTGTTGATCCGGAAACACCCCTCAAACCTTTCCCAGTATTGATCTGGAAACTCCACTCAAGCCTTTCCCATTTTTGTTCCGGAAACTCCCCTCAAACCTTTCCAGTGTTGATCAGGAAACTCCCTGAAAACCTTTCCCAGTGTTGATCCGGAAACTCCCCTCAAACCATTCCCAGTGTTGATGCGGAAGCTCCCCTCAAACCTTTCCCAGTGTTGATCCGGAAACACCCCTCAAACCTTTCCCAGTGTTGATGCGGAAGCTCCCCTCAAACCTTTCCCAGTGTTGATCTGGAAACTCAACTCAAGCCTTTCCCATTGTTGTTCCGGAAACACCCCACAAGCCTCTCCCAGTGTTGATCTGGAAACTCCACTCAAGCCTTTCCCATTGTTGTTCCGGACACTCCCCTCAAACCTTTCCAGTGTTGATCAGGAAACTCCCTGAAAACCTTTCCCATTGTTGATCCGGAAACTCCCCTCAAACCATTCCCAGTGTTGATGCCGAAGCTCCCCTTAAACCTTTCCCAGTGTTGATCCGGAAACAACCCTCAAACCTTTCCCAGTGTTGATGCGGAAGCTCCCCTCAAACATTTCCCAGTGTTGATCCGGAAACTCCCCGAATACATTTCCCAGTGTTGATCCGGAAACACCCCTCAAAACTTTCCCAGTGTTGATCCGCAAGTTCCCCTCAAACCTTTCGCAGTTTTGATCTGGAAACTCCAATCAAGCCTTTCCCATTGTTGTTCCGGAAACTCCCCTCAAACCTTTCCAGTGTTGATCAGGAAACTCCCTGAAAACCTTTCCCAGTGTCGATCTGGAAACTCCACTCAAGCCTTTCCCATTGTTGTTCCGGAAACTCCCCACAAGCCTCTCCCAGTGTTGATCTGGAAACTCCACTCAAGCCTTTCCCATTGTTGTTCCGGACACTCCCCTCAAACCTTTCCAGTGTTGATCAGGAAACTCCCTGAAAACCTTTCCCAGTGTTGATCCAGAAACTCCCCTCAAACCATTCCCAGTGTTGATGCGGAAGCTCCCCTCAAACCTTTCCCAGTGTTGATCCGGAAACTCCCCGAATACATTTCCCAGTGTTGATCCGGAAACACCCCTCAAACCTTTCCCAGTGTTGATCCGGAAACTCCTATCAACCCTTTCCCATTGTTGATCCGGAAACTCCCCGAAAACATTTCCCAGTGTTGATCCGGAAACTCCCCTCAAGCATTTCCCAGTCTTGATGCGGAAGCTCCCATCTAACCTTTCCCAGTGTTGATCCGGAAACTCCTATCAACCCTTTCCCAGTGTTGATCCGGAAACTCCCCTCAAACCTTTCCCAGTGTTGATCCTGAAACTCCCCTCAAACTTTTCCCAGTGTTGATCTGGAAACACCCCTCAAACCTTTCCCAGTGTTGATCCGGAAACACCCCTCAAACCTTTCCCAGTGTTGATCCGGAAACACCCCTCTAACCTTTCCTGTGTTGATGCGGAAACTCCCCTCGAGCCTTTCCCAGTGTTGATCCGGAAACACCCCTCAAACCTTTCCCAGTGTTGATCTGGAAACTCCACTCAAGCCTTTCCCATTGTTGTTCCGGAAACTCCCCTCAAACCTTTCCAGTGTTGATCAGGAAACTCCCTGAAAACCTTTCCCAGTGTTGATCCGGAAACTCCCCTCAAACCATTCCCAGTGTTGATGCAGAAGCTCCCCTCAAACCTTTCCCAGTGTTGATCCGGAAAGACTCCTCTAACGTTTCCCAGTGTTGATGCGGAAACTCCCCTCGAGCCTTTCCCTGTGTTGATCCGGAAACACCCCTCAAACCTTTCCCAGTGTTGATCTGGAAACTCCACTCAAGCCTTTCCCATTTTTGTTCCGGAAACTCCCCTCAAACCTTTCCAGTGTTGATCAGGAAACTCCCTGAAAACCTTTCCCAGTGTTGATCCGGAAACTCCCCTCAAACCATTCCCAGTGTTGATGCGGAAGCTCCCCTCAAACCTTTCCCAGTGTTGATCCGGAAACACCCCTCAAACCTTTCCCAGTGTTGATGCGGAAGCTCCCCTCAAACCTTTCCCAGTGTTGATCTGGAAACTCAACTCAAGCCTTTCCCATTGTTGTTCCGGAAACTCCCCACAAGCCTCTCCCAGTGTTGATCTGGAAACTCCACTCAAGCCTTTCCCATTGTTGTTCCGGACACTCCCCTCAAACCTTTCCAGTGTTGATCAGGAAACTCCCTGAAAACCTTTCCCATTGTTGATCCGGAAACTCCCCTCAAACCATTCCCAGTGTTGATGCCGAAGCTCCCCTTAAACCTTTCCCAGTGTTGATCCGGAAACAACCCTCAAACCTTTCCCAGTGTTGATGCGGAAGCTCCCCTCAAACATTTCCCAGTGTTGATCCGGAAACTCCCCGAATACATTTCCCAGTGTTGATCCGGAAACACCCCTCAAAACTTTCCCAGTGTTGATCCGCAAGTTCCCCTCAAACCTTTCGCAGTTTTGATCTGGAAACTCCACTCAAGCCTTTCCCATTGTTGTTCCGGAAACTCCCCTCAAACCTTTCCAGTGTTGATCAGGAAACTCCCTGAAAACCTTTCCCAGTGTTGATCCGGAAACTCCCCTCAAACCATTCCCAGTGTTGATGCGGAAACTCCCCTCAAACCTTTCCCAGTGTTGATCCGGAAACACCCCTCAAACCTTTCCCAGTGTTGATCCGGAAACACCCCTCAAACCTTTCCCAGTGTTGATCCGGAAACACCCCTCTAACCTTTCCCAGTGTTGATGCGGAAACTCCCCTCGAGCCTTTCCCAGTGTTGATCCGGAAACACCCCTCAAACCTTTCCCAGTGTTGATCTGGAAACTCCACTCAAGCCTTTCCCATTTTTGTTCCGGAAACTACCCTCAAACCTTTCCAGTGTTGATCAGGAAACTCCCTGAAAACCTTTCCCAGTGTTGATCCGGAAACTCCCGTCAAACCATTCCCAGTGTTGATGCGGAAGCTCCCCTCAAACCTTTCCCAGTGTTGATCCGGAAACACCCCTCAAACCTTTCCCAGTGTTGATGCGGAAGCTCCCCTCAAACCTTTCCCAGTGTTGATCTGGAAACTCCACTCAAGCCTTTCCCATTGTTGCTCCGGAAACTCCCCACAAGCCTCTCCCAGTGTTGATCTGGAAACTCCACTCAAGCCTTTCCCATTGTTGTTCCGGACACTCCCCTCAAACCTTTCCAGTGTTGATCAGGAAACTCCCTGAAAACCTTTCCCATTGTTGATCCGGAAACTCCCCTCAAACCATTCCCAGTGTTGATGCCGAAGCTCCCCTTAAACCTTTCCCAGTGTTGATCCGGAAACTCCCCTCAAACCATTCCCAGTGTTGATGCGGAAGCTCCCCTCAAACCTTTCCCAGTGTTGATCCGGAAACACCCCTCAAACCTTTCCCAGTGTTGATGCGGAAGCTCCCCTAAAACCTTTCCCAGTGTTGATCTGGAAACTCAACTCAAGCCTTTCCCATTGTTGTTTTGGAAACTCCCCACAAGCCTCTCCCTGTGTTGATCTGGAAACGCCACTCAAGCCTTTCCCATTGTTGTTCCGGACACTCCCCTCAAACCTTTCCAGTGTTGATCAGGAAACTCCCTGAAAACCTTTCCCATTGTTGATCCGGAAACTCCCCTCAAACCATTCCCAGTGTTGATGCCGAAGCTCCCCTTAAACCTTTCCCAGTGTTGATCCGGAAACAACCCTCAAACCTTTCCCAGTGTTGATGCGGAAGCTCCCATGTAACCTTTCCCAGTGTTGATCCGGAAACTCCTATCAACCCTTTCCCAGTGTTGATCCGGAAACTCCCTTCAAACCTTTCCCAGTTTTGATCTGGAAACTCCACTCAACCCTTTCCCAGTGTTGATCCGGAAACACCCCTCTAACCTTTCCCAGAGTTGATGTGGAAACTCCCCTCGAGCCTTTCCCAGTGGTGATCCGGAAACACCCCTCAAACCTTTCCCAGTGTTGATCTGGAAACTCCACTCAAGCCTTTCCCATTGTTGTTCCGGAAACTCCCCACAAGCCTCTCCCAGTGTTGATCTGGAAACTCCACTCAAGCCTTTCCCATTGTTGTTCCGGACACTCCCCTCAAACCTTTCCAGTGTTGATCAGGAAACTCCCTGAAAACCTTTCCCAGTGTTGATCCGGAAACTCCCCTCAAACCATTCCCAGTGTTGATGCGGAAGGTCCCCTCAAACCTTTCCCAGTGTTGATCCGGAAACACCCCTCAAACCTTTCCCAGTGTTGATGCGGAAGCTCCCCTCAAACCTTTCCCAGTGTTGATCCGGAAACTCCCCGAATACATTTCCCAGTGTTGATCCGGAAACACCCCTCAAACCTTTCCCAGTGTTGATCCGGAAACTCCTATCAACCCTTTCCCATTGTTGATCCGGAAACTCCCCGAAAACATTTCCCAGTGTTGATCCGGAAACTCCCCTCAAACATTTCCCAGTCTTGATGCGGAAGCTCCCATCTAACCTTTCCCAGTGTTGATCCGGAAACACCCCTCAAACCTTTCCCAGTGTTGATCCGGAAACACCCCTCTAACCTTTCCCTGTGTTGATGCGGAAACTCCCCTCGAGCCTTTCCCAGTGTTGATCCGGAAACTCCCCTCAAACCTTTCCCAGTCTTGATGCGGAAGCTCCCCTCAAACCTTTCCCAGTGTTGATCCGGAAACTCCTATCAACCCTTTCCCAGTGTTGATCCGGAAACACCCCTCAAACCTTTCCCAGTGTTGATCCGGAAACACCCCTCAAACCTTTCCCAGTGTTGATCCGGAAACACCCCTCTAACCTTTCCCTGTGTTGATGCGGAAACTCCCCTCGAGCCTTTCCCAGTGTTGATCCGGAAACACCCCTCAAACCTTTCCCAGTGTTGATCTGGAAACTCCACTCAAGCCTTTCCCATTGTTGTTCCGGAAACTCCCCTCAAACCTTTCCAGTGTTGATCAGGAAACTCCCCTCAAACCTTTCCCAGTGTTGATCCGGAAACTCCCCGAATACATTTCCCAGTGTTGATCCGGAAACACCCCTCAAACCTTTCCCAGTGTTGATCCGGAAACTCCTATCAACCCTTTCCCATTGTTGATCCGGAAACTCCCCGAAAACATTTCCCAGTGTTGATCCGGAAACTCCCCTCAATCATTTCCCAGTCTTGATGCGGAAGCTCCCATCTAACCTTTCCCAGTGTTGATCCGGAAACTCCTATCAACCCTTTCCCAGTGTTGATCCGGAAACTCCCCTCAAACCTTTCCCAGTCTTGATGCGGAAGCTCCCCTCAAACCTTTCCCAGTGTTGATCCGGAAACTCCTATCAACCCTTTCCCAGTGTTGATCCGGAAACACCCCTCAAACCTTTCCCAGTGTTGATCCGGAAACACCCCTCAAACCTTTCCCAGTGTTGATCCGGAAACACCCCTCTAACCTTTCCCAGTGTTGATGCGGAAACTCCCCTCGAGCCTTTCCCAGTGTTGATCCGGAAACACCCCTCAAACCTTTCCCAGTGTTGATCTGGAAACTCCACTCAAGCCTTTCCCATTGTTGTTCCGGAAACTCCCCTCAAACCTTTCCAGTGTTGATCAGGAAACTCCCTGAAAACCTTTCCCAGTGTTGATCCGGAAACTCCCCTCAAACCATTCCCAGTGTTGATGCGGAAGCTCCCCTCAAACCTTTCCCAGTGTTGATCCGGAAACACCCCTCTAACGTTTCCCAGTGTTGATGCGGAAACTCCCCTCGAGCCTTTCCCAGTGTTGATCCGGAAACACCCCTCAAACCTATCCCAGTGTTGATCTGGAAACTCCACTCAAGCCTTTCCCATTTTTGTTCCGTAAACTCCCCTCAAGCCTTTCCCAGTGTTGATCCGGAAACACCCCTCAAACCTTTCCCAGTGTTGATCTGGAAACTCCACTCAAGCCTTTCCCATTTTTGTTCCGGAAACTCCCCTCAAACCTTTCCAGTGTTGATCAGGAAACTCCCTGAAAACCTTTCCCAGTGTTGATCCGGAAACTCCCGTCAAACCATTCCCAGTGTTGATGCGGAAGCTCCCCTCAAACCTTTCCCAGTGTTGATCTGGAAACTCCACTCAAGCCTTTCCCATTGTTGTTCCGGAAACTCCCCACAAGCCTCTCCCAGTGTTGATCTGGAAACTCCACTCAAGCCTTTCCCATTGTTGTTCCGGACACTCCCCTCAAACCTTTCCAGTGTTGATCAGGAAACTCCCTGAAAACCTTTCCCATTGTTGATCCGGAAACTCCCCTCAAACCATTCCCAGTGTTGATGCCGAAGCTCCCCTTAAACCTTTCCCAGTGTTGATCCGGAAACAACCCTCAAACCTTTCCCAGTGTTGATGCGGAAACTCCCCTCAAACCTTTCCCTGTGTTGATCCGGAAAGTCCCCACAATCCTTTCCCAGTGTTGATCCAGAAACTCCACTCAAACCTTTCCCTGTGTTGATCCGGAAAGTCCCCTCAATCCTTTCCCAGTATTGATCCAGAAACTCCACTCAAACCTTTCCCAGTGTTGATCCAGAAACTCCCATCATGCCTTTCCCAGTGTTGATCCGGAAACTCCACTCAAACCTTTCCCAGTGTTGATCCCGAAACTCCCATCATGCCTTTCCCATTGTTGTTCCGGAAACTCCCCTCAAACCTTTCCAGTGTTGATCAGGAAACTCCCTGAAAACCTTTCCCAGTGTTGATCCGGAAACTCCCCTCAAACCATTCCCAGTGTTGATGCGGAAGCTCCCCTCAAACCTTTCCCAGTGTTGATCCGGAAACACCCCTCAAACCTTTCCCAGTGTTCATGCGGAAGCTCCCCTCAAACCTTTCCCAGTGTTGATCCGGAAACTCCCCGAATACATTTCCCAGTGTTGATCCGGAAACTCCCCTCAAGCATTTCCCAGTCTTGATGCGGAAGCTCCCATCTAACCTTTCCCAGTGTTGATCCGGAAACTCCTATCAACCCTTTCCCAGTGTTGATCCGGAAACTCCCCTCAAACCTTTCCCAGTCTTGATGCGGAAGCTCCCCTCAAACCTTTCCCAGTGTTGATCCGGAAACTCCTATCAACCCTTTCCCAGTGTTGATCCGGAAACTCCCCTCAAACCTTTCCCAGTGTTGATCCTGAAACTCCCCTCAAACTTTTCCCAGTGTTGATCTGGAAACTCCCCTCAAACCTTTCCCAGTGTTGATCCGAAAACACCCCTCAAACCTTTCCCAGTGTTGATCCGGAAACACCCCTCAAACCTTTCCCAGTGTTGATCCGGAAACACCCCTCTAACCTTTCCCAGTGTTGATGCGGAAACTCCCCTCGAGCCTTTCCCAGTGTTGATCCGGAAACACCCCACAAACCTTTCCCAGTGTTGATATGGAAACTCCACTCAAGCCTTTCCCATTGTTGTTCCGGAAACTCCCCTCAAACCTTTCCAGTGTTGATCAGGAAACTCCCTGAAAACCTTTCCCAGTGTTGATCCGGAAACTCCCCTCAAACCATTCCCAGTGTTGATGCGGAAGCTCCCCTCAAACCTTTCCCAGTGTTGATCCGGAAACACCCCTCTAACGTTTCCCAGTGTTGATGCGGAAACTCCCCTCGAGCCTTTCCCAGTGTTGATCCGGAAACACCCCTCAAACCTATCCCAGTGTTGATCTGGAAACTCCACTCAAGCCTTTCCCATTTTTGTTCCGGAAACTCCCTTCAAGCCTTTCCCAGTGTTGATCCGGAAACACCCCTCAAACCTTTCCCAGTGTTGATCTGGAAACTCCACTCAAGCCTTTCCCATTTTTGTTCCGGAAACTCCCCTCAAACCTTTCCAGTGTTGATCAGGAAACTCCCTGAAAACCTTTCCCAGTGTTGATCCGGAAACTCCCGTCAAACCATTCCCAGTGTTGATGCGGAAGCTCCCCTCAAACCTTTCCCAGTGTTGATGCGGAAGCTCCCCTCAAACCTTTCCCAGTGTTGATCTGGAAACTCCACTCAAGCCTTTCCCATTGTTGTTCCGGAAACTCCCCACAAGCCTCTCCCAGTGTTGATCTGGAAACTCCACTCAAGCCTTTCCCATTGTTGTTCCGGACACTCCCCTCAAACCTTTCCAGTGTTGATCAGGAAACTCCCTGAAAACCTTTCCCATTGTTAATCCGGAAACTCCCCTCAAACCATTCCCAGTGTTGATGCCGAAGCTCCCCTTAAACCTTTCCCAGTGTTGATCCGGAAACAACCCTCAAACCTTTCCCAGTGTTGATGCGGAAACTCCCCTCAAACCTTTCCCTGTGTTGATCCGGAAAGTCCCCACAATCCTTTCCCAGTGTTGATCCAGAAACACCACTCAAACCTTTCCCTGTGTTGATCCGGAAAGTCCCCTCAATCCTTTCCCAGTATTGATCCAGAAACTCCACTCAAACCTTTCCCAGTGTTGATCCAGAAACTCCCATCATGCCTTTCCCAGTGTTGATCCGGAAACTCCACTCAAACCTTTCCCAGTGTTCATCCCGAAACTCCCATCATGCCTTTCCCATTGTTGTTCCGGAAACTCCCCTCAAACCTTTCCAGTGTTGATCAGGAAACTCCCTGAAAACCTTTCCCAGTGTTGATCCGGAAACTCCCCTCAAACCATTCCCAGTGTTGATGCGGAAGCTCCCCTCAAACCTTTCCCAGTGTTGATCCGGAAACACCCCTCAAACCTTTCCCAGTGTTGATGCGGAAGCTCCCCTCAAACCTTTCCCAGTGTTGATCCGGAAACTCCCCGAATACATTTCCCAGTGTTGATCCGGAAACACCCCTCAAAACTTTCCCAGTGTTGATCCGCAAACACCCCTCAAACCTTTCGCAGAGTTGATACGGAAACTGCCTTGAAACCTTTCCAGCGTTGATTCGGAAACTCCCCTCAAACCTTTCCCAGATTTGATCTGGAAACTCCACTCAAGCCTTTCCCATTGTTGTTCCGGAAACTCCCCTCAAACCTTTCACAGAGTTGATACGGAAACTGCCTTGAAACCTTTCCAGCGTTGTTCCGGAAACTCCCCTCAAACCTTTCCAGTGTTGATCATGAAACTCCCTGAAAACCTTTCCCAGTTTTGATCCGGAAACTCCCCTCAAAGCTTTCCCAGTGTTGATGCGGAAGCTCCCCTCAAACCTTTCCCAGTGTTGATCCGGAAAATCCAATCAAACCTTTCACAGTGTTGATCCGGAAACTCCCCTCAAACCTTCCCCAGTGTTGATCCGGAAACACCCCTCAAACCTTTCCCAGTGTTGATCCGGAAACTCCAATCAAACCTTTCCCAGTGTTGATCCGGAAACTCCCCGAAAACATTTCCCAGTGTTGATCCGGAAACTCCCCTCAAGCATTTCCCAGTCTTGATGCGGAAGCTCCCATCTAACCTTTCCCAGTGTTGATCCGGAAACTCCTATCAACCCTTTCCCAGTGTTGATCCGGAAACTCCCCTCAAACCTTTCCCAGTTTTGATCTGGAAACTCCACTCAAGCCTTTCCCATTGTTGTTCCGGAAACTCCCCTCAAACCTTTCCAGTGTTGATCAGGAAACTCCCTGAAAACCTTTCCCAGTGTCGATCCGGAAACTCCCCTCAAAACTTTCCCAGTGTTGATGCGGAAGCTCCCCTCAAACCTTTCCCAGTGTTGATCCGGAAAATCCAATCAAACCTTTCACAGTGTTGATCCGGAAACTCACCTCAAACCTTTCCAGTGTTGATCAGGAAACTCCCTGAAAACCTTTCCCAGTGTTGATCCGGAAACTCCCGTCAAACCATTCCCAGTGTTGATGCGGAAGCTCCCCTCAAACCTTTCCCAGTGTTGATCCGGAAACACCCCTCAAACCTTTCCCAGTGTTGATGCGGAAGCTCCCCTCAAACCTTTCCCAGTGTTGATCTGGAAACTCCACTCAAGCCTTTCCCATTGTTGTTCCGGAAACTCCCCACAAGCCTCTCCCAGTGTTGATCTGGAAACTCCACTCAAGCCTTTCCCATTGTTGTTCCGGACACTCCCCTCAAACCTTTCCAGTGTTGATCAGGAAACTCCCTGAAAACCTTTCCCATTGTTGATCCGGAAACTCCCCTCAAACCTTTCCCAGTGTTGATCCAGAAACTCCCATCATGCCTTTCCCAGTGTTGATCCGGAAACTCCACTCAAACCTTTCCCAGTGTTGATCCCGAAACTCCCATCATGCCTTTCCCATTGTTGTTCCGGAAACTCCCCTCAAACCTTTCCAGTGTTGATCAGGAAACTCCCTGAAAACCTTTCCCAGTGTTGATCCGGAAACTCCCCTCAAACCATTCCCAGTGTTGATGCGGAAGCTCCCCTCAAACCTTTCCCAGTGTTGATCCGGAAACACCCCTCAAACCTTTCCCAGTGTTGATGCGGAAGCTCCCCTCAAACCTTTCCCAGTGTTGATCCGGAAACTCCCCGAATACATTTCCCAGTGTTGATCCGGAAACACCCCTCAAACCTTTCCCAGTGTTGATCCGGAAACTCCTATCAACCCTTTCCCATTGTTGATCCGGAAACTCCCCGAAAACATTTCCCAGTGTTGATCCGGAAACTCCCCTCAAGCATTTCCCAGTCTTGATGCGGAAGCTCCCATCTAACCTTTCCCAGTGTTGATCCGGAAACTCCTATCAACCCTTTCCCAGTGTTGATCCGGAAACTCCCCTCAAACCTTTCCCAGTCTTGATGCGGAAGCTCCCCTCAAACCTTTCCCAGTGTTGATCCGGAAACTCCTATCAACCCTTTCCCAGTGTTGATCCGGAAACTCCCCTCAAACCTTTCCCAGTGTTGATCCTGAAACTCCCCTCAAACTTTTCCCAGTGTTGATCTGGAAACTCCCCTCAAACCTTTCCCAGTGTTGATCCGAAAACACCCCTCAAACCTTTCCCAGTGTTGATCCGGATACACCCCTCAAACCTTTCCCAGTGTTGATCCGGAAACACCCCTCTAACCTTTCCCAGTGTTGATGCGGAAACTCCCCTCGAGCCTTTCCCAGTGTTGATCCGGAAACACCCCTCAAACCTTTCCCAGTGTTGATCTGGAAACTCCACTCAAGCCTTTCCCATTGTTGTTCCGGAAACTCCCCTCAAACCTTTCCAGTGTTGATCAGGAAACTCCCTGAAAACCTTTCCCAGTGTTGATCCGGAAAGTCCCCTCAATCCTTTCCCAGTATTGATCCAGAAACTCCACTCAAACCTTTCCCAGTGTTGATCCAGAAACTCCCATCATGCCTTTCCCAGTGTTGATCCGGAAACTCCACTCAAACCTTTCCCAGTGTTCATCCCGAAACTCCCATCATGCCTTTCCCATTGTTGTTCCGGAAACTCCCCTCAAACCTTTCCAGTGTTGATCAGGAAACTCCCTGAAAACCTTTCCCAGTGTTGATCCGGAAACTCCCCTCAAACCATTCCCAGTGTTGATGCGGAAGCTCCCCTCAAACCTTTCCCAGTGTTGATCCGGAAACACCCCTCAAACCTTTCCCAGTGTTGATGCGGAAGCTCCCCTCAAACCTTTCCCAGTGTTGATCCGGAAACTCCCCGAATACATTTCCCAGTGTTGATCCGGAAACACCCCTCAAAACTTTCCCAGTGTTGATCCGCAAACACCCCTCAAACCTTTCGCAGAGTTGATACGGAAACTGCCTTGAAACCTTTCCAGCGTTGATTCGGAAACTCCCCTCAAACCTTTCCCAGATTTGATCTGGAAACTCCACTCAAGCCTTTCCCATTGTTGTTCCGGAAACTCCCCTCAAACCTTTCACAGAGTTGATACGGAAACTGCCTTGAAACCTTTCCAGCGTTGTTCCGGAAACTCCCCTCAAACCTTTCCAGTGTTGATCATGAAACTCCCTGAAAACCTTTCCCAGTTTTGATCCGGAAACTCCCCTCAAAGCTTTCCCAGTGTTGATGCGGAAGCTCCCCTCAAACCTTTCCCAGTGTTGATCCGGAAAATCCAATCAAACCTTTCACAGTGTTGATCCGGAAACTCCCCTCAAACCTTTCCCAGTGTTGATCCGGAAACACCCCTCAAACCTTTCCCAGTGTTGATCCGGAAACTCCAATCAAACCTTTCCCAGTGTTGATCCGGAAACTCCCCGAAAACATTTCCCAGTGTTGATCCGGAAACTCCCCTCAAGCATTTCCCAGTCTTGATGCGGAAGCTCCCATCTAACCTTTCCCAGTGTTGATCCGGAAACTCCTATCAACCCTTTCCCAGTGTTGATCCGGAAACTCCCCTCAAACCTTTCCCAGTTTTGATCTGGAAACTCCACTCAAGCCTTTCCCATTGTTGTTCCGGAAACTCCCCTCAAACCTTTCCAGTGTTGATCAGGAAACTCCCTGAAAACCTTTCCCAGTGTCGATCCGGAAACTCCCCTCAAAACTTTCCCAGTGTTGATGCGGAAGCTCCCCTCAAACCTTTCCCAGTGTTGATCCGGAAAATCCAATCAAACCTTTCACAGTGTTGATCCGGAAACTCACCTCAAACCTTTCCAGTGTTGATCAGGAAACTCCCTGAAAACCTTTCCCAGTGTTGATCCGGAAACTCCCGTCAAACCATTCCCAGTGTTGATGCGGAAGCTCCCCTCAAACCTTTCCCAGTGTTGATCCGGAAACACCCCTCAAACCTTTCCCAGTGTTGATGCGGAAGCTCCCCTCAAACCTTTCCCAGTGTTGATCTGGAAACTCCACTCAAGCCTTTCCCATTGTTGTTCCGGAAACTCCCCACAAGCCTCTCCCAGTGTTGATCTGGAAACTCCACTCAAGCCTTTCCCATTGTTGTTCCGGACACTCCCCTCAAACCTTTCCAGTGTTGATCAGGAAACTCCCTGAAAACCTTTCCCATTGTTGATCCGGAAACTCCCCTCAAACCTTTCCCAGTGTTGATCCAGAAACTCCCATCATGCCTTTCCCAGTGTTGATCCGGAAACTCCACTCAAACCTTTCCCAGTGTTGATCCCGAAACTCCCATCATGCCTTTCCCATTGTTGTTCCGGAAACTCCCCTCAAACCTTTCCAGTGTTGATCAGGAAACTCCCTGAAAACCTTTCCCAGTGTTGATCCGGAAACTCCCCTCAAACCATTCCCAGTGTTGATGCGGAAGCTCCCCTCAAACCTTTCCCAGTGTTGATCCGGAAACACCCCTCAAACCTTTCCCAGTGTTGATGCGGAAGCTCCCCTCAAACCTTTCCCAGTGTTGATCCGGAAACTCCCCGAATACATTTCCCAGTGTTGATCCGGAAACACCCCTCAAACCTTTCCCAGTGTTGATCCGGAAACTCCTATCAACCCTTTCCCATTGTTGATCCGGAAACTCCCCGAAAACATTTCCCAGTGTTGATCCGGAAACTCCCCTCAAGCATTTCCCAGTCTTGATGCGGAAGCTCCCATCTAACCTTTCCCAGTGTTGATCCGGAAACTCCTATCAACCCTTTCCCAGTGTTGATCCGGAAACTCCCCTCAAACCTTTCCCAGTCTTGATGCGGAAGCTCCCCTCAAACCTTTCCCAGTGTTGATCCGGAAACTCCTATCAACCCTTTCCCAGTGTTGATCCGGAAACTCCCCTCAAACCTTTCCCAGTGTTGATCCTGAAACTCCCCTCAAACTTTTCCCAGTGTTGATCTGGAAACTCCCCTCAAACCTTTCCCAGTGTTGATCCGAAAACACCCCTCAAACCTTTCCCAGTGTTGATCCGGATACACCCCTCAAACCTTTCCCAGTGTTGATCCGGAAACACCCCTCTAACCTTTCCCAGTGTTGATGCGGAAACTCCCCTCGAGCCTTTCCCAGTGTTGATCCGGAAACACCCCTCAAACCTTTCCCAGTGTTGATCTGGAAACTCCACTCAAGCCTTTCCCATTGTTGTTCCGGAAACTCCCCTCAAACCTTTCCAGTGTTGATCAGGAAACTCCCTGAAAACCTTTCCCAGTGTTGATCCGGAAACTCCCCTCAAACCATTCCCAGTGTTGATGCGGAAGCTCCCCTCAAACCTTTCCCAGTGTTGATCCGGAAACACCCCTCTAACGTTTCCCAGTGTTGATGCGGAAACTCCCCTCGAGCCTTTCCCAGTGTTGATCCGGAAACACCCCTCAAACCTATCCCATTGTTGATCTGGAAACTCCACTCAAGCCTTTCCCATTTTTGTTCCGGAAACTCCCCTCAAGCCTTTCCCAGTGTTGATCTGGAAACACCCCTCAAACCTTTCCCAGTGTTGATCTGGAAACTCCACTCAAGCCTTTCCCATTTTTGTTCCGGAAACTCCCCTCAAACCTTTCCAGTGTTGATCAGGAAACTCCCTGAAAACCTTTCCCAGTGTTGATCCGGAAACTCCCGTCAAACCATTCCCAGTGTTGATGCGGAAGCTCCCCTCAAACCTTTCCCAGTGTTGATGCGGAAGCTCCCCTCAAACCTTTCCCAGTGTTGATCTGGAAACTCCACTCAAGCCTTTCCCATTGTTGTTCCGGAAACTCCCCACAAGCCTCTCCCAGTGTTGATCTGGAAACTCCACTCAAGCCTTTCCCATTGTTGTTCCGGACACTCCCCTCAAACCTTTCCCAGTGTTGATGCGGAAACTCCCCTCAAACCTTTCCCTGTGTTGATCCGGAAAGTCCCCACAATCCTTTCCCAGTGTTGATCCAGAAACTCCACTCAAACCTTTCCCTGTGTTGATCCGGAAAGTCCCCTCAATCCTTTCCCAGTATTGATCCAGAAACTCCACTCAAACCTTTCCCAGTGTTGATCCAGCAACTCCCATCATGCCTTTCCCAGTGTTGATCCGGAAACTCCACTCAAACCTTTCCCAGTGTTGATCCCGAAACTCCCATCATGCCTTTCCCATTGTTGTTCCGGAAACTCCCCTCAAACCTTTCCAGTGTTGATCAGGAAACTCCCTGAAAACCTTTCCCAGTGTTGATCCGGAAACTCCCCTCAAACCATTCCCAGTGTTGATGCGGAAGCTCCCCTCAAACCTTTCCCAGTGTTGATCCGGAAACACCCCTCAAACCTTTCCCAGTGTTGATGCGGAAGCTCCCCTCAAACCTTTCCCAGTGTTGATCCGGAAACTCCCCGAATACATTTCCCAGTGTTGATCCGGAAACACCCCTCAAAACTTTCCCAGTGTTGATCCGCAAACTCCCCTCAAACCTTTCGCAGAGTTGATACGGAAACTGCCTTGAAACCTTTCCAGCGTTGATTCGGAAACTCCCCTCAAACCTTTCCCAGATTTGATCTGGAAACTCCACTCAAGCCTTTCCCATTGTTGTTCCGGAAACTCCCCTCAAACCTTTCACAGAGTTGATACGGAAACTGCCTTGAAACCTTTCCTGCGTTGTTCCGGAAACTCCCCTCAAACCTTTCCAGTGTTGATCATGAAACTCCCTGAAAACCTTTCCCAGTTTTGATCCGGAAACTCCCCTCAAAGCTTTCCCAGTGTTGATGCGGAAGCTCCCCTCAAACCTTTCCCAGTGTTGATCCGGAAACTCCAATCAAACCTTTCCCAGTGTTGATCCGGAAACTCCCCGAAAACATTTCCCAGTGTTGATCCGGAAACTCCCCTCAAGCATTTCCCAGTCTTGATGCGGAAGCTCCCATCTAACCTTTCCCAGTGTTGATCCGGAAACTCCTATCAACCCTTTCCCAGTGTTGATCCGGAAACTCCCCTCAAACCTTTCCCAGTTTTGATCTGGAAACTCCACTCAAGCCTTTCCCATTGTTGTTCCGGAAACTCCCCTCAAACCTTTCCAGTGTTGATCAGGAAACTCCCTGAAAACCTTTCCCAGTGTCGATCCGGAAACTCCCCTCAAAGCTTTCCCAGTGTTGATGCGGAAGCTCCCCTCAAACCTTTCCCAGTGTTGATCCGGAAAATCCAATCAAACCTTTCCCAGTGTTGATCCGGAAACTCCAATCAAACCTTTCCCAGTGTTGATCCGGAAACTCCCCGAAAACATTTCCCAGTGTTGATCCGGAAACTCCCCTCAAGCATTTCCCAGTCTTGATGCGGAAGCTCCCATCTAACCTTTCCCAGTGTTGATCCGGAAACTCCTATCAACCCTTTCCCAGTGTTGATCCGGAAACTCCCCTCAAACCTTTCCCAGTTTTGATCTGGAAACTCCACTCAAGCCTTTCCCATTGTTGTTCCGGAAACTCCCCTCAAACCTTTCCAGTGTTGATCAGGAAACTCCCTGAAAACCTTTCCCAGTGTCGATCCGGAAACTCCCCTCAAAGCTTTCCCAGTGTTGATGCGGAAGCTCCCCTCAAACCTTTCCCAGTGTTGATCCGGAAAATCCAATCAAACCTTTCACAGTGTTGATCCGGAAACTCCCCTCAAACCTTTCCCAGTGTTGATCCGGAAACACCCCTCAAACCTTTCCCAGTGTTGATCTGGAAACTCCCCTCAAACCGTTCCCTGTGTTGATCCGGAAACTCCCCTCAAACCTTTCCCAGTGTTGATCCAGAAACTCCAATCAAACCTTTCCCAGTGTTGATCCGGAAACTCCCCGAAAACATTTCCCAGTGTTGATCCGGAAACTCCCCTCAAGCATTTCCCAGTTTTGATGCGGAAGCTCCCATCTAATCTTTCCCAGTGTTGATCCGGAAACTCCTATCAACCCTTTCCCAGTGTTGATCCGGAAACTCCCCTCAAACCTTTCCCAGTCTTGATGCGGAAGCTCCCCTCAAACCTTTCCCAGTGTTGATCCGGAAACTCCTATCAACCCTTTCCCAGTGTTGATCCGGAAACTCCCCTCAAACCTTTCCCAGTGTTGATCCTGAAACTCCCCTCAAACTTTTCCCAGTGTTGATCTGGAAGCTCCCCTCAAACCTTTCCCAGTGTTGATCCTGAAACTCCCCTCAAACTTTTCCCAGTGTTGATCTGGAAACACCCCTCAAACCTTTCCCAGTGTTGATCCGGAAACACCCCTCTAACCTTTCCCAGTGTTGATGCGGAAACTCCCCTCGAGCCTTTCCCAGTGTTGATCCTGAAACTCCCCTCAAACCTTTCCCATTGTTGATCCAGAAACTCCCCTCAATCCTTCCGCGGTGTTGATGCGGAAACTCCCCTCAAACCTTTCCCAGTGTTGATCCTGAAACTCCCCTCAAACCTTTCCCATTGTTGATCCAGAAACTCCCCTCAATCCTTCCCCATTGTTGATCCGGAAACTCCTATCAACCCTTTCCCAGTGTTGATCCGGAAACTCCCCTCAAACCTTTCCCAGTGTTGATCCTGAAACTCCCCTCAAACTTTTCCCAGTGTTGATCTGGAAGCTCCCCTCAAACCTTTCCCAGTGTTGATCCTGAAACTCCCCTCAAACTTTTCCCAGTGTTGATCTGGAAACACCCCTCAAACCTTTCCCAGTGTTGATCCAGAAACTCCCCTCAATCCTTCCCCATTGTTGATCCGGAAACTCCTATCAACCCTTTCCCAGTGTTGATCCGGAAACTCCCCTCAAACCTTTCCCAGTGTTGATCCTGAAACTCCCCTCAAACTTTTCCCAGTGTTGATCTGGAAGCTCCCCTCAAACCTTTCCCAGTGTTGATCCGAAAACACCCCTCAAACCTTTCCCAGTGTTGATCCGGAAACACCACTCAAACCTTTCCCAGTGTTGATCCGGAAACACCCCTCTAACCTTTCCCAGTGTTGATGCGGAAACTCCCCTCGAGCCTTTCCCAGTGTTGATCCGGAAACACCCCACAAACCTTTCCCAGTGTTGATATGGAAACTCCACTCAAGCCTTTCCCATTGTTGTTCCGGAAACTCCCCTCAAACCTTTCCAGTGTTGATCAGGAAACTCCCTGAAAACCTTTCCCAGTGTTGATCCGGAAACTCCCCTCAAACCATTCCCAGTGTTGATGCGGAAGCTCCCCTCAAACCTTTCCCAGTGTTGATCCGGAAACACCCCTCTAACGTTTCCCAGTGTTGATGCGGAAACTCCCCTCGAGCCTTTCCCAGTGTTGATCCGGAAACACCCCTCAAACCTATCCCAGTGTTGATCTGGAAACTCCACTCAAGCCTTTCCCATTTTTGTTCCGGAAACTCCCTTCAAGCCTTTCCCAGTGTTGATCCGGAAACACCCCTCAAACCTTTCCCAGTGTTGATCTGGAAACTCCACTCAAGCCTTTCCCATTTTTGTTCCGGAAACTCCCCTCAAACCTTTCCAGTGTTGATCAGGAAACTCCCTGAAAACCTTTCCCAGTGTTGATCCGGAAACTCCCGTCAAACCATTCCCAGTGTTGATGCGGAAGCTCCCCTCAAACCTTTCCCAGTGTTGATGCGGAAGCTCCCCTCAAACCTTTCCCAGTGTTGATCTGGAAACTCCACTCAAGCCTTTCCCATTGTTGTTCCGGAAACTCCCCACAAGCCTCTCCCAGTGTTGATCTGGAAACTCCACTCAAGCCTTTCCCATTGTTGTTCCGGACACTCCCCTCAAACCTTTCCAGTGTTGATCAGGAAACTCCCTGAAAACCTTTCCCATTGTTAATCCGGAAACTCCCCTCAAACCATTCCCAGTGTTGATGCCGAAGCTCCCCTTAAACCTTTCCCAGTGTTGATCCGGAAACAACCCTCAAACCTTTCCCAGTGTTGATGCGGAAACTCCCCTCAAACCTTTCCCTGTGTTGATCCGGAAAGTCCCCACAATCCTTTCCCAGTGTTGATCCAGAAACACCACTCAAACCTTTCCCTGTGTTGATCCGGAAAGTCCCCTCAATCCTTTCCCAGTATTGATCCAGAAACTCCACTCAAACCTTTCCCAGTGTTGATCCAGAAACTCCCATCATGCCTTTCCCAGTGTTGATCCGGAAACTCCACTCAAACCTTTCCCAGTGTTCATCCCGAAACTCCCATCATGCCTTTCCCATTGTTGTTCCGGAAACTCCCCTCAAACCTTTCCAGTGTTGATCAGGAAACTCCCTGAAAACCTTTCCCAGTGTTGATCCGGAAACTCCCCTCAAACCATTCCCAGTGTTGATGCGGAAGCTCCCCTCAAACCTTTCCCAGTGTTGATCCGGAAACACCCCTCAAACCTTTCCCAGTGTTGATGCGGAAGCTCCCCTCAAACCTTTCCCAGTGTTGATCCGGAAACTCCCCGAATACATTTCCCAGTGTTGATCCGGAAACACCCCTCAAAACTTTCCCAGTGTTGATCCGCAAACACCCCTCAAACCTTTCGCAGAGTTGATACGGAAACTGCCTTGAAACCTTTCCAGCGTTGATTCGGAAACTCCCCTCAAACCTTTCCCAGATTTGATCTGGAAACTCCACTCAAGCCTTTCCCATTGTTGTTCCGGAAACTCCCCTCAAACCTTTCACAGAGTTGATACGGAAACTGCCTTGAAACCTTTCCAGCGTTGTTCCGGAAACTCCCCTCAAACCTTTCCAGTGTTGATCATGAAACTCCCTGAAAACCTTTCCCAGTTTTGATCCGGAAACTCCCCTCAAAGCTTTCCCAGTGTTGATGCGGAAGCTCCCCTCAAACCTTTCCCAGTGTTGATCCGGAAAATCCAATCAAACCTTTCACAGTGTTGATCCGGAAACTCCCCTCAAACCTTTCCCAGTGTTGATCCGGAAACACCCCTCAAACCTTTCCCAGTGTTGATCCGGAAACTCCAATCAAACCTTTCCCAGTGTTGATCCGGAAACTCCCCGAAAACATTTCCCAGTGTTGATCCGGAAACTCCCCTCAAGCATTTCCCAGTCTTGATGCGGAAGCTCCCATCTAACCTTTCCCAGTGTTGATCCGGAAACTCCTATCAACCCTTCCCAGTGTTGATCCGGAAACTCCCCTCAAACCTTTCCCAGTTTTGATCTGGAAACTCCACTCAAGCCTTTCCCATTGTTGTTCCGGAAACTCCCCTCAAACCTTTCCAGTGTTGATCAGGAAACTCCCTGAAAACCTTTCCCAGTGTCGATCCGGAAACTCCCCTCAAAACTTTCCCAGTGTTGATGCGGAAGCTCCCCTCAAACCTTTCCCAGTGTTGATCCGGAAAATCCAATCAAACCTTTCACAGTGTTGATCCGGAAACTCACCTCAAACCTTTCCAGTGTTGATCAGGAAACTCCCTGAAAACCTTTCCCAGTGTTGATCCGGAAACTCCCGTCAAACCATTCCCAGTGTTGATGCGGAAGCTCCCCTCAAACCTTTCCCAGTGTTGATCCGGAAACACCCCTCAAACCTTTCCCAGTGTTGATGCGGAAGCTCCCCTCAAACCTTTCCCAGTGTTGATCTGGAAACTCCACTCAAGCCTTTCCCATTGTTGTTCCGGAAACTCCCCACAAGCCTCTCCCAGTGTTGACCTGGAAACTCCACTCAAGCCTTTCCCATTGTTGTTCCGGACACTCCCCTCAAACCTTTCCAGTGTTGATCAGGAAACTCCCTGAAAACCTTTCCCATTGTTGATCCGGAAACTCCCCTCAAACCTTTCCCAGTGTTGATCCAGAAACTCCCATCATGCCTTTCCCAGTGTTGATCCGGAAACTCCACTCAAACCTTTCCCAGTGTTGATCCCGAAACTCCCATCATGCCTTTCCCATTGTTGTTCCGGAAACTCCCCTCAAACCTTTCCAGTGTTGATCAGGAAACTCCCTGAAAACCTTTCACAGTGTTGATCCGGAAACTCCCCTCAAACCATTCCCAGTGTTGATGCGGAAGCTCCCCTCAAACCTTTCCCAGTGTTGATCCGGAAACACCCCTCAAACCTTTCCCAGTGTTGATGCGGAAGCTCCCCTCAAACCTTTCCCAGTGTTGATCCGGAAACTCCCCGAATACATTTCCCAGTGTTGATCCGGAAACACCCCTCAAACCTTTCCCAGTGTTGATCCGGAAACTCCTATCAACCCTTTCCCATTGTTGATCCGGAAACTCCCCGAAAACATTTCCCAGTGTTGATCCGGAAACTCCCCTCAAGCATTTCCCAGTCTTGATGCGGAAGCTCCCATCTAACCTTTCCCAGTGTTGATCCGGAAACTCCTATCAACCCTTTCCCAGTGTTGATCCGGAAACTCCCCTCAAACCTTTCCCAGTCTTGATGCGGAAGCTCCCCTCAAACCTTTCCCAGTGTTGATCCGGAAACTCCTATCAACCCTTTCCCAGTGTTGATCCGGAAACTCCCCTCAAACCTTTCCCAGTGTTGATCCTGAAACTCCCCTCAAACTTTTCCCAGTGTTGATCTGGAAACTCCCCTCAAACCTTTCCCAGTGTTGATCCGAAAACACCCCTCAAACCTTTCCCAGTGTTGATCCGGATACACCCCTCAAACCTTTCCCAGTGTTGATCCGGAAACACCCCTCTAACCTTTCCCAGTGTTGATGCGGAAACTCCCCTCGAGCCTTTCCCAGTGTTGATCCGGAAACACCCCTCAAACCTTTCCCAGTGTTGATCTGGAAACTCCACTCAAGCCTTTCCCATTGTTGTTCCGGAAACTCCCCTCAAACCTTTCCAGTGTTGATCAGGAAACTCCCTGAAAACCTTTCCCAGTGTTGATCCGGAAACTCCCCTCAAACCATTCCCAGTGTTGATGCGGAAGCTCCCCTCAAACCTTTCCCAGTGTTGATCCGGAAACACCCCTCTAACGTTTCCCAGTGTTGATGCGGAAACTCCCCTCGAGCCTTTCCCAGTGTTGATCCGGAAACACCCCTCAAACCTATCCCAGTGTTGATCTGGAAACTCCACTCAAGCCTTTCCCATTTTTGTTCCGGAAACTCCCCTCAAGCCTTTCCCAGTGTTGATCTGGAAACACCCCTCAAACCTTTCCCAGTGTTGATCTGGAAACTCCACTCAAGCCTTTCCCATTTTTGTTCCGGAAACTCCCCTCAAACCTTTCCAGTGTTGATCAGGAAACTCCCTGAAAACCTTTCCCAGTGTTGATCCGGAAACTCCCGTCAAACCATTCCCAGTGTTGATGCGGAAGCTCCCCTCAAACCTTTCCCAGTGTTGATGCGGAAGCTCCCCTCAAACCTTTCCCAGTGTTGATCTGGAAACTCCACTCAAGCCTTTCCCATTGTTGTTCCGGAAACTCCCCACAAGCCTCTCCCAGTGTTGATCTGGAAACTCCACTCAAGCCTTTCCCATTGTTGTTCCGGACACTCCCCTCAAACCTTTCCCAGTGTTGATGCGGAAACTCCCCTCAAACCTTTCCCTGTGTTGATCCGGAAAGTCCCCACAATCCTTTCCCAGTGTTGATCCAGAAACTCCACTCAAACCTTTCCCTGTGTTGATCCGGAAAGTCCCCTCAATCCTTTCCCAGTATTGATCCAGAAACTCCACTCAAACCTTTCCCAGTGTTGATCCAGCAACTCCCATCATGCCTTTCCCAGTGTTGATCCGGAAACTCCACTCAAACCTTTCCCAGTGTTGATCCCGAAACTCCCATCATGCCTTTCCCATTGTTGTTCCGGAAACTCCCCTCAAACCTTTCCAGTGTTGATCAGGAAACTCCCTGAAAACCTTTCCCAGTGTTGATCCGGAAACTCCCCTCAAACCATTCCCAGTGTTGATGCGGAAGCTCCCCTCAAACCTTTCCCAGTGTTGATCCGGAAACACCCCTCAAACCTTTCCCAGTGTTGATGCGGAAGCTCCCCTCAAACCTTTCCCAGTGTTGATCCGGAAACTCCCCGAATACATTTCCCAGTGTTGATCCGGAAACACCCCTCAAAACTTTCCCTGTGTTGATCCGCAAACTCCCCTCAAACCTTTCGCAGAGTTGATACGGAAACTGCCTTGAAACCTTTCCAGCGTTGATTCGGAAACTCCCCTCAAACCTTTCCCAGATTTGATCTGGAAACTCCACTCAAGCCTTTCCCATTGTTGTTCCGGAAACTCCCCTCAAACCTTTCACAGAGTTGATACGGAAACTGCCTTGAAACCTTTCCTGCGTTGTTCCGGAAACTCCCCTCAAACCTTTCCAGTGTTGATCATGAAACTCCCTGAAAACCTTTCCCAGTTTTGATCCGGAAACTCCCCTCAAAGCTTTCCCAGTGTTGATGCGGAAGCTCCCCTCAAACCTTTCCCAGTGTTGATCCGGAAACTCCAATCAAACCTTTCCCAGTGTTGATCCGGAAACTCCCCGAAAACATTTCCCAGTGTTGATCCGGAAACTCCCCTCAAGCATTTCCCAGTCTTGATGCGGAAGCTCCCATCTAACCTTTCCCAGTGTTGATCCGGAAACTCCTATCAACCCTTTCCCAGTGTTGATCCGGAAACTCCCCTCAAACCTTTCCCAGTTTTGATCTGGAAACTCCACTCAAGCCTTTCCCATTGTTGTTCCGGAAACTCCCCTCAAACCTTTCCAGTGTTGATCAGGAAACTCCCTGAAAACCTTTCCCAGTGTCGATCCGGAAACTCCCCTCAAAGCTTTCCCAGTGTTGATGCGGAAGCTCCCCTCAAACCTTTCCCAGTGTTGATCCGGAAAATCCAATCAAACCTTTCACAGTGTTGATCCGGAAACTCCCCTCAAACCTTTCCCAGTGTTGTTCCGGAAACACCCCTCAAACCTTTCCCAGTGTTGATCTGGAAACTCCCCTCAAACCGTTCCCTGTGTTGATCCGGAAACTCCCCTCAAACCTTTCCCAGTGTTGATCCAGAAACTCCAATCAAACCTTTCCCAGTGTTGATCCGGAAACTCCCCGAAAACATTTCCCAGTGTTGATCCGGAAACTCCCCTCAAGCATTTCCCAGTTTTGATGCGGAAGCTCCCATCTAATCTTTCCCAGTGTTGATCCGGAAACTCCTATCAACCCTTTCCCAGTGTTGATCCGGAAACTCCCCTCAAACCTTTCCCAGTCTTGATGCGGAAGCTCCCCTCAAACCTTTCCCAGTGTTGATCCGGAAACTCCTATCAACCCTTTCCCAGTGTTGATCCGGAAACTCCCCTCAAACCTTTCCCAGTGTTGATCCTGAAACTCCCCTCAAACTTTTCCCAGTGTTGATCTGGAAGCTCCCCTCAAACCTTTCCCAGTGTTGATCCTGAAACTCCCCTCAAACTTTTCCCAGTGTTGATCTGGAAACACCCCTCAAACCTTTCCCAGTGTTGATCCGGAAACACCCCTCTAACCTTTCCCAGTGTTGATGCGGAAACTCCCCTCGAGCCTTTCCCAGTGTTGATCCTGAAACTCCCCTCAAACCTTTCCCATTGTTGATCCAGAAACTCCCCTCAATCCTTCCGCGGTGTTGATGCGGAAACTCCCCTCAAACCTTTCCCAGTGTTGATCCTGAAACTCCCCTCAAACCTTTCCCATTGTTGATCCAGAAACTCCCCTCAATCCTTCCCCATTGTTGATCCGGAAACTCCTATCAACCCTTTCCCAGTGTTGATCCGGAAACTCCCCTCAAACCTTTCCCAGTGTTGATCCTGAAACTCCCCTCAAACCTTTCCCAGTGTTGATCCGGAAACACCCCTCAAACCTTTCCCAGTGTTGATCCGGAAACACCCCTCAAACCTTTCCCAGTGTTGATCCGTAAACACCCCTCTAACCTTTCCCAGTGTTGATGCAGAAACTCCCCTCGAGCCTTTCCCAGTGTTGATCCAGAAACACCCCTCAAACCTTTCCCAGTGTTGATCTGGAAACTCCACTCAAGGCTTTCCCAGTGTTGATCCGTAAACTCCCCTCTAACCTTTCCCAGTGTTGATGCAGAAACTCCCCTCGAGCCTTTCCCAGTGTTGATCAGGAAACTCCCTGAAAACCTTTCCCAGTGTTGATCCGGAAACTCCCTTCAAACCATTCCCAGTGTTGATGCGGAAGCTCCCCTCAAACCTTTCCCAGTGTTGATCCGGAAACACCCCTCAAACCTTTCCCAGTGTTGATACGGAAGCTCCCCTCAAACCTTTCCCAGTGTTGATCCGGAAACTCCCCGAATACATTTCCCAGTGTTGATCCGGAAACACCCCTCAAAACTTTCCCAGTGTTGATCCGCAAACTCCCCTCAAACCTTTCGCAGAGTTGATACGGAAACTGCCTTGAAACCTTTCCAGCGTTGATCCGGAAACTCCCCTCAAACCTTTCCCAGTTTTGATCTGGAAACTCCACTCAAGCCTTTCCCATTGTTGTTCCGGAAACTCCCCTCAAACCTTTCACAGAGTTGATACGGAAACTGCCTTGAAACCTTTCCAGCGTTGTTCCGGAAACTCCCCTCAAACCTTTCCAGTGTTGATCAGGAAACTCCCTGAAAACCTTTCCCAGTGTTGATGCGGAAGCTCCCCTCAAACCTTTCCCAGTGTTGATCCGGAAAATCCAATCAAACCTTTCACAGTGTTGATCCGGAAACTCCCCTCAAACCTTTCCCAGTGTTGATCCGGAAACACCCCTCAAACCTTTCCCAGTGTTGATCTGGAAACTCCCCTCAAACCGTTCCCAGTGTTGATCCGGAAACTCTCCTCAAACCTTTCCCAGTGTTGATCCGGAAACTCCAATCAAACCTTTCCCAGTGTTGATCCGGAAACTCCCCGAAAACATTTCCCAGTCTTGATGCGGAAGCTCCCATCTAACCTTTCCCAGTGTTGATCCGGAAACTCCTATCAACCCTTTCCCAGTGTTGATCCGGAAACTCCCCTCAAACCTTTCCCAGTTTTGATCTGGAAACTCCACTCAAGCCTTTCCCATTGTTGTTCCGGAAACTCCCCTCAAACCTTTCCAGTGTTGATCAGGAAACTCCCTGAAAACCTTTCCCAGTGTCGATCCGGAAACTCCCCTGAAAGCTTTCCCAGTGTTGATCCGGAAAATCCAATCAAACCTTTCACAGTGTTGATCCGGAAACTCCCCTCAAACCTTTCCCAGTGTTGATCCGGAAACACCCCTCAAACCTTTCCCAGTGTTGATCTGGAAACTCCCCTCAAACCGTTCCCTGTGTTGATCCGGAAACTCCCCTCAAACCTTTCCCAGTGTTGATCCGGAAACTCCCCTCAAGCATTTCCCAGTCTTGATGCGGAAGCTCCCATCTAATCTTTCCCAGTGTTGATCCGGAAACTCCTATCAACCCTTTCCCAGTGTTGATCCGGAAACTCCCCTCAAACCTTTCCCAGTCTTGATGCGGAAGCTCCCCTCAAACCTTTCCCAGTGTTGATCCGGAAACTCCTATCAACCCTTTCCCAGTGTTGATCCGGAAACTCCCCTCAAACCTTTCCCAGTGTTGATCCTGAAACTCCCCTCAAACTTTTCCCAGTGTTGATCTGGAAACTCCCCTCAAACCTTTCCCAGTGTTGATCTGTAAAATCCAATCAAACCTTTCACAGTGTTGATCCGGAAACTCACCTCAAACCTTTCCCAGTGTTGATCCGGAAACACCCCTCTAACCTTTCCCAGTGTTGATGCAGAAACTCCCCTCGAGCCTTTCCCAGTGTTGATCCGGAAACACCCCTCAAACCTTTCCCAGTGTTGATCTGGAAACTCCACTCAAGCCTTTCCCAGTGTTGATCCGTAAACTCCCCTCTAACCTTTCCCAGTGTTGATGCAGAAACTCCCCTCGAGCCTTTCCCAGTGTTGATCAGGAAACTCCCTGAAAACCTTTCCCAGTGTTGATCCGGAAACTCCCCTCAAACCATTCCCAGTGTTGATGCGGAAGCTCCCCTCAAACCTTTCCCAGTGTTGATCCGGAAACACCCCTCAAACCTTGCCCAGTGTTGATGCGGAAGCTCCCCTCAAACCTTTCCCAGTGTTGATCCGGAAACTCCCCGAATACATTTCCCAGTGTTGATCCGGAAACACCCCTCAAAACTTTCCCAGTGTTGATCCACAAACTCCCCTCAAACCTTTCGCAGAGTTGATACGGAAACTGCCTTGAAACCTTTCCAGCGTTGATCCGGAAACTCCCCTCAAACCTTTCCCAGTTTTGATCTGGAAACTCCACTCAAGCCTTTCCCATTGTTGTTCCGGAAACTCCCCTCAAACCTTTCACAGAGTTGATACGGAAACTGCCTTGAAACCTTTCCAGCGTTGTTCCGGAAACTCCCCTCAAACATTTCCAGTGTTGATCAGGAAACTCCCTGAAAACCTTTCCCAGTGTTGATGCGGAAGCTCCCCTCAAACCTTTCCCAGTGTTGATCCGGAAAATCCAATCAAACCTTTCACAGTGTTGATCCGGAAACTCCCCTCAAACCTTTCCCAGTGTTGATCCGGAAACACCCCTCAAACCTTTCCCAGTGTTGATCTGGAAACTCCCCTCAAACCGTTCCCAGTGTTGATCCGGAAACTCTCATCAAACCTTTCCCAGTGTTGATCCGGAAACTCCAATCAAACCTTTCCCAGTGTTGATCCGGAAACTCCCCGAAAACATTTCCCAGTCTTGATGCGGAAGCTCCCATCTAACCTTTCCCAGTGTTGATCCGGAAACTCCTATCAACCCTTTCCCAGTGTTGATCCGGAAACTCCCCTCAAACCTTTCCCAGTTTTGATCTGGAAACTCCACTCAAGCCTTCCCCATTGTTGTTCCGGAAACTCCCCTCAAACCTTTCCAGTGTTGATCAGGAAACTCCCTGAAAACCTTTCCCAGTGTCGATCCGGAAACTCCCCTGAAAGCTTTCCCAGTGTTGATCCGGAAAATCCAATCAAACCTTTCACAGTGTTGATCCGGAAACTCCCCTCAAACCTTTCCCAGTGTTGATCCGGAAACACCCCTCAAACCTTTCCCAGTGTTGATCTGGAAACTCCCCTCAAACCGTTCCCTGTGTTGATCCAGAAACTCCCCTCAAACCTTTCCCAGTGTTGATCCGGAAACTCCCCTCAAGCATTTCCCAGTCTTGATGCGGAAGCTCCCATCTAATCTTTCCCAGTGTTGATCCGGAAACTCCTATCAACCCTTTCCCAGTGTTGATCCGGAAACTCCCCTCAAACCTTTCCCAGTCTTGATGCGGAAGCTCCCCTCAAACCTTTCCCAGTGTTGATCCGGAAACTCCTATCAACCCTTTCCCAGTGTTGATCCGGAAACTCCCCTCAAACCTTTCCCAGTGTTGATCCTGAAACTCCCCTCAAACTTTTCCCAGTGTTGATCTGGAAACTCACCTCAAACCTTTCCCAGTGTTGATCCTGAAACTCCCCTCAAACTTTTCCCAGTGTTGATCTGGAAACACCCCTCAAACCTTTCCCAGTGTTGATCCGGAAACACCCCTCTAACCTTTCCCAGTGTTGATGCGGAAACTCCCCTCGAGCCTTTCCCAGTGTTGATCCTGAAACTCCCCTCAAACCTTTCCCATTGTTGATCCAGAAACTCCCCTCAATCCTTCCCCGGTGTTGATGCGGAAACTCCCCTCAAACCTTTCCCAGTGTTGATCCTGAAACTCCCCTCAAACCTTTCCCATTGTTGATCCGGAAACACCCGTCAAACCTTTCCCATTGTTGATGCGGAAGCTCCCCTCAAACCTTTCCCAGTGTTGATCCTGAAACTCCCCTCAAACCTTTCCCAGTGCTGATCCAGAAACTCCCCTCAAACCTTTCCCTGTGTTGATCTGGAAAATCCCCTCAAAACTTTCACGGTGTTGATCCGGAAACTCCCCTCAAACCTTTCCCAGTGTTGATGCGGAAGCTCCCCTCAAACCTTTCCCAGTGTTGATCCGGAAACTCCAATCATTCCTTTCCCAGTGTTGATCCGGAAACTCCCCTCAAACCTTTCCCTGTGTTGATCCGGAAGCTCCCCTCAAACCTTTCCCAGTGTTGATCCGGAAACACCCCTCAAAACTTTCCCAGTGTTGATCCGCAAACTCCCCTCAAACCTTTCGCAGAGTTGATACGGAAACTACCTTGAAACCTTTCCAGCGTTGATCCGGAAACTCCCCTCAAACCTTTCCCAGTGTTGATCCGGAAACTCCCCTCAAACCATTCCCAGTGTTGATGCGGAAGCTCCCCTCAAACCTTTCCCAGTGTTGATCCGGAAACACCCCTCAAACCTTTCCCAGTGTTGATGAGGAAGCTCCCCTCAAACCTTTCCCAGTGTTGATCCGGAAACTCCCCGAATACATTTCCCAGTGTTGATCCGGAAACACCCCTCAAAACTTTCCCAGTGTTGATCCGCAAACTCCCCTCAAACCTTTCGCAGAGTTGATACGGAAACTGCCTTGAAACCTTTCCAGCGTTGATCCGGAAACTCCCCTCAAACCTTTCCCAGTTTTGATCTGGAAACTCCACTCAAGCCTTTCCCATTGTTGTTCCGGAAACTCCCCTCAAACCTTTCACAGAGTTGATACGGAAACTGCCTTGAAACCTTTCCAGCGTTGTTCCGGAAACTCCCCTCAAACCTTTCCAGTGTTGATCAGGAAACTCCCTGAAAACCTTTCCCAGTGTTGATGCGGAAGCTCCCCTCAAACCTTTCCCAGTGTTGATCCGGAAAATCCAATCAAACCTTTCACAGTGTTGATCCGGAAACTCCCCTCAAACCTTTCCCAGTGTTGATCCGGAAACACACCTCAAACCTTTCCCAGTGTTGATCTGGAAACTCCCCTCAAACCGTTCCCAGTGTTGATCCGGAAACTCTCCTCAAACCTTTCCCAGTGTTGATCCGGAAACTCCAATCAAACCTTTCCCAGTGTTGATCCGGAAACTCCCCGAAAACATTTCCCAGTCTTGATGCGGAAGCTCCCATCTAACCTTTCCCAGTGTTGATCCGGAAACTCCTATCAACCCTTTCCCAGTGTTGATCCGGAAACTCCCCTCAAACCTTTCCCAGTTTTGATCTGGAAACTCCACTCAAGCCTTTCCCATTGTTGTTCCGGAAACTCCCCTCAAACCTTTCCAGTGTTGATCAGGAAACTCCCTGAAAACCTTTCCCAGTGTCGATCCGGAAACTCCCCTGAATGCTTTCCCAGTGTTGATCCGGAAAATCCAATCAAACCTTTCACAGTGTTGATCCGGAAACTCCCCTCAAACCTTTCCCAGTGTTGATCCGGAAACACCCCTCAAACCTTTCCCAGTGTTGATCTGGAAACTCCCCTCAAACCGTTCCCTGTGTTGATCCGGAAACTCCCCTCAAACCTTTCCCAGTGTTGATCCGGAAACTCCCCTCAAGCATTTCCCAGTCTTGATGCGGAAGCTCCCATCTAATCTTTCCCAGTGTTGATCCGGAAACTCCTATCAACCCTTTCCCAGTGTTGATCCGGAAACTCCCCTCAAACCTTTCCCAGTCTTGATGCGGAAGCTCCCCTCAAACCTTTCCCAGTGTTGATCCGGAAACTCCTATCAACCCTTTCCCAGTGTTGATCCGGAAACTCCCCTCAAACCTTTCCCAGTCTTGATCCGGAAACTCCCCTCAAACCTTTCCCAGTGTTGATCCTGAAACTCCCCTCAAACTTTTCCCAGTGTTGATCTGGAAACTCCCCTCAAACCTTTCCCAGTGTTGATCCTGAAACTCCCCTCAAACTTTTCCCAGTGTTGATCTGGAAACACCCCTCAAACCTTTCCCAGTGTTGATCCGGAAACACCCCTCTAACCTTTCCCAGTGTTGATGCGGAAACTCCCCTCGAGCCTTTCCCAGTGTTGATCCTGAAACTCCCCTCAAACCTTTCCCATTGTTGATCCAGAAACTCCCCTCAATCCTTCCCCGGTGTTGATGCGGAAACTCCCCTCAAACCTTTCCCAGTGTTGATCCTGAAACTCCCCTCAAACCTTTCCCATTGTTGATCCGGAAACACCCCTCAAACCTTTCCCAGTGTTGATGCGGAAGCTCCCCTCAAACCTTTCCCAGTGTTGATCCGGAAACTCCCCGAATACATTTCCCAGTGTTGATCCGGAAACACCCCTCAAAACTTTCCCAGTGTTGATCCGCAAACTCCCCTCAAACCTTTCGCAGAGTTGATACGGAAACTGCCTTGAAACCTTTCCAGCGTTGATCCGGAAACTCCCCTCAAACCTTTCCCAGATTTGATCTGGAAACTCCACTCAAGCCTTTCCCATTGTTGTTCCGGAAACTCCCCTCAAACCTTTCACAGAGTTGATACGGAAACTGCCTTGAAACCTTTCCAGCGTTGTTCCGGAAACTCCCCTCAAACCTTTCCAGTGTTGATCATGAAACTCCCTGAAAACCTTTCCCAGTTTTGATCCGGAAACTCCCCTCAAAGCTTTCCCAGTGTTGATGCGGAAGCTCCCCTCAAACCTTTCCCAGTGTTGATCCGGAAAATCCAATCAAACCTTTCACAGTGTTGATCCGGAAACTCCCCTCAAACCTTTCCCAGTGTTGATCCGGAAACACCCCTCAAACCTTTCCCAGTGTTGATCTGGAAACTCCCCTCAAACCGTTCCCAGTGTTGATCCGGAAACTCCCCTCAAACCTTTCCCGGTGTTAATCCGGAAACTCCAATCAAACCTTTCCCAGTGTTGATCCGGAAACTCCCCTCAAGCATTTCCCAGTCTTGATGCGGAAGCTCCCATCTAACCTTTCCCAGTGTTGATCCGGAAACTCCTATCAACCCTTTCCCAGTGTTGATCCGGATACTCCCCTCAAACCTTTCCCAGTTTTGATCTGGAAACTCCACTCAAGCCTTTCCCATTGTTGTTCCGGAAACTCCCCTCAAACCTTTCCAGTGTTGATCAGGAAACTCCCTGAAAACCTTTCCCAGTGTCGATCCGGAAACTCCCCTCAAAGCTTTCCCAGTGTTGATGCGGAAGCTCCCCTCAAACCTTTCCCAGTGTTGATCCGGAAAATCCAATCAAACCTTTCACAGTGTTGATCCGGAAACTCCCCTCAAACCTTTCCCAGTGTTGATCCGGAAACACCCCTCAAACCTTTCCCAGTGTTGATCTGGAAACTCCCCTCAAACCGTTCCCTGTGTTGATCCGGAAACTCCCCTCAAACCTTTCCCAGTGTTGATCCAGAAACTCCAATCAAACCTTTCCCAGTGTTGATCCGGAAACTCCCCGAAAACATTTCCCAGTGTTGATCCGGAAACTCCCCTCAAGCATTTCCCAGTCTTGATGCGGAAGCTCCCATCTAATCTTTCCCAGTGTTGATCCGGAAACTCCTATCAACCCTTTCCCAGTGTTGATCCGGAAACTCCCCTCAAACCTTTCCCAGTCTTGATGCGGAAGCTCCCCTCAAACCTTTCCCAGTGTTGATCCGGAAACTCCTATCAACCCTTTCCCAGTGTTGATCTGGAAACTCCCCTCAAACCTTTCCCAGTGTTGATCCTGAAACTCCCCTCAAACTTTTCCCAGTGTTGATCTGGAAACTCCCCTCAAACCTTTCCCAGTGTTGATCCTGAAACTCCCCTCAAACTTTTCCCAGTGTTGATCTGGAAACACCCCTCAAACCTTTCCCAGTGTTGATCCGGAAACACCCCTCTAACCTTTCCCAGTGTTGATGCGGAAACTCCCTCGAGCCTTTCCCAGTGTTGATCCTGAAACTCCCCTCAAACCTTTCCCATTGTTGATCCAGAAACTCCCCTCAATCCTTCCCCGGTGTTGATGCGGAAACTCCCCTCAAACCTTTCCCAGTGTTGATCCTGAAACTCCCCTGAAACCTTTCCCATTGTTGATCCAGAAACTCCCCTCAATCCTTCCCCGGTGTTGATCAAAAAACTCCCCTTAAACCGTTCCAAGTGTTGATCTGGAAACTCCACTCAAGCCTTTCAATGTGTTGATCCGGAAACTCCCCTCAAACCTTTCCCAGTGTTGATCCGCAAACTCCCCTCAAACCTTTCGCAGAGTTGATACGGAAACTGCCTTGAAACCTTTCCAGCGTTGATCCGGAAACTCCCCTCAATCCTTTCCCAGTGTTGATCCAGAAACTCCACTCAAACCTTTCCCAGTGTTGATCCAGAAACTCCCATCATGCCTTTCCCAGTGTTGATCCGGAAACTCTACTCAAACCTTTCCCAGTGTTGATCCGGAAACTCCCATCATGCCTTTCCCAGTGTTGATCCGGAAACTCCACTCAAATCTTTCCCAGTGTTGATCCGGAAACTCCCATCATGCCTTTCCCAGTGTTGGTCCGGAAACTCCACTGAAACCTTTCCCAGTGTTGATGCTGAATCTCCCCTCAAACCTTTCCCTGTGTTTATCTTGTTGAGGCTCCCTGTGTCATTTCCCTTCACCAGCCTGGGTACCACTCACTTCAGTTCAGTGACTCTCTGTAAAACATTGCTGTCTGGAGACAGATTGGATAGTGTCGTTTTACTAAATGCTACATAAAATGCTGGTAGAAAGCTGGCTACAGTCGGAGCTCTGTATGACCTCATTACTGGCTGACAGTGACCCATTTTGAGTTTTTGTAAGATCGGATTTGAGGATTGGATTTGAAGCAACAACATTAAAGAGTGACAATCTGTTGAACATGGCGCATGGCCCAGCATAGCAAAGGAGCAGTCTCTTCTGCCTATAATGTCTCTGATGACCGCGATACTTATTTAAACTGCATATGGCCAACATCCCTCCATCTTCTGTCTTTTCTTATAGCTTTCTAAATGCATTTAAATCTTTGCTATCATAGCTGCTTCCAACACCTCTCCTGGCAGTGCATTCCAGGCATCTACTCTCTGTGTGAAAAAACTTTCCACACAAATCTCCTTTAAATTTTCCCCCTCACCTTAATCCTCTTTTTTGCCTGGAGACAACTGAACTAAAATGGAGGGCACAACCCAAAGATTTCAGCAAAGTATTCCATGCAACTTTTATTCCCTTGCCAGCTCATCAAGTTTCCTGTTATTTTTGTTTCCCCCTCACTTCTGCACTCGAGGCTCACAGGCCGCAGCTTTGAACTCCATAACAGTGATGTGATAAGTTTTTCCCTGACAACTAACAACTCCCTACATCTGGTTTCCAGGAGGTCCTCTCCTGACCCACAATCGGGAGTCCCGCAGAGATCCTCACCGGGAGATTTTGACAGCTACCACACATGGTGGTTTCTAGGTCTCAAGCGAACACCCACAGCTTTCCTGGCTGTGCACCAGTTGGATAACTCTCTGCAGTCAGTTCCCTGTCTTGGCTACACTGTCCAAAACAAACCTCCACCAAAGCAAAACAATGTCTGGAGCGAGTTATAGCTGTTATTTGCTATCCACCAAATGGCTTCTCTAACCCCTTTTTGCTCCAAAAGATCTTTTTGCTCCATTTTCATTGTTGTCCAACAGAGTATGGCCCAGGCCAGTCTTTCCAATGTCAAATACTAACCTTACAGAGAGAGGTAGTAGGAAGTCCTCTAGACTGACCCACAGAATCATAGTTCCTCAATTTTACACACTTAACAAGCTGTCTAAAAGCCAATGCAGCACCTGGGGGAGATGAACTGACAGGGAGTACAATATGGTAATTCCCTCTATAGTCAGCATTCCGGTTCCTGGACATCATTATTTCACAGTACGTCGTGTGGGAGAACCATATCTCTTTCATTGACAAAAAGCCTCAGCCAAGCGATATATTTCTTGTGGCAGTTGGTAAAATTCCCTCTTCTCTAGAACGTACTGGCACAATTCTACACTGCCATTATAGGGAGCATCCTCACATCAGCTACTATTGCCTGATTTGGAGCAGCACCCTCTCACAATATGCAAAAATTCCAGTGAAAGGTTAGGTCAGCAGGTCAGCTTATTGGCTGAAGTCTACCACCAATACAGGACTTGCATGTGTCCCGGACAAAGAAGTGAGCAAAGAAAATTATTGTGGACTCTACCCATCCTGCAAGCTGCCTTTTTCAAAAGCTCCCTTCTGGAAAGCGTCACAGAGCTATTAAAACAAACAAAAAAAAACCACCATGCTATCTTAAACGTTTGTTTCCCCAGACAGTTATTCTGATCAACCACTCTAGTTACACTCCCAACCCCTCTATCACCCTAGTCACGACACTTAAACCCACCTTTTTCATGGTGTTTACATTGCAGATACATGCTGGTCTTTATGTACTTATACATATTTATTCCACGTCCATACTTTAACCTTTAACTTTATTTTTATATCATTCTTACTTCTTATAATTGTTGAATGTTGTTGTTTTGTGTTGCATGAAATACCTTGACTAATACTCCACTGCAAATTTCTAATACATGCGGAGGCGAGGCAGGGTTGAGGTGGTGGGGCCAGGGTCCGGGTCCAAGAGCAAGGTGTGGCCTGAGATTTGGCAGATTTAAGCACCAGGACAGATCAGAATGGTTGTGTTTTATGATCAGATTGAATGGCAGTGCAGGCTCGAATGGCCTACTCCTGCACCTATTGTCTATTGTCTACTCTATTGTTTTAAGGCTGGAGGTGAGGGATGGGCTGGTGTTCAGCTTGCTGCGCAGCGAGGTTTACTCATCTCTACACTGAACTGATGATCTGGCCTGCAACTAACAGGCTCCTGGGTCGGCTGGGACTGGCTTCCTGGTTGGACTCTCTTTCATGAACTTCAGTTCTGAATGTTATTTGCTTACCTTTATTGTTTGCACAATTTGTTTTTCTTCCTGCACATTGAGTGTTTGATGGTCTTCTTATTTTTAACAGGTTCTACTGGTTTTCGTGCCTTGTTTCGTGGCTGCCTGTAAGCAGACAAATCTCAAGGTTGTATAATGTGTACATACATTGGTAATAAATGTACAAAGAAGAACTTTGAACATGCAAATGCACTGTATATGACAAGTAAATTTGATCCCTAATCCTTGTAAGAAGCAATTGGCCAATAAGGCCTTTGTCCTGCTTCACCACCCAGTGAAACCATGACTGATCCAACTGCGCTTGTGGCAGCACCATTCTACACTTTCCCCATAACCTTTGGTAGTTCATAGACACAACAAAGCCTTTAGGTAATTAAAAACTAAACCAGGAGACCATCCTTCCCTAATCTACATCAATTATCTCCACCTTCAACAATTTCTAATCTATCTCTCATCCCTGATTAAGCCTTTTTTCCATTACATTAATACGTGTGGTGGTGATGGTTACTGCTGTGACTCTAATTCTAGGTCATTGAGTGTGTTTAAGGCAGAGGTTGATAGATTCTTGATAGGTCAGGGCATGAAATGTTACAGGGCGAAGGCAGGAGAATAGGGTTAAGAAGGAAATGGATCAGTCATGATCAAGTGGCAGAACAGACTCAATGGGTCGAATGGCCTAGATCTGCTTCAATGTCCATAAGACCACATGACCATAAGACATAGGAGCAGAATTAATCCATTCAGACTATCAAGCTCACACCACCATTGCGTCATGCTTGACCCAGGATCCCATTCAAACCCATATAACTGTCCACTCCCTATATTCCCGATCAGGAATCTACCAAACTTCTGCTTTAAATATTTCCAATGACTTGGCCTCCACCACAGTCTGTGGCAGAGTATTACACAGATTCACAACTCTTTGGCTAAAAAATTCCTCCTTACTTCTGTTCTGAAAGGTCACCCCTCAATTTCGACGGTGTTCCCTCTAGTTCTGGATACCCCCACCAGAGAAAACAATCTCTTCATATTTACCTTATCTAGTGCTTTCAATGTTAGGTAGGTTTCACATTCTTCTAAATTCCAGTGAGTACAGGCCCAAAGTTGCCAAACGCTCCTCATATGTTAACCCTCTCATTCCTGGAACCTCCTCTGGACTCTCTCCAATGACAACACATCCTTTCTGAGATAAGGAGCCCAAAACTGGTAATAATCCTACAGCATTATCTCCTTGTTTTTATATTCTATTCTCCTTGAAATAAATAGCAAAGTTACATTTGCCTTATTTACTACAGACTCAACCTGTGAATTGAACTTCTGGGAACACACACAAAATGCTGGTGGAATGCAGCAGGCCAGGCAGCATCTATAGGAAGAAGCACCATTGACGTTTTGGGCTAAGACCCTTCATCAGGACTAACTGAAAAAAGGGATAGTAAGAGATTTGAAAGTGAAAGGAGGAAGGGGAGACCTGAAATGATAGGAGAAGACAGGAGGGGGAGGGATGAAGCTAATAGCTGGGATGTTGATTGGCAAAAGGGATACAAGGCTAGAGAAGGGGAAATATCATAGGACGGAAGGTCTTGGAAGAAAGAAAGGGGGAGGGGAGCACCAGAGGAAGATGGAGAACAGGCGAGGAGTTATTGTGAGAAGGGAAGAGAGAGAAGAAAAGGGAAAAAAATATATAAATAAAAACAAACAAACAAACAAATCAATAAATAAATAAATAGAGATGGGGTAAGAAAGGGAGAAGGGGCATTAACAGAAGTTAGAGAAGTCAATGTTCATGCCATCAGGTTGGAGGCTACCCAGCCAGAATATAAGGTGTTGTTCCTCCAACCTGAGTGTGGCTTCATCTCAACAGTAGAGGAGGCCATGGATTGACATATTGGATTGGGAATGGGACGTGGAAGTAAAATGTGTGGCCACTAAGAGATCCTGCTTTCTCTGGCAGACAGAGCGTAGGCGTTCCGCAAAATGGTCTCCCAGTCTGCATCGGGTCTCACATATATATATAAAAGGCCACACCGGGAGCACTGGACACAGTATACCACACCAGCCGACTCACAGGTAAAGTATCTCCTCACCTGGAAGGACTGTCTGGGGCCCTGAATGGTGGTGAGGGAGGAAGTGTAAGGGCACGTGTAGCACTTGTTCCGTTTACAAGGATAAGTGCCAGGAGGGAGATCGGTGGAAAGGGATGGAGGGGATGAGTGGACAAGGGAGTCATGTAGGGAGTGATCCCTGCAGAAAGCAGAAAGTAGGGGTGAGGGAAAGATGTGCTTGGTGGTGGGATCCTGTTGGAGATGGCAGAAGTTAAGGAGAATTATATGTTGGACACGGAGGCTGGGTGATAGGTGAAGATGAGGAACCCTATCCCTAGTTGGGTGGTGGGAGGATGGGGTGAGGGCAGATGTGCGGGAAGTGGGAGAGATGAGTTTGAGGGCAGAGTTAATGGTGGAGGAAGGGAAGCCTCTTTCTTTAAAAAAGGAAGACATCTCCTTTGTCCTGGAATGAAAAACCTCATTTTGAGAGCAGATGCAGCGGAGATGGTGGAATTGAGAGAAGGGGATGGCATTTTTACAAGTAACAGGGTGGGAAGAGGAATAGTCCAGGTAGCTGTGAGAGCTGTGAGAATTAAACTTCTGGGATTTTTGCATGAGGTCCTATTGCACCTCTGATGTTTGAATTTTCTCTCCATTTAGATAATAGTCTTCACTATTGTTCCTTTTACCAAAAGGCATTATCATAGATTTCTCAACACTGTATTCCATCTGCCGCTTTTTTGCCCAATCTTCCAATTTGTCTATGTCCTGCTGCAATCACATTGCTTTCTGAGCTCTACCTAACCCTCCACCTATTTGTGTATCATCTACAAATTTGCCCTAAAGCCATCAATTTCACTATCTAAGTATTGACAAACAATATGAAAAGTAATGGTCCCAATACAGACCCCTGTGGAACACCAGTAGTCACTGGCAGCCAACCAGAAAAGGCCCCCTTTATTCCCATTCGCCTCTTGCCTGTCAGCCATTCCTCTATCCATGCTAGTATATTTCCTGTAACACCATAGGATTTTATCTTTTCAAGCAGTCTTATGCGTGGTACCTTATCAATTGCTTCTGAAAATCTAAGTAAAGGACACCCACAGCCTTTCCTTTGTTCATCCTGCTTGTTACTTCCTTGAATAATTCTAACAGATTTGTCAAGCAAGATTTCCCTTTACTGAAACCTTGCTGACTTTGACTTAATTTGTCATTAGTCTCCCAGTACCTCAAAACCTTGTCCTTAATAATAGACTCCAACCACTTTCCCTACCACTGAGGTTAGGCCAACTGGCCTATAATTTCCTCTCTTGTGTCTTCTTCCTTCCTTAAAGAATAGAATGACATTTCCAATATTCCAGTTCACCAAGACCATGCCAAAATCAAGTAATTCTTGAAAGATTATGACCAATGCATCTGTTATCTCTTCAGCAACCTCTCTCAGGATTCTGTGATGTAGTCCATCCGGTGACTTATCCACCTTAAGGCCTTTGAGTTTGCCGAGCACTTTTTCCTTTGTATTAACAATGGCACTCACTCCTGTTCCCAGACACTCATGGACTTCTGGCACACTGCTTTTGACTTCCACAGTAAAGACTGAAGCAAAGTACTTATTAAGTTCATCTGCCATTTCTTTGTCTCCCATTACTACCTCACCAACATCACTTTCCAGTGTCCAATATTAATTCTCACCTTTCTTTTATTCTTTATATAACTGAAAAACTATTAGTATCCTGCTTTATATTAGTATCTAGTTTGCCCTCATATTTCATCTTTTCCCTTCTTATACCTTTTTAGTTGACTTTATTGGATTTTAAAAGCTTCTGAATCATCTAACTTCCCACTCACTCTTACTACCTTATATGCCCTTTCCTTGGCTTTTATGCAGTTACTTAACTTCACTTGTTAGCCACATGTGCCTTTCCTTGCCATTTGAGAACAACTTTTTCAGTGGGACATATCTATCCTGTGTCTCGTGAACTATTCCCTGAAACTTCAGCCATCTCTGCTCTGCCATCATCCCCACCAGTGTCCTCCTCCACTCCACCTGGGCAAGCTCCTCTCTCATGCCTCTGTAATGCCCTTTATTCCATTGTGATACTGATACATGTGATTTGTGCTTCTCCCTCTCAAATTGCAGTATGAATTCAATCATATTATGATCACTGCCTCCTAAGGGTTCCTTCACGTTAAGCTGACTAATAAAATCTGGGTTGTTACACAACACCCAATCTAAGACACTTTTCCCCTTAGTAGACGCGAGCACAAGCTGCTCTAAATAGCCAGTTCGTAGGCATTCAACAAATTCCCTTTCTTGTGATCTGACACCAACCTGATTTTCCCAATACCCTTGCATATTGAAATCCCCATTACAATTGTGATATTAACCTTATTACATGCCTTTTTCAGCTCCCTTTGCAAACTCAACCCCACATCTTGGCTACTATTTGGAAGCTTATATATGATTTCCATAATGTCTTTTTTTACCGTTGCAGTTTCTTAACTCCACCCACAAAGATTTGCCATTCTCTGACCCTATGTCTCCTCTTTCTAAAGATGTAATTCAATCTCTTACCAATAAACCCACACCACCACCTATACCTTCCTGCTTGTCCTTTTGATACAAAGTGTATCCTTTGACGTTAGAAGATGAAGAAGAATAGCTCTTAACTCGGCAGTGGAGTTACTGGGGCACCGTCATGACGATGTTTCTGTGGCAAGCTATTCTTGTTTTACGAGGCCGAGTTGCTAGCTCGACGCTCAACCTGACTTGGATTCAAACTTGGGAACCTTCGCTCTGGAGTTCGGGGCTGATATTATTGCGCCACCAAGCAGGACTTCCTTTGATGTTAAGCTCCCAACTATGGCCTTCTTTCAGCCACGACTCAGTGATGCCCACAATGTCATACCAACCAATCTCTAATTGTGCCAAGAATGCCAATACAGGTCACATATGTCTGATGGTGTTATGGTCTTATGCAAAGTACAATCAAGCAATTTTCTGTTAAAATGTTTAAAGTGTTCTGTTTTCATTAAATAAACTGCAAATAATGTTGCAATGACTGATTCATCTTCAGGAAGTGTCCACCCCTTCTGACTGTAAACTCTGAACCGTTCACTCTTGTCTGAAAATCTTTCAGTGACTCTATCCCACCCCATATCCTCCTCCTTATAAATGGCCAAACTATACTTTCATTAACGCTGCTGATTTAAGGTTTTTTTCCCTTGACCATCACAGCAACATGGCCAAGGTTCAAAAGTGTAACTTGGTGGTTTGATTTTCCTGTCAGTGGAAGTGCTGGGTATCTGGAATGCCCTGCCGGAGGTGTTGGTCAAGGCTGATTCAATAGCCACATTGAAGAAACTCTTGGATAGGAACATGGATGTAAGCAGAAAGTGGAGGATTTTGGATGTGTGGAAGGGAGGGGTTAGATTGATTTAAGAGTACCTTTATATAGGTTGGGACAACATCATGGGCTGTGTTGTGCAATATGATTACACAGAGCATAGAACACAGAAGAATACTAGCATAGTACAGGCCGCTTGGCCCACCATGTTGTGCCAAACTTTTAACCTACTCCAAAATCAATCTAACCCTTCTCTCCTACTTAGCCCTCCATTTTTCTTTCATCCATGTACTAATCCAAGAATCTCTGAAATGTCCCTAAGGTGTCTGCCTCTATCGCCATCCCTTGCAGACCGTTCCTCACATCCACCACCTCTCTGTAAAATGAACTACCTCTGTCATCCCACCATACTTTTTTCCAATCAATTTAAAATTCTACCCTCTCATATTAGGCATTACCGCTCTGGGAAAAAGGTGCTGGCTGTCCACTCTTATCATCTTTTACACCTCTATCAAGTCACTTCTCATCTTCCTTCCTTCCACAGAGAAAGACCCTGACTTACTAAACATTTCCTCATAAGACAGGTTCTCTAATCCAGGCAGCTTCCTGGTAAATCTCCATGGCATACTCCACAAAGTTTTCATATCCTTCCTATAATGAAGTGACCAGAAATTAAAACAATACTCCAACGTATGGTCTAACCAGGGTTTTATAGAACTGTAACATTATCTCGTGGTTCTTGAGCTCTACCCCCTAAAGAAGGCCTACACCATAGTCCTTTTTAACCACTCCATTAACTTGTGCAGCAACTTTGAGTGATCTATGGACGCAGATCCCAAGGTCCTCTGTCTCTCCACGTTGCTGAGACTCATGTCATTATTCCTGTACTCTGCCTTCTGGTTCAGCTATCCAAAGTGTATCACTTCACACTTCACTGAAGTGAACTTTTCCAAACCGTATCACTGTCTTATGTTCCATGTTCTATGCAGTTTGATTTGTATCTAAATCAAAGTTACAAATAAGAGGGGGAACAGCTTTAAGTTCCTCAGCATACACATCACCAAGAGTCTCACGTGGTCTGTATGTACCGGCTCTGTGGTGAAAAACCACAACAGAATCTTGTTCACCTCAGGTGGTTGAAGAGGCTTGACATGAGTCCCCAAATCCTAAGGACTTTCTACAGGGACACAATTCAGAGCATCCTGACTGGCTGCATCACGGCCTGGTACAGGAACAATCGCAGGGCTCTGCAGAGAGTGGTGCGGACAGCCCAGCGCATCTGTAGTTGTGAATTTCACACTATTCAGGACATTTACAGACACAGGTGCATAAAAAGGGCCTGAAGGATCATTGGGGACTCTAGTCACCCCAAACATAAACTGTTCCATCTGCTACTGTGGGAAACTGTACCACAGCCTAAAAGCCAGGACAAACAGGCTCCAGGACAGACTATCAGACTGATTAATTCACACTGATACAACTGTATTTCTATGCTATATTGACTGTCCTGTTGTGCATACTGTTTATTACAATTAACTATAAATTGCACCTTGATAGAGACGTAATGTAAAGATTTTTACTCCTCATGTATAAGTAGGATGTATGAAATAAAGTCAATTCAATTTAATTGACAGTTTGGCCTGAAGGTGATACTGTAGGGAATTCTATGTTACGATGCTGTTACTTCCTGATCAGCCATTCCAAAGTTCTTCCACTCTTTGTAGATCTGTGCTCATCCAAAGCCTTGAGGGTCATTCCTTAACTTGTGCCTCGGCCTGTTCACTCAAGACTCCTGTGCTTGCTGATGTGTATTGACTCCTGATCCATTCTGTTAATTAGAAAATGCTCATCCTTGTGTTTAATTTCTTCCACAACTTAATCCTTGTTGGAGATAACCTCCACGTGACCCTTCAGGGCTTTGGTGTGCCTCCAACTCTTGCCTCCCACTTTCCTTATCCTCAGGCATCATGTCTTCTTAGAGTCATACAGCACAGAAATAGACCCCTCAACACATCTGGTCCATGCTAACCAAGTTGCTCATCTAAGCTAGTCCTATTGGTCTCTGTTTGGTCCATATTCCACTAACCCAGGGACTCCCAACCTTTTTTATGGCATGGACCCCGAGCATAAAGCAAGGGATCTGTGGACCCCAGGTTGGAAAACCCTGTTCTAAACCACCCTTCCTATCCATGTACTTTTTAAATGTTGAGTCACTCATCCAAGTGTCTTTTGTAAGTTGCCTCAACCACTTCTTCTGGCAGCTCATTCCATATACTGTACCTATCACCCATTTTGTGAAGAAGTTGTCTCTCTGCTCCTCTCTAAATCTTTCCCTTCTCACCTTAAACCTGTGCCACCAGTTTTAGACTCCCCAGCCTACGTGAAATACTGGAACCATCACCTGATCTACACCCGGCATGATTTTATTTGCAGAGAGTTGTGGACACATCTCAGCACACATTGAGAATGTGTATGGTGTCTGTCTATACTTCAAGCTGCCTGGGTAAAGAAGCCGGCATGATCAAAGACCCCACCCACACCAGACCTTCTCTCTTCTCTCCTGTCTCATCAGACAGAAGGTACAAAAGCCTGAAAAAATGCAACATCCGGCTCAAGGAAAGCTTCTGCCCTGCTGTTATCAGACTCCTGAACAGACCGCTTGTATGATAAGATGGACTCGACCTCACAATCTACCTTGTTAAGTTCTTGCACTTTATTATTTACCTGCTCTCCATTCTTTTGGTACCTTTTACACATTATTCTGCATTATTATTGCTTTACCTTGTTCTACTTCAATACTCTGTGTAATGATGTGATCTGTATGAAGAGTGAGCAAGACAAGCTTTTCACTTTATCCCGTGACATTACTAAACCAATATCAATACCAAACTTGCAGAAGATCACCTCTATGCATTTTACACTACAGGGAAAAAAGTTCCCCAGTCCATCCAGTCTCTCTTTACAAACATTTCCAACCCAATAACATTCTCCTGATTTTTTTGCACCCTCGTCTGCTTAAAGACAGGATGACCAGAAGTGTACACAGAACTCCAAAGGACACTTTACCAGCATCTCGTACAGCTGTAACAGTTGTTAGATCTGGAGATGATGTTGTCCAGAAGGTTCTTCAGATGCCAAGAATGAGGCGTAAATCTTGTGGTCACAGCCGTTTTATCAGATGTTCATAACAAAGAAATAATAGTAACCACACACTCTATATCAGTAAGGATAAAGACAGACAAAGAAGTTGTCTTTGTCTGATACTGAAAACTAGTGCAAAGTAGACAGATAAGGAAGTCTCTGACAGGAGCAGTCTATGAGACAGCTCAATTTATGGTGTGATTTTGGCTGCAGACAAAGACATTACAAAAATACAGAACCAGCTATACCACAAATTACTAAAAATCTGCCAAATGTTTACAGACAAGCAGGTAATTATTCAAACATAGAAGGAAGGTTAAACTATAAGAAAATGATCACTTAGACCCTCATCCAACACATAACATAGTCACCCCTGTAATCGAAGTCAAGAATGCCAAACACCTTTTTCCCCACCCTGTCTACCTATTTCACCACTTTGAAGAATAATGTGCCTATACTCCTTGGCCTTTCTACCATACAACCATCCCCATGGCCCCACCACTTATATGTACCAGAGGTTTTACTTACTGAGAAAGTTAAGGATATTCAGCTTGCTACCGAAAGCCTAACAAACTTCCATGGACTTGCTGTCTGATCTGTCCTGACTGGTGCATTGTGGTCTGGTGTGGACATTCAAAGGCACAGGAATGTAGGCAGTTGCAGAAAGTAGTGGATTCAGACCAATATATCATTAGCACATCCCTCCCCACCAAAGGAAACACCTTCATGGGAGACTGCCTCAAGAAAGCAACATTACCATCAAAGAACCCCACTACTGGACCATGCCATCTTTTCACAGCTCCCACCAGGCAGGAGGTACAAAAGCCTGAATTTCCACATCACTAGGTTTAGAAGCAGCTACCTCCCTTCAGCTATTCAGTTCTTTAAGCAACCTGCACAATCGTAATCGCAGCCTCAGTATAGCAACACTACACTTTGATCTTTGATTTTGTTACTCTGGTCGTATTCTTTCTTGTACAATTTATGCTCAGTTTGTGTTTTCCTTTTGAATATTGTTTATTTGATGCAACGTGCCTGCGATACTGCTGCAAGTATGTTTTTCTGCCCTGGTTTGTCTTACTAAATTGCAACTCCTTGCATTAATCTGAATTAAACTCCACCTGCTATTTCTTGGCAGCAGATGAAGGTTCCATTGTAACTTTCAACAGCCTTCTTCAGTGTCTACGATACCATCAAATTTATCGGCATCTACAAACTTAGTAATGATGCAACTACACTTGCATCCTCCAGCTATCTCTGGAATCCTGTTCCTGGGCCTCACCACTTCTGTTATCTGTGTTTGGCCAAGTATGTGAAATAAAAAGGCTAGTGAAGACAATATACTACACTTTCCCCTCCCCCATTATCTGATGCAGGACAAATTATAATTGGGAACATTGAAATAACAGAACAATTGAACACAAACTTTGACTCTTTCTTCATACTACAACACATTGTTCACATTGTTGACAGTGAGGGTTATTATGAATTAACGTGGGATCATGACCAGCTGGGTAAGTGGGCCAATGAAGGGCAAATGGAGTTTAACTCAGGTAAGCGTGAGGTGTTTCATTTTGGGAAGTCAAATCAAGGTAGAACTTTCACAGTAAATGGTGGGCCCTGGGATATGTTGTAGAACAGAGGAACCTTGGAGTAGAAGCACATGGTTCTCTGAAGGTAGAGATGGTGGATGAAGAAAACTCTTGAAACATTCATCCTGGTCAGGCAGGGATGGAAGGTTATGTTGCAGATATACAGGATGCTGGTGAGGCTGCACTTAAGAACATTATGTTCAGTTTTGATCACCTTGCAACAGGAAAGATGTTATTAAACTGGGAACAATAACGATTTATAAGGATCTTGTCAGAATTTGAGGGACTGAGTTATAGGGAGAGATGGGAGAGGATAAGATTTTCTTCCTTGGATCTTTTGGAGATGTATCAAATCATAGGGGTCTTAGACAGAAGGAATGCATACAATCTTTTCCCAGAGTTGGGGCATCAGGAACAAGAGGTTGATGGTTAGAGGGGAGAGATTTAATAGGAACTTGACTATTTTTGCCCAAAGCGTGGTACACACACTCAGTGGTCACCTTATTAGGTACACCTGTACACCTGCTCTTTACTGCAAATACCTAATCAGCCAATCATGCGGCAGCAACTCAATGTACAAAAGCATGTAGATGTGGTCAAGAGGTTATGTTGTTGTTCAGTTCAAACATCAGAATGAGGAAGAATTGTCACCTCAGTGACTTTGACTGTGGGATCATTGATGCCAGACGGGGTTTTTGAGTATCTCAGAAACTACTGATCTCCTGGGATTTTCATGCATAACACTCTATAGACTTTACAGAGTATGGTACAAAAAGAAAAGGTAAAAAATCCAGTGAGTGGCAGTTCTGTGGGCAAAAATGCCTTGCAAATGAGAGGTCGGAGGAGAATGGCCAGGCTGGTTTAAGCTGACAGGAAGGTGGCAGTAACTCAAATAACCACGTATTACACAGATTTGTGTGCAGAAGAGCACCTCTGAATGCATAAGACATCAAATGTTGAAATGGATAGGCGACAACAGCAGAAGACCACTGAGTGTATATGCAATTAGCTGCCAGTGGAAATGTTTGAGGGAGGTACATCGACGACATTTAGAAGACTGTTGGATTGGTATGTGGGCAGGACAGGTTTATGTTATGGGCCAAATGCAGGCAATGGTATGAGTGTGGGTGGGCTTCTTGGTTAGCAGTGGGTTGAAGGGCCCACTTGTGGGCATAATCCCCTTTCACTCGGTGACACAAATAATCTTCCAGGAATGTTGCGGAACTCAGTCATATAATAGGGGGGCTGCTGTGTTGTGTTTATGATCAAAATCACTGGAGAGACACTGGAGTTGTGGATATGAAAGTCTTTATTCATCACAATAAGCAGGCATCCTTGTGAAGACATGGTAGAATCCCACAAGCTCTTCACGTTCTTATCCCTTAAGATCAAAAGCAACAATATTTGATACAATTTCAATTGCTCCAATGACATTGTTTATTTCAATATTTTGCATTATTCCGTTGAGGTACATATTTACAGTGGAAGCACATTGTAATTGAAAAGGCACCTTTGAAGGTTCAAACACCTTTTCTGGAAGAAAACATTTTCACAGATATTCTAAAAACTTTTGGTGATAGAGATCCAGACGCACAACTATTGATAGAGCTAAGTGATAGTATCAGCCTGGTCTGCAAGTTTCCTTGGACTTGTTTACATTGGTGCAAATTACTTAAATCATAGTTGCCTACCTGGATTGATATGGGTCAATTGACACGACGCCATTGCCTTAATGTTTGGCTGATGCATCTGCAAACATCTCATGATCACTATTTTGCCAACAATAACTTTTAATCTGTGCTTCACAGACAGTATTGTTTATTTGCAAAGTTGTGCTTCTAATTTCAAATTACCGATTACAATTTAAGATCTATTTTAAGAACTAAAGACTGGCTTTTGCTTGAATTATTATCTGCTATATTCACATCCTGTAACTCCAAAATACTCCCTAACACTGGGGGTAAAGTCTGACAAATCTCATGGACTTCATAATCCATACCCCAGAACATCTTTGGAAGTGGCCCTAGGCTCAGAAATAGTCAATATGCAGTGGTCAACTTCCTCAACTCTTTGTTCTCTTGAACTATTCCTGTACACTGGAGTGTGGGATTACCAGGATGATTTCCGAGCACTATAAAGCATTGGTTTTGGTTGGTGTGTGATGAGTCATTGAGTCTGGAGTCAGAACTGGTCATGTCTATGCGAACTATTAATTTATAGAACAGATGTGGATGTGTACAGTGTGTCTTTTCCCAAAAAGAATGCTCGGCAAGTGCCTGAGGGAACTCCTGTATAAATCCTGAAAGGCGTCCCCCAGAGAAACATTGAGTAAAAACAATCATACACTTCATTTGAAGACTGTCACTCCTGCCCCTTTTGAACCAA